>NC_137957.1:3480601-4080601 GCF_963924665.1 Micromys minutus
TTGTGTTTGCAAGGGAATTTTTTTTTTTTTTAAAGATAGAATCTCACAAAAGAACCCTGACTGACTTCAATCTCATGCTCTTCCCGCTTCACCTTGAACGTTCTGGAATTTTGAGACCAGTCTCACTGTGTTACCAGTGAATAGATCCTGCGGACCCAACTTCCCAAGTCAAGGACTTCATGGTTGTGCCGTAAGCTTGGCTTTAAAGAGTAGAACCTTCAAGATCAGGGCAGCCCATCCATTATCTCCAGTAATAACAGCAGCCAGACTGGGATGTAGGAGTGGCTTCCCACCGCAGCTCCTCCTCCTTTCTCAGGCGGTGCAATGATTTCTATCTGTGTGTCCAGCAGATCTTACACCACAGGAAAAAGACCAATGCATTGTGAATCTCACAAGTTTCACAGAGGAGTTAGCACACCTGTGTTTTCTTTGTTTCAGGGAGTATGAATAGATGGAAATGGAGAAAGAGCTAGAAAGCAGGAGATGAAAGAGGAGAAGGGTATGAAATAAGAGAAGGGCGCATGGAGAGGAAGCAATGTTGGGAGCAGAAGAGAATAAGAGACAAGAGATCTGAAGAGAAGATTTTAAATTAACGTTTAAGTGTGCAAACTAATGTGTTTCATTATGGCGTATTCATGCACATAGGTCACTGCATGTTGAGAGAACTTTATTCTGAGATGTGAGCAATTTTTCTCCAATCACAGGTGAATTCTACAGGTATGCAGGCCTAATAGATTCCTGAGGACATAAGCTACATTTTCTGCATGGTGCACCCATGAATTGAACATGAGAACACAGAGGAATTGGGGTGCAGGATAAAACAGTCATGGGAGGAAAACAAACAAATATGTTTAAAAGTGAAAAAGAAAGAAAAGGGGAAGTTTAGTTCCCGGTCCTATGTAAGATTACATCATCTGTGTTCACACATTGTCAGTATTTCTTCTGCCAGTCCAACCCTTTCTGTCCTAAAGTGTGCAGCGTTTCTCTTGCTGACAAGGGAGTAGCCAGACACCATTTCTACCACACAGCTATGGAACAATTAACAGAAAGTGTTTCCTGCCTCCTTCCTAAGGAGGAGGTCCTTGTAATGAGAGTGATGTTTAAGTTCCAGTTTCAAAGGAATGTGGCCATGAAATCATCCTATATGCAAAGGTACTTGCTCCCTTGTTACCTAGAAATCATACGAGATGGGAAGATATTCAGAGATCGTGAGTTCCTTCAACAAGGAAAAAACAAACAAACAAACAAACATACAAACAGGACTCAGGACAGTCGAGAACTATATCTGGGGATGGAAACCTCTGATGATGACCAGGAGAGATGCAGAGGCGCAGTGGGGCTCCGGTTAGACGTAGACCCAGAACTGCTGTGATCTGGTGTCTTGTCATGTCTCCAGGATGAAGATGGAAAGGAACTGTCAGATGAGGACATTAGAGCAGAGGCTGACACCTTCATGTTTGAGGGTGAGGCTCCCAGTGTGGGACTGCAGAGTGAGCAGGAACCCTCCTTTTCAGGGACATGCTGAACGGACCCCGTCCATTTAATCTTCATCCCACTAGTGCCCGTTGTCCCCTTTTCCCATCTTCTCTGGACTTCTTCCTGCCTTGTTGCTACCCACTGTGGTGCTGAAGTAGCTTTGAGACCTAAGCCCACCCATCTGCCCTGCAGGCCATGACACCACAGCCAGTGGCCTCTCCTGGATCCTGTACAACCTGGCGAGGCACCCGGAGTACCAGGAGCGCTGCCGGCGGGAGGTGCGGGAGCTGCTGAGGGACCGAGAGCTGGAGGAGATTGAGTGGTGAGCTCAGGTCCCGGCGTGTTACTGGGCCTCTCTCCTGGCTCTGCTCCTCAGGTAGAGGAGGGGGCTCTTTTTTATGATCCTTCCATTATTACTTGATGGGAATACCATCTGTCTCATTAACAAGAGGAGATTTTGTGCTTTGGGACAAAAAGATTTAAACTTCTAAGAGTTTGCTGAAAATATAATAGTATGTGAGGGCAGATGATGTCACTTTGCAGAATATATATATATATATATATATATATATATATATATATATATATGAATATATATTCATATGTGAATAAATGTATATATTCATATATATTTTCTTCCTCTCTTTTGTCTCAGATAACATTTGTTCTCAATGTCTTCTCTCCCAGACTGTTTGTTGCTCTTTTCTATTTCCTCCAGAATAGGAATTCATAAGTGACACCTGGAGTACAAGTAGTCAGTCAGTGTGCTATCCAATCCATTGCATTGCCCACACATCCATTCAGCAAATCCTCCAACAATGGATCCCCATAGACATTTTATGAGCAGTCCATCCTGTGCTAAGGATGGAGCTGAGATCAGGAGCTCCAACCTTGATGGAGAACAGCCCTGCATCAGGACACTCCATAGGACACACTGGCAGGTGTGAGGCTTAAAGTAAGAGAAGCAAGGATATGTTTCAATTAGGACCCTGAATGAGAATTGGGAGTCATGTGGTTGGGACTGAAGTACAGGGAACAGAAGGTTGCAGGAAAGGATAGAAGTAAGAAGGGCGTTTTTTGTGACTTTTCTTGGGGAGATGTGAACAAATGGATAACAGACCAAAGAAATGATTAAACTCATTGGCGAATTAATGAGTTTATTAGGGTTACCCACATGAGTAATGATGAGGGGCTGTTTATAGCTGTATCACTGAAAATTTTGCCCTAATATAGACAAGGACTTAAAAAAGCCACATACTTGAAGCTCCTGGAGAATCTCTGTCCAGTAGTTATTACCTTTCATTCAACCTTGAGGATGGGCCTTGTGGGTCTCATAGGGTTCAGGAATTTCCTAAGACTTGTGAGTTGTTCACACCTTGATGCTTATAAGTTATCTGTACATCCTGAATCTTTTTGGAGCTTCATCTGGGATGGAATGTTTTAGTTTGAGCACATAGTGAGGCAGCAGGATGTTGAGAGGAGGAGGGGGATAAAAAAAGAGGAGAAATGTGCAGAAAAGGTGCAGAAGAAAAAGAGGAGAGTGTAAGAGAAAGAAGGAGTGCTGGAGGATAGTGAGGAAGAAGAACAAGAGAAAAAAGTAGGAGAATGAAGGGAATGATGAAGGAGAAAGATCAGGAGAAAAGAGGACACTAAGCTTGCATGTGAAAGCGTAGGGTGGGGAAAAGAGAAAAATAAGACAGTGAGGAGGGAAGAGAGGGAAGGTAGGAGAATGGGAGGAACGGAGGGAAGGATGGGGGAGATTCTCAAACACATAGGCAGTAGAAACAGCTAGATAAGGGTGACAAAGAAGGACACTATCTGCGTTGCTTCTTAATTCATTTTGATTTTGTTCTTGCCAAAAGAAGATTTCTTTACGCAATTTTTGAGTTGCTTCTTAGGATGGACATTTGGATGTGTTTGCTTCAGAAAAAGCTTCTAAAGATACCAGGCTAAATTATCTCCAGCACTTTCCCTGTTTCTTTTCTTAGGAATGTTTTAGAACTTGAGGAAAGGTTATGTGGCCAACACAGGGCCTGATGATCTGTTTTGCTTCTGGATAACTGTGTGGTGGTTCCTCAGGGACGACCTGGCCCAGCTGCCCTTCCTGACCATGTGCATCAAGGAGAGTCTGCGGCTGCATCCCCCAGTCACGGTCATCTCCCGTCGTTGTACCCAAGACGTTGTGCTCCCAGATGGCAGAGTCATCCCTAAAGGTGTCCACGGGACAGGGAAGGAAGGTGCTGGGTGCATAGCAAGGTTTATTCAGCTGCAGACTTATCCTCCTGGCCCCGCTTCATACAGGTGTCATCTGCATCATCAATATTTTTGCGACCCATCACAACCCAACTGTGTGGCCCGACCCTGAGGTGCTGTAGCCCCCTCTCTCATTCTTTTCCATCACAGTGGTCCTAGAGGAGGGAGCAGTTTGGGACTGGGTTTCTCTGGCTGTGTTAGGAGATGTACTCACTGTCTCTTTCAGGTCTATGACCCCTTCCGCTTTGACCCAGAGAATATCAAGGACAGGTCACCTCTGGCTTTCATTCCCTTCTCCGCTGGGCCCAGGTAATGCCAGGAGGCTTGCGATAGTGGAGTAAAGGTTTAGGCAAGATGGAAAGGATGTTAAGTTGGGACAGTAAGGATCCAGATCTCTTTCCTGCATCTTGGCAGGTTAAGAGGTACGGAGCAAGGCTTGGGGAAGCCCAAGAACCACAAACCTGAGTTTATGTGCTCCTGTAAGTTGGGCTCCGAGGTCAGATTGAGTTTCACCAAATGCGACGCAGGCGAGGGGTCCCAAATGAGTTTAGTTCCCCCTGGGTGCCCTCCTGCTGGCTGACCAGTGGGGGAAGGTACCTAAGCCAGACTGAAATGACTGAAGTGATAGTGGGTCCTGTATGGGAATCAGGTCACAATCAGAGTCCCCACTCCGTCCTCCCGCAGGAACTGCATAGGACAGACTTTCGCCATGAACGAGATGAAGGTGGCGCTGGCGCTGACGCTGCTGCGCTTCCGCGTCCTGCCAGATGACAAGGAGCCGCGCCGGAAGCCTGAGCTGATCCTGCGCGCGGAGGGCGGGCTGTGGCTGCGGGTGGAGCCGCTGAGCGGACACGCACAGTGACCCCCTACACCAGGACGAGTCCCACCTACCTCTGCAGACGTCACCTGTGCCTGAGGCTCGTCGAATACCAGTAGGGGGCGCTGGAGGACAACGGGGAACCAGCAGTTGTGGTGGGGCGGGGAAAGGGGTTGGTGTCCTTCGGCTCAGACCCCTGACTTCAACTGGCCATCCACAGGCCTCTACACTGTCCTGTAGCCTAGTTGGACTTACTCTCTTGGGCAATAGAGAGCTACCGGGAAGTGTCTAGGCAGGATGGAGGCCGGACTAGACCTCAGAAAACCTTTTACGTTGAGGTGCATTTCCATTGCCTTGACCTTCTTCATTCTAATCTTAAAACTCTCATTCTGCGATTCTTCAAGCGTTTCTGTGAAAACTAAATTTTTAGGTTTATTAAACCTAACAAGTCTGCCATTTATTGCTGGATTTTTTTTTTTTTTTCTTTTTGGTTTGGTTGGTTGGTTTGTTTTGTTTTTAAACAGGAGTCTCACTACACTGCCCTGGATGATCTTAAATTACCATTCTTCCTCCCCCCACATAAAAAATTGTTAATGCCTCATTTTATTATATATTTTTCTACAATCCCTTTGGGTTTTTTCTTTATTTTTTATAGAGTTTTCCCCCATACAGTGTATTCTGATTGTGGTTTTCCTTACCCCTATTCCTTCTCACTTTCCTCTTCCCGTCCAGACCCAGCAGAACACAACACACTAAAACAAAAGCAAACAAGAATAGGACAAAACAACCAAATAAAAGAAAGAGCCAAAGAAAATAGCACAAGAAACACACACACACACACACACACACACACACACACACACACACACACACAATGTAATGCCATAAAAAACACGAATCTGGAAGCCATAATATATGTACAAATGACCTGACTTAACATTATGAGATAAAGAACCTTCAAAGATGCTGTAGAGTTCCTTTTATGTTGGAAAAATTATGAGGCAAAGAATATCCAAAGATTCCACTGAGTTCCTTCTGCGTTGGCTATCTACTGCTGGGCCTGAGGCCTGCCCATGAGCAGTTTGTTCCCCCAATGAGTCTAAACTTTTAGTCTTAAAGGGACGTCTGTCCCAGCCTTCCAAACAGCTGGAACTAAAGCCTATGGGGCACTGTATTGGGTTAGCCTTAGCTGTTATGCATCTCTGAGGACAAGGTAGGGGGAGTGATGGGTAGTGAGTACTTGAGAATTGAACAATCATCTATTCCCCTGGTATAGAAACAAGACAGACCAAAGTAACCTGTTCAAGCCTCACATAGGAAACTAGTGAGATTGTTGACCCTACTTACAAGGGGTAGAGAAAGGGCTACTTACAGAAGCACAGAGGATGCAAACACAATTATTTCACAGAAAACCTCACCCTGCTTCTGACAGCTCTTAAGAGCTGCATCCTTAGTGGAAGTTTTTTTTCCTCCTGTAGTATTCCTTACTACTTGTACAACACTGTGAATCTTGTAACGTTCAGGGATTTCCTGACATTTGTGAGGTGTTTGTTGGAGTCTAGAATCACCACTCAAACCAAACAACTGATTTCAGTTAAGCAAGAGTAGTTTATTGAATGCACTCCTTAAGCTGGATGTCCAGGACCACAGTAAAGACTTGGGACCCTAATAGCAGTAATAGTCAGCTCTTAGGGTAGGCTTTTTAAAGGACAAAATTGGTTCAAAAGTTTAAAGTACAAGGAGGGGAGCAGTTGGCTTACTAGGCAAAGTGTGATCAGCTTACCTTTGGCCCTGAGTTATAACTCTTTGATTACTAACATTCTTCAGTGTCAGCCACAAAAACCTCAGTGAGTTCATATGTGCAGGAAGGGCTGCCCAGTGGTCAGCTCTGACTCAAGCTATTTTAGACATAACAGTTCATATTGACTTTTGATTTGATGGGTTCTACATGAAGCTTTATGGAATTTCTTAAGGTTATACAATTCATATTGCATCCTTATATTTTGCATAATTGAGAAATCATATATTTTTGAACTCATGTTTTCAGTGTTCTTTCCCACAGCCTTAAGGTCTGTCCTGAAGGTCTCAGTGTTTGCCATTTTTTTCTGAGACATAAACACACCCTCGCCTCTTGGACTTGTGTTGCTTCTAGTGGTCATAGAACCATTAATTTTGGCAGGGAGAACATTTCCCAAAGGAGAAACAATAAGTAAAACTATTTTTTTATGTAAACAAGCCTTATGTTCATAGCGAGCATTGACACCCATGAAAGCCCACATCCTGATGGCTCTGTTCAAAGGGCAGGAACCATGCCATGCCATTCCTGCCATGGCCAAGATAAACTCAGCGCTATACAGTAGTAGTACATGTCATGGGAAACACTCTTCAGAACTGTGAATATACCTGAACTTCCCCTCTGTGCTATAAGAATCTCAAGATCTTCAGGTCACAGAATTCAAGTCTTTCAGCTGATTCCATATTGGTGGGTAACTGGGATTATTGTCATCTATAATAAGAAAGTGATTAAGCATGCTGACTGTTGAGGGGATCCCCACGGGCGTCTAGGCAGTGGAGTGAACATGAAGAGATGAGAATGAAGCGTGGTTCATACAGACTTCATGAACCTGCATCACGAACTCTGACAGCAGGTGGATCATTGCCAGCATATTTAAACACAGTACAATTTTGGGGAAAGTTTCCAAGCAATAATCATTCTCATTCCAGCTGTATAAAAAAGCTCAATGCATGACTACTTTAAAACTCTTTTACAAAGTACATGTGACCATGAGGGTGGGTTCTATAGCTAAAAGGCCTAGAAGGTAGTGTGGTCTCTGACAGATAACACTGAGGACAGCAGGCTATAAAATATATGTGACATTTCTATTAAGGATGGGTTTAACTGGGAGCTAAAGATAACAGTTTAAGGAGAGAGAGTGTCTGGGATAAACATTCTGGGTAACTTAAGTGAAGTCTGTTTCTATACTCCCAGCTTTCTGGGCAGGAAAAACAGGTATTTTATCTCCTCCATTGAGGAGAGGCCCCTATATGTTTAACATTCAGTGTTCCCTAGTAGTCTGTGGATGCAAGGACCTTTGTGCTATCAACAAACTGCTATTTCAGAGCACACAAGGTTGGTTTCAGCACTCACTTGGCAGCTCATGACTCTCTATAATTCCCATTATAGGGGATCCATATCTCCCTTCTTGATTCTGAAGGCACTGAATGCATGTGACACACATGCATGCTATAACCCAGTCTAGACTCCAAATAAGATTTCATGTATAATGGAGAGGTATGTCCTGGGCACTGACCAAATCCTATACTTGTAATAATAATTCCAATTTCCATTTACACACACACACACACACACACACACACACACACACACACACACAGCTAAGGACCATATCACATCTCATGCTCTTATCCCTCCAGTGAATCTAGTGGGGCTATTGTTGTCTTCACCTTACAGCCTAGGACAGCAATTCTCAGGTACTTGTGAGTTGACTAATCACACAGACCTTAGCAATGGTTCTCGTGAATGTTAGCCATGAGCTTTCAGTGTACTCAACTCTTCTAATATACAACGTCTTTTGGCCTTTGAGATTCAGTTGTCTTAGTTTCTTGAGGGGACCACCTTACGTCCCAGTCCTACTGTGGCACCTCATATTTCCTAACTGAATCTATGGTCTTCCCATCCAGTGAAATCTCAGACTCTTCATAATGACTCCAAGCAAGGTTTCTATTTTTAGGACCACATAATTCCTTATCTCCTACTTCCTAAGTCCTCTAACTTCTTCATCTCATCTGCTTTAAGAAAACTCATTTTTGGGGTCATTGTTTTCCCTCACAGGCTTCTCTGTTAGTTGTTGTTATGTTGCTATGTTGCCTTGTTAATCCCAAAGTTGAAAGGAGAACGGCCATAGAATCAAATCATCATGGCTAAATTAATTAAAGCAAGCTTCTTTTAATTCACGTACACAAGCGGTCTCCCCCTATGGTGGGGTTCAAGATGTCAGCATTGGATGTGGACAAGATGACGGTTTTAAATCTCAGGGGTAGGGGGTTTCTAAATTGGAGATTTGGCAGACAAATAGATGGCATTACAAAACCAGAATATAAGCATGACAAGTTAGTCATAATGGCCTTCTGAAACAAAATCCTGACTGTAAGACGGTCATGAGGTAGCCATAACAATTGGTCATAATAACTGTGAAACAAAGACAAGATTGCCATTCCTAGAGCAGCAAAGGGTTTGGAACCTTTTGTAGTCAAGGTTGCAGATCAAACAATCATAAGCAGGAGTGAACCTCATTTGTTTTTACTACTGAAGAAAGTCGCAGTGAGAAATTCTCTATCCCTCACCCGTGCTGAGCCAATGGCCCAGTGGCCCACCTTGCCTTGGCCTAAGGGACTTCCTTGAGTAGATAATTCTCAGGGGAATTGTAAAAATGTGCTGACTGATAGCAATCCAACTCTCTGGAAAGTCCCAGTTAGGGTCCTGATGTACATGCTCACAAGCCAGCAGGTTTAAAGGTCAATATGCTTAGCCAATGAATTTAAATTATAACCTTGCTGATGTAACCTGCACCCTTAAAAAGTATAAAAACTTCTTGTAACAGCCTTTCGGGGTCGCCTCTCCTCTGGATATAGGTCACCCAGTGCACTGGAATTATTCCTTCTTTCTTATGGCATCGATTTTGCTCTCTGTGTCTCTGTGGGTGTGGATGTCCCGGATGTTGGGCCCTTCGGGCACAACACTATAAGATGGCTTTCAAACCCAGTATGGAAGTAGGCTGGCTCATCAGTCTTTCTAAAACATGCATTCTTAATTAAAGGACTGAAGTGTAGCTGTTACATTTTTGGAAGGTTCGTCTTCAAACTGGACTGCCTTGTTCTATCATCTATCAATAAGTTCACTTCAGTTCTCTACCGAGTGCTTCTTTTGGCCTTTTGCTCATTTCTTATTGTTCCATCAGCTGGAGATGACCGGGAGCACAAGACATTTCTAGTCTATACACATTTCAGTAAGTACATGACTTATTTTTCTACAACACCTTCAATATCTCAAAGGGTAGTAGGTAGATCCTCACTTGGGGCCTTCACAGTGAAAATACCATGTTTGTTTTGATTAATGACTCATTGAATTTTATTAGGATTGCTCCGGTGACCTGGGGTATGGATTCATTTACTGGAGCATAGGTAACTTATTATTGGCTACACTACTAAAAATAAATTACCCCCCAATCCTTCTTTTCTGGTTTTTCATGCTGTGTATTGCAGCCTTTGGTATAGGGGTCACGGTTGCTCTAAAGCTGTAATGGGATTATTGTAATCTGTGTTTAAGGTCTGTGTTTCAGAACCTGAAGATAGTTCAAGGTGTGGCCAAAATTTTGTGTTCTGAGTTTCAAACCTAATGCCACAAAGTAAAAGAAAAACAAAGAGAAACACTTCTCAGCCAGGTCTCACTTTAAACACAAAAGTCCCAAGAGAATCCCTCCCTGTTCATGTGTGAGGATGTTACAATGTTTTGTAAGAACCCAATATCTCCAGCCCTGCTCAGTTCCCCTGCTTATCAGTCAAAGTCCCTGGGCTTCTCTCCTGGAAGACACATGAGAGATGAACAAAGTTCAATTGTTTTTACTGGCTTTAAAAAGCCAACAGGGACATCTTCCTGCAAACTGACAAACTTCCCTGCCTAAACAGTCCCCAGGAAACCAATTCTAAGTTTTGCCAGGGCTCACAGCAGGAGAATTTTAGTGACTCTTGGGGCCTCATTAAAAGTTGACTGGCAATTCCAGTCTCTACTTCATTTGCACAAATTACAGAGCCTCTGAGGACCAGCCATAGAGATGCTGGCATCTGAGGCTGATGCTTATACCGCTGCAGGCTAAGATGAAGAAATCACAGCTCCTCACTCTGAAGCAATGCTCCCTGGGTGGGTTTTTTTTCTCTTAGTTTCAAGCCGAAACTTTAGTGTCTGCCTAGGAAGCAAATCTCCCAGAGACCCAAGCAACCAAATGCTACAGAAAACACTGTGACATTCTGCCATACAGAGCACGGGCCTTCCATGCCCCTGGTACACAGGGATGTCTGTCCTGCAGGGCTGACACCTCTTCCTTCACTGTAGTGCTCAACACCTTGCCATGCAAATGACTCAGTCAGCACTGCCCTTCTTAGACCCTCCTAGGCCTAGGAGGACAGGGTCACAGTCTCTACAGATATGTTGTCCTTGCTTCGGTAGATACTGTGCTCAGTGACTATGTGGGGTGGGAGAAGCTAGAGGCTGGGACACAGCCCAGGAGGAGAGTGCTTGTTTAGCTGGTCCAAGGTTTAGTCCCCAGCAATGCAAAACAGCACAGAACAAAACATAGCAAAGCAAAACAAGAAACTCCACAAGTGGTTGTCCACAAGGCTCAGGCGGTGAAGGCATTTGCTGCCTAATGGTACGGGTTCTGTGACCTGCATTTACTCCCAGGTAACCAGATGGTAGAAGGAGGGACCCAAACCTTGTAAGTCATCCTCTGGCTTCCACACACATGCTGTGGCATGAACACCCTCACCTATGCACATATATACACATTAAATAAATGAATGGATGCAATTTGGGAAAGAAAGAAAAGGAAAACATCAGACAGGGCCTGGAGAGGTGGCTCTGGATAGGAACACACACTGCTCTTGAAGAGGACACATAGAACAGCTCACCACTACCTGAAACTCCATTTCCAGATGAACCCAAGGACTCTGATTTCCACACACATGCACATACAAACATGCCCTCCCAGACAAGGACACACCTAAACACATAAGTAAATTAAACATAGATACTTGTTTATAAAAGAAACAATTAAATTACTCTCTTACTGAATCTGTGTGGCTAAACACTGGATTTTAACCTTCCTTATCTTTAATTTTTCTGAGATGCACTTTTCAGGTGTGGGTGGCATCCTCTGAGCCCTCCTGCCCTGGGCATCATCAGAGCATCGTCGAAGTGTTAGCTTACAGGTGGCAATGGCCTACATCACCACAAGCTTTCTTCATCTGTGTAGCTTGTCCTAATGGCCTTTTCTCTATCCTTGGAGAACCTGCATTCTGACCTCAGGTTTTAATCAAATTTAGTTTTAATACATAAACCCATTAAAATTATTTCTATTAATGAGGTTTATATATTTTGATCTCTGCCTGCTCTTTGTGACTCAGGATGTAAATATAGTGTAACATTTTTTTTTAGTAAGAGTTTTGCCAATTATTTGAAAATTGTATATAATATATTTTTAACATGTTAATTCCCAACTCGTTCTCTTAATTCTTCTCAGATCCACTCCACCTCCCTATCCCCCCAACCTCACATCCTCTTTCTAAATTTAACTTAATAGCCCCTCTGACTCCATTTGTAGGTAGCCCAATACCCAGAAGTATATAGACACCCTCAGTAAGACATGAATTCTCATCTGCAATGAGTAAAACAGTTCAGACAAGCAAAGACTGTCGTCTCCTTTGTGAAGGATCATTTCGGGGTCGGGGGAGGCCTTTGTTATAGAGAGTAGCACCTAGATCCCACACAGAAGGCCTCTCTTCCAACCCCTCTGTGTTTTAGCACTCACGTGGAGCTAAACAGGATTCCACCTCATCCCAGGCTCAGGAAGCACCCTCAGAGCCCTTTTTCCAACTCCTTGTGATTCCTAATGGCTTCTGGGTACACAGGAGTTTAAGAACCACCGCGCTTGTCTTGGATTCGGGCTGGGATCCCTACCTAGACTGTATTCTGCCTTCCCTGACATTACCCTGGCTGTGCTCCAGTTCCGAACAGCAAGGCCTGCGTTTTGCCCCTGGGCATATCAGCACATTGGCGAAGTTGTTCCCACGCCCCAGCTGCAGTGGAAATGCCGACCCACAGTCTCTGGCTTTTATGTTCTTTTAACTCCCTCTTCCATGATGTCTCTGAGCCTAGGGGGTATGCTATTCATGTCCCATTTGTGGCTGGCTGCACTTCACAGATATTTATTCTCTGTACTTGACCAGTAGTGAGTTTTTGAATTAACACCATTCGATATGCAAAGAAAATTCTCTGATGACATCTGTGGTGGTTTGAATGAGAATGACTTCTATAGGCGCATTTCACTGGCTAGTTATATGTGAATTTGACACAATCCAGAGTAACTGGAGAAAAGGGAACCTCGATTAAGAAAATTCTTCTATAAGGTCAGGTTGTAGACAAGCCTACAGGGTATTTTCTTAATTAGTGAGAAATAGGGGAGGGCCCAGCTCATTATAGGTTGGTGCCAGGACCAGCTAGTGCTCCTGGGGGTATTTTTTGTTTGTTTGGTTTTTTTTTTTTTTTGTTTTTTTAAGAAAGCAGGCTGAGCAAGCCAATAATCAGCACTCCAGCATGGCCTCTGCATCAGCTCCTGACGCCAGGTTCTTGCCCTGCTTGAGTTTCTGCCCTGAATTCCTTTGATTATGAACTGTATTATGTGGAAGCAGAAGCTGAATAAGCCCCTTTTATGTTTTAGTTGCTTTGGTTGTTGTGCCCAACGGGCTCACCGTCTGAGAGGTACAGAGACGGAGAGCAATGCAATAGGCAAGAGGTTTATTTGATTCCAGTTTACTGGGGCTGTCCTGTAAGTGGGACAGTGACAACCACAAGTTCCCAAAATGCACACTTTATATACATTTTTGTGAGGTAGACTTAGGTAACAGCATGAGTTGGTTACTTCTCATTGGCAGTCAGTATTGACCTTTCACACAATTGGAGACCCCTGGAGGAGTGATACCGCCAACCGGCCACAGTCATTATCTGGTTAACACCCATTCCAGGGCTGCTGACTATTCTTTATGGCAGGAAATTCCTAGGATTGTGGAGTCCTCAGACACATCTGCATCTGGCTCTGCTTCTTCCTTTTTCTCGGTAATTTCAAGCTTTACTCACTGGATGCTCTTTGTCCCTTAGGGCCCCACATAGTCATGGTGTTTCGTCACAGCAATAGTAACCATAACTAAGACACTCATATATTGGAATCTTTAGTCATCTGTTGATAGACTGTTTGGGAAGGAATAGGAGGTGTGGCTGTGTTGGAAGAGGTGGGTCTCTGACAATAGGCTTTGAGGTTTCCAAAGCTCATGCCAGGCCCACCGTCTCGTTCTTTGCCCGCTCTCTGTGAATCATGGTGTAAAAATCTCAGCTACTGCACCAGTGCTGTGACACTCAGCTTCCCAACATAGCAACCATGGGCTAATCTTTTGAAACTGTAAGCAAACCCCCAATTAAATGATTTCTTTTATAAGAGTTGCCTTGGTCATGGTGTCTCTTCACAGAGTTAGAACAGTAAATAAGATAGCATTTAAGGTTTGTGAGTTCCCAACTGTGGATTCTTGTCCAGATTTTCAGTACCAGGCATGTGTTTCCTTTTGTGGAGCAGAACTTAAATCCAATCCGAAAGTGGTTGTGTATTCCATAACATTTGTGCCACTATTGCCCGTGGACTACCTTCCAGTATGTGATGTCTAATCTACAAAGACAAAAGCTTCCTGCTCCATACTAAGTTGATTTCTCCATGTCTTGAGACCAATATGAGTTGTGTCTTCAGCAGTGGAGCTTGACCATCAAGCCCTGGTGCAAACACAGAGGAATGTCAATAGCCTGTTTTGTCTTAGAGAAACCCTAACTCACTCTTACAATTGGCCCATGTCCACTACAGTTGCACAGACAGTGGAGGTACCACTGGACACGATTGTCTGCAGTCCAGTTCTGCACATCCATGTAAGTGATATGATTGCCCTGTGCCTATCAATTCTTCATGGGCATCCATGTGTAATACTGATTTGGATGAGACCCTTGATTGTGGCTTCACCTGTTGCCCACTTGCTCTAAAATGCGTGTGTAAGAGGTTTATGGCAGTGTCCACATGGGCGAGGGGGTATTTACATCCCTCGAGGAAGAGGGAATATTTGCACCCGTCAACGACAGCTACAGGCCTTCTGAACTCTATTTGTGAATCACTTACAGGGTAGGCCAATTTAAATAATGCCTGGTCATAACATCCATTTGCTGAGGTCGAAATTTGATGTGATAACTGGACAGACTATAGACTGTCCAGATGTGTTACAGGGATGCAAGTGGCTCTTGCTGTTTTCTAACCCATGTTGACTTCCCTGTGACCAGGCCTTCACGGCACCAGAGGACAGATGATCCATGCTTCAGTAAGGGCATTTGCTTTTTGATTTCCTTCCCATCTATGGGCTAGGCATGTATGGGGATGGGTGATGTCCCTTCTAATATTTTATCTAGGTTAGCTATTGGCTCAGTTACTGGAGGTATTTGGTGACTGAAATGACAGTGGCTCTGGGATAGACTATATGGTGTTGGTGGCAGGATTTGCACACCATTCTGCCGTTAACATGCATGCCACTTTTGCAGAATTTGGTTCTGGGATGCGACAGAAAGCAGCTTGGTCAGAAGGACTGAGTTAATTGGATGAGCTACTCTCATGGACACTGAGTGGAGGGTTCTGCCTGTTGTGAAGGTTTGTAGGCTGTTAGAAATTGTGCCCTAGCTCTGTATCCTGAACTTCTACTTCCTTCCATGAACAAGATCAAGGTTCTACTGGAATTGTTTGCTCAAGATGCAGTGGCCTCCAGCTGTAGCTTTCTGAGTGCATGATAACTTCTAACTCAAAGGGACCCTGGGATAATATGGCATGCAACTGTTTAGCCTGTCTCGCAGGGATCTTAGCCTCTTCAACAGTCTCTAGAGACCTTCTGTCTCAATCCCACATGGTATTCCTCTTTGTCAAGTAATACAAAGGATAGCCAACTTGGGTAATGTGGGGTACGGAAGTCTGCTGATATGCCAGGAGCCCTAAGAATACCTTCAGCTCTTTTACATTTGTAAATAACCCACTCTGTTTAATTAGGGTTGCTTGGGTACAGGGTTGTTCACTGAATTGTGGATACCCCCTTTTCTAGTCCTTCCCAGGTCCAGACCACCCACTGGTCACTCTTATTCCTTAGGGTCATTTGTCATCTTTCTGGGACCCGAGGAGTTCTTCTTTGACCAAGGAGGGCACAAAAGGCTTTCGGAGAAGATACAAGGGCTGCTCTTGAGGTTGTGGACTGATTCCAAGGAAGATTAGAGAAGTCTTTTGAGGCCTTACTTTGCCTCTTGGGTCCCTACTGCAGCCTCTTGCCGTCCAAGGACTGGCATAGAGCAAGGGCTCAGCCTTCTTTCACTCCCGCCTAAGCCTTTGGGTTTATGGAGTTATGGTGCAGGCAAAGAGGAACAAAGTCTCCTCTGCTACTGGGCAGGATAGTCCTGGTGGCCTCCACCAAAGGCCAGTGTACACCTCAGGTTGCCATCCTATAGAAGGTGTCACTAGCTTCTCATCTCTGGAAGTCCTCAGGGTAAAGGGATTATTAGAGGTGGCTCAACTCAGAAAGCAGGTGAGGTCCACCCACTAGGTGGATTGTTTTTGCAGTCTGTCCTTGGAAAAACTGAACTTATTGTCACAAGTAATATCTAGAGGGATGGGGGCTGGCATTAACCCGTCTTCTATATGTATCCATTGTGCTGCTTGTGGCAGCTCCATGTGCAGCTCAGTCAGCTTTCTGGGGCCAGATAAGTCTCAGCATCTGTGTAAAAGCTCAGGTCTGACTGTGGTTCCTGTGCAAGGATGTGCACTCGAAAGCTTTGTGGGCATGCTCTGTTTACTAACGGAGCATGCGCCCCAAATGGTGAGAGGCAGATGCAGGTGTGTGGAAGGTGTGTCTCACTCACAGATGTACAACACAGTGGCCATCCGTGGGTAGCTGATCCCATTCCCCCCTGCCTGCCTGTACACATTTAACAAGTGCATTCCTGAGGGCCCTTTGATCTGCTTCCATGCATATGGGCTGGGACTAGGCATGAGGTGTTCTCTCATTTTCCTCCCCTTCCCCCACTCCTTCTTCAGCTTCATCCCCCTCCATTTCTCAATTGTTCTCTCTCCTCCTCCCCCCTTTCCCCATCCCCTCCTCAACCCTTGTGTTCCCCACACTTCTCTTCCCTGTGTTCTCTCCCTTTCAGCCCCTCCTCAGACTCACACTCAGTGCAGGAAATGCTCCATCTTCTGATTCTCCACCCCAACACCCACTGCTGAGATTTCAGCTGAATTCCAGCTTCCTTTTTAAAAAGTGAGCTAAACTGCAAACAGTGCGCAATTCAGTCTTTTAATGGCCACAGCCCAGAGGCATTTAGTCTCACTGTGTGGCAGTCAGCATCTCTACCTGCTTTCAAACCCTTGGTATTGTCCCCAAGGTCCCAGCAGCAGTCACTTCCTCTTCCTCCTCTCCAGTCCTGGCAGCCATGGGACCTGCTTTCCATCTCTGTGGCTGGCCTGTGAGGGACATGTTCTAGGACCAGAGCCAGAACTCACATGAACGACCTCTTCATGTGTTCTCACTGAGTATCGTAGTTTTTGGACTGATGTGCTGTGCCATGCATGGAAAGCAAGTAGGAGCAGCAAAGTAGCAGAGAGGAAGGATTCTGTTAGAACAGTGAAGGAGAGCCCACTATCCCCAACCCTCTAAAACTGGGGCTGGTGAGACCTGCTGCCACTCAGGGACAGAGAAGAGAGAACTACAGCTGCCAGCCTCCTCCTTTTCTGGTTGTTGATGGCAGGAACCTGGTAGAGATCAGGGAGAGGGCAGAGAGGCAGAGAGTATCTCAGATGTCAGGGTGGTGAGGGCATCTGTGAGAGTAATGGAGAGTTCCAGTTCTGCTTGGGCTGGATGTCAAATTTCAAGCCTACAGGGTGAGACTGTTCCCAAAGCATAGCAAAGAAAAGTAAGGAAGAGGAAACAGCACTGTCACGAAGCCAGAGGCGTCTCCTCAGGGCTTCCATCAATGAGAGCAGCTCACAGCACAGCACAGCACTTAGGGCTCATCACCTTGGTTACACAGCCCACAACACCTGCTCTCATAGATTATTGCTCATCTGCAATGAGTCTCGGAGATGGAAGCAAATAGCCCTTTGGGGATGAAACTGAGCAGATGCTGCATCCCTTTTCCATGTCAGCAGACCCTGCATCCTTCTCTATGTCAGCAGACGAACAGAAGCCTGCTCAGGGTGCAGCGAGTAACACTACGCCAACTCACATGCAAGAGGCTTGACTACATTCAACGGCTCATTTAAAAAAAATAAATAAAAGACTTGAAAGTAGGTGGGAGATGGGTTTGGAAAAAATAGATCTGAGTGAATTGGAAGGGGACAGAAGAAAAGAATGTGGATCAATAGAAGAAAAGAAAAGGATCAATCAAACAAATACATTGTGTGTGAGAGAGAGCTTGCTAAAAATTATACATATATTTTTTTTATAGGAAAAGGCTCTTCCTACACCGAAACCTAGTTCAGAGTATTAAGTCCTAATAAATGTTGATCAGTGATTAAATAATGAAAGGATGGGGAGAGAGGGAGAAAGAACACAGCAGGTACTTTGATTCAATCCCGAAGCTACACTGGGCTCCTTGACTTTGTGAAAGAGATTAGTGGAGGGTTCTGACCTAAGTTCCAGTCTCCTGGTTGAACCAGAGACTAAGACTTTAAAGGTATTAGGCTGGGCTCTCATATACTCTCTCATGAAACACTTGTGTGACAAGCCCCAGCCAAAACCAGGGGGAGAAACAGTTGGTCAAGAAATGAAGCCGTAACTTATAGGAAAGGGCTCTGGGAACCCAGAGTTAGCTCAGCGATGTGCTGAAGTCACTGCACAATGGAGAAGACCATAGTACAGGTGCATTTTACATCCTACCTGGAGGGTGTGCTGTGAATTGGTGTCTCTGGGCTTATTTTATCTTTGATAAATAGGCCTAAATTACTTTTCTTAATTTTTAAGATTATGTTTAGTTACATATTTTATCCTTTTTTCTTCTCTCTCTCCTTTCCTCATCCTTCTGTGTGCCTGTGTGTGTTTATGTACCTGTGTGTGTATGTTTGTGTGTTTGTGTGTGTGTGTATTTGTGTGTGGGTATGTGCATGTGTCTATGTGTGTGTGTGTTTACTGGATGACAACTTGTAGGAGTCACTTTTCCATGTGGGTCTCTGGAATCCAATTCAAGTTGTTGGGCTTGTACCTCTTTCAATACATTCACCTCCACTACCCAGAAGTTTTCCATGAAGCACATTGGTATGAGGAGTCTGGCACAGTATGTGTGATTTCTTGGAACAAGTCCCTGTCTCTACCAGGCTTTCCTTGAGCTGAGAACTCTGTTTTCTCTTTCAGGCCCAGATATTTACTGTGTACTCATAGTATGCCAATCAATGTGGGACCACTAGGAAAACAGCAGGAAACAATCAAATCTCTGCACAACAGTCTTGTGGCTTCATTCTACTCTTTTCCTGACCCAGAGGATGTCCAATTAATCAAAGCTGTAGCCATCTTCTATCTCAAGCATCCTTCAGCCCCTGCTGTACACAAAGCCTGTGCTCAGCACTGTAGATGGGGGTGGGTCATGGCCTACTTTCCTGGGTATCAGTTAGGGACTGTGTGGAAGTTTCCCTTGTCTTTTCAATCTGATTCTGAATACTTGGGTCTTTTTTATTTAGAGAAATTTTAGAGTAGAAAAAATGGTGATAATCCACCCAGAACATCAAGTCTTTCTTGCATTTATCTTGAAGTATCTGACTCTGAATGATATTTCTCTCCCTTGTTTGGTAATTTTCAAAGGTAGTATTGAGTCCCAAATGTCTTTTATCACTAACACATAGTAGGTATTCCATAAATAAAGGATAAATAGGCCTGGTAGTTCATGTCTGTTATCCTAGCACTTGGGAGGCTGAGACTGTAGGATCTTGGGTTCCAAGTTAGTCTTGGCAACATACTGAGATACTGTCTTCAAAACTACATACAGGTGCTGCTCAGAAACTTCAGTTCCCCAACACCATATAAACCAATCATGGAGATGTGTGCTCATATGCATACACACCCATACACGAACAATTAAATAAATGTTAAAAAAAGAAACTTAAGAAAGCAGCCTTCCGCTAAAACAAGAAGGTAGTTGCATCAGGTTGTTGAGTCCTTCCACTTGTAGGTTTCTTCTTCCTGAGATTAAGCAGCTGCCTGACTACAAACAGAGTCAGGAAACCTCGTGTGTGATATTCTCCTTGATGAAGTGGAGCAAGAAATGGGGACAGCAGAAGTAGCTGTCATACATGATAAAGACAACCAGGCTGGTACCTCCAGACTATGTACTAGACATCTTCCAAGAGGAGGCTCAGCTTCAGTCTAAATTCATTGCTGATCAGGAGCTAGGGAGAGAGCAGTAGGCAGGGGACACAGGTCACCTGCTCTTGTAGACCAATGCACAGAGAATTGCATTGGTGGTCAGTGCTCAAATTTTACACAACAGTGAAGGAGTGTGAGGCAGGGGCTTTGGTGGTTATCAGAGCAGAATAACATCATCCTCAGGATGGACTGAGCAGAAAATGGCATTTCATTTGAGGTATTCTGTTCCTGAGGCAGTGCGATGGTTAATCTTATATTGATAGGATTTAGAATCACCAATATTTTAAATCTCTGGGCTTGTCAGGTAGGGATTATTGTGACTTGGTTAATTGAAATAGGAAGGTCCATTCAAAGACTGAGTGCTGCCCCTCCATGGGCTGGGGTCCTAGACAGCATACAAATGAGAAAGAGCTGAGCATAGGCTATCTCTCCATCCCTTCTCGGATTCCGGACTTGGAATGCTATGTGACCAGCCACCTCAAGCACCAGACATTATGCCTTCCCTGCATCGAGAGAATTCCCTTTCAAATGTAATCTACAGTCCTTCCTTCCTTCCTCCAACTGCTTTGTGTAAGTATTTTGTCCCAGTAATGAGGAAGATAATTAATACAGGCAGGAGTGGAGCAAAGGACTCACCAACCAGAGGGACTTACACAAGGCCTGAGGTACAAAAGACCTGAGGTCAGAAGATAATTTCTCATCCAGGATGGAGAAAAGGTCATTAGGACAGGATACACAGAATGTACAGTGGCTCAAGAGGCTAAGAAGAAAGACAAGGTTCCATGTTGGAAGAATTTCCACTCATCCTCCCAGCAACCCAGCCCATACTCAGCTGTGGGACACTTCGACGATGCTATAATGGTGCCCAGGGAAGAAGGGCCCAAAGGATGCCACCCATACCTAAAAAATGCATCTCAGGAAAATTAAGGAAGCGTAATCTGCATTTTAT
Organism: Micromys minutus; assembly: GCF_963924665.1. NCBI lineage: Eukaryota > Metazoa > Chordata > Mammalia > Rodentia > Muridae > Micromys > Micromys minutus. The sequence goes on from NC_137957.1 coordinate 3,501,358, forward strand.
AGACAAGTTGTGATTCCTAGTGTCCAGTCTAATTGAGTAAGAATAACTCACTTGCTGTTTATTAATATGAACTTATTTTTATTTTTAATTGTAGTATGAATCTATGTTTTGTGTGAGTGTGTGTGTGTGTGTGTGTGTGTGTGTGTGTGTGTGTGTGTGTGTAAGTCTGAAACTTTGGGTTCACCTGGAGCTGAAATTGCAAGCATTACAAGCAGTTCTGAGAACCCTGTTCTGGGAACTGTGTAGTTCAACCCATATGTACTCTTGGCCACTGAGTCTTCTTCTAGGCCCTACAAGCTATTTTTTCTTTCTTTCATTCATTGTTTTATTTTCATTTACTTTTAATGTTTATTATAGTACATCTACTTACTTAAGTATGTTCATGCACATATACATGCTATGTGGGTCTCCATGGCCCAGCATGTATGTGGAAACCAGAGGACGACTTAACAAGGTTTGGATCCCTCCTTCTACCATCTGGTTACCTGGGAGTAAATGCAGGTCACAGAACCCATACCATTAGGCAGCAAATGCCTTCACCACCTGAGCCTTGTGGACAACCACTTGTGAAGTTTCTTGTTTTGCTTTGCTATGTTTTGTTCTGTGCTGTTTTGCATTGCTGGGGATTAAACCTTGGACCAGCTAAACAAGCACTCTCCTCCTGGGCTGTGTCCCAGCCTCTAGCTTCTCCCACCCCACATAGTCACTGAGCACAGTATCTACCGAAGCAAGGACAACATATCTGTAGAGACTGTGACCCTGTCCTCCTAGGCCTAGCAGGGTCTAAGAAGGGCAGTGCTGACTGAGTCATTTGCATGGCCAGGTGTTGAGCACTACAGTGGAGGAAGAGGTGTCAGCCCTGCAGGACAGACATCCTTGTGTACCATGGAAGTCCTGTGGAAGCCATGTATGGCAGAATGTCAGTGCTTGGTGTAACATTTGGATGCTTGGGTCTCTAGAATCTTTGGGTCCTGTGGAAACAGAGGAACATTTACAGTACTTTTCACTGTAAGTCTTGATTTCTAAGCGGACACTAAAGTTTAGGCTTGAAACTAAGCAGAAACCCCCTGGGGACCATTGCTTCAGGGTAAGTGGCTGTGATTTCTTCATCTTAGCTCATAGGTGTGTATGCATCAGCCTCAGATGTCAGCATCTCTGTGGCTGGTCTTCAGAGGCTCTGTAATTTCTGCAGATGAAGTGGAGACTGGAATTGCCTGTCAACTTTTAATGAGGACCCAGATGTCACTGAAAATCCCCCTGCTGTGAGCCCTGGCAAAACTTAGAATTGGTTTCCTGGGGACTGTTACGGCAAGGAAATTCAGCAGTTTGCAGGAAGATGTCCCTGTTGGCTTTTTAAAGCCAGTGAAAACAATTGAACTTTGTTCATCTCTCATGTGTCTTCCAGGAGAGAAGCCCAGGGACTTTGACTGATGAGCAGGGCTGGAGATGTCACTGTCATGCACATGATCGCCATGGCATGACAGGGATTCTCCTGGGAATTTCTCCTTTAAGCAGACACTTGGTTGAGAACTTTTCCTCTTCATGCTCCTCTCCTCTGTGATAAGACCTAGAACCCTGAGTGTGCTTAGCAAGCACGTTCCTACTGACCCAAACTTTTCTACCCTTGCCATTTCTTTAAACTGGGTTATTTCTTTCCTACATTAAATTTGTTATATAACAGACACTCACTGTCCATGCTGTCCCTAGTCCTATTTTCTCCAGTCCCTAGAGCAGAGTGCAGAAAGGATACTCACAAGATTATGGCCTCTAAGTGTTTCATGAAAATGAGTCCAGTGGAGACTTGAAAATAAATCAACAGTCCTTGCCTAGCCTGAGACAGAGAGCACAGGAAGGCCAGCATATCTATGTCTCTACATATAGACAACCTCTGACCTAGACAGGTCAGCCCAATGGTCACTGAAGCATAAGGTGGATGTCATCTGGTACACACAGTCACGAGGCTATGTGCATTAATGCTACCAGTTACCATAGAAACCTGTGCAAGTGTCGGTCACTTCAGCTATGAGCTTGCAGAATAAGAAGAAAGCCCTTCAAAGGTGTCCTTTTGATAGCAAGGGCCTCAGGTGAGGATCTGTCCTCCACTCTTTGGTAAAAGGATGATGTTCAAGGAAAGAACATCCATGCCACATACTGTACTGAAATGTACACATCAAAAACACTTGTGTTCTCTGTCTCCCCAGCTGAGGTAAATAGTAAAAACGGGCAAAAGAATACTGTATTTGTTCTTTCTATTTGCTTTACAAGCATGCTTTGCTAACTTCGGCCGCCCCTTCATTCTAGTCATGGATTTTCTCCTCCATTTTATTCTGTGCATCTGCTGTGATTTACAGCTTCTCTGTCCTGAAGTGAGTTCTTTTTAAAATCCCAGTAAAATTGTCCTGGATCTTCCTTTTAAGTTTGTTCTTAAATTCTTCTATTAGTCAATATAAGAGCCCCCAAGAAAAGACCCATCTCCCCTGTATATAATCCAGGATGGTCCAAGAGGGTGGATGCTATTCCAGTGAAAATGGTTGAAAGACAAAGGTAACAGAAGCCACGATGTGAGTGTCACAGCGTTCCCCTCTGAGGTGTTAGGCTAGCATCCTGAAGCAGTATTTCTGCCAGGGAGGCTAGACTGGCAGATGGGTACAGATGTCCTCACTAAGTTTAGCCAAGAGATGTCAGTTCTGTCCCTGAACTTTCACATTGCTCGTTAATACATGAGACGTATTGTACACTGTCTTAGTTAGGCTTTCATTGCTGTGAACAGACACCATGACCTTGGCAACCCTTTCAAAGACACCATTTAACTGGGGCTGGCTTACAGTTTTGAAATTCAGTCCTTTATCATCATGATGGGAAGCATGGCAGTGTGCAGGCAGACATGGTGCTGTAAGAGCTGAGAGTTCTACATCTTCATCTGAAGGCAGTCAGGAGAGCCAATTCTTCATAGGCGCCTCAGGCGGAGGAGGCTCTCTTCCATACTGGGTGAAGCTTGCACACTGGGAGTCCTCAAAGCCCACCCCCACAATGATAAATTTCATCCAGTAATGCTACACCTATCTAACAGGGACATACTTCCTAGTACTATCATTCCCTGTGGGCCAAGCATTCAGATACACAAGTCTATGGGAGCCGAACCTAGTCAAATCACTGTATGCACTCCCTCTTTTCAGATTCATGCATTTATTTATTTAGGCTTTTAGAAGCAGGGTTTCTCTGTGTAGCCTTAGCAGTCCTGGACCTCAGTCTGTACAGCAGGCTGGACTCAAACTCACAGAGATCTGGCTGCCTTCGCCTCCCACATGCTGGGATTAAGTTATGTGCCACCACTGCCCAGATTTTTAAAAATTAATTAATTCACTTTTATTTTATTTTATGTTTTGCCTTCATGTGTGCCTCTGTACTATGCACGTGGCCAGAAGAAGGCATCACATCATTTAGAACTGAATTACAGATGCCTATTAGCAGCAAGTGGGAAACTGAACCCAGATCCTCTGCCAGTGTAACAAGTGCTCTTAACAGCTGGGCCATCACTCCAGTGTGCCTTCTTTTAATAAAAAATTCATTTTTCTGGACATGTAGCTCAGTAGTTGAGCTATATGGTCTTTGAATCTATTCCAGAAACACACACACACACACACACACACACACACACACACACACACACACGTAGACACACACAAGTACAGTGCAGTATGAAGAACACTGGATAAATGGCAATTAGGAATATTAATAAAGGTGCAGGCTTGGCCAGTGTCTGGTGGATATGTTTCTTTGAATCACTTTGATTCCATGGGTATGCATGGACTACTGTGTTGTGTAGAGTTTTAAATGCTGCCGCCTTTGCCTGGGGTTGGCTGCATGACCAGCCCCTCCAAGCTTCCCTTTTACCTGCTTTTAGTTCCAGAAGGTTATTGATCCACCAGATCTCACAGAGACCCTTGATCCTCGAATAAAACACACACACACACACACACACACACACACACACACACACACAGATTCCTTTACAATTTGTTCTTCTTGGCACAGTTGCTGGGAATTACTATCTCCCTCCTGGAAAAATGTGCCCTTACCAATTGATAATCTCTGTCTCTCCACCTACCGTAAATTAAGTGGCTAGTCCCATCTACCCCTGCCAAAAATCTGCCACCCACCTGTAGCAGAGGCTGCAGGTGCTAACTCCCCTCTGCTCTCCACCCCAGACCTTATATGATTGCTACGTTCCTACGTTCTTCTTTCTCCAAAGCATGACGGAAAAGTCCTTCTCTTTTTCCTTGCATCTCTTTTACCTCATGGGACCCAGAGGTTCTGCCTAGACTTTCCACCCAGCAATTGGCTCCCCAGCTTTCTTTACTGGCAGATCAAGAACCAATTGTGGAATAGGACCTTAGCATCAGAACCAACCCCTTATACTCCCGGTAGGGTAGACAGTACAGTTGAATGTTGCAGTGACAGAAATAGTGAGCAGAAATTCCAATCAAAGTGCTTAATTGGATTCTAGAGAAGTAAGATTCCCACAAGAAGACCAAATGAAAGGCTTTTCAGATTGGAGAGGCTACAACATGCCATTGCTCAGAACTTGGCATAAATGAATAGTGATGAATAATGGTAACTATATCCTCAATCGCATTGATTGATATCATGAAAATACATTCATCACTAAAGTCTACAGGGACAGGGACAAGATAGTGCAGTGGTAGAGATGGATTCACTAAGCTGCTCTTCCCACCAGCTCTGCTTGGCTATTGATGCAAAACAGACGAGTTTCCTCTAGAGAACAGTGATTCTTGATTCTATCTGATGCTCTCCAATATTTAAAAAAAGAATAGGAGGTGTTATGTCTAAGTAGTTTGGTGTTCTTGTAGGAATCCTAATAATGGGAGTGAGGTCTGTCCCTGACTCTTTTGTCTACCTGTAGGACCTTTTTTCTTTTACTGGATTGTTTAATCCAGCCTTGGTATGATGATATGTACCTGCTCTTGTTGTATCTTTCTATGCCTTGTTTGATTGATGTCATTCAGAGGCCTGCTCTTTTCTGAGGGGAGGAGGGGGTGGATCTTGAGGCAAAGGTAGGTGGAGAGAGAAACTTGGTGGGGGAGAGGGAAAGAGAGAGAAAGTGGGGGCGGGGGACACACATGTGGCAGTCAGTTTTCTCTTTCCACAATGTGGGTCCTAGGGCTTGAATTCAGGTTCTCAACCTTGGTTACAGGCATTTTGCTCACTGAAACATATACTTGGCTCCAAGGGTAGTTACTATTCAGGCTATAGATAGCTTAAGATAGTTTGGATTCTAACCTGTGACTCTCCACTATCATGGAAGTTCTAAAGAGTCAGCCTCACAGATTTGTAAGCAGTGGTACCAACATTTGGGAGAATGTCCATTCAAATTTACCTTCTAGTCACAGTGGCAATCAGGCAAGATGAGACAAAGCTGACAAAGCTGCATGTTGCCACCTTTAGTTTCCTGATGAGTTCTTCCCAGAGACTTCTACACAGGTAAAAATGGGGTTGTGACTTCACCACAAAAATTAACATCAGGATGAATCAGCATAAAGCATATTTGGAGTTTATTAAGAAGAGATGTTATAGAATAGATTTATACAGGGAGTTAGTAGAAATAGCAGTATTGTGTAAAAGAATAGTCACACTGAAATTTCTAAGTATGGGCTTCCAAAGAGAGAGAAAGATGCTTAAGTCTCTTTATAATAACCAATATGTAAGGTTGTTTCTGAGTTACATCTCAAAATTGGTTACTAAATTTTCAGTAAAAGAAAAAATATCATAGGCATGTAGGGGGTGCTTCTGATGTTAAGGTCTTGTTCCCCAATTGGTTCTTAATCTGTCAGTATAGAAATTCATGAGCCAATTGTTGGGCAGGAGGGACAGGGAAGACTTCTCCATGCTTTGGAGAAAGGAGAACCAGGCCACCATGTGAGGGCTCAGGAGGAGCGATAGGCTGTGGCCATTCCTATTACTGTGTGGTCAGAGATGTTTAGCAGGCGACCAACTGAAGTTTAGGGTTGGTGTGAGAGTGGTGATAAGAATATTGTTAAGGGCATGCTTTCCCAGGCAGGAGATGGTAGAACACGGCATTAGTGCCAAGAAGGCAAGTGTAAAATGAACGTGTGTGTGTGTGTTTATGTGTGTGTCTTTTATTCGAGGATTTAAGAGAATCCAGGAGGCGGCTGGAGCATGATCACTTCCTGGAGCAAAAGCAGGTAGTGTAAAACTATATACTACATAGGCATACACTGGATGAGATACTGATGGTCACTAGATAGTAAAGCTGCATGAGGGGGACACATCTGTAACCCCGAAGAGGCATGAGGTAAAGACAGGAAGCTCTGAAAAGCTCATGGCTGGCTAGCCTGGAGGATGCAGTGTGGCAGAAACAAGGGTTTAATAATGAAAGTGACTCCTGAAAGTTGTCCTCTGAGTCCCACACATTTGCTGTGACATATGCTTGCACGCACACACACACACACACACACACACACACACACACACACACACACTTAAAGAAGAAAAAAAAAAAGAATACAGAAAAAGCATTCCTCTGGTCTCCATCTGTGCCCCAGAGTTAACCCAGTGGCACAGTTCTCCATATCTAAATCCTATCCAGAGAGCTGGTCTCCCAAGAGTGCTGACACACCTAAGATCACAGGCTCACAGGAGCAACAGTCTCCATCCAGAGACAGCAAGACCAACTAACACCAGAGATAACCAGATGGATAGAGGCAGGCACACAGATAAATTATCTAGTCCAGGTGTATGAGCAGATTAACATCATAGGAATCAGGGCATGAAAATCTCTACCCAATAGAGGGAAAGTGAGTGGGAGCCTTTTGAAGATTTTGTAGCCCCACAAAAAATTCATATCTGTACTGATAAGTTGATTACATTAAATGATTTTCAAAAACTCCTGAGAGATATTCAGTGGGTTTGACCCTATTTATCTTTAACAAATAAACAATATGATATTCTGACGCATGATTCTGATTAAAATTCTCCCAGGCAACTCACTGATGCTGCCCGAGCAGCCTTACAGCTGGTGAAAAAAGGAATTGAAGTAGTGGCCTTAAGGTGCCGAGATGAGTCACAACCTATCGTGCTGTGCATCTTACCAACAGGAGCCCAACCCACGGGAGTCTTATGACAGGGAGCCCCCTTGCTATGGATACATCCAAAGATTTTCCCGGCCAAGACACTTGTTCATTATCCCACCTCAGTGGCTCAATTGGCTTTGCTTGGCATCCAACAATGCATAGAGTACTTTGGCATCCCACCTAAGGATTTAATAGTTCCCTATAATGTAAAACAGTTAGAAGTTTTATCAGCCCCAAGAGATGATTGGGCAATTTTGAAGTGTAGTTTTCAGGGTAACTTTGATAATCATTTCCCTAAGGATCCTATCCTACAGTTGATTACCAATCATCCTGTAGTTTTCTCTCGCATCACTTCAAAGGATGTTTTGCCAGATGCCCCATTTATCTTTACAGATGGTTCCAAGACAGGACAAGGAGCATATGTGGTGGCAGGGTCCTCTCTGATTACCATACAATTTCCCCCTGCATCACCCAAAGTTATTGAATTGCAAATTGTGATTAAGGTATTTGAGTTGTTTCCAGGTCCTTTTAATTTGATTTCTGATAGCCAGTATGTTGTTAACATGTTGCTCTGCTTAGAAGTAGTGGGTAAAATCAATTCAAAATCTACTATTGGACATCTCTTTGTCACCTTGCGTGACTTGATTTTGAAAAGAACGTTGCCCTTTTTTGTACAGCATATCTGTGCCCATACTAACTTACCTGGTCCCCTAGCGGAGGACAATGATATTGAAGATTAAGCCACCAGGGCTTGCTTGATTTTTTTTTGATACATCACTTATTTCATTGGCTCAAGAATTTCATTCACAGTTCCATGTTAATTCCAAGACACTGTCCTCACGCTTTAAGATCACGAGCGATGAGGCATGGGATATTGTAAAAGGGTGTCAGAAGTGTGCCCCTATGCTACCCCAGATTGGGTTTGGGGTTAACCCACGTGGGTTGCGCCCTCTACACCTCTGGCAAATAGATGTCACTCATTTCCCTAAATTTGAAAAACTAAAGTATCTCCATGTTTCCATTGATACAGCCTTTGGAATTATTTTTGCATCTCTACATACAGGGGAAAATGCACGTCATGTAATTTCACATTGCTTTGAAGCATGGCGCACCTGGAGGAAGCCCAAAGAATTAAAAACAGATAATGGGCCTGCCTATACTTCTGCTTCTTTTGTGTCCTTCTGCAAAATGATGGGCGTTCGAGTAACTCACAGATTGCCCTATAATCCTCAAGGACAAGGAATCATTGAGCGTGATCACCGAACCCTCAAGGAGTGTCTAGTTAAACAAAAGGGGGGAATTGCCTCCGCAGGTTCTTCCCCTAGGGAGAGACTGGATATTGCTCTTTTTACCTTAAATTTTTTAAATGAAGACAAGCATGGGTGGGTTGCTGCTGAGCGTCACGCCAATCCTGATGTTTCTCCCAAAGGCCTGGTTATGTGGAAAGGTGTCCTGACTGGCAAATGGCAGGGTCCCGATCTGGTGTTGTTTTGGGCGAGAGGATCTGTTTGTGTGTTTCCTCAGGAACATCGACAGCCACTGTGGGTTGAGAGAGGTTGACCAAAGTGGTCCAGGATGAGCGGAGCAACAAACCTGTGGATGAGCCTGATGCTGTGGATGCTCCCGGTGGGACGGACTGAAGATCTATGATAGGGACTTCTATCGGTGTTCCCCAAGCTGTTGCCACTTACACATTCAGCGCAAGTCTTTCTCCGATTCTTTGCATTGAATGTGTCCTTACAATTGCCCCTTTTACCCTGGGATGAGGATATTGCACCTCTTGGGGATGCAATATTCTCCCTTAAAGGATTGTTATGTTTTTAGATGATTACCAATATTTCTCAGAATAGTGATTGCATTCAATTGTATAATCAGTCTGCAGCCTGGTTTGATTTACCCATTAATGGTTGTACCAATGCCAATGCCACTTGGATTCAAGGGGTGTGGCCTGCCATGTTTCCTAAAGACAATGATAGTATACCTTCTCAGCCTTGATGGGCTCCCTTTTGCTAGGGCTCCCGTGATTCCCCTCCGCCTTGGACAGGATGCCAGGCCAGGAAGGCAGCCTGGGCTGTGAAGAAGTATTTTACATTTTCTTCCTATATTAGTACCAGTCATAATAGATCATTTTCAGGATATAATTAGACATATCAAAATCCTGCTCAGGCCACTGCCAGCAATTCTTTTAATGTATGGTTGCTGTGCGGAGTGAATGGTAGCTGTACAGATCTTTCTGCTTTGAGTATGTTGATGGGTGGGGGTTGGGGTAATGCAAGCTTTCATTGGAACAGGTCTGTGGGATTTGAGACCTCTGTTTCTCAGTGTGCTGAAGGACAGAATGTTACCTTTAAGACTACGCCCGTTTGCAGGTGGCCTCCTTTTGTGTTTATCATTTATAATGGTAGTTATGAGGATAGGATTTTAAATTGTAGTAATGATAAATTGTTTTTATAGCATGTGTTGGAATGCATCCACGCATCATTTGGCTGTGGAGACTAGAATGCTGTGCTTTGTTCCCTGGCCTGTACAGGCCCCCTCAGCTATGACCGTATCCAGGCCTAAAAGGGATTTTGGATCACTGCTGCCACCTCAAGGCTGAAAGAATGGGCTGGACTAGCTGGATTAGCCCTTTGTTTGGTCCTCATAAGTGTCCTGGCATTCTGGTGCATGTACTGTATACAATTTCAACAGTGCAGAACTCAAGCCTTAATGATTCAGGCTTTTGCAGCAGTGGAGACTGGGCAGTCTTCTCAAGTGTGGCTTGGCATGCTAGAGAAGTAGTCAGTGATGGGTAAGACTTCCTGGGTGTGTCACCAACCTAAGACAGGGATCAAACCAGTGCTGTTCATCTCCCAATGATGGGTAAGGGGCACTGCCACAGGGGGCAACCTAAGACAGACATTCTCTTGGCCAAAATTATAAAGAAGGGGGGAGATGTGGAGAGCAGGTGTGGCGGTAGTCCCATGATGGCGCTTGGGATTCCGGCCAAGTCTTATGACTAGCACCTGACTTCCTCCTGCCCCTGGGATTAGCCACTCCCACCATGCAAGCTGCACAGGCATACCCATGACACAAGATCAGGCCAGATGACAAGGACCTATGAACTGCAGCACGCAACATGGACTGAGGAGGTGGAGTTGAGAGAGGATAAAAGGGACTGTGCTTGGGGGTAGAGAGAGAGAAAAAAAAAAGAAAGAGAGAGAGAAGGAGAGAAAAAAGATTTTAACTTGCATGCTGTAAGGTTCCTGAATAAACCGCTTTGAGAAGAACGCTGTTGTTGCTCCTTTTCTGCTGGTCGGAGATGGTAGCGACATATAAAGGCAGACCTGTCAGAATAACACCCAATTTTTCACCAGATTCCAAAAGCCAGAAGATCCTGGGTAGATGTCATACATACAGACCCTAAGAGAACACAAATGCCAGCCCAGGATACTAAACACAGAAAAAGCTCCCAATTAATGTAGATGAAGAAACCAAGATATTCCATGATGAAACCAAATTTACACAAATCCCTACAAAGGATAATAGATGGAAAATTCCAACACAAGGAGGGAAACTACACCATAGAAAAAGCAAGAAACTAATCTTCTTTCAACAAACCCAAAAGAAGATAACCACAAAAACATAATTCCACCTCTAACAACAACAGGAGGCAACATCTCTTGTTGCCTTAATATCTCTTAATGTCAACATTAATATCTCTTAATGTCAATGGACTCAATTCCCCAATTGAAAAGACATAGACTAAAAGACTGGATATGTAACCAGGACCCAGCATTTTGGTGTATACAGGAAAAGCACCTCAATTTTGAAAAAAGAGACACTACCTCAGAGTAAAAGACTGGAAAAAATCCAAGCAAATGGTCCCAAGAAACAATCTGGAGTAGCCATTCTAATATTGAGTAAAATCAACGTTCAAATAAAAGTTATCATAAAAAGGTAAAGAACACTTTATACTTGTTAAAGAAAAAAATCTACCAAGAGGAATTCTCAATTCTGAATAACTATGCTCCAAATGCAAATGGAACCACATTCATAAAAGAAACTTCATTAAAGTTCAAAGCACACATTGCACCTCGCACAATAATAGTGGGAGACTTCAACACGGAACTCTCATCAATGGAAAGATCTCGGAAACATAACTAAACAGAGAGAGAGACACAGTGAAACTAACAAAAGTCATGAACCAAGTGAATTTTAAGAACATCTATAGAACATTTTATCCTAAAACAAAAGAATATACCTTTTTCTCAGCACCTCATGGTACCTTCTCCAAAACTGACCATCTAATTGCTCACAAAACAGGCCTCAACAGATACAAGAAGATTGAAAGAATCCCATGGATCTTATCAGATCACCACACACTAATGCTGGTCTTCCGTAACAACAAAAAGAACAAAAAGCCCACATACACATGAAAGCTGAACAATACTTTACACAATGACAACTTGGTCATTGGAAGAAATAAAGAAGTTAAGACTTTTTAGAATTCAATGAGAATGAAAGGTGCAGCATACCAACACTTATGTGGCAGAATGAAAGCAGTGCTAAGAGGAAAACTCATAGCTCTGAGTGCATCCAAAAAGACACTAGAGAAAGCATACACTAGCAGCTTGACAGTATACTTGAAAGCTCTAGAACAAAAAGAAGCAGATAACCTAAGAGGAGTAAACTAAAGGAAATAACCAAACTCAGGGCTGAAATCAACCAAGTAGAAAATAAATGAATTATAAAACGAATCAACAAAACCAGGAGCTTGTTTTTTGAGAAAATCAACAAGTTAAACCCTTAGCCAGACTAAAGAGGGCACAGAGACAGTATCTAAATTACCAAATTCAGAAATAAAAAGGGAGATATAACAATAGAAACTGAGGAAAATTTAAAGAATCATCAGATACTACTAAAAAAGCGCATACTCAACAAAACTAAAAAAATGTGGAGGAAATGGACAATTTTCTAGATAGATACCAGGTTCCAAAGTTAAGTCAGGATCAGATAAACCATCTAAATAGTCCTATAACTCCTAAAGAAATAGAAGCAGTTGTTAAAGATTTCCCAACCAAAGGACCAGATGGCTTTAGTGCAGATTTCTATCAGACTTTCAAAAAAGTCTTAATACTAATACTCTTCAAACGATTCCACAAAACAGAAACAGAAGGAACACTACCCAATTATTTCTATGAAGCCATAGTTACACTGATACCAAAACCACACAAAGACCCAACAAAGCAAGAGAAACTCAATCCAATGTCTCTTATGAATATCGATGAAAAATACTTAATAAAATTCTTACAAGTGGAGTCTAAGAACATATCAAAATGATTATCCACCATGATCAAGCAGGATTCATCCCAAGGATGCAGGACTGGTTCAATATACAGAAGTCCATCAATGTAATCCTATATATATATATATACATATATATATACATATATATATATATATATATATACATATATATATATATATATATATATATATATATATATATATATATATATATAACACAAAGAAAAAAAAAAACCACATGATCATCTCATTAGATGCTGAAAAAAAACTTTGAGAAAAAAACCTTTGAGAAAATTCAACACCCCTTCATGATAAAAGTCTTGGAAAGGTTAGGAATTCAAGTCCCATACCTAAACATAGTAAAAGCAATATACAGTCAACAAGTAGACAACATCAAACTAAATGGAGAGAAAGTTGAAGCAATCCCACTAAAATCAGGAACTAGGCAAGGCTGCCCACTCTTTCCTTACCTATTCAATATAGTACTCCAAGTTTTAGCCAGAACAATTAGACAACAAAAGGAGGTCAAAGGGACATAAATTGGAAAGTAAAAAGTCAAAATACCACCATTTGCAGACGATTTGATAGTATACTTAAGTGACTCCAAAAATTCCACCAGAGAACTTCTAAACAACCCGATAAATAACTTCAGCAAAGTGGCTATATATATATATATATATATATATATATATATATATATATATATATATATATAATTCACTCAGTTCTCTTCTCCCTGTTCCAGAGACAGTCGTAACTTCTCGTGCAATGCCAGCCTTGTTTCTTAGACAAGATGGTGAAGGTTGGTGTTAACAGATTTGGCCTTATTGGGCACCTGGTTACCAGGGCTGCCTTCTGCTCTGGATCTGACAAAATGGAGATTGTTGCCATTAATGATTCCTTCATTGACATCAACTGCCTGGTCTACACATTTTAGTCTGACTCTACCCATGGCAAATTCAATGGCACAGCCAAGGCTGAGAATGGAAAGCCTGTCATCAATGGGAAGTCCATCACCATCTTCTAGGACTGAGATCCTGCTAACATCAAGTGAGGTTGATGCTGGTGCTGAGTATGTCGTAGTGTCTACTGGTGTCTTCACTGCCATGGAGAAGGCTGGGGCCCACTTGAAGGGTGGGGCTAAAGGATCATCATCTCTGCTTCTTTGGCTGATGACCCCATTTTTGTGATGAGTGTGAACATATAAAATATGACAACTCACTAAAGATTGTCAGCAATGTATCCTGCACCACCAACTGCTTAGCCCCCCTAGCTAAGGTCATCCATGACAGCTTTGGCTCATGACCATAGTCCATGCCATTACTGCCACTCAGAAGACTGTGGATGGCCCCTCTAGAAAGCTGAGTGTGATGGCCATGGGGCAGCCCAGAACATCATCCCTGCATCCAGTGGTGCTGCCGAGGCTGTGGGAAAAGTCATTCCAGGGGTGAATGGGAAACTCACTGGAATGGCCTTCTGTGTTCCTACCCCCAATGTATCTGCTATAGATCTGACATGCCTCCTGGAAAAACCTGCCAAGTATGATGACATCAAGAAGGTGGTGAGGCAGGCAGCTAAGGGCTCACTAAAGGGCATCCTGGGCTACACTGAAAACCAGGTTGTCTCCTGTGACTTCAACAGCAACTCCCACTCTTCCACTTTTGATGTTAAAACTGGTGTTGCTCTCAATGACAACTTAGTAAACCTCATTTCCTGGTATGACAATGAATATGGCTACAGCAATAGGGTGGTAGACCTCATGGCTTACATGGCCTTAAGGAGTAAAAAAACCTGGACTACCTCCACCCCCCAGCAAGGACACTGAGAGCAAGAGAGAGGCCCTCAGTTGCTGAAGAATCCTATTTCAACTCGGCCCCCAACACTGAGCATCTCTCTGATAGTTTCCATCCCAGACCCCCATAGTAACAGGAGGGGTCTAGGGAGCCCTCCCTACTCTCTTGAACACAATCAATAAAGTTCCACTGTAACCACAAAAAAATAGTGTAAAAAAATTTACTCAAATAGATCAGTAGCCTTCTTCTACTCAAAGGATAAACAGGCTGAGAAAAAAAATTAGGGAGATAACACCCTTCACAATAGTCATAAATAATATAAAATACCTTGGTGTGACTCTAATTAAGCAAGTGAAAGATCTGTATGACAAGAACTTTAAGTCTCTGGAGAAAGAAATTGAAGAAGATCTCAGAAGATGGAAAGATCTCCCATCTTCATGAATTGGGAGGATTAATATAGTAAAAACAGACATCCTGCCCAAAGCAATCTACAGATTTAATGCAATCCCAACAAAAATTCCAACTCACTTGTTCATAGAGTTAGGGAAAGCTATTCACAAATTCATTTGGAATTTTAAAAAATCCCACAGGATAGTGAAAACTATTCTCAACAATAAAAGAATTTCCGGGGGAATCAACATCCCTGACCTCAAGCTGTATTATAGAATAATTGTAATTAAAAACTGCATGGTATTGGTATAGAAACAGGCAAATAGATCAATGGAATAGAACTGAAGACCCAGAAATGAACCCAAACACCTATAGTCACTTGATTTTTGACAAAAGAGCAAAAACATTCAATGGAAAAAGGACAGCCTCTTCAACAAATGGTGCTGGTTCAACTGGTGCTCAGCATGTAGAAGAATGTAAATCTATCCATTCTTATCACTCTGTATAAAACTCAAATCCAAGTGGATCAATGACCTTCACATAAACCGAGCTACACTGAAAATGGTCAAGAAAGTGAGGAAGAACCTCAAACACATGTGCACAGGGAAAATTTCCTGAAATTTGGTGTTCACGGAACACCTATGGCTTATGCTCTACGATCAAAAATAGACCAGTGGAACCTCATGAAATTGCAAAGCTTCTGTAAGGCAAAGGACACTATCAATAGGACAAAACAGCAACCAACAGATTGGGAAAAGATCTTTACCAATTCTACATCCGATAGAGGGCTGATATTTAATATATACAAAGAGCTCAAGAAGTAAGACTCTAGAGAACCAAATAACCCTATTAAAAATGGGGTACAGCACTGTACTGGCTGTACAACTTGACACAAGGTGGAGTTATCAAAGAGAAAGGAGCCTCAGTTGAGGAAATGCCTCCATGAGATCCAGCTGTGAGGCATTTTCTCAACTAGTGATCAAGAAGGGAGGGCTCAGCCCATTGTGGTTGGTGGCATCCCTGGGCTGGTAGACCTGGGTTCTATAAGAAAGCAGGATGAGCAAGCCAGAGGAAGCAAGCCAGTAAGTGACATCCCTCCATGGCCTCTGCATCAGCTCCTGCTTCCTGACCTGCTTGGGTTCCAGTCCTGACTTCCTTTGATGATGAACAGCAGTGTGGAAGTGTAAGCTGAATAAACCCTTTCCTCCCCAACTTGCTTCTTGGTCTTGATGTATTGTGGAGGAATAGAAACCCTGACTAATACAAGCACTAAACAAAGAATTCTCACATGAGGAGTACCAAATGGCTGAGAAGCACCTAAAGAAATGTTCAACATCCTTAGTCCTAGGGGAAATGCAAATCAAAACAACCCTGAGATTCCATCTCATACCAGTCAGAATGGCTAAAAACAAAAACTCAGGTGACAAGCAGTTGCTGTTGAGCATGTGGAGAAAGAGAAACACTCCTCCATTGTTGGTGAGAAAGCAAGCTGGTACAACCACTCTGGAAATTAGTCTGGAAGTTTCTCAGAAAATTGGACATAGTACTTTTTGTTAAATAGATATCTTGGCTTGTGCCCACACCAAACCAACACAGTTCCACTTGGAGAGGTTTAATAGACAAGAAAGGGGTCAGGGTTGAGAGAAGAGAAGAGAGAGAGAGGGAAGGGGAGGGGGATTCAGGCTTTTATGGGTGTAGTGATGTCATTTTCTCCCAGCGGCTGTATCCTGGGAATGCTTGGCTGTTTCCAAGGCGATGGATGTGCCAGGTCCCTGTCACCTGTGGGTGGCGCCATTGTGGGGGTAGGAGCCATTCTAATATTAACAGTACTACCTGAAGACCCAGTTATACCACTCTTGAGCATATACCCAAAAGATGCTCCAACATATAACAAGGACACATACTCCACTATGTTCATAGCAGCTTTATTTATAATAGCTAGAAGATGGAAAAAACCCAGATGTCCTTTAACAGAGAAATGGATACAGACATCTGGGTTCCTTCCAGCTTCTGGATTTTGCATTTTAATGCAATGTCTAAATCCAGGCATTGTGGCCCACATCATCAATCCTAGCACTTGGTAAAGTTGAGGCAGGCAGACTTCCAGGCCATCCAGAGCTACATAGTGAGAGTTTGTCTTTAAAAAAAAAAAAGTAAAACATGTAAAAACCAGTCCAAGGGCAACAGCAATGATGACAAAGATCAGCACTAGTCTCCCGTGGATGTAGATGTTTATTTGCAGCTAGTTTATCGCTATTGGAAATTCAGGTAATTGTTGCTAGTCCTAAGAATCACTGGGGTAAAGGCACAAGCTGATAGTATTTAGACAGCATCTCTTAGGACAGTGAAAGAAGGTGCCAGTGAGGTGACAGAGAAAGAGAGGATGAGGAAGGTAGGCTGACTGCTCTGAATTATTCTGTGCTGGAGGAAATGTCAGCTTTGTGGCTGTGCCCAGCCAAGAATTGGTGACTCCTTTGATTACACAATGATCTTAACCTGTTTTGCTTCATTTTAGAACATGTGCCAAAAAAGATAAACCTTGTATCTTGCTTACAAAAGCAAACAGCCACCCTCTGGCAGCACATCAGGAGATACAAAATCAGCAGCTATTTATAGCAATAAATAATATCTGAAAATATATAAGATCATATCCGGCCAGGCGAGCTTATCAACCACACAAGGTACAATCCTTTACCTGTGACTATAAAAGAAGGAACACCCCAAGCCCAAAGTGTGGCAACACCCTGAGTGATCTCTGGTCAAGAGCTCAGAAATCTATCACAGGGACACTCCTGACACTTCAGTCCCGTAGAGCTCCTCCTGCCTCGAACACTCAGCTCCCTTTGAAGTCACAGCCTGTTCCTGTGCATTTACCACCTCTGCATCTGCTCTGGTAAGACTTGGCCCCCTACAGATTTTTCCTTGCTCCAGTCACAGCTGCCTCAGACTTCAGGACAGAATCTCTTATCAGTGCCACTTGTTTAACCCTTTCTTAGCCATTCTGTGACCGGTTGCATATAATTGTGTGAGTCACTGCTATGTGATTTGTCAGTAAATATCAGTGACCAGATTGTTACTAAATCATCTTCATTACCACTTGCTGGCTCACAAACAAAATCTGGCAACAAAACAGACATTCTTAAGAACTTATTCATCATTCCGTGAACCAGTCTTATATAAAACATGCAGGACCCGGGATCACTATACCTCCTGCGCATGAATCCCCCAACCTGAGTGTGAATCTCCTCACCATCTTCCATTACCAGACAGCAGAGACATGGGCTGCGGACTCCCAGAGAGCCTGCAGCACTGAGTGCTCAGCAAGGGACAGGACCCGCGTCTGAAGATGTAAAATACGAGAATGAATTCAAAAAGACAAGACTTAGTCTATCTCGGAATCAACCTTGTGAAAGACTGCCGCCCATGAGACATGGCCAGAACTCACAGCTTCCATGGCTATGAAGGGCTTCCAGCAGATGGGGAAAGAAGGCTTGAGCCTCACAATGGGAACTAACAAGATGCTAGGCCTCGTATTTTACATCTTCATATTTGTCTCCACTTAACACCTGATGTCAATGTGGACTTGTGTCCTGATCTCAGTTTTGCTCTGTTTTCTTCCCTTTATGGTGGAGACAGGGTCTCCTAATGTATCCAGCTGCTGTCTCCCTTTCAAGTGCTGGAATTAAAGACCTGTGCCACTATTCCCGATTAATTATTAATTAATTAATTAATTCAAGACTATTCTGGTCTTATCCTCTGTAGATTTTTCCCTGATTTCTCTTTCACATGCTTCCACAAAGATCATAGGCTCAGCTCATTTTCAGGAACCCTGTGTGTCTCAGCTTCCTAAAGGTTGGGACCATTTTAAGTTGTTGGTTTTTGTTTAAACTTTTTTTAACCTCCTTTTCATTCTTCCATTATCAAAACTTCCTCATTATTAGATATGGACTTAGAAAGACCAAGAATGGTCAGAGAAAGGTGGAATGATAGTCAAGGGCTTTATTGAGAAAGGGACTGAAAGACAGGTTAAGGTAGTGTGCCTCGTGGAAGCCTGTTCTTGCCCAAGTGCCTGAGTTTGTATATCCTTCAAATGGCTTCCTGTGGATACTACAGTGGGGTTGGCAAGCACACTCCAAGTCCTTGAGAACGCACACTAATGTATCAGAAACTAAGTAAGGGGAAAACTCATTTCATAGAGCATAAAATACCGATTCCCACACAGTTTGAGATCTTTGAGCTCAGCCTCTAACTATACTTCCTAATCTCTTCAGGATTCCAGTTTGTAAGACATTGTGAAAACATTTAAATAAAGTGATGTTAGAGGTTTGAGCTGTTCAGAGAATCTCAACCGCTTGTGACTCCAGGTCCAGGAAATCCAATGTCTCTGTGCACAGTTGCTTCACCTGCCACACCCACACCCACACATATACACACATCCACACCCACACATATACACACCCACACCCACACATATTCACACACCCACACCCATACCCACACCCACACATATACACACACCCACACCCACACATATACACACACCCTCACATATACACACACCCACACCCACACATATACACACACCCACACTCACACCCACACATATACACACACTTCAAATAACTTTGTTTGTTTAATGTGATGAATGGATTCTAGTTTGTCCACAAATTCCAAACTAAGAATCGGATCCTGGATGACACCGAGGGCTTCCAGTTTTTTAGACGGGTTGATTTATGTCAGGGACGTCTTCTATGAGTGTGTTGTTGTCTTGTCATTGATGGTTGTGTTTTTGTTGTTGTTGTTTGGTTATTTTTGTTTCTGTTTTGCTTTGTTTTTGAGAAAGGGTCTCACCATGCAATACTGGTTAATCTGGAACTTGGTATGTAGACAAGGTTGGCTTTGAACTCACAGAGATCCAGCTCCTTCAGCCTTCTGGATGCTGAGGTTAGAGATTAAAGGTGTGCACAACCATATCTGGCTCATCTGCCAGTGCTTTATGCACATGTGGACAAAAGTTATAGGGCAAAGTTTCAGACATTCCCAGTCTGAAACTTTCCCAGTCAGTCTTTAGTATGATGTCTGAAGTCCCAGCCTTGAATGTTTCTGAGCCCAGGGAGAACGTTTTAGCATGGACCACATCGTGGGACACATTGACTCACCTCGTGGCAGACATGAGCCAGAGAGTGTGATTGCTAGTGTGCCTCCGTGTGCCTCTGTTCACTACTCTTGTTGTGCATCTGGGTGCCTATTGGAGGGTATGACCCACATACCCTGACATGACCTCCTACTAACTGTGCCCAGAAACGCCTTCATAATTACATGCCAGTATATTACCTAATTTCCTAGACACCAATAGTCATTTTCCACCAAATCTGGCCAAACTGAGTCAAGGCTGTAACCTCAGTATTAACAAGGCTGTGTCAAGAAGATCGAGGTTGAGGAGAGCCTTGGTTACACAGCATTTAAAGCTAATGAACACTTACATGAATCCACCAGACCTGACAGCAGGATTATTATCCAACTTCTTTGCCATAAGATCGGGTGACTTCACAGGTTATGAATATTTCTGTGGACTATTAAGTTGTTTCTTTCCCTATTGACAGCTGCCCATCGACAAGCTTTACTGCCTGTATTGGATTTCCAGAAGCCATGTGATGGTAAGAGAACAAACTCTTGCAAGTTGTCCTCTGACCTCCTCAGGGTGCGCCTTCACTTTAAGGTCGAATGTCAGGGTTGTTCGCTTTCATCAGCCAAACAGTGGTGCACCACTTAATGGGGATATTTGCTTCCTCCAGTCTTCAGGCTAGTGGAGGGAAGGCTCTGGGAGAAGAAGCCTGTAAATCCAATGCAGCCACTAGGGCTAAATTGCTTCTTGATGCTGGGACCTAGTCCTCGGCTGCTTCAGGAGCACTGACTCACACATGGACCTCAGTGGCATCACAGACTATGGTGGTCCTTGGAAGAAGTACCGTTCCTCATCTTGGATGTCCATCATTGCCTAGAGCCAGGGTGACCCTGAAGCCAGGTGGCATGTTGGGGCACTGAATCTGCCCCAAGCTCCAAGCCGCTGCACACCACCCCGCCTTCCCCAGGAGGCAATGGCATGTCGCACCATCGACCTCTGTGTTGTCTCATGCCCGTGTCCACTCTCCTGACTCCGTTTCCCCTCCTCCATGGCCTACACACTGGCTTCTGTCATCTAGTTTTCCCACCTATCCATCACGTCCCATGCCTGAGCAGCTTAGATCTTCCTCCACCCAAAACCATGTTTTTGCCACAGGTAGCTTGTCCTTGTGATTGTACACTTTATTCCTTTCTGAGACAGAGTTTCTCTCAGGGCTGGCCTGGAACTCTCCTCTGCCTCCCGAGTGCTGGGGTTAAAGGTGTGTACACTACCACTTCCCTCAACCCACTGAGTACACATTTCCTGATTCTCTAAATCAGGAAAATAAATAAATAAAGTGGGTGTTGCATGCGACTTCAGTCTACCTCGTTTTTAGGTCCTGTTGACCCAGGTCCATGTAGTCAACTGCACCATTTCATAGTACCAAAGGGTACCAAAGTATACATGTATCAGGATATCAAAGGGGCTTTCAGAGACCTGGTGGTGGGAGCTCTCTCCAGTCTTCCCCATCCTGACTCACCGCTGTTCACTCCTGCTGAGTAACAAGTTAGTCAGGAAGTCTCGTCTCAGCCATGGCATTTAAAGGTACCGGAAAGACACCCGTGGAGCCTGAAGTGGTGATTCACCGAATTCGAATCACTCTCACCAGCTGCAAGGTGAAATCACTGGAGAAGGTTTGTTCTGACTTGATCAGAGGTGCTAAGGAAAATAATCTGAAAGTGAAAGGACCAGTGCGCCTGTGTACCGAGACATTGAGGACCACTACCAGAAAAACGCCTTGTGGTGAAGGTGCCAAGACATGGGATCATTTCCATAAGTGACTCATTGTTTATATAGTCCTTCTGAGATTGTTAAACAGATTACTTCCACCAGGAATAGAAGTTGAAGTTACCATTGTAAATACCTAAGTCAACTGTTTAAATAAATTGACTTAATTATTAAAAATGAAAGAAGATAACAATGGGGAACTGTAGCTAGTAAGACTTAACCATTCATTTCCAAAAGGCACAGTCAGAAATGAAAGCTTTCTCACATATGTACACATATACAGAGCTTCTCTCCCATGTGGATCCTCTCATGTTTTCTAAAGGTACCAGAGTAAGCTGAAGCCTTCCCAGGGCACGCATACTTTAGAATGTTGACAACTGTGCATCCTTTCACAGAAGTGAAATGAACTAGCAAGTGAAAGCTCTCCCACGGTTTTTTTGTACACATAATGTTTCTCTCCAGTATGAATTCTTTCATGATTTATTAGGGACACGCATAGGGTTTCTCACCAGGGTGACTTCCTCCATGTGTTTTTGGGGAACTGAGACAAGTGAAGCTTTTCCCACATTGTTTACAAACATAAGAACTCATGCCATTGTAAATTACTTGGTGTTTTCGTAATTGTTAATACGACAAGAAGGCTTTCCCACAGTGGTTACATATGTAAGGATTTTCTCTGTGCGAGGGTGTTTATGTGTGTGAAGGTCAGTAGAAGTCACGAAGGCTTTCCCACACGGCTTATGCTTGAAGGATTTCTCAGCCATGGATCCTTTCATGCATGAGATTTAAAGTACAGAAAAATGAAACCCTTTCCACATCACTTACATACATAGGATTTCTCTCCAGTGTGAGTTTTTATGTCTTTGAGATGAATACTACTAAAGAGAGGTTTCCCACACTGCTTAATCTGAAAACGCCAGTGTGGGTTCTTTCATGACTTGTAGGTTACTGGAACAAGTGTAGCCTTGCCCACGTTGGTTACATGTATGTGTGTCTTGGCCTGGACATTTCATTCATGCTTTTGGAAAGACCCAAAAGAACTGAAAACTTAGCCATCCTGTTTACAATTTTCTTCAGAGGAAGTTCTTTTATGATCTTTATCACAATGAAATCTTTGTCACAATGTCACATTTTTAATACCATTTCTTTCCATATTCCTGATCTTCATAGGATTTGTGTTCTGGTTTGGGCGTAGGGTGCACACTTTGAGATAAATGACCTATAACTACTTTTGGATACTCTTGCTTTCGCATCTTCTCCCCGTACACTGTGCCACTATCACAACATTCATAAAGTTCTGAGTTGTCTAATGACCCAAATGCATGTTCTTCAAAATTCAAAAAGAAAGTTTTTACCTCTTCTGGGACCTGCAAAGTCTGGGCATGTGAGGAAATATGTTGATCATATTAATTCAGGTAAGAAGTTTTGCCTTAAATGTGGACAGCAGCATTTCTTGGGCTGACATTTTGGACTACAAAGAAAGAATAAGAACAAGAGAAATGCTAACATACCACTCTGTTCCCTACATATAAACTGTGACCATTTGCTTAGGCTCTTGTTCCATGCTCGAATTCTGAGCCAATGTAAACCCTTGTTCACTTAGGTTTTCTTCTTAAGTACCTTGCCACAGCAATGAAGCAAGTGACTTATACAGATATGATCAAGGGTAAGTCAATGCACTAATAATTAACATAACCATTTATGTATTGTTTTATTCTGTGTGCAGGCATATGTATAGGTTAAAGGGCAATTCTGTAGAGTAAGTTTTCTCCTTCTATGTTTATGTAGGTTCCTGAGATTTAACTCAGTTATGTTTTCAAACACCAAATGCTTTTAGAAGCTGAGATAACTCGCAAGCCCCAATATCACTGTTTCTATGGAATAATTGTGGGTTGGTGCCTATATGCAGATGAGGGCAGGCACAAGATAAGGCAAGGCCTGTGATTGGGCAGTGACAAGGAAAGGCAGGGACAGAGTTTTGAGAGGCTGGAGAGGTAGGAGAGAGAGGAGAAGAAGAGAAGATGGAGGAGAAGGATGACCCACCCCTGTGTGGATTTGAATAGGCACAGGTAGCTATGACTATCTTCTAAGGGATGGATAATTACAGGACAATTTGTCTTATCTAGGTGGCCAGTTTATATTAATATTAATTAGCTCTGAGTTTATTGTGTGGACATTTTGTAGGCTGAAAATTTGCTGATAAAAATCTGATTGATAAGTTACAAGCCTCTAGAGTTTTGATTTCAGTGGGTTGCCAGAAATGTGAGTAGAGTTCACAGCAAGAGAACCATGAGATAGGCAGTCTCTGTACAGGGCTGGTGTGGCACTGACCCACCCATGGGATGGCCACTGATGGGGCCAGCCATCGAGACAGAGAGACCACCAGGAACAGAATAGTAGGGGGTAGCATGGCATGGTGCCTGGTACTATCTACACTTTTATTAATATTTACTGCTACAATTAATGCCAATCCAAGAAAGGATGTTATGCATTTATATATTCTACAAAACAGTTCTAACCTAGCTCTCTGTCACCTTTCACAGAAATAAATAACATTTGCAGCAACGGTTGCATTACTATTTAATAATAATACAGGCAGTGGTCTGGCTAATCCAACAGTGGCTGTCTCCCAACACAAAGCCCAAGAATCTGGTAATTGTTCAGTCCACAAGGGTAGCTGTCTTCAGCTGCTCATTGATCTACATTGGAATCCGGAAGAAGTAAGTTTTAATACTAGTGAGACAGCCACAGAAGAGACAAACTTATAGTGAAAACACAGTCAGGCAGGCAAAAAGCAGAAGCTTCCTTCTTCCATGTCCTTTAAAGTGAGCTGCCACCAGTTGTATGGCCTGGATTTAGGTCTTTTGACCTCAGATGATCCAATCAAGAAACCCTTCACAGGTATGCCCAGGTTCTAGTGGTTAGAGTTATTACCAACAGTCTCAAGAATAGTCTTGGAGACAAGCCTTCACACATATCTGCAAAGGATCATCTAGACTAAGGTTAGTGCTAGGAATTCCTCTAGGCTCTGCCCAACAGTTACCGTGCAACAGCTGCCCACCAGGCTGAAGTGGGAACCCAGGCATAAAAGAAGTTACCCTCCCCACTCTGTGTCTGTGTGTCTGTCTGTCTGTCAGTCTCTTTCTCCTGGCCGGCCTCTTCTCTTCCTCTCTCCTGTCTCTTTCTGTCCTTCTCTGTCTTCCTTCTTTTTCTGCCTTTACCATTTCCCAGGTCTCTTTTCCTTCTCCCTAATAAAATTCCTTTTATACTAAGCCTGTTTTATAGCTGATTCCTCAAGCGGATGCCTCAGCATGGGCCCACTGAGATGCTCCCTCCCACCACATCACCACCACTGTTTTAAAAAAATAAAGCAGTCCTTGAGATCATCTCTGAGGGATAACATTGGTTATATTAATTGATGTTGGAATAAATAATTAATTGCAGACAAGACAATTCCCTGGACAGAGGACCCTGAACTATATACAACGAAGAAAATAAACTGACAACTTCCTGACTGAATGTCATTCGACCAGATTCTCATGTTCCTTGATTTTTGGAACATGAGGAACTGTACTCTTGATCTGTGAGACAGGGTAAATTCTTTCTCCCTTAAGTTCTTTTGTCAGGGTATTTACCACAGCAGCAGGAAACAAATAAGACAAGTGATAAATGTAACAAAATTTATTTGACCAAACAAAGTAGCTGCAATAAACACCAATCAATATTTTAAATAAGAAAGGATGGCTTGCTTAATATAGATAAAAAGACTAAAACTACATTAATCTAGGCCGGTGAGATGGCTCAGTGGCTAAAGGTATCTGTTATCAAAGCTTTGGTACCTGAGTTTGGTCCTTAGGACCCACAGGATGAAAGGAGAAAACCAACCCCCACAAGTTGTCCTCTGACCTACATAAACACATAATTAATAAGTAAAAATGTAATACAAATAAAAACATACTGCAATGTCTTTAAGAACTCATTTAACCAAGACACTAAACAATCAACACAGAATGAAAACAATTCATAAGAAAAGGCAATCTTCAATTGGACATTTTGAAACGTAAAAATGGAACAATCAATAAAGAAATGGTGTGTCAGAGTCAGTATCTAATTAAAAAATCTAAACACATGAGTCAAGGATAAACCGGTCTGTAGTTAGAAAGACACAGTATATTTTGATATGGGGTCCATTTAGCTCCAGTACAACTAAAAAACCAGGTCAGTGAAGATGACAAAAATGTATTATAATCAAACCACTACTGATTGATCAGGGCCACAGAATGTACTCAGGAGATGAATCGCAACCTTGAGCTAGAAAGGATATAATAGAACTTTTAAGCTTGGAAGCCACAAACATCTGTACCAAGTTACAGTTACAGATTTCCACCAATCAGAATTAAGGATAGGGGGACTTCCTTAGAAATAGTTCATTGTAGTACATTGACCCTGTTCCCACTGATTGGTTTATTCAACTGTTAAGGGTGACTTGAGTAACACTCATATCTCAATTTGCCAACCAAGATGTCAGTTACCACATATCTACTACTCACCCCCCACCTCTTCCTTTCCTCCTTCTCTCCCTCTTCCTCCCTCTCCCCCGCCCCCCCGCCTTCGGTCTCCTTTCTCCCTCTCTCTGCAAGTAGAATGTCAGTTACCCAGGCGGACTTGGAAACTTAAACTTTATTTGATTCATATTCAAAATGGAGGTTTTATCCAAGATGGGTGCGGTATAGCTCCTTCTTACATTCTCCCCTTGTCCTTGTGCATTATTTAACTATTTGGTTACCTCTTTTGGAGTATAAGGGATTGTAATGGGTTCTTAGAACATAGCAACAGAGTTAAACTTTTGATTGAATAAATTTAACTAAAGCATTGAGAATACAAGGCCCTATGAGGAGCAGGAGGAAAAGAATGGCCAGAGGCCCTGTTAAGGTAGAGAGCAAGGTGGTTATCCAAGGGTACCAGTCAAAAAGATTCTGAAACCATTTATCAGCCTGTCTCCTTTGTCCCTCCCTACTGAACATATTTCATGTTACCTTTGCTGAGGTGGCTCAGACTATTCCAGAATGACTGGCATAGAAACAACAGGTTTCTCCTAAGGCCATGCAGAGCCTCCCTTCTTTGACAGACATCAGGAACAACACTTGCCTATTTTGTAATGTTACTTCTGCTAGGGAGTCTATTTGTTTTTCTAATGGTTGTATGGGAAAGTAAAGGTGACTTAGGCCTTTGTCTACCTGTTTACTCAGGAGTCAGAAATGTTTTCCCCCAACTATAAGTGAAATTGTCTCCAGGGTAGTAAAAAAGGCAGTGCTGGCACCCACAAGCAAGTGCGCCAGAATGTACGGGGCACTCACTCTTCAGAACCAAGTGGACCCCAGTTTGATGTGGGTGTGGCCTTCGAGTCTGTTGAAATACAAAACCTGGGGTAAAATATGAACCAAGATGAAAAGTTCAGAATTCGTGAAGAAATGGGTCATGGTCAGGCAAAGAGTAATGTCAAGGGTTCAGGTGAACCAGGTTTGTGTGTTTTGGGGGAATGTCATTAGGAAGGTGGTTTTGCTAATGGTTCCATTTTAATCCAGAAACTGAATATGTATGATTAGCATCACAATAAGACACAGTAAGGAAGGGGGATTCAGATAAAGGGAAAAGCAGCATATTTTAAATATTTTAAATCCTGTTCTTTGGATTTCTCATAGGTTGATAGACAAGTGAGTAGGCCATAGGCATTTGTTATCTGCCTGGTCTAAAGATACCAAGTTAATATCTGAGTCCTGTTCTGGGACAGCAATAACAGCAACCCTTATATAGTTGGGGGAACCTAGGTTGTAAGTACAGCCAACAATCCAGGAACAGTTTAGGCTGAGTGGCATTGAGGTAGACAAACGTAGTAGTAAGGATCTCAAGGAAAGGTTTGTTGGAATAAGCAATCCTTCCTCCTTCGGGTGGGATCTGTGTGACTGTGTGGAGTCATGCCTACCTTTGGGAGGATTTGAACTAGGGACTTAGATTTTAGGCTTTGCTGCTCATTATTGGTTCCTGACACTAAGTTTTGGCTTTGGTTTTGGTCTGAGTGGTGAATGAATGAGGATCTCCCTATTTAGCCCTGGGCCTAATAGGTTGTCTTTAGATAGTAAATTCTGTCCCCATGTATCAGCTTATCTAAGACCCCAAGCTCATTCTCATTCCCAAATATTTCCAGTGGAGGAATGCATCTCAAATCCTTAAGGTTATAGTCATAGGGGTACAATATTTGGGTGCTTTGCATGTCTGATTGACCTGCATGGTAATGTAAATGTAAGGATCTTTATCTTTCTCCCAGCCACAGGCTGATGTCTCACATCCTTGGTGATGACAATGATACCCATTCCCAGTTTCACAAGTGGAACCAGGTTCAGCAGGACATGTATGAAAGGATGAGTTCCAGAAGGATTTTTCAAAAATCTAGATTTCCACATCCATACCAGAAAGTCTTGATGATGCTCCTGACACTGAAGTACCTGAGCTTAGATACTGACCTGACCCTGGCCATAAGGTACAGAGAGTGATTTTAAAGACAAGTGGCGCTGTATAGACTGTTGTAAACCCTCAGTTACTATCAAACCCATTTGGATGCCTCTCAGTTCCCAATTATAGATTTTGAGGTCAATAATAGTTTGGGGATAGGCCCATGAAGTAAAAGAAAAATAACAGGTTTGACCAGTCTTTAGTGTTTTTGGGGAGTGGAGGTGGGACAGTGTCTTGCTGGATGGCCCATTCTGGTCCAGTGTCTGCATTAGGTTTTTCATCTGGGAGTGGTTAGGTAAGTGTGATGTGTCCAAGAAAGGATGCCATTGACCTTGACAATGGTGGAAATGGTCAGAATCACAATGTGGGGACATTTCCAGTGGGGTGTCAGCGTCTCTTCTCATGGTGCCTCACCTAAGCTAGGTCCCCAGGTATCTATGAAGCTCCATGTAAGTGAGAGAGGAGAGGATACAGTTCATCCCGAGTCCTCTGCAACAGCTGCACTGACTGGTGTAAGGCCAACTTAGACATTTCCATGAGTAAATCAGGTCTGATTTTTGGACAGATAGGAGGTAGGTCTCCCAAGCATCTCTCAAAAGGAGTCAGGCTTTCTATATAAGGGGTTTTTCTGACCCAGAGAAGGGCAAAAGGAAGAAATGCTGTTTAATCCTTATCAATCTCCAAAGTTAATTAGTTAAGGTCTCCTTTAGAGTCCAATTCAACCTTATTACCTATCCTGAACTTTGGGGGTGATATGCACAATGAAGTTTCCAATTTACCTTCATTACCTCAGATAGTGATCCCTTAAACTACCTGAGATATGAAGGTTGGTCCATTATTCTACTCTAAGGTGGTGGGTGGGCTGAATGTGGGAATAATTTCTTCAAGTAGCTTTTTGACAACAATCTGAGCTGTTCTCCTTTAAGTAGGGAAAGCCTCAGTTCATCCTGAGACAGTGACCACAAACACAAGTAAATATTTATATCTATATTGTCCCAATCTTATCTTGATGAAGCCAACCTCCCAAAAGATTCCAGGAGCAGTGTCCGAGACCAGGTCGAACACTCAAGAGGTCCACCCGGAACCGGATCGAGCATTGAAAGAGAAAGACAAGTTAGTTAAAGCTGCAATATGACTTTGACCGAACTTGAGGCCTAAGCCTCCTGGTCAAAGCAAAGACTTTGTTTATTAGTTTTCTTATATACCATTTTAATTGCATGCAGAAAGATTACATCAGTTCTAAGACAGGGAACAATCAAAGATCCTGTAAACATCCTCTGGAGGCCAGGTGTGATGATCAGGGACAAAAGGTGATAAAAGAGGCAGCCACTGCCTAAATCAACTGTCTTGAGCTACATTTCAAATGTAAATGTACCTTGGGGGGGGGGCTTCAGTCATAAACAGTTTGCTCTGAACTTCAGATGCAAATGTGCTTAATTCTAGCCCTTCAGAGGCACAGCACAAAAGCCAGTTTCCTGACATGGTCAGCTTCAAGGTGTCCTGAAAAATTAATATTTCTCTGCCACCAGCTGACCAGAGGTGCCAAAATGGCTTTCCACATCTCCCCCTTTTTAATTATATAAACAAGACTGCGTCTGTCTTAGGTCGTCTGACAGAAACACTTCCGTTACCTGGAATTCTTTGAATCACATTATCTTTATTAGTATTCCCTATTAATATTCTGAATTAACATGGAATATGATATCAATGCAATTCTGGCTCAGGTCGGTAAGGTACTGTTCAGAAGTTGCCCATCCTTGACTGGCCAGCCTGTTAATAATTCCGAGTGAGGATCTGTTCTTAGTGTCAAGCCATGCATCCAGGTAGGCAGCAGGCTGATGTTGTAAAAGGCAAGCCTTATCACAACAGGCAGGAGAAAAAGTGTTCCCAGAACTAGAAAAGGTAGCACAATCAAGTCATATACACTGTACTTGAAGCTGGACCAAGAAGGAAATACCGACTTCAGGCCACGAATAAATTTATCAGCAACATCTGCAGCATCGAAGCTGAGCGGGGCAGCATTCTTTAGGCTAATATTCTCAGTGTGTAAGGCTAAAACATATAGAGGTGTTAGAGCTATGCCAAACACCCTGCAAGTGTCTCTGAATCTTCTCCCAATTAATGACTATCAATGAAAGCTTATAGGTAATACAAATCCATTGGTACTTAGCATGACTCTGGAAATGGCTTTTTACTCTTAAACTTTGAAGCACTTCTCTAATAACTTGGATAATACATTAGTAACAATTTTGCTAAATTATTAAAAAAGTAGCTGTCTTAATTTCTGTCAAGGCGATAGCAGAAGCAGATAATACTAGCTATCAATACAATTAAAGCTACTATGCCTGCAATAATCAGGACCAATACCCTTCTGCTTCTCTGTATAAAGCCTGACTAAGTTCTAGTATCTGGAAACCTTCTTTCAGAATATCACGGTCTTATAATACTCACTGGCAATAGAACAAAAGCTGGTTGATAAACCACCATAACATGTCAGAATTCAACAACAGGACACATGGTACCTGAGCACAGATAACCAGCCACATGGAAAAATGTATGTTAAAATAAATTGGTTATCTTTAGTTATGATCTAATCAAAGTAGAGCTATAGAGTCAAGGTATTTGTAAATATATTTTGAGTCTAAGTCTTATTTCTGGGAGCATGGGGCTGGAAAGAAAAACCAGGTCTAACTTCAACAATTTCTAAACAATCCACTCCAGATTGTCTCTGGCATCAGAGTGCCTGGGCTAAGGGCTGAAAAGTGGACAAAGGTAAATTTTGGTTGGTTCTGCAAGAGGGCTTGATAGCATGTCATTCTGGCAGTGGTTGCCTATCACTTTAAAGAGCTTTTTAATAGGCTCTCTACTGCATGGAGGAGGGGTTATAATGATCAAATGTTGTCCCAAGGTGTTGTAGGACCCTCTTTCAGGACCCCCACTCGAGTCTCGAGACACGGGGTTACCCAATGAAATGCGAGAGACCTTCTTGCTGCAAAAGCATGAGGTAGTTTAATGACGGAGCTCTGGGCCGATACATATCTCACACAGGAGACAGAGGTATCAACCCTGAGACTCAAAAGCTGGGGATTTTTATAGGGAGAGGGTTAGGGGCTGGGAAGAATTAGCGAGAGTACAAAGCTCACCCAACACTCACAGCTTACATGCAGCCAGGAAGTCAGGAGCCCGAGCCCCACACAATGACCTCCTCACCCCATTCCCCCTATGTGGGAGCATGGACACTTCCCAGGGCCCTGGTATCTACACAAGAATTAACTACACTCTGGGGTTCTGCAGTCCCAGGCACTGTGGTGTTTATACAAGATAAGTTACAGCTTAGCTAATGATTGTGAATTCCAGAGCTCCACAATTGATGGTGCCCAGGTGTCCTGAGAAGGCAGTTAAGCCCTAAATCTCCTAGCTAACAACTGACAAGATGCCTCCCTCTATGTGCTCACCCTGCATTCCATCCCCTTGTATAGAAGACAGCCTAAACAAATCATATTCAGAAAACTAAAACTAAGGGAAGTATAGGAAACATTATTTCTCTTTAAAGAGAGAATTCAGCACTGCAGAGACTGTCAGATTGTGGAAGGTCTTAATTATTAAAGACTAAAATATACTATGAAGAAAATACCAAAACCAGCAACAGGATTTATCAGACCTTGAATTTAATTTCCTTTCATTCCCCTCTTCTACTGTGTAAACTAATTCTAATCGTAGAATTTAGAAATCAGTGTCCTCTAACTCTGCTTCTATCTGAGCTATAGGTTGATATTGTCTCTGAAAAACCATAAGCTTTACCTCATCTAGTCTACTCTGGATGAAAGCAACTCCTTTGTTTATTATGCAGGGGCCAAAAACAAAAACTAAGCACACAACGAGGATCAGTCCAGCTAAAGTGGAAAACAAAGTTATCATCCATGGGGATGGAGAATACCATGACTCAAACCATCCCTGCTGGGCTTCTTGATCTTACTTTCTCCGTTCCAGTCTTTCAACTTCTGCATAGATTCCCTACTACTACTACTCTTGTGTGGTCTGCATAAAAACAACACTCCTCTTTAAGGGCGGCACATAGTCTTCCTTCTTTTAAAAACAAGAAATCAAGGCCTCTTCTATTCTGTAGCACTATATCTGATAAGGAAGTTAAAGATTTTTCTAAAGTGTTAATAGACTTTTCTAGCATCCCTAGGTCTTCATTGACAGCATCTCTTAAGGACTGGATTCCCTGCCTTCCCTCAACTAATGCTGTCACTCCCATCCCCACTCCTACTGCCATACTAATACCCATAAACAAGGCTAAAGTGAGGGTGATTGGCTCTCTTTTAATTCTTGCACTGGTGTATACTTCTTCTAAGCTAGCAGCAGGGTGGTAATATACACAAGGCACAAGCTGAATCATAACACAAAAATTGTGGGAAGGATTAAAAACACTAGTTGACCCACACATGATGTGAGCCCAGTATTGCAGGCCCATCACCCAACTGGGGTCGGTATAAGGTAATGATTAGTATCAGTCTTAGATACAGAATAACTTCTGGCACATAGGTGTTGATGGGAGTGGGGAGGTGTCCCTATGCAGAGTCCAGGGTTTTTTCTAGATACTTCAGTTAAGGTTAACTTTTTTCCCGTTCCCCAGGAGCAAGAGTCATGGCTAATAATCTGGTTAAAATCTCCATTAAAAGCAATCCCTTCATAATAGCCCCCCCCCCCACAGGCATAGCGAGAAATCAGTGGTAGCATCTGGATCTGTGTGATTGAGGGCACATAAAGCTCCTCTAACCAGATTAAACAGTCTCTGGCCGGTCGAAGGGTATGTAGGAATACTGGCTCCCTGGGGAGTAGATTGACTAGATTGACTCACAGCTTTTGCAGTTGATGGATCGGAGACAGGAGCTGGTGATTTCGTTCTGAATAGGGGGCCTTGTTCTGGGAGGACCTTGTTGGGCCCCATGGGTACTGTAAAGGGGTTTCCTACTGTCACCTTGATTTTAAAAAACAACCCAGGGTCTTTTCCAGGAGCATCTAATCACAGACCTCAGATATTTCCTTTGTATCAGCTCAGACGATCCTGTTTCCCTTTGTCAGTAAACTTTATAAATATAGGAGAAGTATAGGGTTGCAATATTTACCTTTACAGGGTCCTTCAGGGCTGTTGGGGTGAGCACACCCATTTTCAGGATATTTGGAACTATCCCTCTCACCTTGGTTTGAGGCCACCGTTTCTCCTTACTGTGATCAAATCCCACGTAGAGGTGGGATTCCAGTAAGCTTGTCCTGTAGTCTCACAACCCCATGAAGCACAGAAGTCTGATGCCCTCCCCCCACCATGTATGTCGGAGCCTATTGCTCTGGCCTTGACCAGGACAGATATAGAACTCTGCCGATTGAAAGTTGGCTTGGTAAAACTGCCCTGAACATCCAAACGTGCCTCCTATCCTGTTTGGGACGCACTGTTTTTCAGGGAGTGGATTAAAAAGGTCAAAGTGGTCAGGGAGGTCCCAGGCAAGTGAACCTGCAGCTAACTTACAAAGATCAGGGGTGAGGTTGGGCCACCAGATCCATGGGGGCTGCACTGCTGTGGTTGACCACACGATGTCTCCCTCCCCATTAAGCACTTCCCACATTTGTTGGATTGGGGTGTACGGGTTGAAGTCCTCTGGGGTCGCTCTGGCGAAGCAGGCGCAGCTTAAGAGGATTAGTAGTCTTTTCCAATGTCCACTCATTCTGATCAGTTCCAGGGGGTGCTTTCTTGACGTGACGTGAGACGTGTGGACCCAAGTCGGGATTCCTTCCACTTTAACAGTGGTGGGAGTTGTCAGTAGCACCAAGTAGGGTCCTTTCCACCTTGGCTCTAGGTTTCCTGATGTCTCCTCACCAGGACAGTGTCTCCTACTTCAAACTGATGCAGCACCTGCGTATCACCAGCAACATAGGTTTCTTTTAACTGTTCCCAGACCTCTTTTCTCACTATTTCAAGAGCCTTGAGTTGAGCTAAAAGGTTAGAGGAGGGGAAGAAGGATGCATCCGGGCTGGTCTTATCCTCTGTTGCTACATAAATGGGCAGAGGCACCCCATACATTAATTCAAAAGGAGTCAGACCAGGGGTTCCGGGGGTATTCCAGACCCTGAATAAAGCATAAGGGAGAAGGGCTGTCCAATCGTTCCCACGGGTCTCTAAGGCCATCTTAGTCAGTGTTTCTTTTAATGTTCTGTTCATTCTTTCTACCTGTCCTGAGCTCTGGGGTCGATATGCACCATGTAACTTCCAATTTATCCCCAGCTGTCTGGCCAGTCCCTGACTTACCTGGGAGACGAAGGCAGGCCCTTTGTCTGACCCTATTACCTTGGGTACCCTAAAGCGGGGAAGGATTTCTTCGAGTATCTTCTTGGCTACTACATTAGCTGTTTCTTTTTTGGTGGGGAACACCTCAACCCATCCTGAAAAGGTGTTTATAAAGACTAAAAGATATTTATTTCCATACCTGGCTGGTTTTACCTCAGTGAAGTCGGTTTCCTAGTAGGTCCCAGTACCCTCACAAGTGCCTTCCTTCTTGGAGCCTGCTGGACCCGGCATTGGTGAGTGCACAAGCCTGGCAGTTCTTTACTAAATCCTCTACATCCTTTTTCAATCCAGGAATATGGTAGGGGGATCTACTGACCAATCTTATCATCTTTTTAGTTCCTAAGTGAGTAAGACGGTGTATGCCAGCCAGGTATTCTCGCCCTTCTTCTTCTGTGAGGGCTCTTTTATCTGTCTCTTTTATAACTAGCTGAGGCATAGCTTTAACTACCAAAGTCATTGGCCCCTGGGCTGCCCTTTTAGCCACTTGATCTGCCATTTGATTTCCCTTTTCTATGGGTCCAGTTCCCTTCTGATGTCCTGGGCAGTGAATAATCGCCACCCTATGAGGCAGATGAACAGCTTCTAACAAACTAAGGATTTCTTCTTTATTTTTGATGTCTTTTCCGGCAGACATCAACAACCCGCGCTGTCGGTATATTGTCCCATGAATGTGAGTCATGGCAATGGCATACCGGCTGTCGGTGTAAACATTGAGAGCCTTTCCTTCTGCCAGCCTTAGGGCTTGGGTTAATGCAATGAGCTCCGCCCTCTGGGCTGATGTGACCTCAGGCAGACTGCTGGCCCATATGACAGACTTTCCATCAACCACTGCTGCCCCGGCCCTACGCTTACCTTCTACCACAAAGCTAAACCAAGTCATTGCCCCTGGCCAGGGTCGATCCATGAGGTCTGGCCGAATTCCAGTCTCCTCTGCCAGCACCTCCTCACACTTATGTACAGGGGCTTCATCAGCCTCGGGTAATAAGGTAGCAGGGTTGAGGATGGCAGGGGGTGCAAAGCTTACTCGTTCTGTCAGCAGTAAGCTCTGGTAGTGCGTCATTTGGGCGTTGGTCATCCAGTGGTCTGGTGGTTGCCTGATGATGCTCTCAAGAGAGTGTCACTACAGTAATACTCTGGCCCATAGTCAGTTTGTCAGCATCTTTTTACTAACACAGCTGTGGCTGCTACTGCTTGTAGGCAGGAAGGCCACCCACTAGCCACAGGATCCAGTTTCTTTGATAAGTAGGCTACTGGGTGCTTCCAAGGCCCTAGGACCTGGGTAAGGACCCCTCTGGCCACCCCATTCCTTATTAAAGACTAAAATATACTATGAAGAAAATACCAAAAACCACCAACAGGACTGTCAGACCTTGAATTTAATTTCTTTTCAGTGTCAGAGTCCTTAGGAGAGCAGTGGCTACAATAATTCTCAAGTAAGCAGGGCATCTGGCAGCTATAGGATCTAATTTCTTAGCTACATAGGTCACAGGATGATGCCAGAACCCAAATCTTTGGGTTAATAATGCCTTGGCAATGCCCTTTCTTTCATCTACAAACAGATGGAAGGGCTTGGAGATACTAGGCAGGGACGATGCCAGTGCTGAGGGTAGAGCTGTGTGACAAGCTGTATCTTCTGACTCAGTCCATGTGGCTTACCTTCCAAGCCTTTAATTGCTTCACATAAGGACTTAGCAATCTCGGCAAACCCCAGAATCCATAGTCTGCAGTATCCTGTCACCCCCAGAAACTCCCTTATTTGCCTCCTTGTGTTTGGAGCCGGTATATCCATAGTGACCTGTTAGTGAGATATGGACATCTGTTACTTCCTGGGTTGAATCCCAGGTATACTGCTTTGCGGTTGTAGAGCTCGGCCTTCTTTGCTGACACACCATATCCAGAGTCTATAGGGTTCTTTATACTCTTTATAGGTCCGTTTATTCAAAGGCAAAGGGGATGGCCCTGGGGTGGGAGGGCAGGCTAAAGAGTGCATCTTTCAAATTCAGGACTGTATATACCTGATTTTCTTGTGAAAACATAATGAAGATGGTATATGGGTCAGACATATGGGATGAATATCTTCTGTCTGTTGACCTTTCTTAGGTTCTTCACTGATCCAAAGTCGTTAATTCCTGACTTCTATAAAGGCAACAAGGGAGTATTCCATGGGGACAAGGAACTAGGATTCCTGAATCTCATAGCTGTTTGATGTGAATTTTGATGCCTGTCTTGGCCTCTGTTGAATCCACCCATGGCTTTAAATGGACAATTATTGGGGCCTTGTGATTTGCTAGTTCTCGGGTTGGTTTCAGCTCATACCTGGGGGATAATTCTGCTGAAGCTCTTTGTCTTGCAGCATGAATGAGCTGGGTGCTTGATCAATGTCTGGGTTGAGGAAGTATTCCGATCCTAGGGGCAGGGTTACAAATATGCTTGATCCCTGAGCCATGGGTCTCCTTCCTATGCTAAGTTATCCGATACTCCTTTGTCTTGAAAGATGATTTGGGCTCTCAATTTATGCAATAAGTGACTTCGAAGGAGTTGGTATGGACGTTCAGGAGTATCAGTAAAGGAATCGGTCATAGTACCTTTCCTGAGGTCTACCTGTAGTGTGGTAGTCCAGGGATAAGGCTTGGTCCTGGTAGCCGATGAACTAAGGAACTCAGGTCTGCCTGTTAGTGAGAGGTCCTTCTGGGTGTTGAGCCCTGTATCAACTAAAAGTTGATTAGCTTTCCCTCCACTTTGAGAGTTACCCTGGGCTCTGGGAGGGATTCCAAGACCTAACATACTCAGGTCTCAGTTGTCCCCAAGGTTGAGGACTTTGTTTTGGTTTGTTGCAGAGGAGGCTAATGGTCCATTCCCTTACGATATACACATTGATTCTTCTGGAGTGATGGGGGAGTTTTCTTGTTCCTGGTGAGCAGTTTGGGCCTGGCGGTCAAGGCCTTTGGTCCATGTGAAAGGTACCATCATTCTTTTAATGGTCTTTCATCACTGTTTATCTTCCTGATTCTATTGTTATAAACCTTAGTAGTTATTTCAAGTAGTTTGGAGAGGTTCTCTTCCTCAATCCTTTAAGTTTGTGTAGCTTCTTCCTACTGTCTGGGGCTAATTGTGATACAAAGACAATGTTAATCAACTTCTAGTTTTCCTCTGCTTCTGGGTCAATGGGAAAAAAATAACAATAATAGGCTTTCATGAGGTATTTCAAGAATACTGAGTGGGACTCATTTGATTCTTATATAACCTGGCTGATTGGAGAGATGGCTTGGTTTGTAAAGAGCACTGGCTGCTCTTCCATATGACCTGAGTGAATTCGCAGCACCTACATGGTGGCTAACAATCATCTGTAATTCTAGTGCCAAGAAATCTAACCCCTCTTCTACCTTCTGAGGGCAGCAGGCACATATATGGTGTACATGCATACATGCAGGCAAAACGTTCAAACACATAAAATTGAGAGGGGGGGGGGGAAGAAATCAGCAGAGTATTCAAAATCTAACAAATGGGCTAAGGAACAGCTTGCCTAGTAAACTGCTTGCCCTGTAAGCCACAAGGAACTTGGCTCATGCTGAGTATCATGTGAACACGGTGGCACACGTGTAATCCTAGAATCCTGACAGTAAAGACAGGTGGAGCCACTGGGCTCATTAGCCAAGGGACCAATACATTCACTTCCCCATGGAATTAAAAAAAAAAAAAAATTAGGCTGACAGCTTCTGAGGAACCACCCAAGGTTGAGTTTTCCCCTCCACATGCATGAGCATGCATAGATGATTATCCACATGTATCTGCACAATCATACATACACACACACACACACACACACACACACACACACACACACACACGAATAAATGAGTGAAAGAATGGATAAATGAGAAACATCCTAACACTGTAAAAGCCAAATCTATAAATTATGGGCAAAGTATTTTGTGTGAAAGGCAAAAATATATATATATATTTTCAATATCACACCAGAAAACTTCTGAATTCTGGGGAAAGAGGTCAAGCCAGGAATAAGAGGCGTTTTAGCACACCAAACAGAAAGGATCAGATAAGAATATTCTTATGATATCTTATGTCATATATACTACACACACACACACACACAGAGAGAGACACACACACACACACACACACACACACACACACACAGAGAGAGAGAGAGAGAGAGAGAGAGAGAGAGAGAGAGAGAGAGAGAGAGAGAGAAAGTATGATGAAGTTTGCAAGAGAAAACATTAAGTCATGTATAAAGGCAGAAGGGACATCTCAAGTACAGGAATGTTTCAAAAGAGCTGATGGAGCAAAGAATTTATTGCAATTCCTATAAGTATCATTGTAGGCAGGGATCCTAACAAGGCTGTATCAGCAGTAGAGTAACTTTGCTATGCATATTAAGACACAGAACTGCGGCTGAGCTGTCTGTCCTGCCTCCAACATGCACATGTTAGAAGGGACTTGGATTACAATGGGGAAAGACACTATCCTGTAAAGTAGCCTATTACTTTACAAATAAAATGGAAAAGTGAAAAGGTGTTGGTTTGGCATTTCTTAATGTAGATTCATGTTAGGTTGATACATGATTGGACTGTGGAGAGGTGGGTGGTGAAAAGCTAGGAAAACCTAAAAGGAACAGAGATTAGGGAGGAAATCAAGATGGAGCCGGAGAAAGCAGACCTGGATCCAGGTGGACTTAATCAGCAATAAGTACATATGAATATTTTAAGGGTTTCTGTAGGTCATTTTATCTCCTATAGAAGGGCAGTTTGTATCTTTGTCCATTTGATGTAATCTTATGTTATAGAGGGTTTGTGGATTGAGAATGTAATATATAAACCTGCATAAAAAGCAGTTGAGCTATGGAGTGATGTTTGTGACTGGTGGTGGAAGAAAAAAAACACTGGGGTGGTAATTCCACCAGGGATAGAGGCAGCAGCGTGGGCAGAGTGAACCGTCTGGAAAGGGAATCTTGCAGAGAGTGTATCTCGTGGACCAAGTGACAGAGTGTGTGACTGGCTCTACTCCAGAGTGAGATTATGGGGGGGCCCATAAAAAGATAATGAGAAGGTGGAAGTAATAAAAGAAATATCCAGTCTGCTCCTTAATATACAAAAAGGGGGGAAAACCACGATTCAGCATGTTTTTAGTGTTGTGTGTTTGTGTGTTTATGTCACATATGTATAGGTGTTCAGGGAGGCTAGAAGAGGGTGTCAGACCCACTAATCCTAAAGGGCAGCTGCGAACTGGCCTGGGTGCTGGGAACCATACCCCTGTCCTCTACACAAGCACTTGTAAAGGCTGA
Source organism: Micromys minutus (assembly GCF_963924665.1). NCBI lineage: Eukaryota > Metazoa > Chordata > Mammalia > Rodentia > Muridae > Micromys > Micromys minutus. The sequence goes on from NC_137957.1 coordinate 3,540,992, forward strand.
ACCATTTCTCCAGTCCTAAAGAAAGGGTCTAACTGTGGCCCAATTTTGGGAGACTATGATTGGCAGAGAATGCACTGCATCTACATGGTTTGAATTGGGGAGAACTTTACACAATGAATGAAAGAGCCTCTCACACTCTGGGACAGTATCAGATTAAGCAAATCTGAAGTACAGAAACTGAAATATAACTATCCCCTCTCCCTGAGACTACCTAATCTATAGGAACACACAGGACATAAATCTCTCACGGACTGACTCACATATAAACCATTAGCATGATGAGACTCTTTTAAATTATGTTTATTTAGTATGCATGAACACTGGAGTGATGTTATAGTGCAAGTGGTGTGTGGGGTGATGTTAAGGTGATACATGATTAGAGATAGGCGGAGAAAAGGCTAGGAAAATGGAAGAGGGAGATTTGAGGAGGAATCAAAATGGAATGGAGAAGGGGGAATCTAGATCCAGGTGATCCTAATTGGCGATAGGTAGATATGAATATTTTTAAGGGTTTCCATAGGTAGTTTTATCTCATATAGAAGGGCAGTTTGTATCTTTGTCCACTGTATGTAAGCTTATTGTGTAGAGGGTTTGTGGGTTGAGAATTTAATATATAAACCCGCTTGATAAGCTACAGGTCTTTGGAGTCAGGTTTGTGCTGGGTGGCGAAAGTGGAGGAAGGGAACATGCTGGGGTGGTTATGTCCACCCAGACAGGGTGGGCAGAGTGAACTGCCTGGGAAGGGAACCTGGTGGACAGGGAAGCTTTTGGACCGAGTGACAGAGTCTGTGCTTTTTATGTACAGGTGTCAGGACGAGACTATGATGGGCAGGTAACAGGTTAAAATAACTCAGAATCTGCCCGGTCACAGTGCTGTAAGCTAATGATTACTATATCTCCTTGTCATTATCTGGGAGCAAGGACAGGCACAGAAAAGCCATCAGTGGCTACACACACACACACACACACACACCACACAACATGCTGTGGTTGAGTATGGAGGTCACAGGACTTTAGGTAGTCTACTCAGTGTACCATGTGGACCAGAGGTCATGTGGTTTGATGGCAGGGGCTTTTATTTATCTTAGTTTTACAACATGGTAACACCCTGAGAAGGGACCTATGAATGAGTTAGCCTGAGTGTTATGGTAAGAAGCTTATAATTCCAAGCCTGTAGCCAGTGATTATTCACCCTTCTAAATCTAAATCTGCCACCCCGGAACACAAGTTTTTTTTTTTTGTTTTGGCTATGTGAGACTAAGACTTGAATTCACATCCTAGGGATGAGCTCACTCCCATCTCCTCCTTCATGTTCCTTAATACTATGAGTGCTTAAAAGAAAAAAGAACATATAAGGCTGGCCACCTCTGGTATCAGTGCTCAGTTTACTTTCCCCAGACATTTACAATGGGGGAATACCTTAAATCTTGGCCATTGCTCACTAAACTGATTCAGACAAGGCTTGACAGGATAGAAACAGCAAGGACAACCTCTAAAATGAAGATACTGTAGGCTGGACTGACACTTGCAAACCACTGACGTTGCATTTCTTTGTGTGAATAAAGGTAGGTGGAAGGGTAACCTGCAGAAGGTGCTCTTCTTCCACAGTGTGATCCCAGGAATCAAAACTCAGGTCTTTTGGCCTCCCAGCAAGTGCTTTTAAATTTGGAGCCATAATACATGTCCAACACCTAGCTTTTGTCAGGGTAGTTCTCATCTGTCATTCAACAGCTTGAAAAGACAGAAGACGCTCCTCCTTGGAAGATCCTGCAATTAGAGAATACAGTATGGTAGTTCAAGGGCAGACACAAACGTCCACTCACTACAGGTAAGAAACCAGCATCACACCGAAGTAATGATATCAACAAAGACTAACTTGGAGAACAATGACTTTATTGAAATTTACTTACAGGAGTATCAATAAGGGATTACTTACAGGAATAAGAGTGACTCAAAGTCAGTTGCATCACTAAAAAGTACACCGAGAAGGGGTGACCACTCAAAAACTTCAACCCTGTAGCTGCTCCTTACACAACTTTCAGACATAATAGTTACAAAATGTAATTAAACTTCATTGTTTATCTTATGCTTTCCTTTATACATTTATTCATATGAATAAAGTTAGAGCTGAAAAGGGAGAGGTTACAATACACAGAAATTCAGAGAATGATTTGAAAACTTATATTACAATAAACTGGAAACTCAAGAAGAATTTCAAGACGTATACAAAATATCAAAATTAGGCCAAAGGTTGGAGGTTTCGTAGTCCCCTCCAAATATTATAGGCGATTGCGATTGTCCTTGGTTATCAGACCTTGACAGTAAGACCTTATTACTGAAGACACCACACACTGAGTCATAGAGCATTAAGAATTCATAGCTTGTACCAACCTAGAGGCTTCATACTACTGGCTAGCTTTCATAGCACTAGCTGATGCTGTGTATCCAATCAGGGGAGAAGCCTAATCATCAAGCTTACCCAACAATTACTAATCAGTTTGACAAGACATGGCCACGAGTATGGCATGAATGTTGGAATAACCAACCACGTTTTGACTGGATTTCAGGCCCATTTCACACAACCCACAAAATAAAACCCAATGGCAGCATTTATGTAGAGAACTTTCTACTAATCTACTATTATTCTGTTAAAGGCTATGTATCTTTATACCCTCAGAAAAATTTACCTTCATCAGAGAAGATGGGCTTTGTTAATTAGTCTTTGCAGTGGATAGCAATTAGTAGACTTGCAACTGGTCAACATGCAGAGAGCACGGGATTTTGGAGGCCCCGCTCTAAATGGAGTATCTACCAACAACACATTGAGGACCAGGGATTATTACAGATGAGGAAGCCAAAGGTCTGTAAGAGCCAGAGTGGACTATTACAGTCACTGTGTTCTAGATACAACAGGACAGTTGCACGTAGTAACTGACAACAGCTGTGACCACACAAGCTCAAGCCAGACAAATATTCCATCACGGAGGTGGGAGGTGTGCAGAAAGGCCCACTCCTGAGTAGCTATTGGCAGTTGATGACTGCCAAGTAAGGGAGAGGCAGGTTTGTTCAGGGAGAGGTCACTCATGCCACAGAAGGCGGCGCTGCACCCATGTATATACTGGAAGCACTAGGGAGACTTAGGTTAGAGATAAGAGATGACACCGATAACGGCAGTGGGAGAGGGATGGAAGAATTGGAGGAATTCTGTAATGGAATGGGAGTCTGCAAGCTTCATCAAATTGCATTATGTGCATGTATAAAATTCTCAAACAATAACAAAACAAAATGAACAATTGAAAACATAAGTCAAGGGAATGTGAACTGTGAACAGTGTAAAAGGGTAACATCCCTAAGCTAGAAATGGATTGTTTCCACAAGGAAAGCACAGGTCTTGACAAACTCACCGCTGAATTCTAACAAGCTTCCCAAACTATTTCACTAAATATAAAGGGAAGAAACACTAATTTATTCTTAAAAGGTATTACCACAATGCCAAAACTATGAAGGGCTCAACAACAACAAAACTGTAACACAATTTCCTTGATGAAAATAGAAAAAGAAAAAAAAAAAAAAATCAAGATTATACTCTCAAACCAAGTCAACATATTTAAAACACCACAAACTATAATGGGGTGAATTTCTTTCTTTGCATATAAACATGTTTCCACAGACATCAATCAGTAAATGTAGAAAATATAGATATGCAAGAATTGGGAGCCCCTGATTCAATCCCTCAGTACACGAAGAAGTGGACTTCAAAGCTCTATGTTTTCTCCTGAAAATATCCTGAAATTAGAAAAAGGGAGACACCTCACTGAAAGAGATGTTACACACGACAAAACTAAAGCCTAGATTGTACCAAACAGGAAAACTAAAAGCATCTCTTCCACTATCAGGAGTTGCACAAGGTGTGTATCTTCCCTACACCGTGAAACACATCTCTTGCATTCTTACTGGAAAATGTAAAAAGAGAAAGGAAAGAGAGACAACTGTGCAGTCAGTTCAGTGGTCCACCGCTGCCTAGCACACACAACCCTGAGCACCGAGGAACGTAACAAGTCAAATGAAGCCAAACCTCTATTTATGGACAATATGCCTATTTTATTAAAATTATTATTACATGTGTATGGGTGTTTTGCCTGCATGTCTGTCTGTGCACCGTGTGCTTGTCTGGTGCCCACAGATCAGAGGAAGGTGTTGGATTCCTTGGAACTGGAGTTACAGTTGTGAGGTGCCGTATTCAAGCCTCAGCCCTCTAGAGAGAAGCAGTGCTCTTGGCCTGCTCCTATGCTCATATTCTTAAAAAACCCGAAGTGCCACACCAAGACTCTTACACCCAATTATTACTTAACCAAAGTAGTACAATAAAGTCAGTACAGGAAAAAACCAGTATTCGTTTATATCACAATTAAAATGGTTATAAAAGCCTAAGAAACAAGTAAAAAGACAAAAAAAAAAAAGTCAAATTCACCTGTGAATAAACTTAGCCAGGCTGAGTACATAAGGACAATTTAAAACACTGAAGACCTGAAGGCTCTAGAAAATGGAAAACACGTCACCACCATAATATAAGTTTAAGTGTTCAGACTCAACACACGTCCCCTCAAAACTCCAATGTTGTTCTTCCCAGAAATAGAAAACACAATCCTACAACTGTAAGAAAGCCAAAATACTCTAAACGGTCAAAGCAGAAAGAGCACTGCTAACTAGAGTTATCACAATGCCACTTTAAATTACACTCTAAAACCAGAGTGAAATACTGTAACGTAAAAACAGACACGCAGAGCAATGGCAGAATATAGTACCGCAGAGTACCGTACTAACCATGTCGCACACCCGAATCTCAGCAAAGGCATCCAGATCATGCATAGGACAGTAAGTGACCTCAACAGGAAATCAACACCGTACGAACAAGAATATCCCGAAATCCCTCTATCATTCTGTATAAAAGCAACACAAAGTGTATCAAAGGCCGAAACTCACAGGGAGATCTACAGGATACATGAAGCTGTAGACGTGGACAATGGCATTCTCAACTAATAGCTTACAGGAAGCATGGCAAACAGGAAATGGACATCAGAGGCTCATGATGACAATGTTAACACCCGGAAAAGAGGAAGAGAGGGTGCTGTAAATTAGATGCTGGCCTTATGTACACAGCAAATTCCAGGCCAAGTCAGGCCTACAAAGCAAGACCCATGTTACAAACAAAACAAACAAAAACAACCCCAAAGTATAAATGGAAATTAATCACTGCAAGAAGTTAAAGAGCTTTTATAAAAAGGAACAATTGTCAGAGAAAGCCACAGAGTGAGGGAAAATATCTTTGGACTCTTATTCATACAGACAGAAAGAACACACATACACACACACACACACACACACACACACAGACACACACACACACACCCCAAGCTTCAAAACAACTTAAAGACATGAAACACATGATGAGAAAAGTAGTACAAAGCAACACAAATTGTATTACAAATGAACAAGTAACTGAATCAACACAAGTGGAAACAATCCTTTCTCAAACAAATAGCCAATAAATACACGAAAATTCCCAATACAATTAACTTTTCCCCAATATGAATAGCCACCAAGAAACCAAACTACAACACAAACCGGTGAGAATGTACTGCTGCTCCTGGAAATGAGCATTAGCATGGCCACTCTGGAAGGTAAGTTTCATCAAAGAAGCAAATATAAGATCTTACCCTGCGGTGATATTGTTTGGTGTACAACAAAAGCAGTAAGTTAGGTTATACTAGAAACACTTGTACTTTTATTCCTACACCACTCACTGCACTCACTTACAGAAACAGCCTAAGTGCTCGTCAATAAATAAACTAAACTTTTTAAAGTTTTAAATGTGGTATATATAAGACACACTATTCTAGGTCACCAAGAACTGTTATTGGCAGGAAAATGGATGGAACTGGAGATCTATATGTAAGTGACAACTTAGCTCCAAATGGTGTTCCTTCTATAACAGAATCTAGATTTTAACGAACTAGAGAAACGAACCCCTAAGTTTCAGAGAACAGAACCACTGGGGAGAAGAAGAGGAACAAGGAACAGTTAGTGATTATGGCTGCAATACATGGAAACCCGGGTCACAATGCCATTTGAAAATCTATAACTTTGCCAACATATGAGCTAACAATTTAAAAAACACTTAAATAAAGAAAATTATATACAAAGAAAAAGCCCCTCTCTCCAACTTATGGAAAACCTAAGTGTGGCCAAAATTGTTGCTATAGACTGACCTAAGGTGTGATGAGCACTAGGTTGAGTTGTTGCTGTAGACTAGTCTAAGGTGTGATGAGCACTAGGTTGAGTTGTTGCTGTAGACTAGTCTAAGGTGTGATGACCACTAGGATGAGTTGTTGCTGTAGACTAGTCTAAGGTGTGATGACCACTAAGTTGAGTTGTTGCTGTAGACTAGTCTAAGGTGTGATGACCACTAGGTTGAGTTGTTGCTGTAGACTAGTCTAAGGTGTGATGACCACTAGGTTGAGTTGTTGCTGTAGACTAGTCTAAGGTGTGATGACCACTAGGATGAGTTGTTGCTGTAGACTAGTCTAAGGTGTGATGACCACTAAGTTGAGTTGTTGCTGTAGACTAGTCTAAGGTGTGATGACCACTAGGTTGAGTTGTTGCTGTAGACTAGTCTAAGGTGTGATGACCACTAGGTTGAGTTGTTGCTGTAGACTAGTCTAAGGTGTGATGACCACTAGGATGAGTTGTTGCTGTAGACTAGTCTAAGGTGTGATGACCACTAGGTTGAGTTGTTGCTGTAGACTAGTCTAAGGTGTGATGAGCACTAGGTTGAGTTGTTGCTGTAGACTAGTCTAAGGTGTGATGAGCACTAGGTTGAGTTGTTGCTGTAGACTAGTCTAAGGTGTGATGACCACTAGGTTGAGTGTAAGGTGCTATTCTTGCTTTCTCACTTATACTGTAATGCTATGGAAACTCTAGCACACCTATGTATGTGGCTAACTGCACTCATCATCTCAGAGCAAATATTAGTGTTTATATAGAAACTAAGAAATGCAAAAGTGATCCAGAACACTACTGTTCACTTCACACAGCAAGGCACATCTTCTGCCAGTGAAGGACATGTTCCAAGGCTCCACCGGTGAGCAATGTTCCTTAATGACTAAGACAAAAAGGCATTCTAAAAGGACACCTTGCACTGGAAACCTATAAGACATTCTGATTCATGTAAGAGGAAAAGTTCCTTCTCACTGGTGGACTAAGCAGCGCATCTCACGACCTCATCTCCCTTTAATCCAGCAGTCTTCTGGGTAACAACTGCTGTGAGTACGAGAGCAGAACAAGTCACTCCTCAGTGCATACGACACAGCGGACACCGAACCACAGAACAATCCCTGTAAGACTTCCAAATTAAAATGCCAGTTTTGTCAGAAGCAATATGGAGAATCCTTTTATACATGAGCCGCTCACTTACCATGTATACAGAGTTAGCAAATTTATTGAACAGATGGTTTTAGTAAGAAGGCAGTAATACCAATATATCTTAGTATAATAACTAGAGAAATTACAAAATTAAATACATATGAAAAGCAAAATTTACACAGTAAAATCACACACACACACACACACACACACACACAATAATAGTTCATGATTTAAAATAACAATTAAGCACAAGTTAACAACAATCTGGCCTATATAGAAAGTTCCAGGCTGGCCAAGGTCATGTGGCATGACACCAACTGGGGGGAAAAACCCTATAAACTAAGTTACTGCCATCCATGCAGCTCTTGCACCAACAGACCTTGACTGCTCTCAAGTTTGGTCAGAGAATTCTTTGTACAGTGGACAGCTGTCAACGGAGTGATACACAAAGGGCCGTGAGACTGAATGCTCACCTCTAAGTGAGACGGCTATATTAACTCCTCCATCAGACAGGCTCAGGGAAAAACCAAAGAAAAGGCAAGAATACAAAAGCCAGAGGGAGGGAGAAGCACTGTGAAATGCTGGCTTTTTTTTTTTTTTTTTTGACATGATTACTATAATCCTGAACTCATAGCAAATGTGACTGCATGCACAAGACCTACATTGTAAGATTAACTAAGCCCAAATCCCAGCATTTCCCTTACTGAGGAGTTACTGGCAGTGGATAGCTGCTGAGGGTAGAGAATCACTGGCGACGGTGTGAGTACTGGTAGGTCACCCACCCTCCAGTGGATGGCTCTATACTCATGCATGTATGAGTAACACTAACTAGACTAGTATGTTATTTTTAAAGACAAAGTTAAGGGTGGGGGGTGTTGGGAGAAGTAGGAAGGGTTGGAAGAAAAAATAGTAGGTACACATGATTATCTTTTATTGCCTATGTGTATGAGAATCTCCAAACTAAGAAATAAGCCAACTTAGAAAGATGGTCTGACCTATAATTACAATAAACCTATACCTACCTTCTGAATAGAAAAACAAAACAAAGTCAATCCTAGCATTTGCTATTCTAAAATATTTTGAAAATACTTCAAAGCTAAGAACACATGCTCAGGATTGTAAGAACACATCAGAGAGCAACATAAACAAAAAAAGATAACATCAATTTAAAACTGGCTTCGGCCTGAGGGTCTGAGCGGGGAGCCCACTTGCTGTGCAATTATGAGACATCAAGTTTCATTCCCTATCAATAAAAAGCTGGGGACGACTGAGTATACTTCTAGAGACAATATCTTCTGTACTGTATCAGTCAATTAAAAAGTCCATAGCCTATTATGGCTCAGGCAGAAATGGAAGGTGGGACATCCAGGAGGCAGAAAGGATTCTGAGATCGAGCCAGAGGCAGGAGATTTGCCCAGGAAGATATGACTAGGCAGGCGCATGGTACCTCAGCACAAGTAACCAACCACATAGCAGAATGTTAGGTTAAAATAAATGGGTTATCTTTAGTTATGATCTAGTCAGAAAAAAGCTTAGCAATATGACTAAGGTATTTTTAAATATATTTTGAGTCTTATTTCTGGGACCATGAGGCTGGGAGGAAGAACCAAACTGAACTTCTCCAGTGTCTCTATACTCACTCAGCACTATGGGGAACAGACAAGAAATGCTTCTGCCTGCCCAGCTACAGGCTCAGTGAGACCCTGTCTTGGGGAAAAACAGTGACAGTGAAAGACACCGACGTATTACCTTGTTCACTTTGTGAACACCACCAACCAAACCAGCAACACATACACAATGCCCCCCAACACACACACATCCACGCACACACTTTTTTTCCATGAAAAAATGAGTGTATACACAAAATACTTAAAATCAGCCAAATAAAATCAATAGGACTATTCCAATATTCACAAAGCCATTTTTAAACTACCCATTAAACATGATTAAAAAAAAATAAGACATTTATGCATGGGGGTTGAGGAATGGGTGAGCAGTTAAGAGTATTTACTGTTCTACCATGAAGACTAGGATTTCGATCCCATGACACATGTCAAACATGTCACAATGTCTGTAATGCTATCCTCCAAAGCATTCTAGCCACCAAGGGCCTATGTCTACATGCACTCACATGCTCACACATCAATACTAAAATGCATTTTAAAGATAGTTATGTGGACTGGCGTATTGCAAGTATCAACTCTCCAATGAAGCCAACATCACTTACAATGAGAAGCATCTACCTTATTTGATACAAAAGGACATCGCTCATTAAACTGATACACGATTGCTTTAAGAAATCTTACAAATAGAATAAAATGCACTTTCTATCCCGTCAGCTTTTTGCATACGTAGGTCTTACTGGTCTGCAGTTCGTCCGTGTAAGCTGCCCTTCCACGTTACTCAGTGCTCTGCTCGCTGCTTTGCTTTTGTAGAGTACAATTTAAAAACAAGTCAAGAGACGGGCTCTTAAACAGAAGCTGATGATGGTGAATGTGGAAGCAGAGACATTTCATTTTAAACATTCAAAGGCTAGAAATTGGAAGATGAGCAGTTCTGGGTCAACCTGGGATACACACAAAAGCTTTTCTGGAAAAAAAAAAGCTAGAAAAATACTTAAGTTTTATTTTTATGTTTACGTGTGTGAGGGAAGAACTGGATGTCCTATCCCTGGAGTCACCTGCGGTTGTGAGCTCTGTGACAGTGCTGAAAAGCAAATGCTCTTAAAGGCTAACTGAATGTCCTTTGGAAGGAGTAGCTCTTAAAGGCAAATCATCCCTATCAGCCCCTGAAATTTTTCAATAAATACAAAATACTATACTGATAACATTTTCTTCAGAGTGTGCATTTCCTGGAGCATGCTACCAAAAAATAAGTATGTCCAGTCCTTCATAATACTGACATTTATCAGATTAAACATGAAAACATCAAAGGACTTTCCCTTTATTTGCTGCTACTCTAGATTTTCCAACGTTTTTCACCAGCGAAGGTTTTCATCCGGTATGTGTCTCCATCTGTGCCGGATGGAACGCTGACGATCTCTGTTGAGATTAGCACTCCACATCAAGTTCTTTCCTTGTCTGTCCATCAGCCAAATGGTGTTCACATAGGTTTCTACTGACAGGAATCCTCCCATGTACATGTTTGTGAGTTCTATGAAGCTGATGATGAAGAGTTCACAGTTCTGTTTATAAGGTTTCACTACAGTAGGTTATTTTGTGTCTGTAAGAGGATGTGATAACCCAAGACTATCTAAGATGCCTATATATGAAGGGTTTCTCTCCACAGTGACTCCTTCCAAGTGTTCAGAGGGAATAGGGAAGCAGAGAAGGGCGTTTTTACAACACCGCATACACATACATAGTTTCTCTACAGCATGAATTTTCTCCTGTTTCCTCCAAGATCCGGAACTGTAGAAGGCTTTCCTATACTGCTTGCACAAGTCCATTTCTCTTAATGTTCTTCAAGGAGCTTTAAGCTGAAAACTCATTTGTACATTGATATATTTTTTTAAAATATATTTCCTCGTCGTGACATCTCGTTTGTTTCAATGAAACAAAACACAAGGGTTTTCCACATTGCTAGTACAAATCCAGTCTTTTTCCAGTATAATTTTGCTTATTTCCATGAAAGCCACCAAGCGCAGGAAAAAATTCTCACATTTCTAAAAAACACTGGGATCCAGGGTAGTGTGAAGCAATTCATGTCTATGTAAATGGTTCAAAGTGAAGAAAGGTTTCCCACAGTACTTACAATTAAAAGGCTCATCGTCAAAGTGTAGCTTTTCATGTGCCTGAAGATGACTGTCATAAGGGAAAGTTTCCCCACACTGTTTGCACACATGGACCTTCCCATCAGTATGAGTTTTTTCGTGTCTCTGAAGGGAGTAAGACCACAGGAAGGTTTTCCCACACTGCTTACACTCATAGGGCTTCTCACCAGTGTGGATTCTCTCGTGTGTCTTCAGTGACCGTGAAGAAGTGAAACTCTTCCCACACTGCTTACACACGTAGGAAACTGGGACAGCGTGAAGTGCTTTATGCTTTTGAAATTGACTCCACAGCACAAATGCATTCCCACACTGTTCACATATGTAAGGTTTTTCATCAATATGGGTTTGCTCATGTTCTAAAAGGTCAGTTGAACTAGTGAAGGCAACCCCACACTGCTTGCACACATAAGGTTTCTCCTCGGTGTGAATTTTGACATGTCTTTGAAGGGAAGCAGAACGAGGAAAAGTTTTCCCACAATGATTACACACATAGGGCTTCTCACCAGTGTGGGTTATTTTATGTCTTAAAAGTGAATTCAACCGAGTAAAGCTGTATCCACACTGGTCACACACATAGGGTCTCTCCCCAGTGTGAATTCTTTCATGTGTCCTCAGGGACCCAGAACAAGTGAAGCTTTTTCCACATAGCTTACAAGCATAGGGTTTCACACCACTGTGAATTATTTCATGTTTTCGTAATTGAATCCAACGCATGAAGGTGTTTCCACATTGCTTACATTCATAAGGTGTTTCTCCAGTGTGAATTCTTTCATGTATTCGAAAGGAACGGTAAGTAATGAAGGCCTTACCACATGGTTTACACACGTAAGGTTTCTCTCCCGTGTGAATTCTTGTATGGATCTGAAGAGAACTATAATGACGTAAGGTTTTCCCACAGTAATTGCACACAAAGAGGTCCCTAACAGAGTGAGTTCTTTTGTGTGTCTTAAGGGAACGAGAATGAGCAAAGGTTTTCCCACACTGCAAGCACACATAGGGCTTCTCCCCCGTGTGAATTCTTTCATGTGTTTGGAGGTAGGTGGGAAAAGCAAAAGCTTTCCCACACTGCTTACAGATATAGCATTTCTTTGCACGATGACGTCGTTCATGCCTTCGGAAGTACCTGGAGGAACTGAAACATTTCCCACATTGCTTACACTCAAAGGGTTTATCTTCATTGAAAGTCTTTGCAACGTTCTGACCATATCTATAGTCTTCATCACAACGCTCAGTTTTATACAGTCTCTCTAGAGTGTAAGTACTTTCATAGTTCTCAAAGGATGTGAGAGAACTGGAGGTGGTCCCATACTGCATACTGTAGAGTTCCTTCCCATATTCCTGATGTTCGTACGACTCATGCTCTGTGTCGGGTTTAAGGAGTACACTCAGAGATAAATGACCAATGACTACTGTCGCACAGCCGCTGTTCTCACATATGTGAACTCCTTGTAAGGAGTTCTGGTTTACAAGGCTGTGTGTAGTGAAGTCGAAGATTTCTGCACACTGATGATCATCTTTACAGTCATAGAGCCCCTCCACCACTTGACCGCTGTAAGGAAGCAAATGTACATCACTGATATTTTATTAACTATGTACCTGGAGAAATGTTGGTTCTATGCTGTCAGAATTCTTTGAACCCATTTACCTGAACGCTCAATACTCTGAGGACAACTATAGCAAAAGCAGTGGTATTCACAGGTGGCTGTCCCATCACCTTCATGGATCTAGAAGCATGTCTTACCTAACGTGAAAATACCTATTTCAATTCTTGATGCCATCCTGACACCTGGGGAGGCCTGCTAAAAAACAGGTTGTCTATCAGCAAGTTATGTCTCAAAGGCTACTATGAAAGGCCACTTTTGCTGGCCATAATAAGCAAAGTCTCTAGAACTGGAGGAGGCATGTAGCTCTTCTTAAAACTTAAGATTATGCCTAAGATGACAGAAACAAATTCTACTTAGGCAAGAGGTGTGCTTATGTGCATAAAGTAAGCAAACCAAACCAAACTAAACTAAACCAAACCAAACATTACTCCTGGAGGGAGAATAAAAAGAGGAATCTGAGAAGAGGTAACTCGAGTTCGAGTCCATGAAACAGAAGCATGCTTCATGTTGATTTCTGAAGATAACTTGCTATAAAGGCTTCAAGAAGCCAGGCATAGTAGCGAATGCCTTTAATCTTAGCACTTGGGAGGCAGAGGCAGGTGGATCTCTTGAGTTTTAGGTCAGCCTGGTCTACAGAATGAGTTCCAGGACAGCCAAGACTAGACAAAAAAGTACTGTCTCAAAAAAAAAAAAGAAAGATTGATTACTGGCCACAGAATCCATGTGATGCTATACCTGTCATAGAACTAAACTAAAAAAGTAAATAAAGGTGAATGATCACAATCATGTTACATTCTAAACTACTGGAAAGTCCACAAAGAGATTTTAATATTTAGTCCAAGCCTAAAAAGAAACCTGACAGTAGTTGAGTTTGAAACTGAATGTACCTGTGTCTTTTACTACTTTATAAAGTATAGACATATACAACCCTTAAGGAGTATGGCTGTCTCTTGAGGTATGTATTACCTTAGTTTTCTCCAGGAATTTCGGTATATATTTTCAATAATATGGTGCTCCAAACTGTTTCCTAGAATACAATCAAAACAGAATCACTATAAATTATAATATCACAGTAAATATATTAATAGATTATATCAAAATTTGCAGTATAAAGTGACCCATCTCAAGTATTCATTCAAATCTCTCTTTATCGTATGTAAACTCATACACATTTTCTTTAATTAACTGATTAAAGGGATGATGACATACTTACCTATAGAAGCCAGGTTCCTCAGGGTTTCCTGCATCACATCTTTGTAGAGGTTCTTCTGGGATGGATTCAGCATAGCCCACTCCTCCAGAGAGAAGTTCACAGCCACATCCTCAAAGGCCACTGACTCCTGAAAGAGCCCATATACATTCCCACAAGGAAGTATGAGCTTCATAGTACTAGAGATCTAAGCTTGGTTCATAAGAAGTTGATAAGATACAATGGCCTTTGTGTTTCACACAATATTCTGACAGTAAATTGGAGCCATCTGGTAAAGCAACAACAGGACAGGACCAGCCTTGTTCTGATATACTGTGCTAACCTCTCCATATACATTGGTTCACTGTAACATTACAATTAGTTCTGATTGTCTAATGCACCAAAACACAGTCAATACCAACTGTCCCAAGACTGCAAATTCTTACAAGTGTAGAAGAAAACAATCCTAGCTCTCCTGGTAACTGCAACTGCTATTCAGATTCCTCCCCTCCCCCCAACTATAAAGGAAGTCACTTTTCCACAGCTGATGTCAATCACAGGCTACTTTTATAATCTCTAGTTTCTCTCAGAATTCTTGTAATGTTTTAAGTGCCTATCAGATACAGGTTAAAGCACAAGATATTCAGAGAACAGAGGGATTAGAGACCCCAGTGTGACCAGGTACCTCAAGCTCTTCCTGCAGTGCCTTTCCTTTCATGGTGGTCTGGATCCTTAAACTGTAAGCCAAAAAGCAGCCTAGCCTCTCAAGAGTTCCTCTTAGGCGGACTGCAGAGATAGCTCAATAATGAGGAACCCTTCCTGCTCTTGTGAAGAGCAGTAGGCTAACTATTTTATATCAACTTGACACCTGTTAGTCATTTTGGAAGAACTATAAACTCAACAGAAATAATGTCCCCAGTGCCAGACATAGTGACACATACCCTTAATCTCAGCATTTGAGAGACAGAAGTAGGTGGATCTTTGTAAGTGTGAGGCCAGCCTCATCAGTTAGCTTCAGGTCAGCTTACAGTGAAGGCTATATAGTGTGACCGTGTCTTTACAAAAAGAAAAAAAAAATGCCCCAACAGATTGGCCTGTGGACAAATGTGCCATACATTTTCTTGATTGATGGTTGATAATGGAAGGACCCAGATCACTTTACATGGTGCTACTACTGAGCAGTTGGTCCCAGGAGCTCTAACAAAACCGGCTGTGCAAGCCTCGGTGAGCAAGATAGTAAGCAGCACTCCTCCATGGCCTCTGTCATCGATTCTTGCTTCTAGGTTCCTGTCCTATAGACTATAATGTGGAACTATACCCTGAAATAAATCCTTTCCTTCCCAGGTTGCTTTTGGTTATAGTATTTACTACAGCAATAGAAAATTTAACCACATCACATGACTAACAGCCACCTGTACCTCCAGTTCCAAAGGACTGATGTCCTTTTCTGGTACTGTGAGCATTCTCCATTCATTCATTTGTTCATTCATTCATTTATTTAGTCAGTCAGTCAGTCATTTTCTCTGTCCCCCTATTTCCCTCCTCCCTCTCTCTCACACACACAAAACAAAATTTTAAAAAAATCACCTAGGACACAAACCTCTGGCACACCTGTGAGTGATTATCTAGATCACATTACTAGACGTAAGAACAAACATCTGAAGTGTGGGTAGTAGCTAGCAGTCCCCGAGCAGGGGAGCTTGAACTGTATAAAATGAAGAAAGGGGGCTAAGCACCCGTATTCTTTCAGTACTTTCTGCTCCCTGTTGTGGGTAATCAAGGCAGTCGATCCAAACTTCTGACACTGTGACTTCCCCGCCACGTAACTTGGAAAGAATCCTTTCCCCAGTTTCTTTCATCAGGGTATTTTATCAAGCAACCAGGCAAGAAACTAAGACAGAAAACTGTTACCTTATACCGGGGCTGTTTATATGATATACACGAACACCCCAGGCATTGCTTGTGGGAGGAACATAGAGAAAACTGGTATTTGGGTTAGAAAAGTGGGACTTAATGAGCCACGTTTGTAGAAGCTTGAGAAACAACAATACCGAGGGCAGCTGTAATTGACAAAAATACCAGTGTCACTGGAGGAAAACTTGCTGGGGCATAGTCCAACAATAAGGTGGCCTAAGGGCAAAGCCAGAGGCTCCAGCAGAACTTGGCACTGTCATCCACAGGGTGATAGTTGTGAAGGAATGAAGGATGTAACACAGGGAGACCACACAGAACAGTTGAGGCCAGGCACCACTTGACAGTCTGAGTTCCTGTAAAGTGACCCTCAGAAGTCCCTGTGTGGAGTTCTAAAGATGAAGCCTAAGTGACCCTGGAGACCACAGGATACTGGAGATGCCAAGACCTTGAGATGTCTGCCAAGAACAGCTACCAGCACTGAGAGGAGCTAGTCCAAGAGACAGACTGTAAATGCTACTGGTGGCAGAGCTGGAGTTGTGGGGAGATGAAATTCAGTTTCATCAGTTAGATATTCGGCACAGAGATGTATGATTTGGCATTTGCCTCACCGGATTTGTGTCCTGCTTTGGTCCAATCATAATTTGCTATGCTCCAATTTTTCCATTTTACAATCGGAATGTCTGCTCAGGGCCATTGGATATTGGAAGTATATGGGGGTGGAGAGTTGGCTCAACAGTTTAAAAAGCACTGGCTGCTCTTCCAGAGGACCAAAGTTCAATTCTCAGCACCCACATGGCAGCTCACTCAGTCTGTAACTCTAGTTCCTGGGGAAACCTACACCCTCAGAGTTACATGCAGGCAAAATTCCAATGCACATAAAATATAAATAAATAAATGTATATACTGGAAGTATGTAACTTGTTTTTCATTTTATAGGAGCTCACGGTTAAGACACTTTGAAATTTCCAACTATTTAAACAAGCTTAAGGGCTATGGGAAGTTTCTGTTATTGGGATAAATGCATATTACACTATAAGATGGAGATAGGAGTGGAAAGTTATGGCTTAAAAGGGACGATTAAGAGTCCAGATTTCAAGTTGACAAAGATTGAAATTGTGATGGGTAATATTAACTATCAATTTGACAGACTCTAGAATCCCTCAAGAGACACATCTCCATGTGAACCTATGATGGGTTATGTAGTCTGAGGTTAGCCTTGGAGAATGTCTCTGAGAGATCATGTTGATAACACTGATTAGGCACAATCACTGTGATTGTGAGTAGGGTCATCCCCAGGTAGAGGGTTCTGAACCATATAGAATGAAGACAGTGCTCTGCTTCCTGACAGTAAATGCATCTACCTCACTGTTGCCCTGACTTCCCCACCATGGAAGACTGTACTCTGTGAGCCAGAACAAACCATTTCTCCCATAACTTGTCAAATTTTTATTTAATCAACATTATAGGAAAAATAACTAGGGCTGGAGAGATGGCTCAGCGGTTATGAGCACCGACTGTTCTTCTAAAAGTCCTGAGTTCAATTCCCAGCAACCACATGGTGGCTCACAACCATCTGTAATGGGGTCTGATGCCCTCTTCTGGTGTGTCTGAAGACAGCTACAGTGTACTCATATACATAAAATAAATAATTCTGAAGAAGGAGAAGGACTGGAGGCAGCAAGTCAAAGAGGCCATTACCAGAAAATTTTTTAAAAAGTAATTTTCATAATACTGGAACATATACGACTAAGTCTACAACAGTTCTGTTATTTCCCGATTTTCCCAGGCCAGTATTAATAGATATAAATAGGGATGTATCTTTTCTTGTTTTATATATTAAAACTTACATATATAAATTACATATGCACACAAACACATACAATATCGTGTCTGGCAGGGTTCAGATGGGAAGAGGGTGGAGGAGAGAACACCATGGTACACCTGTGGAGTTGAAAGGACAGCTTCCAGGAGTTCTCTCCTCCCACCATCATGGTACACCTGTGGAGTTGAAAGGACAGCTTCCAGGAGTTCTCTCCTCCCACCATCAGGCCTCAGGGATTTAATTAAGATGGTCAAGCTTGGTGACGAATACCTTTACTAAGCAAGTCAATTTATCAGCCTTAAAAATATATTTTTAGCAAAAAAGTGTAATGCAAATGTAAAGGCTTTAAATGAGAAAGGATTTTAAGTTGTGAATGTTTTATTGCATTGGTCTAATATTAAAAAAAAAAAAAAAAAAAAGGAAAAGGTAAATGAGATGAACGGGAGATTACTGGAACCTGGGAGAGAAAGCATGAGGAGAAACTAGGCCAGGGTTCCAGGTCTGCTTGCCATTCCTGTTTACAGGGTCAGGAAAGACCAGGCACCAGTGACAAAGCCAAGACTGCTTACAGGGAGACATCTTACCAGAGAGAAGACATTAGGCTAAACAGGGTCACAATGATAATGCCCTCAATATTGCTAATTTAAACAAGTCCTTGTAAATCTACTGTACAAGTTTGCTTACAAAAGAGAGGTCTGTATTTTTAACCTTGTTGTAAACTATATTCTTTTAAAAAATTGGGGGTAGGGAGCTCAGCAGTTAAAAATACTGGCTGCTCTTCGGAAAGATCTGGGTTTGATTCCCAGCACCCCTACAGTAGCTAACAGCTGTCTGTAACTCCAGTTTTAGGGGATCCGATATCCTTTTCTGTGGCTACTACACACATGTGGTACATATACATATATGCCAGAAAATCACCCATACATACAGCATTAAACTTACTTTTTATAAAGTTGGTAGAGAATAAAAATCTTCCTAATATTTAGAAATTTAACTTGAAAGTTAACTTGAAAGATTTTATATATACCCATAGTAAAGGGTACACACACACACACACACACACACACACACACACACACACACACACACACTCTCCCTTGAGAAGGCCATGCCTACTACTGTATTCCCCAAATATCTTTTTTTCCAATAATCTTTGTGCTAATATATAATTTTAAAGATGTCTCTTCGTGTATTTTCTTTACATTGCTTGGTATATTGCCTTCATATTGGTCTGACGCAAAATATGTCTAACAAATTCAAGTTTAATTGCCTTTTCAGAAGATGCAGCCACAACAACCAGTAACCTCCAGCAGACAGCTAATGGACCATGTCTTAGTAAAGAGGAGAACTCGCATGTCTTGCATTTTTTCAGATAAATTCTAACATATAATTGCTGAACCATACAATTACTTGCATACTTGTTTTCTCTCCTCCATGATACAAACAAAACCAGATGGTTTTTTTCCCCCAAGTTTCTTGCCATAGCCAGTGTAGGAGCAGAAACAAACAAAAATAAAGAATAAAAAACAAAAAAAAAAAAAAAACAAAACAAAAAAACCAGAAAATTCATTTTAAAAATACTAATATGATGCTGCCTGCTGAGATCAGGGGAGACTGTCGGGGTATCAACACTGCTCTTGATCACCCACCCGAACTTGATGGTAAGACTCTACTGCTGAACACACCTCATACTTAGGTCACAAGACACAAATCAAGTTGATACTTACATGGAGTCCTCATCCCTGCTGGCTGGCTTTCACAACACCAAAGGTGCTGTGTACAGTGCTGGGGCAAAGTCTTACATAGCTGTGGACACCCCCAACCTGTAATATAATGACTTGCCCGGCACAGCACATACACTGGCCCAAGTGTGGCACCAATCCATTGGGAACAACCAACCCGTTTCTGATCGAAATCACAGCCTGCTCCACAAGATGGAATCCATAGCTGTTAAGTGGACCAAAACCAGTGGACAGCTGGCTAGGTCACAGGCCACAGGGGAGAACTTAATGCTATCCTTATGCTAAAACTTCTAAATATTTACAGTAATACCAATCAATAGATTAGCGTGGCTTTCTACCCTAATCAAAGAAGCCTGCCTCTTCTTGAAGTTAATAGAGACCCACGATAGATCAAAATGTGGAGAGCTCAGCTCTAAATGAGACATCTATATTACATCCTGTTCCTTACGAAAGAAGGAGAAGAAACACTGTAGGAGTCAAAGGTCAGGGAGGACTACAGGAAGCCATGTTTTCCAGTCACCACAGGGCTGCTGCATCTACCAACTCTGAGCGGTTGTGATAGCTTGCCTAAAAACTGCACAAGATGAAACCGACCAAAACGGCAGAATAAATGGAAGCAGTAACAAAGCACAGGTCCAGCAGACGTCCTCTGGCAGCTGACGGCTGTGGGAGGCGGAAGAGTCTGCTCTTTAGAGATGCTGCTCCTGCCAGTGGCTGACCCGACACCCGCAAACACACTGGAAACACTAATTAGACTCAGTGGGTTAAAGCAGATATAGTGCAGTAGGTCTGGAAGGACACTGGGAGGTGGAATTACAGGATCGACTGAATCCAAATACACTGAGTGCATGGTGAGACATTTCCGGAGGAAAAACAAATATACATTTCTGAAAGGTCTTAAATTTTCTATGTTGTTTATATTTAAAGTCGTATCTATAAAAGTACAGATTTTGGGAAGACTATTTATAATGACAGAAAAGATACACAGGAGCTTAAGTGTTGGCTGAGCTCTTAAGTGTTTTCATGCTCTTCTAAAGGACCCTAGTCTGGTTCCCAACAGCCAAGTCAGGCAGCTCACAACCACCTGTAACTTCAGCTCCAGAAAAATCCAGATACCCCTTATGACCTTCTTGGGCATCTAGAAATGCTTAGTAGAACATTCATACACACACACACACACACACACACACACACACACACACACACACACACAAAGAGAGAGAAATACATAATTAAAGTAAAGCAGCAATAAAACTGTGTATGGCCAGATGAGCCCACTGTCTACACATGCTTACAATTTCATATTGTTGAAGGACAACAAATTAGCTTGTAACATGAATAAGTGCTCACATAAATTAAGCCAGTTGGGTTAGTCCAAGTATTTCCGAGTTTATATGTAACTCAAAAATGTAACACTCAACATCCTTCCTCTGGCGATCATGACAGATTGGCCAGCAGTCCCACACTGCCAACGAGACACAGCAATGAGAGCAGAACACCAGTTCCACAAATCAATGTCGGAGAACAAATCAAAGGGTATGATCAGGTCAGAGCTGGTCTGACTTTTGGAATCTACCACAACTTCTACTTAGAAAAAAGGGGGAAAAAAAAAAAAAAAAACTAACAACAGAAACGAGGCAGGATTAAGACAAAACCTATGATGCACATAGAAACAGTCTTGGTCTGTTTCTCAACTGATCTCAGTTCTTACTCTGTAAGATCGCCAAAGGCTTCTTATTGGGAATGTTTCCGTGTGAGATTCTGTGGAGGACAGCAGAGCGGCAGACAGCAATGTGGCCTTAGCTCTAAAGAGAGGAATGTGGATCTGCCTGGAAGGTGTTCATACAGTTTCCTGGAGAAGGAATTAGTTTCAAAGCAGGAGCCAGGCTAGGCCGCAGGCTCTCAGATTACCAGGCAGGAGGCAGGGGAGTGAAGAGGGTGGGGGCAGGGGGTGTGGCCACTAGTAACCCACTATAGTGTAAACTCATCTCTCCAGGT
The DNA here is from genome assembly GCF_963924665.1 of Micromys minutus. Taxonomy (NCBI): domain Eukaryota; kingdom Metazoa; phylum Chordata; class Mammalia; order Rodentia; family Muridae; genus Micromys; species Micromys minutus. The sequence continues at coordinate 3,562,458 of NC_137957.1, forward strand.
AATTAGTAAGGTGGACTTCAGTGTCTGGGAGGGGGAGGTGCTAGAGATGTTACTTCCTAAGCAGTAGCTGGGTTCTAACACTATGTTCTTTCTTCAGCCACTCACGATGACAAAATGAGTGGGGTGGGTGGGCCTGAATCCAGGCCCATTGGCAATCATTGGCAGCAGCCGTCCGCCAGCTCCAAGTGACTCATGAGAATGTTCCAGGTAGACGGCAGAAGCTGGAAAAATGGCCTCGGCAAAGCAGCCACCTTGTGTAAGAAAAAACCGAGAGCTCTAATAAGAACTGAGTGTGCCACCTTATAGAACCACTCAGGCACTGCCTTTTAAAATGTGTATAGATGAGAAAAATGGCTCAGCAAGTAAAGACATTTGGCTGCAGAAGCCTAGTGTCATGACTTCAATCCTGGGAATCCATGTAAAGGAGAGACTATAGTTCACAAAATTCTTCTCTGACTTCTAACACACACACACACACACACACACACACAGAGAGAGAGAGAGAGAGAGAGAGAGAGAGAGAGAGAGCACGTATATACACAATAAAACATAAATAAAATTAAAAAGCAAAAATGTCTAGAAATATCTCTCGGGAACTGGAGAGATGGCTCAGCGGTTAAGAGCACTGGCTGCTCTTCCAGAAGTCCTGAGTTTGAATCCCAGCAACCACATGGTGGCTCACAACCATCTGTAATGGAATCCAACGCCCTCTTCTGGTGTGTCTGAAGACAGCTACAGTGTACTCATATACATAAAATAAATAAATATATCTTTAAAAAAAAAAAAAGAAAGAAACATCTCAGGGCAATAACAATTATGACAAGAGCCCAACCTCATCCCTTCCCATATATATGGATACTCCTTTCAGTGAATTTGGGAATATCAGAAGAAGGTAGAAATTCGGGGCTTAGTGCTACGATTCACTGACTTACAGGCAAAGGTCATGGAATTTAACCGCAGCTTCCCTCGAATCTGTGAGATTCACAGAAAAAGCAGATGCCATTGAAGAGGAGGAGAGAAGCCTGGGCAGGCTGCTTAGTGACACTCCATACCATAGGGAATATCTGCTTTCCAACAGTGTCAAGTTAAGTAACAACCTCTACCAGACTTACTCCAAGTTTAAGAGCCCCCCGCCCCCCCCCAAAGAAGGGCAGTACAACTTTTTTTACACAGGTAAAAAAACAAAAGCACTATCTGCCAGAACACTAGGAGGAACAAACTGACAATATCAATCACTGAAAATATACCATATTGTATTAGAAACATCACACAAATCATACAACATATGACCCCCTCACCTGGCACTACGAAGGCGCCTCCCAAGACCAAAGGATGGCAGGCAACTGTCAGACTTACCCACAGGAAGAACTGAGTCCTTGGACGCCTGCTCCAGTGCGGTTTCTCCTGCCCAGGACATTCTGCCAACTTCAAATTGACTTACTGGGCGCACGTACACTTGACATCTCTGTGCCTACACTGCTAGGACATCGTTTTTGGTCCCCTTCCGATTCTTCTTTGCACCCGTCTCAGCTCAAAGTCTCCTACTTCAGAACAGACCTTAAACTCAACCACTTTAGCTCCCAGTCATCCTGTGACCTGCACATTTATATGTTTTTTTTTTTTTTGTGGGTGTGAAATGTTCATATGTGATTTGCCACATGTTAGTAATTAGACTGTTATACAAAAACCCGTGATTGCCAATGGCTGGATAGCAAAATAGGGACTACTTGACTAATTATTAACGAAATACACATGACTTGTGAATTATTAATTATTCGATAAATTCTAGCATTGGAAACACACCAACTTATCCCCCCCGTTTATGACAACACAGTCGGGACACAAGGTCACCACACCCTGCGGCTTCCCTGCCCCTCCAACACACACACACACACACACACACTCGAATCCCAGGGTCCCTAGTCTCACCGAGACGCTGCTGCCACCGCCCAGGCTGCGGACCCGCGACGCTGCTGGCGCCGGGATGCCCAGGGAGGCCATGGCCGCAGCGCTGAGCTCTCAGCAAAGGACAGGACCGCGGCTGTGCCGGCTGGTCCAGCTCCACCCAGAGGATCCCCGGCAGCGCGGCCCAGCGGAGCCAGAGGAGACGCAGACTCCGCTGCCCTGGAAGGCCGCGTCCCACTGCCGCCTCCGCTTACCGCAGCCTCCTCCCCACGCCCCGAGCACGCACCATTTCCAGTCACCGGCTGTCCCGCTGTGCTCCGGCGGCTCTTGCAGTCAGTGGATGGGACACAGGCACCGAGAAACAACCTGCGGGGCTCTGTCCACAGAACACACAAACGCCTAAAATGGCTGGACGGGAAGTGGCATCCTCGGCTTTTGTGCCCGCCCCCTCCCAACATCTGAAAACGTCATTGGACGGTTTATGCAGCCAAGCAACTTTTCTTACTGGCCAGCGAGTCACGTGCACTCCTCCTAAAGCTTAAATGACAGAAAAAACATCCTCTAGACTGTACCGTGGCGCCAAATCTCTAATCCGAACACAAGCCTTTTTACTTGGGGTCTAATCTGGCCGTGAGATTCGCAAACTCTACGTCTAGCGGTACGTGTGAAAGGGATGAATACTCTACATTTTACATGGCATGAAAAATAGGGAGACGTCTATTCTTTAACAAGGCAAAAATGCCAGCTAAATTCTATTTGCATGCGTGTGAAATGGCACTGAAAAGAATGTCTGATGTGAATTATGCCTATTTGGCTGAGCTTCTAATGTTCCCTCTAATTTTGCGATTGACGGTTGTCACCAAGGCGTCTGTGGCTGAGGATTTACCCATTCTGTTTACTCTTTGAAAGCCTCTCTTGAACGAACCCCACCACTATTGACCTCACAGAGTCGTTCCTAGAGCAAAACACTTTGGGAATGGAGAGACACAGAACAATCTTAAGATTCGAAGCACTCCAAACATTCTTCGGGAAGTGCAAGTTTGCTCAGTTCCCAGTGGAGCCCCAGGACACTGAACACGTAAACCTGGGATACTCCATAGATGACGTCCGGGGCAGACATTATTGACAGCAGGAGCTCCAGCCTGCCTGGGGAAGTAGAAGGAAGGTCGCGGAGAAATGGTGGAAATTAGGAAGGAAGCCTTGAGAAGGGTAGATTAGAGTTGAGAGGCGGCTCTGGGTGCTGGAAGTGTGGTAAGAGCCCAGGGAAGAAGCACTGAGCAAGTAAGAGATTCCCGCGGTGAGCCAGGTGAAGAATGTGCAGGTTTCGACGTCAGAGAGCCGGCAGACAGGTATTTTAAGCGATCTTTTAGAAAGACGGGGACAAAGATAGGAAAGCTGAAAGACTTGAGGCTGCAGCCAGCAAGCTGGCTAGATTCTATAGATTTCTTTCTTTCTTTCTTATTTATTTATTTATTTATTTATGATATGTTTCTGTGCCAATGTGCATGTCGCACGTGTACAAGTGCCCATGGAGGCCAGAAGAGGGCACTGCATCCGCGGAGACGGAGTTATAAGCAACAATAAGCTTCTGAACATAGGTTCTGGTACAGAATTTGGGTACCTTACAAAAACCATATGCACTGTAAACCACGGAGTCAGCTCGCCAGCCCCCAACTCTTCAGACTCCCATTCAGCGCGCGCTCTCTCTCTCTTTCTCTCTGTGTCCTTCTCTGTCTTCTCTCTTTACCTCTTTTTCTCTCTAGTTCTTTCCCCTATTCTTTCTGTATCATTTTCCCTTTCAAAGATTTTTCTAGCTAGCCTGGTTTTCAGGGTTCCCGGTCTCAGTCTCCTAATGGAAGGGACTGCTTTAGGTTATCTGGTTACAATTCTTATCCATCTGCTTTTAAACAAACTCACCTCCTTCCCATTCTCATGCCCCTACTGTGCCCTTGTATTTACTTTTTCCTTGTGTACTTACTGTTTGTACAACATAGAAATTTTTCTTTTATTTTTCTTTTCCTTTCTACTCATATCTAATGTAACTGATACACTTGTGCAAAAAGAAGTCATAATATTCCGCCATTTGAGGGATAATAATTTGTGGTTTTTTAAATATATTTTTATAGTGGACCTACTGACAGATAATGATTATTTTTACAGAAACTATTTCCCTTTTAACCTGGTGGCCCAAACATTAGGGAGCAGAATTAACTAAAACTTCAACCCTACTACAACCTGAAAATTGCAATCACTTTCACTTGAAAAAAGCAATATGATTGAAAAACAACAACAAGAACAACAAATAACCAGTGATTTAGCCCAAAATAACAGAATAACTATAATAAACATTAAAATCAAGAAAACACAAATTCCACTAAAAATTACTAGTCTCATAGTAGTGGTCTCCAATTCAAGTGAATTAGATGAAATCTTAGACAATGAAATCCAAATAGTAACACCACACACACATATACACACACACACACACACACACACACACACACACACACGTGCACGTGCTCGAGCATGCGCATGCATACACAAAGAGGACACAAATACCTTGTTTACAAATTCCAACCGAACATAAACACAGTTAACACAGAGAGGGTAAATCCTGTGGCCTTTGAGGCTAACAACTCATACAGAAGTCCCCTATCACTGACAGTGATTTTCATTCAACAGTTCCTTTGGCCTTAAGGAATATTTCTGCATGCCCCACACCACTGGACTCCTAAGAATTTCATGGAGGTAAAAGGCCCTTGAATTTTGGTTGAATTTATATCCCATCCTCTGATGTGTATATGTGTTACCAGTGAGTTCAAAATGGTTGCTATCTCCTGCTCATTTGGCCCAGGACTGAAGATTTAATATATCCTTGAGGTAAAACTATAAAGGCATACTTGGGCTCTGTGTCTGCTGGAGAGAAGAGTCTCTTCCAGGGACACTTAGGAGCCATTAGAATGTTTATGTGCAACACCAAGTTCATCCCTATCTTTTGTTAATTTATCCAGAGATGCTGAGAGCAACCAACCAGCATCATCATTCTCCTCATTTTTCCCCAAACTGTCAAAAGTTTCATATACAGAATCAACAGATCCATTGCCACCCACAACTGGTGAATAGGGATAATCATATGCACTTATCCCCTTGAGTTTGTAAAAATAGTTCACTATATGAGCTTAGTCCTCTCTAAGCTCCCAACAAAGGCTTCACTCCCTGGAAGGCTTCGTAACTGGGTGTTGACAAATTGAAAACCCTCTTGCAGATACTTAACAGATTCAACCTTATGCTTCTAGTGCTCTAGAACCACTTCTGGTACCAAAATCTGTAATAGTCTAGACTCTAGAAATATATAGAAAGGGGACATATTAGAATGACTTAAAGGCTGCATTTGAGCTAATGCAACCATGGCTGGCTGTGAACAGAAAGTCCAAGAATCTAGTAGTTGTTCAGTCCACAAGGATAAATGTCTCAGCTGGTCTTCAGTGTACAATGGAATCCTGAAGAATTAGACTTTAATGCCAGTAAAGGAATGGATATGCTGGTAGGTTCGAGCAAACAGGCAAAAAGCAAAAGCACCCTTCTTCCATGTTCTTATCTAAATGTCCAGAAGAAGGCATGGCCCAGATCAGAGATGGGTTTTCCAGCTCAAAAAGAAAAACCTGAATTAGAAGTGGAGACTCTTACTTCAAATTAAACAAAACCCCCTCACAAACATGTCCTCCATTTTGGGGTTTTAGCTAATTCCAGATGTAGTCAAGTTGACTACCAAGAATAATCTTCACAGGTGGTATCATTGGCTAGTTCACTTGGCCAAGATAGGACTGTGTTCATATGAGAACTAACAAAGAGGTTGACATAGTCGGTCTTGGGCTGAAGCCCCTGGTCACATATTATGAAGTAGGAATATATGAATCATTTGAACAGCTGTTCCTAAGATGCTAAACCAAGCAAAGGAGGGAGGTGAGAGAAGAGCAAAACAGGCAAAGGGGACTATCCTGGTCACTCAAAGTCAAACATGGGAAGTCTTGTGTTGAGATGGAGATCCTAGGGGAAAATATTAGTAATAAGGAAAATGGGGGTACTTATTCACTTCTGAAAATATCAAAATGTCTGAGCAGTAATTCACAGAAGACTGAATGGTTACAAACAGCTCAGGTTCCTGTTTCGTTCATAAGAGAACTGTCCTGTGGATAGACAATTATCTTCCCAGTATATTATACATTTATCCCCTGCAATAAAAATGTGTAATAGGAGGAGAGTTTATGCATCCAATTTGTGTTCCATTCAGTTACTATGGAAAGAGAAGGGATACATTACCAACCAGGGGGCCAGTTCAAACCAGATAGTCAGATCTGTCAAGTGACTGGAAAGCTAGCACATGGCTCTGTTCCCCATGATGAATGTTTGAGTAGGAAAGACATGGAGATGAGTGACTTAAGACAGGGAAGCCTTTATTTGGAAAACGGTCTACAAAGGAGTCTATAAAAATCGAGGCTTTTCTATCTGCCAACACTGTGGAGGTTATAGGGCAGAAAAGAAAGATTATAGGGGAAGGACATTCAAAGGCTCCATTTCAGACCTGCAGGTGCCCATTGCAAGAGGGAGGCAATGAGCGGTCAGTTAAGCAATATTAGGTGGTAGACTTAACCCTGGTTGGCCATTATTTGGGATAAAGGCTTTATAACCCTGGAGCAGAAACAGCAAGAATCTAGAAAACAATGAATTGCTTTAAGTGCTAGAAATCAGACTACTGTAGTTAAAGAAAACTTTCCAGTTCAATCAAAATCAAAGTTCTTTACAAAATGGCATGGTGCTGCCTAACATCTTGGGCCCATTCTTTGCCAAGAAACACAAGCTGGCCCCACCAAGACCGTTGGTGGTAGGGTCATATGCAGGGACCCTTTTGCCACTACAGCACCTAAAGATGGATGAAGTCAGGGCTCAGGGTGAGCTGCTTGAGGTTTGTGGAGTGCAGAATTAGAACTCTCTCCTTCAAGCTGCTTTACTCAGCACTGCTTTCTGTTCGCCAGGTTTCATTTTCAGTTGTGTATGTGTCTGTGTGTCTCTCTGCATCTGCCACAACGTGGTGGCAGATTCCCTGGAACTATAGTTGTGAGCTCCAGAATGTGGGTGCTGGGAACTGATCATAGAGCCATCCTTCTGTCCCCCATTCATAACTTTGTTGAATACACATTTAATACACATGAAGGGGTCTTTAAGTGCAAGCGTTTCTTTTCGATATTCCCTGATGCATCCAGTACCATCTGACAATGATGAACCAATGTATTCACTGTAGTTATTTTTTACATGATACTAATAATATTTTTTCTTACAACTTTATTTAAAGAAGAGAGATAAATGTACAGATTTTTAAAAACATTTTGGCAATTCTTTTAGAGGTTTGATAGTATGCATCGAAATCCCACTAGTTACCATAAGCATAAAGTACATGTAGAACAGAACATAACATGGAAACAGTTTTCTTGGTGTACATAGATTAAACATAACGATCTGTGAATACCAAAAATTGCCACATGGCTATATTCCTAGCTCTTGGATTATGAATGATTTAAGGTCCAGGTGTACCACACTCTGAGAGAATGCTATACACTTATTTTTTTTCCTAAGAAGGACTGAGGCTTTCACTATTTGGCCTTTGTTATTCTTGAGCTTCATATGGCCTGCGAGTTGTTTCTGGAGTATTCAGAGCTTTCTGGGGCTAGTATCCAATTATCAGTGACTGCATATTATGTCTGCTCTTTTGTGAAATACTAATAATCTTGTGTCTTATAGATTTCAAGCTATCTTGGAGAAAAGTAAAAGAAACACCTTAAAGATTAAAATGAGGCAAAACGGATCAGTGGTTAAAACCACTGGCTGCTCTTACCAGAAGACAGGAATTTAATTCCCAGTACCCACATGGGCAGCTCACAACTGTCTATAATTCTAGTTTCAGGGCGATCCAACACCCTCGCATGGACACACATGCATGCAAAACACCAAATGCATATAAAATAAAGTTTTAAAAATGAAGACATGGGCGTAGAAAATGTCATGAATTCTTGATTCCCAAGTTCATCATGTTGTATTCACCTGCAGCCATATTGATAATAAAGAATTTATTCAGTTTCTTGGAGGGCAAATCATAACTTTAAGAAAGTTTTAAATAAAATGAACCTGGGAAGCAGAAGTGGGATGAGGGTGAGGATGGACCTTGGGTTATGCAGGTGGGAAAGATGTTGGGGGAAGGGTGCTGTCCGACAGCCACAATTGTTGAATGAAAATCCCATGCCAGTGATGAGAGATCTCTTTAAAAACTGTCAGCCAGTGAGGCCACAGAACGCAGGGCCACTGTCCGTGGTGTTGTTTGTTATGGGCAGGACGTTGTTGCTGACGTGCACAGCTGTAAGATGTGGAAAGCTGGGCTGAGTTGGAGCTGGAACTCTGCCTCCTGGCTGACGGGGCTGAACAGTGCCGAAAGGTGTCCTGTGGCCTAAGGGACAGAATTGTTAGCAACGGTACTGCTCAGTGACACCGTGCCAGGCAAGACATCCCCGCTGGAAAAGCAGAGCACAGTTGTTACACATGGAACAGACAGCATTTAGAGCTCAGCTGTAGGGAAACCTAACAGTGGTCCAGTCATGGCTCGGAAGGTGGAGCCTCCATCGAGGAAGAACTATATCACTAAAATGGATATAAGATGTCTGTCAAATTGCCTTCTACAAATTGGTGTCTATATCCAAAAAAATACCTGTTTTCTCTCTGCGTCTTGGAGGAAAACTTCTTTACGATGGGAACTTACCACATTTATTTGTTACTGGTCCAGTTCCTGAGAGGCGACTGCTGTTGCAGTCTAGTGTCTTGGTTATCAGCCGTACACGAAGGAAAAGAATCAGAAATCCGTATCTCCATCACCGTACTCCAGTCAGTGAACATCACAGGAGAAGGAGCAGAAGGGACGGAAAAGCAGAACTAGATATAGTCGTGCAAGCCTTTGGTCCCAGCACTTGGCGGGCAGAGGTAGGCAGATCTCTGTGAATCCAGCGGGATCTACAGACTGACAGGACAGACAAAGCACATAGGGCATAGGAGACAAACTTGAACAGGAGTAACCCTGTCTCAAAAACAAACAAGCAAGCAAACAAACGAGCATACGAGAGGCCTGGAGTCTTGTGTGGTTATTCCTTGCAAATTTTAAACATTCCTCCTGAGGCAGGGAAGGAAGATTCATGTGAATAATTCTCATGACACAGGCCCAGGAAAGTCAGAGGATTCCAGAATTCACAAGAATCAATTGTTCGGGTGAAGAGATTCTGGCACTGAGAAACTTGGAAGTTGTGCAGAGAGCAGCAGGGACAAAGCTCTGAGGAACCATCCCCTATGCTGGGGTTGGCTTTTTGATGATTTAGGTGGATTTGAGTAACTGGACTCCCGTCAGTCACCACAGGGTCTCATGGATTCACTGAGAGGGACTATAACAACAAAAGAATGACCTTGGCCATGCTGTCTCTTCACAGCACTAGGACAGTAACTATGACAACAGGTCACACTAACTCCCCACTTCCGGAGTCATTACCACACCAACCACTCACCTCACTATTGGACTCTGATACCCACCACTTCCAACCTTACCCTGCACGCTCCAGCCAAAGTTTGTCCTCTGCATCGAGCTTTCCCGCCAGCACCGAGTGGCTTCAAAAATCAGGACTCTACCTGAGGTGGCATTGTTAGAAACAGCCTACTTTGCTGGCTGTGGTGGCTCAAGCCTTTAATTTCAGCATTCAAGATGCAGACGCAGGTGGATCTCTGAGAGAGAGGAGGCCTTCGTTCACCATACAACACAAACTAAATAAACTTGTAAACATGGCCTGATCTGTAATCAATACATATGTGTCTTGCTTAGTACTTTTTAAAAAGTTAACATTTTTCTCTCTTCTAAAAGCAATTTTTAAGTAGTTCAACCTTCAGGGAAGGACACTACCTATCTGTCTTCTCTAGAGGGATGAAATCTAAGTACTTTAAAGTACTGAAACAAGACCTGAGAGCTAAGAACTAACCATTACAGGTCCTTAAGGCTGGGCCTCGGCGCTTAGGATGAGTGGATGCGGAAGTGACTGTGAGGCTTGGTGAGCGAGGGAGAAACTTGCTAGGTGGATAAACGGGCCTCTGCTGCCCCAGTCTGGTGCAAAGAGCCCAGAAGATTCCTGAACAGCCAGTGTTCCCTAGTCACAATGAAGGTTTGGAAACACTAGGTCTCAACATCAGTAGCAACGGGGCACTAGTGCCAATGACCGAAGGACCACATGTCCCTGTGGGGTATCTTTATCTTAGCAGCTCCACGCTACTTCAAAGTAGACCCTGGCTTCTTTTGACCCAGGCTCCATCCACTCTGCCCGCCCTGGCTGCTTATGCCCCAGGCGGTCCATGCCCGCCCCAGCATGTTGTTTTCACTCACTTTCCCTTGGCGTGTTGTAGCAAAGCCTTGCACACTCACATCCCAACTCTGTGGTGGGCTTTGTGCATCCCACGACCTCAAACTCAATTAAGTCGCCATATCAAAGAGCACACCAAAATACTCTGATCCAATTGGCATAATGTAGCTTGCCCACCCAGATAAGTCAGATGATCCTGTACAATCCCATCCCTGATAAAATATTCAAACAACGTTGTCCACATAGAGATGCTGAGAGAAGCATTCACGTCTGCTTCCACGTTGCCTCCTCTTGAGTCTCCCACTGCTCCTCCTCTCTCCTTCCTAGCCTTTTCCCCCGCCCACCCTTCCTTCTCATCCAGTGATAAGCTCAACCCACCTTGTTGTATAATGACATCATCCTACAACAAAGTGGTCAGACCCAGGCACATGAAAGCAGTCCAAAAACTCCAATAATATCCGAAAGCCATTTTTTAATTCACCACAATTGCTTGGAAAAAGGCATTTGTGAATATTGACATATTACAATTAAATGTCAATTCAACAACGAATCTGACACGATCCACAATGCAAATAGAAACATGTACCAGATTTGATGGAAGAAGAGACCACCCACTGAACTCCAGATTGCTGCTTTAAGACACCTTAGGGAATCCTTTCACAATAGTTTACTCTCGCTCACAGCTGGTTGTTGTTGTTGCTTCGTTTCCTTCAGACGTGCTGCTCCCTGTTCTCCGTTCCATGGGTATAAGCTGTCTTCCTATCTCACACACTCGGCTTACACTTATTTTGTAGAGCAAAAATAGAAGAAATAAGACTCCAGAATTAACCGCTGGGCTGGAGAGACGGCTTAGCCTCTAAGAGCGTTCCCTGTGCTCACAGAGGGCTTGGGTTCAGATCCCACCATCTACAAGTTTGCTCTGTAACTCCAGGCACTTGTTAGGGTGGGGCAGGCACTGCACACATGTGACACGCCTTCACACAAGCACACTAAACACATGTGACACGCCTTCACGCATGCACACACTCCAGTGGTCATCTGCCTCCATGGCTAGCCTCATGCCACGCCAGCCCCAGCCCCATGTAACGACCATGTGTCTTATGGTTAACTTTGACAAACCCCTGTAACCTGGCAAAATCAAAACTCCAGAGGCTTGTAATTTATCAATCAGATTTATATCAATAAATTCTCACCACACAAAATATCCACACAATAAACTCAGAGCCAATTGACATTGATGTTAACTGCCCACCTAGATCAAATTGTCCTGTAATTATCCATCCCTTATAAGATATTCGTAGCTACCTGTGCCTATTTAAAGTCACATGGGTCTGGGTCATCCTTCTCCTCCATCTTCTCTTCTTCCTCTCCTATCTCTCCCGCCTCTCAAAAACTCTGTGCTCTCCTTTCTTTTTCACTGCCCAATCACAGGCCTTGCCTTGTCTAGTGCCTGCCCTCACCTGAATATAGACATCAACCCACAGTTGCTCTCTGCCATAACCTTAATTTTTTATTTTATTGTGTGTGTGGGAAATTTGCCTGCATGTATGTGTGTGTGCCGTGCACATGAAGGTCCCACAAAGGTCAGAAGAGAGCACTGGGTCTCTTGGAACTGGAGTTGGGAAAGTTGTGGGTTTCTATGTGGATGCTGGGAATCAAACCTGGGTCCCTCTGGATGAACAGTCAGTGCTTTAACCACTGAGCCATCCAGTCCCCGTCTGGTTGACTTCTTATACATATTTAGAGGAAGCAGAAAAACTGATGGCTTTCTATGTTGCAAACATGCACCAGGTTCCTCTGCAATCTAACCAGGACTTTTCCAGGATCCGGGACTACAAAAGGGTTTAAATGTCACTTGCACTCATACTGCCTTTCGCTGGCGTGACTTCATTCACGTAACTGAAGAAAACCTTTACTATTATTTCTTCTTCTTCTTCTTCTTCTTCTTCTTCTTCTTCTTCTTCTTCTTCTTCTTCTTCTTCTTCTTCTTCTTCTTCTTCCTCTTCCTCTTCCTCCTCCTCCTCCTCTTCTTCTTCTTCCTCTTCCTCCTCCTCCTCCTCCTCTTCTTCTTCTTCTTCCTCTTCTTCTTCCTCTTCCTCTTCCTCTTCTTCTTCTTCTTCTTCATCATTTTGGCCTTTTTTTTTTTAATTTTAAGACAGGGGTTTTCTGTTTTGAGACAGGACAACCTCAGCTGTTCCAAAACTCCGTCTGTAGACCATGATGGCCTCGAACTCACAGGTATCCCCCTGCCTCTGCCTCCCAAGTACTGGGACTAAAGGCGTGCACCACCACTGCCTGGCTTCCATATTATTTTTTAAAAGGTTCCCCTCCACTGTGGCTATTTCATTGTTTGTTTTCAGTTTTGTTTTAAATCAATCCTGTAGGATGCTTTCACACACTGCAAGCAAAAAGTCCCCCCTTTTCTGCAGTGAGTTTATGTGAAAGCAACACAGCCATGTAAAGGCTGTGAACATTGCCTACAAAAAAGCCTATGGATTTATGCCACTGAGAATGGCTTTCCCGCATTGCTTACACACATATGGTATCTATTCAGTGTTGAGTTCTCTCGTGCTTTTTAAGGTGACTGAGAGACCGGAAGCGTTTCTCACATTTCTTACATTCATGGGGTTTCTTTCCGCTGTGCATCAGTGTGTGGTAATGAAGGGAACTTAAATGAACAAATGTTTTCCCACATTGCTTACACACGCAAGGCTTCTCTCCAGTGTGAATCATTTTATGTTTCCGCAGAGCGCTCTCAGAGCTCACAACTTTGTCACACTGTGAACACACGTACGGCTTATTGCCGCTGTGGAAGTTCTCGTGACTCCGAAAGGTAGAAGAGCAGAGAAACCCCTTACCACAATGTTTGCACATGTAGGGTTTGGTGCCACTGTGGGTTACTTCGTGTCGTCTTAACTGAGTCAAAGACAAGAAGGCTTTCGCACACTGCTTACACACATAGGGCTTCTCACCGGTGTGAATTCTCTCGTGCTTTTGTAGGGAACCGAGCCGAGTGAATGTTTTCCCGCACTGCTTACAAACAAACGGATTCACACCGCTGTGAACTACTTTGTGCTTTTGGAGCTGAGTCCAAAGCATGAAGGCGGCCCCACACTCCTTACACACATATGGCTTCTCCCCGGTGTGAGTTCGTTCATGAACTTGCAGGTAAGTAGAGGTAATGAAGCCTTTCCCACACTGCTTACACACATAGGGCTTCTCGCCAGTGTGGAGTCTCGTGTGTCTTTGAAGGGAAGCAGATCGAGAGAAAGCTTTTTCGCACTGATTACATGCGTAGGGCTTCTCACCGGTGTGAATTATTTTATGCCTTAGAAGAGAGTTCAAGCGAGTAAAGGTTTTTCCGCACAGTTTGCACTCATGGGGACTTGAGCCAGTGTGAATTCTTTCATGTCTCAGAAGTGAGCTGGAATGTGCAAAGGTCTTCCCACACTGCTTACATGTGTAGGGCCTCTCGCCAGTGTGGATCCTTTCGTGGACTTGTAGGGAACTGGGGAAAGGGAAGGCTCTCCCACACTGCTTACACATAGAGCATTTGTTTGCATGTTGTTCGTGCCTCTTCAGGGAGCGGAGGGAAGTAAAACCTTTCCCACAGGGCTTACATTTATGGGGTTTTTCTTCAGAGGGAGTCCTTTCATGATGGTGACCGGGTCTAAAGTCTTCATCACGCCGTTTAGTTTTATAAGCTTTCTCTGCAGGCTCAGCACTTTGATGCTTCTGAAGAGATGGGGGAGAGCTGGCAGTGTCCTCAGGTTCCTGGTTATTGTACACGTCCCTTCCATGTTCCTGAACGACATTCAACTTCTGCTCTGACCTCGGTTTCAGTCGCACACTTAGAGCTAAATGGCCAATGAGTACATTGACAAACCCATTTCTCTTACATATATGTACTCCTGGATAAAATGTATGGTTCACAGTACCCTCTGTAGAGAGTTTGAAGGTCTCTTCACACTCATGACCCTCTTTACAGTCAGGGAGCGTCTCCACCAGTTGACATCTAAAAGAAATGAAAAAGTGAATTGCTCGTTTTTTGATTATGAATGAACTACTAGTAGAAATATTGGTTCTATCCATTCTGAGGGCTTTGAACATACTTTGATTGGATACTATGCAACATGATTTGAGGACAGCTATAATAAAAGCAAGTGGTATAATAGTATTAAAAAAAAAGACACACTGACAAGTTGTGTTATATTGTTTCCATGTTTGGTGAACATTTAAACAGACATTCCAATGCTAATATTGTGTACAACTTGATGCCCAATACTGATGACAAAAATCATGTTGTATTTTGAACTACTTGAGTGTTGTGGCGGTTTGAATAAAAATGGCCTTTATAAACTCATAGGGAGTGGTGATATTGGAGGTGTGGCCTTGTTGGAGGAAGTGTGTCACTGGGTGGACTTTGAGGTTTTAGAGGTCAAGCTGGGCTCAGCATCACTCTGTGTTCTTTCTGCTTGAGAGCCGAATTTAGAGCTATCGCTCCAGCACCACATCTGCCTGCATGCCCCAGGCTTCCCTCCATGACTGTAACAGACTAGATCTCTGAACCTGTAAGCCAGCTCCAATGAATCTTTGTTTTTGTTTTGTTGTGTTTGTTTGTTTGAGATCTTTATTCACTTTGATGTGCTGAGTGGCATCTAAATCAGAGAGCCATTTGCTTTTGACTCCCAAAAAGCTACGATTAAAGGTGCAACCCCACCCCCACCCCACCTACACATGTTCTCTCAACTATTAGTTCCTGTGTTAAAGAGTTCTCTGATTTTTATTTCATACACACCTCCTACCTAAGATAAACGGATACTACTTCATTTTCCATAATGTATATGATGCAAAGTTTGTACATGTGAGGAATGATTAAGTTTCACTCCTGGCACCAAGAAACCCTCATTGTTTCTAACACTGGAATATCTGAGATGTTCTCACTGGTGACATGAAACAGTAGCAATTTTGGAGGCAATTTCCTGAGATCAACTCGGACTGAAGCTTGATATATTTGTATCTTTTATCTCTTGGTAAAATGTTCTGTGATACCATAAACCTTGAGGAGCCTGTATTACCTTAGTTTCCTCCCAGAATTGAGGCATTCATTTTCAGTCTTTTGGTGTTTTCTTATGTTTCCTAAAACACAAATCAAGATAAATCGTTAGGAGTCACGGGATTACACTAAAAATATTCGTAGTCCAACTAGATTCATGTAGTAATCGCATTTCGTACATTTACTCATCCCCCTCCCCCATCAGGTCAGGGTGTGAACAGAGTCCCCACTACCCCCAGTCCTGCACTCAGATTTTCTGCATTTGGGGACATTCTAGGGGTCAGCCCATCCCACATACAGTGGATGAGCCTCACGGAAGAAAAACCACCTTGCTGATCGTGGTGTGTCCCTGCCAGGTATGACCAAATGATTCTTTACTATGTTTCAGTTCCTGTCATAGCAATGATGGATGACCTATGAAGAGAATGGTGATGTCTTTACCTATGAAGACCATAGTCTTCAATATTTCCTTCATCACGTCTTTGTAGAGCTCCTTTTGGGATGGATCCAGCAGAGCCCACTCCTCCGCGGTGAAGTGCACAGCCACGTCCTCAAACGTCACGGACTCCTGAAAGAGCGCGGATGGATTTTCACACGGGGAAACTTCTTGGTGCCAGAGACCTGGGCTTCATAACAACTTCCTGTGACACCATATTCCAAATTCCATATATTCAAGTTGTACTGGCCACCGAGCTAGTAAACTGTTCACATGTTTACTAAGGTTCTCTAACACAGCACATCTGACAATAGACTGGAACAGTCTGGTGAAGCGTCAGTGGAACAGGACAACCTCTGCCCTCATAAATTGTGCTAATTTCTTTTTGTCCACAGGGTCACTGTAACAAGTTATAACAAATTGCGATTACTTAATCTCGAAAAGACAGTCTGATCTTAGCTGTCCCAAGACTACATATTCTTCTAAATGCTGAAGAAGAAAGTTCTACTTTCCTTAGTATCTGGGAACTGCAATTTAGAGTGATACCTCCATACATAACTGTAAGAATGATGTGGCTTTCCTAAGCAGTGGGTGTCATCGATGCGTGACCTCCACATCATCTCCGACTCTGTACTGCATTCCCATAAGGTTATCAGAGAGAGGCTATTTGGTTAGCCTCAGGATATTTTCTGAATGATGAATCTCTAAGAAGCTGGTTTGGTCTAGGCAGTGGTGGTGAGCACCTTTAACCCCAGCACTCAGGAGGCAGAGACAGGTGGATGTCTGAGTTCCTGGCCAGACTGCTCTCCAACGTGAGTTCTAGGACGGCTGGGACTGCACAGAGAAACCCTGCCTCAAAAACAAAACAAAACAAACAACCAAACAACAACAAACCAACCACCACCAACACCAACACCAAAGTTGCTGGGCTAGAGCAAATGGCTCTGGGGAGAGCACTGGCTGCTTCTCCAGAGGACTGGAGTTCTGTTCCCAGCAACTTCCTGCCCTACCACAAACAGTTGTAGAGAGAGAGTCTCTTGTGTACCGTATAGCTACACCACCTGCCAACTTAAAAACCTACGGCCCATAGGAAAGGGTTGACTAGAAGGTGAGACTTCCGGTAGACATAAAGGATTCTGGGATACAACCAGGCCTGCTTGTGTAGGGATGGGGGGAAGGAGGCACAGACACAGGAGAGCCGAGCAGACTGTAACTAGCCACTTGGTGGAACTTAGATTAGAATAAATGGGATAAAATTTATGAGGTAGTTGGAGAACAAGCTGAAGCTTACAGCCAGGGTGTCTGCAAACATAATTGGGTCTGAAAGTCACTTTTTTTGGGGAACAGGGACATAGGATGAAAAACACCACTCAATAGAGTTGCTTTGGTCATGATTTCTCTTCACAGCAACAGAACACTGTGACTAAAACAAGTAGGTATTTAATCACTCATATCACTACATGTGAGGGACTTGAATATATTCCCTGTGATTCACTATAAACTACATTCAGAAGTGAGTACCTACTTTCTTATATTCTTAAATAAATATTGAGGAGGGCTTATGATGCAGGGTCAGAGAGGTGACTCAGCAGTTATGATAACTGGCATCATAGCCCGTAAGCCACTCTAATAAATCCCATGCGTGTGCGTGTGTGGTGTGCTTGACCAGGCATGTTTGTTCATTCTGTTGGTACTGTTCCTTTAGAGAGCTATGGCCTATACAGGAGGAATATAGAGGAGTTTTAGGCCTTTGGTTAGAAAAATCCACTGGATGATTCAAACAGAGTTTATTTAAGGGGACTTGCTCACTGGAACTTGCAAGACACAAAGGCTGAGAAAGGAGCTGTAATTTGAGATCAGCACCTTTGAACCTAAACCTCCTCTGGAGGCATTAGGGGCGCAGGAAATGCATTGGAGCACAAAGCTGCACCTGTCAGAGGCTCTGTCCAGACATCAGAGGCTCCATCAGAACTAGCAGCAAACCGTGGGAGTGCATCCCTTCAGTCCTGACTGTAAAGAAATGAAAGATGCAAAATTAAGGGTGTCGCAGGCATCAGTGCCCAGGCAACGGGAGGCAGAGCTGGATATCGTCACGGCAGCCCGAGTGCTCACTCTGATTCTTTCGAGGAAAATGTTAACAGGACAACGATACGAGGATATATTTGCAAAACAAAGCTTTTTTTTTTTTTTTTTTAAGTAGAAGGGAGTTGAGATTATGAATTAGATTTATCCAGAAGTAAGGCATAAGTGTAAAAAAGAAAAAGAGAAGTGAGACAGGAAAAAAGACAGAAAGAATTAGGGGGATATTTTATAAAAAACGAAAAAAAAAAAAAAAAAAAAAACAGTAGAAGGGAAAAGAAAACAGGTTCTGGACCCCCATTAAGATTTGGTTTTCCTGTTGAGAGGGCCAGGAAACTTCAACAACCATTGAGAAGGCAACCAGAGACACAGTATATTTCCTAAGGCATCTTGTCAAAGAAAATAAGTATTCCAAATAACCCAGTTAAAAAATGGGGTGCAGAGCTAAACAGAGAATTCACAACAGAAGAATCTCGAATGACTGAGAAGCACTCAAATGTTCAATGTCTTTAGTCATCAGGGAAATGAAAACCAATACAACTCTGAAATTCCATCTTAAACCCATCAGAATGGCCAAGAATGAAAAAGAAAAAATCAAGAGATAGCACTTGCTTGGGAAGATGTAGACCTTCATTGCTGGTGGAGGTGCAAACTGGCATAGGCACTTTGGAAATAATTTGGCGATTTCTCAGAAACCTGGGAATAGTTCTACCTCAAGACCCAGCTAGACCCTTCTTTGGCATATACCCAAAAGGTGCCCCACCATACCACAGGCATACTCAGCCTCATCCATACATTGCTCAACTATGTTCATAACAACTTTATTTATGATAGCCAGAAACCGGAAATAACCCAATGCCCCTCAATGGAAGAGTGGATAAAGAAAATGTGGCACATCTATCTACACAATGGAATACTACCCAACTATTAAAACGAAGTCTTTATGAAGTTTGAAGGCAGAGGGATAGATCTTGAGAATATCATCCTGAGTGAGGTAACCCAGAGCCGGAAGGACAGATGTGGTATATACTCATTTATAAGTGGACATTAGCCAGGAAGTGCAGAATGACAAGGTTACAATCTGCAGACCCAATGAAACTGGGTAACAGGGTAACAACATCTCAAGGGAGGACGCTTGAATCTCACTCAGGGGAAACTAAACAGACAGTTGGAGGTGGAGGGAGAGAGGGAGCTGAGTAGGAGAGGAGCCGAAAAGGAGAAAGGGGAGAGCAATCAGGTGTGGGGAGAAGGGGGGCTGCAGAGGGCTGGAAGAGCACCTCTGGTAATTAGCTGAAGGCTTCGATGGATGGAGGCAGATACAAAAACTCACAGCCAAACATCAGGGGAGGCTGGGGAGTCCTGTGAAAGAGTGGGGGATAAAAGTGAGCAGGTTGGAGGGGTCAAGGACACCACAGGAAGACCCATAAAGTCAACTAACCAGGGGCTCACAGAGCCTAGGCCACCAACCCTGGGGGAAACACAGAAGCTGGACCTAGACCCCGACACACTGGCAGCAAATCTGTAGCTTGGTCTTTATGTGGCACCCCAACAATGGAGCAGGGGTTGTCTCTGTCTCTGTTCCCTGTCATTGGGTCCTCTTCCCCTAGCTGAATGCCTGATTGGGCCTAAGTGGGAAAGGATGCACCTAGTCCTACTAGGACTAGATGCCCCTCGGTGAGGTGGTACCCAAGGGGGGGCTCCCTTTCTCTGCGGAGAAGAGGAGGGGCCAGTGGGGAGGGATTTGTGAGGGTGGGACTGGGAAGAGAGGAGGGATGGGGGCTGTGGTAGGAATTATGTGAAGTGAATAAAAATACAAAAAGAAAGGAAGAAAATAAATACCGCCTACTTAGGATCAAATAATAAAATGGCATGGCCTGACAGTTCCACTACAGGTGTTTCACAGTCTATCCAAACACACACCATCCCTCAGAGACCCACTTTACAACAACTTTGTTACAACAGAAGATTTGTTACAGAGACAGAGAAAGAGAAAGAGGGAGGGAGGGAGGGAGGGAGGGAGGGAGGGAAGAAAGGAAGAGCCCACAGTGCCCCATATTTCCAGAAGGAATCTCATCCAAGGAATAACCAGGTTAGACCCTGCTTAGCTTCCAAGATCAGATGAGATTGGGCACATTCAGAGATATCGTACATTTTTAAGATGTATTTTTAATGTACACTTGTCACTAAGGTATGAGAACTGAATATGTAGGCTTTCTCTACTATAAAAAACCTAAGCCATAAATTAAAATGAGAAGTTTTCACTTCCCACCCAGGTTTCCTATCCTAGCCTGCACAGACCTTACAAAGAAAACAAAATTGCAATTTTAAAACTTGTTACTGTCTACAGATCTGGCTAATGAAGTTATAAGTTTTCTACAGGGTTAATATTAAAATAGTGTATTTTAAAAGTACAGGTTCTTTTTTGGGTGGCTGGTGGTATACACCTTTAATCAATCCTACCACTGGAGAAACAGAGGCAAGGTCCTGGTGAGTTAAAGTCCAGCCTGATAGTGAGGTCCAGGCTAACATACTTATGCAGTGAGACTCTGCCTTAAAAAGAAAAAAGAAAAAGAAAAGAAAAGCAGACCTTGGACGAAGTAGAATCATCTAATACTACAAAAAAATAAAATAAAAAAGAAAGAAAGGAAAGAAGAAAGAGGCTGGAGAGATGACTTGAAGGTTAAAGGCGGCTGTTTGCTCCTCCAAAGGACCTAGGTTTGATTTCTAGTACCCACATGGTGTCTCATAACTGTCTATAACTATAGTTTCAGAGAATCCAATGCCCACTTCTGGCCTCTACCAGTACCAGGAACACATGTGGTGCACAGTCATGCATGCAGACAAAACACCTATACACATAAAAATTTTTAAAAAGTTTTAAAAAGATAAATGGTAAAGTGTTTATGTTTAAATTCACCTATATGTGGTTATATGAATATAAATATTATCTACCCGTGATAACATTTTTATATTATATATGCAAAAACAGAATGACCCATAAGATGAATAAGCTATTCCAAATATTTCCTAGTTTATAATGTAACTAGAATACAGTGACAATTTTGGAGTTTTGGTTTCTTTGAAAAACGCAAAAATGTTATCAGAACGTATTTTCACTTTAATGCAATATGTAGGATATGAAGCTGCTTTGGCTGGGAGAATGGAGCCAATAAAGGAGGCAAACTAAGTCTCATGCAGTAGCCAACTTTATTTAGAGCACTGGACAATTTTTACTCTGAGGGTTAAGAGGCGTCACATGAGTAAATTGTACAGTCACAAGGACAAGCGGTGTGTGGTGGGTAAGCCACTCATGGCAAAATGTTTTTTTTCCCCTGTAGTTGCATAAACAAGTAACAGTAGGCAGTTGTAATGAATAATCTAAAATAAAGTCACTTCTGTCTGTTATACCTGGGAGGGGCACAAAAACACACTCCAATATCAATTTCATAGTTTTGAGGAAACTGAGGTCATACAATTCTTGTCTTGTTTTCTTGGAGTTTTCTCACAAGCACTCAAAATTTTCACATGAGTCCATTCTTGAACAATGCTCCAACAACCACCACCTGGAACTCCGGATCCAGAGACCAGATGCCCTCTTCTGGAATCCATGGGCATCTGCTTACACATGCACACTTACTCTAATAATAATGTAAAATAAAACACATCTCTATAAATCTGGAATTATTTTATTAAGAAAAATGTTTTCTAAATTCTGTAGAAATAAGATAGAAAGAAATGACCCACTTAAAAAGGAAGGTATTTAAGATTATAGCAATGTGATATAATTTTGGAACAAGAATGTTAAAGCAAGGGCCGGAGAGATGGCTCGGTGGTTAAGAGCACTGGTTGTTCTTCTAGAGGTCCTGAGTTCAAATCCCAGCAACCATCTGTAAAGGGGTCTGATGCCTTCTTATGGTGTGCCTGAAGACAGCTACAGTGTACTTATATATAATAAGTAAATAAATCTTTTTTAAAAAAAGAATGTTAAAGCAAAAAGGGAACTACTTTCAAAGGAGAAAGGAAGTTCAAATGGCATTGTCCTGATGTAAAGAACTGCTCTAAAGTAGGTATAAAAAAAGGAGTAAGTGGGGTATGGAGAGATGGCTCAGTGGTTAAGAGTTATGGCTGCTCTTCCAGAGGTCCTGAGTTCAATTCCCAGCAACCACATGGTGGCTCACAACCATCTGTAATGGGATCTGATGCCCTCTTCTGGTGTGTCTGAAGACAGCAACACTGTGCTCAGATACATAAAACAAATAAATAAATAAATAAATCTTTTTTTTTAAAAAAAAGTAAGAGTAAAGGGGTCAGCAACATGGCCCTGAGGCTTCCTCAACTTGAACCCTGGAACTCACATAAATGTGGAAGGAAAGAACCGACTCCTAACAGTTGACCTCTGACCTCCACGAGGAGACTGCGGCGCACACATACTAACAAGAAAAACTATTTTATCTAAGTGTGAGGGCTGTCAGGTGGTGGTGTCATACACCTCAGGAAACAGAGGCAGGCAGGCAGATTAAAGCCAGACTGGTTAGAGCTAGTTCTGGGACAACCAGGGCCACACAAATAAGCCCTGTCTCCAAACAAACAAAGCTGAGGGCAAAGCTGGAAAGCTTAAACATGTCACCAGGAGTCAAAGTAAGTTACTGAAAAAAAATCTTTGTAGGAGATAAGACTTAAATGTGGGGTTTGTGATAAGATTGGAAATAATTAAATACTTAGGTTGATATCCAATCTTCATCACACATTAAGAAAAACTAAAACAAAGAGTGAGAACCTATACACTCCAGATTCTGGGGTTATTAACAATAGTTAAAATAAGGATGGTGTAACAATTGCAGGGAGTGTTTATACACACAAGAACGAACCTGGTTGACATCCTCAGCTCTGGGAAATAATTTGGACAAATTAATACCTCCTACTCAGAGAAACCCAGATTCCCACATTTAGCCTGAACACTTGAACTGGTTGAGACATAAAATACTTTTCTAGGCAGATCTTCCTAAAGTTTGACTCTTTCCTCTAGGTGTGTGAGGACTGTTCACTCTCAGCCTGAGCCAGCGCACAGCAGTCCTCACTGTAGTCACAGATGACCTCAGAGAAAACTGTTCTAATCTGGAGCTAACTGTGGCACTCCATCACATCAGGTTCTTTTCTTTGGCCTGTTCCTGTTTATCCTGGTTTAAAAACAGCTTTCTTTAGCCCAACCCTAAGAGAATCTGCGAGCCCAACCCTTAGGGTTTTCCCCTTCCACAATACATTCACATACTCGTGGCTTACCTCTATCAGGACTTCCATTTTCAAACAATATTTAGAAGCAACCCAAATCCATATGACAGAAGCCAACCCCATCCAGTCAGGAGGACTTGGAAAGTCAGGGATTCAATGTCAGTCCTTAGCCTAAGGGCACAGGCCAGAGAATTTGGAGGAAGGGTCCCTTGAATCGGCTTCCTGGTTAGCTTTAGCATCAATTTGACACAGTGTACAGTTATCCGAGAAGAGCATCTCAATTGAGAAATTGTCTGGACCAGATTAGCTGTGCGTGTCTGCGGTGGATTGGATAGGTAATTGATGTAGGAGGGCCCAGCCTACTGCGAAAGGCAGGCGGCCTAGCGAATTCAGCGTGAGTTTATAAACAAACCAGCAAAGAGCATTCCTCCAGGACATCTGCTCCAAGTGCTTGCCTGCCTGAGCTTCTCCTCCGAATTCCTTCAGTAACGCTCTGTGACCTGAAAACACAAGCCAAAAGAACCCTCTCCTCCCCAGCCACGCTCTCAGACAGAGTATGTGATTAGGGCGAGGAAATGAAAAAGCAAACGGCAAAGGCAACCCGCAAGGTTCACTGGAAAAGCGTGAATGAGGTGAATGAGGCGTGGGAAAGGAAGAAAGGGGAGGGAGTGCTTGCGGTAGCTAAGTCAAGCCCAGAAAGGCTCCATTGTACTAAGCAACAATTTTAATCCGATTTACTCGAATTTTAAGCATAAGAGCCCAGAGAGGGCAAAGACCTACTATCTGCCAGCACTCCAGAAGGCATGAAGTGACATCAATAAACAACTGAAAACATGCCAAATTTTATAAAAAAACACTAGAGACACGAGCTTATCCACATTATATGTAACCTCATCACCCGAACTTATAGAAGGAGCACCCCAGAACCAGAGTGTGGCACACAGGGGGGATAACCACGGACAAGAATTCCTGCCTTTGTCCTCGGTTTCAGCGCAGTTTGTCTGGCGGAGGTTAATTGATGAGAATTATCCCAACAGCCCTCTCTTTGTGCCTGGATTAGCTCCAGTGCCTGGACTCCGGTAAAGCTTTGTGTGTTTCTCAGCCTTTCTAACACCGTCTTAGCCATTCTGCAACCTGTGCGTTGATTTATTTTTGTGTGATATGTTAATGTATGGCTGACTGGAATATTAGTGATTAAGGTTGGAATAAAAGAGCAGAGGCCGCCCACGGCCAGAGAGTAAGCAAAACCTGCCTTACTTGGAAAACTGCAGTCAAGGAAAATGAATTTATTGGTTATTTAACAAATCGTGACAGTATAAAAAGATTCATGTCTCTATGTTTCAGAATAACACGCACAGGACTCAGGGGTCAGCAATCTCTTACTGCCTCTAGTGCACGAACCTCTAACCGCGTACCCAGTTTCCAACACCCTCTACCAATACCATCCAGTCTGTGGAGACACAGCACGTCCAGAGCTCAAGATACATCTGCATCACTGAGCGCTCAGCAAGAGACAGCGGCTCTGGCTGCTGGCCCAGCTCCACCCCAGGCTCCGGCTCTGAGGCTCATCGGAGTCAGGAGACTCCTCCCAGATGAGAGCTGTTCCCCACTACCACTCGCCCGCACAAACCATTTCCCGTGACACGACGTCCTGGTGTCCTCTTGCGGTTCCTGCAGTCAGTGGAGGTGAGGCCAAAATGGAGGAGAGAAACCTGGAGATTCCCTCTACAGATGCTGAGAATCCAGATCCCAAAGAAGATGGGAACCAAAAGGGATGTCTCAGTGATGTGCAGCGGCCATCTTCCTAATGCCTGGATGTTTCATTGGATATGCATCCCGAAACAACTTGCCTGGTTGGCCATCAATCCACAGACCCGCCTCCTAAAGCTTAAGAGACTGGAGCAGGTCACCCACCTACCCCACTAGTGAGAAAGGGCAGAAGCAGAGCCTGCCCCGGCTGTCCTGACCAGACACTTGCTCAGCGCACAGTTCTTGCTTCCTCCCTTTCTGATGGGGTTACCGATGCACAGAGGGAATTTCAGGCTCGGTGTCTACGCAACCCATCACATTACAGAAGACAAAAGGCATACCAGGTCTGGAATAAGGGAGGGAGAGTGGGGAGTGAGGGGTGGGGGAGCACTACCCCTATTCAGTGAATAGCATAGAAAACATACACATAAAGGAATAGAATTATTGAAGGCATAGAAAAAGCAGGACTTATAGAAAGAGGCCAAACATACATCAAAACCCCACACTTCAACAATAATCCAGTGCCTGCTTAACAGTGAATGATGGTGTGTTCTACCAGCACACTATTACCTGACTCCAAATAGTCAATGTTTAGAGAAAGGAGGTGCTATACAGTTCAGCTTGTCCACTTAGATATATTTAAGGGTCAGACCAAAGAGGGACACTGAGTCATATTGTTCCTGGCAGCTGTTACTAAACTCAAGGACACAGTCTATCTGATAACAAGTTTAGCCACCCAACCTTGTGAAGACAATTAAACATGCAAATTAATAAAGCAGAAAAAGATTTATGTAATGTTGGGAAGGGGAACAAAAAGACCCAGTGACCACCCCTCCCCCTCAGTCTATCTAGGGGTTACTATAGTGAGGCTGAGGTTTAAGTAGAGGCCCAGGGCATTTGAGGCAGTCCAGGATGAGGGGTGAACCAAGCCATTACTGAACCATCACCACATCTGTGAGGCTGCCCATCTCTTTGCTGGAAGAGAGAAGTGGTTTTGGAAAGATGAGCATTAGCTCTCGCTGGCTCAGGCTTTTCTTCTCCCAACACCGGATTTCTAGAGAAATCCCAATTTCCTGGGATTCATTGTTTTAATACAGTTAAGGCCAAAGTATCTTTTAAGAAAATATTCATTTCTGTCAGGTTAATGCCAAACAGAACAATGGGATCTGAAGGGAAATAGACCACTCAGAGCAAAGATATCTCTTTGAAGGCTTTGGGGGAAGAGGTGGTCCTGCACTTGAAGAAGTCAAAAATTGTAATGTGTGTCTTGGAGGGAAGGTCGTTGATGCAAATTTATTATACAAGACGTGCCATTCAAAGCCTTTAGTGGTTTAGGACCTGGTTGCCCTGGAAGCCTGGTAATTTCTTTTGTGGAAGTGTTTGGTGTCAGCTAGGGGTTAATTGGACCACATTTTCCTGCAGTATTTTAGGTGCCCTTCTGAGATGTCTGTGACTTTCTACGGGTTCTCTGGGGCAAAAAGGTGCTAAATCCTAGAGACAAGGCAACTCCCCCATCTTGGGTAGCTTAGTTCTCAGAGCTGATTCTGAGATGCCTCATGTTGCAGAGAGGTTACTGGCCTGGGTGAGTTGTAACCAAACTCCCTAAGTGTCCACTTTAGAGAATGACAAATCAAGAGACAGACCACAGAATTTAGACCACATCACAGTTTCCTGGCACTCCTGTGGTCTCAGGGAGCAATGTGCTTCAGTGTTTTCTTTCCTACAAGCACATTCTAGTGAGAATTACACTAGAATCTCACTAGGCTGATTGTCAGTTTCCTAGTTTTCACTAAAGCAAGAAGCCTACTCAGCTCCTTTGAGTGAGAACCACAGAATCAAAGTTGGGCGCTTGTCAAATAAGCCTCACAAGCAGGGAGAATTGCCATGCTGACACCGAGGGTTAGAGAGGTGGTGCAGACCGGTGTGGCCTCACTTTGAGGGTTAGAGAGAATTGGCTGCAGATGGGCGTGGCCTCAGAGATACCTAGACAGATGTAAGAATATAGACCTCACATAAGTGGTCTGTGAGATGACTAACTTCCCACTCGATCACTACAAAAAAAAAAAAAAAAAAAATACAATGCTTACTTCAAAGGGGATAAGACATAATTTATTCTGGAGGCAAATGAGTGGAAATAGACTCATGTTACCCCAGTAGTATGTTCTAATGTGGCAACAGTATTTTGGTGTTTTATAGAAACAAAGCTAAGAAAGTCGAGAGGCTGAAAATACATTGGTGGAAACACCAGATAGGTAGAGAACAGAAAATGGGGACATGTCAGACTACCTGACCACATGCTTAGCTATTTGGATGGTGGAAGCTAGTAGTGTGCTAAATTAATATACTTAACAAAATTTTACTGATAGTCACAAGGATGTTAGATCAGACACAGAAGTGGGCCAAAAACAGATAGTAAGAGAGCTAACGATAGATAGCCCAAGACAAATCATAATTAAGCTTTGAACCTGCAACATCCCACCTCTCAGGTCATTGAAGCTTTAATTACCTTTATAGAATATTTGAAGTTCAATGTGGCTTCTTTTCTTCTTTGAACTGGGAAAACAGTTTTGAGGAAGGGTCTCACTCTACAGGCCTTGCTGGCCTGAACTTCCTATGTAGACTGGACTAGTTTCTAATTCAGAGATCTACCTGTGGCTCCCCAGTAGTGGGATTAGAGGCATTCACCACCAGGCCCAGAAAAAATGTGCATAACTATTAATACATATTATAACATATAATTATTAGTATATTATACCGTGTTGATATATATTAATTATGATATAATTATTGATATGCACTGTATATTACTTATACACAATTATTAATATATTGCATATTGTATATATACGTTAGGTTTCAAGACCAGGGCAAATGAATGAGGTGCCTACTTAACATATCACAGCAGACACTGGCTGCTAGGTTCCTCCTGTATTCCTCAGTCCCTCAGGGTCCTCCTTACTGGCATACTCATAGAGAAGCCTGGACTTCTCTAGACCAGGGGATGGGCTGCCCTCTTCCCACATGCCCTTTCCAATATAATCCAGCCATTTTGGTTTTCTGTCCTCTTTGGGGCTCTTAGCTGCTACACCTGGTTCCCCTGCTGTCCCCTCTCCTCTCCTCACATGGCCCAGCTCATGGTCCTGTTCACTCAGGGCTCTCCCAGATGTCTATGCCTCTGGCCACACTGTTCCCATGTCTATAAAGAACATTTTCCTTCACCATACCTAGAAGCAGTCATCCTCCCCTCCCCCCTTTTTTTTTCATTCAGCTGGTGCCTATTTAACACAAGCACACACGTGTTTATATATTTAATGTGTATGAGTGTATTTCTCTGTGTGGGTATGAGCACTTGTGTGTAGTTATCTGCAGGCTAAAGAAGAGTATCAAGTTCCCTGGAGCTGGAGGGACAGTGGTTGTGAGCAGCCTGATGTGAGTGTTGGGATCTGAACTTGGGTTCTTTGCAAGAGCAGAAAGTATTCGTTAGATCTCCAGCCCTTCCTTCCTTCACAAATACAACGAAACCACGGTATTACCTGTGGCTGGAACACTGCATGCTTAAAACATCTTTCTCTTTTTAAAGATTTATTTCATGCATGTGAGTCCACTGTAGCTGTCTTCAGACACACCAGAAGAGGGTATTGGATCCCACTGCAGATGGTTCTGAGCCACCATGTGGTTTCTGGGAATTGAACTCAGGACCTCTGGAACAACGGTCAGTGCTCTTAATGCTGAACCATCTCTCCAGCCCCCTTAAAACATTTTCTACTTTTGCTATTTTGGTAAATTCATATGTAGCCCACATGTTACTGGCCTCCCTGTACTGTCTACAAAATTATAAAGTAGGTAGCTACATTTTCAAAAATGAATCAAGAGGAAGCAAAATAAATAAATAAACACACTCAGATAATCAGGCTATTAAAACTCAAGAGCACAAACATTAAATTCAAGGGCCAGACTTAACACTGGAATTGAGCCCCAGGGCAGATCTCTGGAAAGTGGTCCAGGACACATAAGAAGGGAACTGTGGGAGCATGCAATTCTTGAACAGCCCCAAGCAAACCCAACTCCTGGAGGACACAGTCCTGTTGAATCAGGGAGCTGTGCAGGGCCCTGAAAATCATCACCCAGAGCCAGAGCGCTGCACAGGTGTTTAAAGGTAGTACCGCTGCTCCAGCTGGCTCCACTGAGGACTGAGGGGCTTCGATGAACTCTGGTGAGGACATTACTGAGAAGCTGAGACATCACTGCTTCTCGGTGTGCTTCCGATGAGGGTGCTAGGGGGGTTGACCCTGTGGACAGAGGAGCTGGGACGTCAAAGGATCCACCTTTTTGACTCTACGGCAAAATCTTAAGCATCATTGTGCTGCTACTGTATCTCAAAGAAAAGCTTAACTGGACCCAGGGTGAATCCTGAGGTGTTCGTTTAAAATAACCCTGTGCTATGGATGCTGCCATCTGGAGGAAAACCACGTGTGTTATTCTTGGTATTCTTGTCGCAGGATTTGGTTTGGGTGGGGGGGATGAATAGCACTGAGTCACACATGAGACTGAGTCACACATGAGACTAACAAGTGAACTCTCTTCATGAAGAAAGTCCCGTGACATACGGAGATGACCTGGGATGGCTGACGGCTCAGTGACTACAGGAGACTGCCTCCAAGCAACTGACTATGGCCAAAACACTGTAGCAAACCAGCTCCCACAGCTGTCAGACCTCCTCATGCACACGGTACCAAGCACACACAGCTCACCTTGTTCCTAAACATGTAAAGAAATTAAAGAAGGAAATTACTAATGGCTATCGATATCCTATATGAATTCGGGTTCTAGGAAGAGTCCGGAGCCCGGAAAACCCAGGCCAGCTTTAGAAACAGAATTTTTCTTTTCACAATGGCTTACTATTTACCTCTGGCTGGCCTGGACCTCATTTAAGGAGACCAGGCTAGACTCAAACTTACAAAGATCCAGCCTGCCTCTGCCTCTACCTCCTTAGGATTAAAGGCACCACACCCAGTAGAATTAAATTAAACTTACTTTTGTAATTGCGAAGAAGATTGGAAAGCGTGTAGAAAAAAGCAAATATGACTATACCTTAAAAATCAGACTCCTGACTGCTTGGAATCTGGTCCACTGATCTATGTTTTCTAGAACATTCATTTGATGCCTGACTCCCAATAGCCCATGCTGCGGTGACCCGCGATGTCCAGGATCAGGAAAGAACACTTGGTTGTATAAATTTTTACTACTTAAGAACCCTGGACAATGTTTCAATAAATAAAAGTACTTGCTAAGCAAACCTGGCTCCCTGGGGACCACATAAAAATTCAGATGTGGTAGCACCTAACACCCTTAGGTGGAGATCCGTGTGTGTATAGACACGTGATACAGTTGCAAGTTAGTGTGCTAGATGCCTGCTGTGTGTAACATGACTCAACAAGGTAGAACATGAGATCAGATTCCTTAACCACTGAGCCATCTCTCCAGCCCCAAGAACAGATTCCTAAAAGTGCTCTGACCTCCACAAATACAGGGAGGTATACACTGGTGCAGCGAACTGAATGGAACCAGAAATCATACTGAATGAAAGACACCAGGCTTGGCCAACAGCTTGTGTTTTAGCATACACAGACTCTGGTAGACATGGAACTCTAAGGGTCTATTGGGGATGCAAGGTGGACCATTAGGAAGACGGGAGATTATAAAAAATGGGCGACGAGAGTCAAATATGTAAAACTGTCAAAATGTAACGAAAACCGTTACTTTGCTCAATAATACATGCCTCATTTTTCATTTAAAGGAAGAAGTAATGTGCAGAAGAAATTACTTCCCTCTATCTGGGCCTAATGTAGAGACCTGGAAATGCATAGTCTGAAGTTTATAATGTACAATAGGCTGAGTACAATTTCTTGCTAATGCTTACCCTTCCCCACAGGCTTATCAGAACATAACCAAATGGGTAATCAGGAACATCTGTATTTGTGAAGACTAGTAACCATTGGAGGAAATACTGGTTGGTATAGAAGCTCAGAAAGGTAAAAACTGGTCCAGAACACAGGTATTGTGAAGGCAGGTGTCCCAAACCATGACAAAGGGGAAGGGCATGCTATAAGGTTGTCTGTAAAACCAACAAAGCATAAAACATTCAGAATAAAGAAAATGAGCAAAGTACCCCCTCCTCACTCACATGTTTAGTTATGCAAATGTATTCAAACTTCCTTCTCTGTATCATTTGAGGATGATTACCAAATTCAGAATTATACTCATATGTCAGTTTGTTCACGAGACACCTAACTATATCTGACCAATCGTGTAAGTCCTTGTGAGCTAAGTGCCAATACTGCCAGGACGTCTATTCAATGATGAGACATACTTAGTTACGATGGAGAGACTTAGGAAGATTTATTCCGTGGTGCCTGGAGTCTTTAGCAAGAACCCACTATTGCCAACATATCTTAGTATGACAGAAGTTACAATAAAAATCAAAGGTACAACAAAATAAGCCTGGAAAGCAACATTTACATGAGAAAAAAAAAAGACATGTACAATAAAAATGGCTTGAGACATAGAAATGACTTGTGAATGTGGTGTCGGTCTGTGACTGCAGAGTGATGTTTATCCCACCTTCCTGGCAGACAAGAGTTAACAGTTGTTGATCAAAAAGTGGTTTGAAAATAGTTTAAAGGGCACAGAGACAAGAAATGTTAGAGAAAAACCATCAGGTAGAGAGAAAAGTTAACAAAAAAAGTGTAATATAAAAGTGGGTTTTGTTCATGGAAGAGTACAACAAGAACAAAAAAAAAAAAAAAAAAAAAAAAAAAATGGTAAGAACCTGTCCTGTAAATCAAGTGGAGGAAAAAAAATCCAATATTCACAAAAAAGTCCTTTTCCTTCCACCCACTAACCTTGGAAACAAGACACTTTTTATGCCTCCTGGCATATCATAAGGAATTATCAACTCAACATTGAATGTATATAACTTAAAGTGCAAGAAAAAGCTACCTGGTTTGATCCAATACCGTCCATTAAATCTGTATGCACTGCTGCTTAAAAAACAAACAACAAAAGAAACCCTACAAAATTCAAATTAACAAGATAGTGCGCTTTTTGTTTTTAGTACTTTTTTTAAAGGTCTTTTTGGTTTCCATTACCTGTACTTAAGTAATCCTTCATCTCACACACACAGCTTCAAGTTACTTTTCTAGGGGCGAGAGAGATGGTTAGTGCCGTTTCTTGCACAGAACAGTCTTGTAGAGAACACAGGTTTGAGCACACACATGGGAAAGCTCACATTCAGTAACTCCAGCCCCAGGGGATCTGACACTCCCTGTTGGTCTCCCAGGAACTACATGGATGGAACACAGATACATACAGACACATGCATCAACACGTGATTTAAAAAATTAACTAAAATAGACAGTTTTCTAGAGCAAAAATGTGAAGCATGGAGTCCAAAAAGGTTTAAGAATGCCAGGCTGGGATGGTACACACCTTTAATCCACGCACCAGGGAGGCAGAGACAGGTGGATCTCCTGAGATCAGCCTGGTTTGGAGTTCTAGGATGGCCAGTGCTAACAGAGAAACCACGTCTGGAGAATTCAGATGGAGAATTCAGAGGTAGGGGGAGTGCAAGCTGCTGATGCCGGATGTGGAAGCGGACATCTTTCACCCACATATTCTAGAGGCCGAAACAGGAAGATTGATAACTGGTTCAAGGCCAGCCTGGGTTACATGGCAAGGCTATTTCTGAAAAACAAACACGAACCCCTAACAAATTCCAGCGAGTTCAATATATTTACATGGTTTCTTCAGATTTTACATTTTCGAAAGCATTCTTAAGACAAAAATTTGTATCCGGACCTTCACATTGCTGACATTAATGGGAATGAGCGTATGAAACTGTCGAAGGGCTGGGCCGCTACTTGCTACTCTTCTTACTGAGCTCTGCCAAGCAAAGCTTTTACTGGGGAAGCATACGCACATATGCAAAATGAAGACACCTCTTCTAGTCAAGTGTGTTCTTAGTACAAACATGGGTTTTCCTTTTTTCAAACACTATGTAGTCACGGGTGCCTGGGAACTCAATGTGTAGATCAGGCTGGGTCTGAACTCTGAGATTCCCTGCTTCTGCCTCTCAAGTGCTGGGATTAAGGGTGTGCCACACCATGTCTGGCCAAAGTTTTCTTTACCCTTGAGTGGAACTGGACAGTGTTCCACTCTGTTAACCTTTATAGCAGCTTTCTCCACAGGCAGTCTTATGGGTGCTACGATGCCTTTTCGAGTTCTGCGTTCAAGGTTACAGTCTGGTGAGTTCTCCTGTGTCTATGGAAAGAGCTGTAGTAACTGAAGGCTTTTCCACATTCTGGGCACACAAAGGGCTTTTCTCCCGTGTGACTTCGTTCATGTGACTTCACATAACGAAAAGAACGGAAGGGTTTCCCACACTGAGAACATATAAAGGGTTTCTCCCCAGTGTGGATTCTTTCATGTATTTTGAGGTAACTGGGAGAACGAAAGGCTTTTCCGCACTGCACGCACGCATAGGGTTTCACTGTGGTGTGAGCCTTCTCATGCCTTCTCCACGATATCCGACTACAGAAGGCTTTGCCGCACTGCTTGCATAAATAGGGTTTTTCGCCAGTGTGAGTCTGTTTGTGACTGTGGAAGGTACTGAACCAACTGAAGGCTTTCCCACACTGCTTACACACGTAGGGGTTCGTGCCACTGTGAATTACTTCATGTCTTCTTAAATGATACAAAGAGAAGAAGGCTTTCCCACACTGCTTACACACATACGGCTTCTCGCCAGTGTGAGTTCGCTCGTGTATTTGAACCTGACGGGAAGACCTGAAGGCTTTCCCACACTGTTTACACAGATAAGGCTTCTCACCGGTGTGAATCAACTCATGGTATTGAAGGGAACCAAGAAAAGTAAAAGCCTTCCCGCACTCCTTACAAACGTAAGGTTTTTCTCCAGTGTGAGTTCGTTTATGAATCTGAACTTGTTTTGGAGACCTAAAGGTTTTCCCACACTGCTTACACACATAGGGCTTTTCCCCGCTGTGCATCAGTTCGTGGTACTTAACGGAACTGTGACTAGTGAAGGCTTTGCCGCACTGCTTACACACGCACTCTCCAGAATGAATTATTTTATGTGTTCGAAAAGCACTTTCACAGCTGAAAACTTTCTCACACTGCAAACACACAAACAGTTGCTCTCCCGTGTGAGTTCGTTCATGCTTTCGGAAGGCGCCCGAGGAGGCAAAGGCCTTACCGCACTTCGTGCATTTATACGGCTTCTCGCCACTATGCATCATCTCGTGGAACCGAAGGGAGCTGCGGTCAGTGAAGGCCTTCCCACACTGCTTGCACACGTAGGGCTTTTCTCCGGTGTGAATTCTCTCGTGTGTCAGAAGGGAACTCGAACGGGCAAAGGTCTTCCCACACTGCTTACACATATAGGGCTTCTCGCCAGTGTGGATTCTTTCATGTATTTGGAGGGAACTGGGAAAGGGGAAGGCTTTCCCACACTGCTTACACACGTACGATCTTTCTCGGCTGTGATACTCCTCGTGCCTCCGAAAAGAGCTGGAAGAACTGAATACTTTCCCACACTGCTTACACTCATACTGCTGCTCGGCACCGGAGGTCTTCCCATCATTCTGACTGGATCGGAGACACCTGGAGTCTCCCTTACAGTGACTGGTTTCAGGTTTCTCCTCAGTGTCAATTCTTTTTGGCTTCTGAAAAGGTGTGGAAGAACTGGAGGTGTCCTCATGTTCTTTGTGTTTATAAAAGTCTTTTCCATATTCCTGAATGTCATACGGTTTGTGTCCTGGGTGAGGATGAGAGGGGACATTCAGAGATAAATGGCCAATAACCACCTCTTCATAGACATGGCTGTTATATGCGGGACATGATGGTTTCTGGTTCACAGCACGCTCTGGAATCCAGTTCAAGATTTCTGCACACTGATGACCTTCAGTATATTCACAGAGTCTCTCCAACAACTCACTACTGAAAAAAAAAAAGTGCATTACTGAAAAACTGTTTACCAATGATTTATCACAAGAAGTGGTAGTTATATCCTGTGATAATTTTTAAAAATATTTGAACTGTTTGCTTTAAAATTTGGTTTAAGGACATTTACAATAAAAACAAAGATAATTTGAGCAAGTGATGAATATCTACATCACGTTTAAATAGATTTTTCAATACTCGCTACTACATACATTTTTGATGTACTTAGTGACTAAAATAATGTTGGATTCTGGCATACTTGTATCTCCATAATGACTTATCTTGACAAATTGTCCTATTCTAAAAAGAAATTGTATTTTTATTTCATATACAACACATACCTAAAACTTAGAAATATAGCAATACAACATTTTAAATATTATGGACAGAGTAAATTCAGCATACATGAACCAAGATTATGTGTGGTAGGTATCATATCATGGTTACTAACAACAGGATGTTCTGATTGCAAAAGCTTAATGTGTCTGTAGTTTGGGAGAAGATCTGTTGAAATTAAAACAGTGTGAAACAGAACTTATTTGTATAAATAACTTCTTCTGTAAAATGTATTAGCACACCAAGAACTGGGAAAAACACTGCTGCCTCCTACAGATTACCTTAGCTTTTTCCAGAAATGTTCACACTCATTTCCAATGTTTTCGTGTTCCCACTTGTTTCCTAAAATACAGGCCAAGAGAAATGAATCAGTGCTACAGAAAAACAAATGAACAGACAAACGAAGAAATAAATAAAAGATTCTGGTTAAATTCACAGTATTAAGTGATTCCACGGGATTTATTTACCCAACGTGTCTCTTTTCTACGGTCTAATGCATGCAGCAGGACTGGTGAGGACCATTCATTCTTTCACTGGCTAAGTAAGAAAATGATGTCATCATCACCTATATAGGACAGGTTCCTCAAGGTGTCCTGCATCACATCCTTGTAGAGCTCCTTCTGGGATGGATTCAGCATAATCCACTCTTCCAGCGTGAAGTTCACAGCCACATCCTCCAAGGTCACCGACTCCTAGAAAAGCCCACATATATTTCCAGACAAAAAGGGTAAGCCTTACAACACTGGAGTTCTAGACGAGCACGCATGCAGGTAAGCATGTGTCAGTGCACTTGCTCCATGCATGCAGGAATGGTGACCGGAAACTGTCTTGGGGTATCTTCCTCTATTACTTTCCACCACATTTATTAAAGATAGGGTTGCTCCCCAAACCTAGCACTAAATCCACCTAGAGTGGTAAGCCAGCAAGTGTCCCAAGGTGTCTCCACCACACCCTCCTATGGACCCTCCCACCATCCTCTACCCCATTCCCATCAGCATGTACAGCACGTCTGGCTTTCACCTGACTTCCTGGGGCTCCAAACAGAGGGGGACTGGGCATGCTGACAGAGGGGGAGAGCTGTTTCAAAATAGGAAAGGACCTTAGGTGATGTCCTACTCTCCCATCTTCAATATAAAGAAGGACTGCGTCAAAATGGAACTAAAAAGAAGCGAGAGCAAACTGGAAAGCTAAAATAAAGCACCAAAGGCTTAGGTCGCAGAATCATTTGTAAGAGAGTCTGGAGAGACAGCTCAGTGGCTAAGAGCACTGCTGCTCTTTCAGAGGACTTAAGTTCTTCACCAGTGTCAGGCCTCCGTCCAGCTGACAGACTCCACACCTTCCCCTGGCCTCTGAGGGACAGAGACATACACGCATGCATAGAAATAAGAAATTCTGCTTTTTCAAGATCTACAAGAGAAAAACTTTAAAGAAATCGGATGTACATACAGATTCTGGTTATTTCCCCCCCCACCCAGACACACACGTCTCATCCTTCCATCCCTGTTTCTTTGCTACAAATCTGTTTTCCACAGTCATTGATTTTATCTGTTTAGAGTTCCAAAGAGTTTAATTGAGGCTGATCTACATAACAAGTTCCAAGACTGCCAGGACTACAAAAAGTCTCTGCCTAAGGGGAAGAAGAAAAGAAGAAGAAAGGGGGTGGGGGAGAAAGGAAGGAAGGAAGGAAGGAAGGAAGGAAGGAAGGAAGGAAGGAAAGTAGGTATATCTAATACTGAGTTTGGTTCCCAGCCCCATGTCAGGCTTGTAACTCCAGTTTATAAAGATGCTACCTTGGCCTGCAAGCACCTGTATTCATGTGCACATAGTTATACACATGATTGAAAATTAGGGTAAAAAAAATCTAAAAAAAAAAAAAAAAAAAAATTATCAGGAGCAGGAGAGATGGCTCAGAGGTTAAGAGCAATGAAAATGCTCTTCCAGAGGTCCTGAGTTCAATTCCCAGCAACCACATGGTGGCTCACAACCATCTGTAACGGGATCTGATGCCCTCTTCTGGTGTATCTGAAGGCAGCAACAGAGTATTCACATACATAAAATAAATAAATCAATTACCAGAGTCAATACCCATTCAAGGATTGGTAAGTCAACTTTCCTCAAATGCCAGGATCAAGGAGATTTAAATACATGACGATCTGTGCGGAAACCTGTGGTCAGAGTAGTTTGAAGTCTCCCCCACTCTAACTGGAAAGACTACAGAAGTAATTAAAATACTTTTCAGAAAGATTATCTCTTCTAATGCCCAATGGCATACAGAAAGGTAAAGGAGTTACCTTTGTTTCTGAGGTAACACAGAAGGTAAATGAGCTATTAGCAAATTTTGACATGTCTAGGAAGAGAAATTTCTTTTCGTTTTGTTCTTTGGGGGAGGAAGGCTGAAACAAGGTTTCTCTGTATAACAACCATGGCTGTCCTGGAACTCACTCTGTAGACCAGGCTGGCCTCGAACTCACAGAGAATACCTGCTTCTGCCTCCCGAGTGCTAACAGCTTGTACCATCACACCCTGCCTGAGAAGGAGAATCTTAGTCTGAGGGAATTTTCTTCATTAATGATGCCATATTAAGGGCCCAGTTCACTCTGTTCATGGTGCCCTCCTGGTAGATGGTCCTAGGTAGTTAAGAAAGCAGGCTGAGGAAGCCATGATGAACTAGCCAGTGAGCAACACCCTTGGCCTCTGCTTCGGGTCGTGCCTCCAGCTTCATGCTTCCACAAGATCTGGCGGGCTAACGTCTTAGATAACGTGGGAAGTATGAAACACAGAGGCTATATTGTGGCAAGAAAAAGACCATCATTAGGATCCAGTCCTGCACACTGGCCTGCTAGGAGTAATTAAATCGAGGGTCCTATCATAGAACAGGAATTAAAAGTTAAAACTCTGGGTATGGGCCAGTGAGATGCCTCACTGGGTAAGCAAGTCTGAGCATAGGACATAGTTCCTTAGAGCCTACATGCTGTGAGGAGAAAATGAACTCCAGAGTGGCCCTCTAACTTACATCCCCATTCACACACCACCCCCATGAACAACAGGAAATGCTTTAAAAGTTGTGATTGCTCTGCACACTGGGTTCTGTATATTTGAGTCAGAATCTTACTCTGTGGCTCTGGCTGGCCCGAAACTTATTATAAGAGTTGGCCTAGAACTCACATCAATCTACCAGCCTTTGCTTCCTTATTCACCCACTGTTTTTTTTTTAACTTCCTACAAGAGTAGCCCTCTTTGGCCAACTGTAGGGAAGCTTTTGAACCCACCATGAGGGGTTTTATTCTGTTGCAATATCTCATTCATATACAGTTGTGGCTTACCTCTATAAAGATTCTTCATGTTAAAACAATGTTTAGAAACAATCCAAGGCCAGTAACACTTCCGATAAGGGACCAATCTGAACAACCCATGCATGTGAGGTCTCCTTTCCAGTAAGTCTGGCAATGTCAGAAGCGTTTGGAAAGTCAGGCATTTACTGAGAGTTATAAGAATCCTTAGGCTAAGACTACAAGTCATGGAATTAAGAGGAAGCTTCTCTTGAATGAAACCCATAGGGAACTCATAATAAAAGCAGATGCTACTGAAAACTGAGAGAGAGACAGACAACAGGGTAGGGCTGTGCTTTGGGGACTATCAGCTTTCTGGCTGTGCCAAGCCTGCATGACGATTTCGTTAGG
Organism: Micromys minutus; assembly: GCF_963924665.1. Lineage (NCBI taxonomy): Eukaryota > Metazoa > Chordata > Mammalia > Rodentia > Muridae > Micromys > Micromys minutus. The sequence continues at coordinate 3,601,380 of NC_137957.1, forward strand.
CAAAACAGACAGCCTGAGGCTACAGAAACCGCAACAGGCCGACTGAACTGAACTGTGAAGAGCCGGAAAACGTATCACAGGAAAAGCGCCCTGTCTCTTCCCAGGGCTCCAGCTCCAGCCCTCAGCTCACTTCAAACAGGTCACTAACAGCCTGTGCTCGCACTAGACAGTCTGCAACCCCCACTGTTAAGTCTTCACCAGTTCTCTGCCTCCAATTTCCGAGCCTCCCGTATTTTCTGCGTAGCCATTCAGTAACCCGCACTTTGTACACCACTGTGTGAAAAGGTCACGTGTGACCTGCCTGTTGGTATTAATAGTTAAGACAGGGATAAGCGAATTGTAGTTGCCAGTGGCCAGCTCGCAAGGATAACCAGGTGTGCTCATCAAATCGTAGCCGGAAAAGGCTGTGAAACGACTAGCTATTAAGTAAATTAGAACACTGTGGAGATATAAACGTATCTTAATTTTTTTTTGACAACGTGCATAGAACCCGGGGTCATCTCACCTCGTGGCTTTCCTCCAAACCCTCTTACTAGAGCTCAAACCCACGGTTCCCCACGACTCTCCACCCACACCACCCAGACTGCAGAGACGCGGGCTGCGAGCGCCCAGCTGACCCGAGACCCCACAGCACCGAGCGCTCAGCGAGGGTCAGGACCGCGGCACCCAGAGGATCCCCGGCAGCGCGGCCCAGCGGAGCCAGAGGAGACGCAGACTCCGCTGCCCTGGAAGGCCGCGTCCCACTGCCGCCTCCGCTTACCGCAGCCTCCTCCCCACGCCCCGAGCACGCACCATTTCCAGTCACTGGGTGTCCTGTTGTCCTGCGACTCCTGCAGTCAGTGGAGGGGACACAGATACCGAGGAGAGAGATGTAGGGGTCTCAGCCAAAGGCGCAGGACGACAATATGGCGGGGACACACAATGGCATCCCCAATGTTGTTCCGTCTACGTCACGGAAGGCCGAAACTCCTCATTGGACAGTTTCACACAGCCACAAAACTTGCTTTCTGATTGGCCAACAATCCCTGGGCCTGCCTCCTGAATCCTGAGTGACAGTAGAAGCATCTCTGTCGTCTCAGGTGAAAGTCAGACGTAAGACTTTACATTTGGCCCTGGTTCCTACTCTGGAGAGCACTTGGCCCCAACAAGATTTTTTCCCAGATGCATTTAAAGCGCAAGTTGTCCTGGATTTGCAGAAACTCACTTGCCGCTTTTCCCTCAAACTGCCATTGCCGGTTTTGCCGGTGACCTTGGTGAATTTCAGAATGTTTTTGGGGACCACCCATGTCCTCAGAGAAGAAGACTGCCTAAAGCAGGGCAGATATCCTTGGAGTAAAAGGGAGGGCCCGGTACTATCACTTTTCAGAAATGGGGAATGAGGCAGATGCTCAAGGCTTTCTTACAAATAATGTCCCAGTTGCTTTTCAAGCAGTAAATATGAATAAAGAAATGTAATTACTCAAGGCAGAGAAATTGAGATTTGTAGAAACAAAAAAATGAAAAATTCTTATACATTAACAACGGGCTCCGCTCTGCTTGGAGCCAGACCCAGTGGCTTGTGCTATATTGATCTAGATAAACGTTCAGAGCCTCATTTCCTGTGAAGCAATCTCACGAGAGACAAGTGGGCATGAAAAGCTTACTGCTTAATAAAATATTAAGTCTTCCTGGAGCCTCAGATATGGACCCCCCACGGTGACCCAGAAGTTGAGATGAAATAATCTCCCCCTTAATTGCTGTAAGAGATCCCCGTCACTTCCCAGTCATTTCATGAGAGCTCTATGCATCAAATCGGTTGTGGTTGTTAAACCGTGTATTTAATAAACTTTCTACTTTTTCCTTTCTGGTACTTTTAGTCCACATTTCAACATCACCGCGCACGGTATTTTGATAGTCCCAGATATGTAAATATTAAAGGACTGGGGCTAGGGAGATGGCTCCTTTGAAGTTCATCTGGAGTAGTCAGGTTTGCTTTCCAGAAACACATGGTGGTTCACAATTGTCTGTAACTCTAATTCCAGGGGATCTAATGCCCGATGCTCTCTTTTCATCTCCACTCTCGCAATTGGTGCACAGACCATACATGTGGGCAAAATACACCTGCACAAACACACACACACACACACACACACACACACACACACACACAAAACAACCTCCTCCTCTCAAAGCACGTCTTCCAACTAACTCTCTCTTTCTCCCTCCTTCTGTCCTTCCCACCCTTCCCCCCTCCCCCATCAAACAACCAACAACTATGGAGTCTGCTTTGTGTTGGCCAGCTGCTCCCACACATGAAGCCTCGTTTGGAGTGTGGCTGATATTTCCTGTGTCACTCCATTAAGGAAAACCAGTTTCCCTTTCCCATCAGCTATTAATTGCAGTCACAGTCTTGGCTAGGAGTGGGACGTCCTTCCCCTCCCTGTGCTGGGGTTTTTGTCCAACGTTATTGACCTTCCTCAGATGTTGTGTGTGCTGTCAGTCTCTGAGGTTTTATGTGCACCAACCCTGTTCTGTCTGGAAAACAGTTTCCTAGGAGCCGCCCACCACCTCCTGGTCTTCCGCTCACTCCGCTGCCTCCTCTACATAGATCTCTACCTTAACTAGGTTTCCTTTCCTTCATTCTTCCACTAAGACGGTAAGTAAGACCATTAATTGAGACGAGTGAGATGAGAACTAGTCCAGAGTGCCACAGGTCCAGGGTAGAGGGCTAACAGGAACTGTTTCAGTTGTAAGGCAGGCAGCCTCTCAGGTGGTCTCTGTTAAGTAGAACTTGACATTCCAGTCCCACTGAGACTTATCACCAGCAGTAGCATACAGTTTGACAGCTTGTCCCAGGGTCCCAGCCTTCAGCACCCCTCAGCCTCTGTGGATGCACAAGTTAACTTACCTGTACCCCTTCCTCATCTTTCTTCTCTTGTGCTTCCGCCTCCACCTTCTCTTTTTCCTCCACTTCTCTCTCATGGCTCAGGAGTTTCAAGAAGGATGGTGCTAAGGCTGGCAGTTACAGGGAATGGCGTAAGTCTTTTGAAAATCAAGGCCTGCTTCCAACAAGGCCACGCCTTCCAATTCTTCCTAAACAGTTTCGTGACCTGGAAACCAAGTATTCGAACATATGAGGTATCTTCTTCAAACCATCACAAAGGTGGTGTGACTAAAGCATTCCATATAAGGTTGATACATTTAAATCTCTCACTCTCTGAACCCTGTCTAATTCTGGGTGTTTTTGTTATTTACCATGTCCTCTGATTAGGGTTGAGCTATAAGTTCAGCTGACCTATGGGGTATAGCAATATGCCTCATGCTATATTTATTTATCAGAATGCTGGCAGTAGGTTTCCCCCTAGGGCCCATGACCTATCTAATATCAGGTTCTTGGCCTCATTAATGGTGTCAGGTATGAGTTCCACCTCACGTAGCACACCTTAAATGCAGCCAACCCAAAGGTAGTTGGTTTCTCCTATAACATTCATGCTACTATTGTACTAGTAGACATATTTTGTAGACAGGTCACTATTGTGGCTCAAAGGGGACACAGCTGGATAAAATGGATGATGGCTTTTCTCTGTGGTTGCATCTTCCAGCACGACAAACACCAGCCATTGAGAATGAAGCTTGTAGTTGAGTAACAGCTTGATTTCTCTATGTTCTTGACATAAGTCTATGGTGCACTGAGCAATAAGTCTTATCATCAGTCTATGGGAGGTAACCAATAGCATTGGCAATAGGACCTGCGATGTGTAGGGGGTCTGTTTATTTTCTAAATGTGGTGGGACCTGGGATAATGGAGCCAAAGAGTGAAGTGGACCAAAGTCTTATGCAATAGCCAACTTTATTCATAGCATTAGACAATTTAAACTCTGAGTGTTAAGAAAGGTCACATGAGAAAAGTTCTCATGAGTTCAAGCTGAACAACCCATACATGGAAAACACCATGTCTTTCCATAGAGGCAGATCAGCAAGTAACAAGAGCCAGTTGTAAGTAGCAATCTGAAGTAAGGTCACTCCTATCTGCTACACCTGGAAGGGGCATGAAAACATATTCCAAGAACAATTCTGTGTTTCTGAAGGGACTAAGGTCATAAGACTCTTGTTTTCTTGGAGTTTTCTCACAAACACTCAGAACTGATGTTAGTCTTAGATCACATCTCAACAGGGTTTATGTGTCCCCTTTGATCAATGGTTTAAAAAAAAATGTAACTCATTCTTGGTACTAGTGGTTTTATTTGGTAGCCTATGATGTCAAGTTGGAATATTGTCTTTTCTATGCTAACTCTATTTAGATTCCTTTTACATATATATCTATTATGTGATGGTTTGTATGTGCTCAGCCCAGGAAGTGGGACTATTAGAAGGTGTGGCCCTGTTGGAGTAGGTGTGGCCTTGGAGTGGATGTGTCATTGTGGCTTTAAGACCCTTATCCTATCTGCCCAGAAGCCAGTATTCTGCTAGCAGCCTTCAGATTGAAGATGTAGAACTCTCAGCTCCTCCTGCACCATGCCTGCCTGGATGCTGCCATTCTCCTGTCTTGATTAAGCCAGCCCCAATTAAATGTTGTCCTTTATAAGAGTTGTCTTGGTCATGATGTCTATTCACATTAATAAAACCCTTACTAAGGCATATTATAAGGAGCTTCTGTCCTCATGTGACTTTTCAAAAGGCCTCCAGTGTTAGCTTTCCCATCCCATGCTCCATCCATCTCCCGCCTTTCTTGCCTCATTTAATCCTCCTATTCTGTTTTCCACTTTATCCCTTTACAACATTGTTTGGAGATTCTCACCTCCCTCGGGGTCTTTGCTGGCTACAGAGCATAAATAAAAGGAACTGTTCTCAAGCAAGGGATGGGAGTCCCTAATTCTATGACTCAGGTAAATTTCCCGTCCCTTAATCTGGCTTTTCTCTTTAAAATCTTATTGTTATTGTGGTGGTTTGTGCACAACACCCATTTGTGCTTCTGCATGCCACAAGCATGTATATAGAGGTCAGATGCTGGCTCTCCTTCCACCTTCATGTGAGTGCTAAAGATCAAACTTAAGTCGTCAGGTTCCATGCCAATTGCTTTTACCCTGTGATCTGGAATTACAGGCATTTCTGAACTGTCCAGTGTGGGTGCTGGAAGCTAAACTCGGGATCTCTGCAAGAGCAGAAATCACTTTTAACTGCCAAATTATCTCTTACCCCTCCCCCTCTTCACCCCATTTGTCATCTCCTGTCACCCTACCCCCCATGCACACACAGGGGTGTAGCACTGGCTGTCCTAGAACTCCCTCTATAGATTAGGTTGGTCTTGAATTCAGAGGTCCACCTGCCTCTGCCTCCCAAGTGCTGATATTAAAGGCATACCACACTATGCCCAGACTCACTTTTTTAAAAACTTATGGTTTTGACTCTACTTTTCAATAACCAAATTCACAAAGATCATACCTCATGGGCAGAAGATAGACAAACAACAGGTTGTAGGATATCTGCCATAAGAAACATGCCATATGATACATGGAGACTGGATACATATGTGAACCCAAGATTTTGCTGCATACAGGAAACACACCTCAGTAACAAAGACAGACACTACCTCAGAGTAAAAGTCTGGAAAAGTGTTTTCCAAGCAAATGGCCCCAAGAAACACGATCCTTCTGAAATAATAAAATAAAATGAAACCTACAGAGCTTAAATGCATAGGATTGTTAGGACAGAAAAAGATAGTGTCTCTTCCTCCACCGTCTGGCAGCAGGGCTGTGGCAGATAAACCCACAATCCACAGCCCTAGTACACAGGACGAGAGGATGGGATTAAGATCCACCGTGCCAGTGGCTCAGGCAAAAATGACGTATGGAGCTAATAGTAGATAATGAATCTTTAATTAGCTAGCTAGTCTTAATGGAAACGTGCGTAAGCACCTCTGTTGTAAGTTCTTATATCAATTTATGATTTGAATTTATGTGTGAATTCATTGTAAACTTGTGATCATGTATCCCCAAAAAGTGGGAGAACTAGGAAGGATGATGATGAAAAAGCAGTGCATAGAGGAGGCAGGCTTTTCTTACCATGAAACAGGTTCTCTCCTAACAACAGGTTTCTCTTTCCTGACCAGACAGGGCTTTTTTTCTCACAGACTTGAGTTTCTTTCATTCAGCAATAGAAAGGTAGAAACTTTGTTTCTCTGAAACACAAAGGTTGGAGTTTATTTTTCATCTGGAATGAGTTTTTCCATGCTGGCACCCCCTCAATGGAACTTACTTGTGGAGGATTTTACTTCATCCACCAAATATATATTTGTAAGTGTAGGTGTGTGTGTGTGTGTGTGTGTGTGTGTGTGTGTGCATGTGTGTGTGTTTGTGTGTATGTGTATAAGTATGCATAAATACTTGTGGAGTTGATGGACAGGTGGTCAGGCTCAACAAGTCTGTGTGTGTGTGGCATGTGTGTATGAATGTGTATGAGTCTATGTATATTTGCTTTGGTAAAGTTTTTTTCCCCCTGTGGACATGAGTTTCTTTTCCTGGTTCACAAAGAGTTAATTACTCCATGGTTCCCTCTTGCCCTGGCCAGTGAGAGATGAGGCTGTGGGCAATAGAGAATGGAACTCTTAGGATTTAATTCTTACTCAATCCCCTGCTCTGGAGAACACCTTCAGACACAGTTCATACTTGAATGAACACCACAATGCTGAGAACAAGACTGTAGAGCTGGGAATGTTTCTTTTATGGTGTATCTCAGTCATGACTTTCACCTCTCTCCTGTATGGAAGGGATAAGGGGACGATGTCACAATATGTGCCTTAACATCAAGGAACACATGGCAGCCGGACCTCGTATAAACACAGCAGGAGACAGGCTCTTAAATAAAGCCCTCAAGTCTGCTCCATATCAGAAAATGTATACTGAGTAAAGAATGACAAACGTATAAGGATTGTGGAAAATCCTGTAACATTTTACATTCAATGAACAGCAGAGAATTCAAACTGAAGATAAATCTTCACTAGAAGCAGGAGAGCAAAAGCTACCAAATACCAGCATGATATAATACATATGCTGTGTCCACAATAAGTACTTCTTGATGTAATGTTTCCATACAATGCTACCTCATATTGTGTTTAAAATATATAGGGAAGTAGTAATAAAGACACTACAGGCTTTCGGTTTCTGTGGGGAGATGTAATGACCTTGTAGAAGATAGAAAAGGGAACTGGAGGGCAGAAAGAAAACCACCTGAAACGAATCCCAAGGCCTTTAGGCAGTGTGCATTAGAAACACCACTGATGAGAAAGCCATTGAATACAACAAAAGGAGGTTTGAGTGTAGGAAAATCTTTGAGTGTACTGAATACACAGGCATTGGAAACAACGGGAAGGAAATTAGGGACAGTGCTTAGGACCTTCCTTAACACTCTAAATACAGCAGCCCCCATCTCCAAGTCACAGTCCCTTACACCCTGCTAAGTGCCTTATAGTGTTATCGCGTGACATACTGTACATTCTTCTTCCACTAAAAGCCCCAGAACAGGAGGGTGTTTGCAGAGCTATTTCCTCAGTGTCCAGGACAAAATATGGCATGTTGTAGGCACATATTAGCTGTTGAAAGAATCTATTATAGGCACATTATTGTTCTTATGTGGATCATTTGTTATTTTGAGGTTATTTTCATTCTAAATAAAAGATTAAATTAACACAAAAAGATGCATTTTCCTTTTATAGCGCTACTGTAGAAAGCTCTACGATTATGATCTACAAATTGTTCTGGAGCTCACTTTGTCAACCAGGCTGGCGTTGAACTCAGAGATCTGCCTGCCTCTGCCTCTGGAATGAACAGCAGGTTTCACTACTTCCAGGCAGCATCCATAGTCTTAAAATATTCCAGATATTCTGGTAATGGAATCAAGGGTAATATCATGATGTCAAAAGTGGAATTTTATATACACTAGTTTTGTTCCAAGAACAATATTACTAAAATTGGAATAGTAACTTACCTATGACCTTTGCCTATAAGGTATATAGTAAGTAAAAATGAGATTTCTTTATAGACTATGACATTAAATATTAAGGTATCTCTTTGCGGCCATAAAAAGTAGTTTAAAATTCAAAATTACTTTGAGCATTACTATTACCTACCAAAACTGTGCCCAGAATTGGGTACTGAAACGCGTGTTTAAATGTGACGTAGACATGTCTGCTACACACGGAGACAGCACAGCTACCACCCATACTACTTTTCTTTTTGAGTTATGCTTGAATCAAGTTGCAGAATATTCAATGCAAATGTGTTTAAAATATCTTACAGAGACTAGAACCAGCATTTCCCCACACTGGTAAATCATTAATAAACAAAATCTCAGCACTTTCGCTTTCTTGTGGCAGTCAGATAATGAAAGCAGTCTTGGATTGTAAAGATCACCAGTTTGTAGAAGTCTTCAACTTCACCACAAAGGGTGTTGTGAGCCAAAACATTTATCTGGAAGTACATAAGTGTAAGAGAAATGGGTGTACAAAACTAGCCATTGGCCATTTACCTCTAGGTATGCACCTTAAACCTAAACCAGAACACAAAGAACGTGAAGATCAGTAATACAGAAAGAAATTGTATAAGAAAAGGATTTTGAAATCACCTCCAGCTCTCCATGATGTGTTCAGAAGTGTGAAAGCATTCACACTGCACACTCACACTGCACACTCACACTGCATACTCACACTGCACACTCACACTGCACACTCACACTGCACACTCACACTGCACACTCACACTGCACACTCACACTGCACACTCACACTGCATGTTCACACTGCACAGAGATCACATAAAATTAGAACTGGGATGAAAACTTCAGTTTTGGTCAAAATCATGGATCAAAACACCAACAATGGGGCTGGAGATGGCTCAGTGGTTAAGAGCACTGACCAAGGTCCTGAGCTCAAATCCCAGAAAGCACATGGTGGCTCACAACCATTTGTAATGAGAAGACAGCCACAGTGTATTTATATATAATAAATAATTAAATCTAAACAAACAAACAAACAACAATGTATGCAATCTGAGGGAGAGCTTTCAGTTCCTCAGGACTTTCCAAGACGGAGATACTGTCACTGCAGTGTCAGCCGTGTGAAAAGTGCACAACGTAAGCTGCATGGGAAAAGGTTTGCTTCTCCCACCTCCCGACAAGTACATGCAAGTGTAAGTACATGCAAGTGTCCATACGGAGGAAAGGCCCGATGTATGTAAACAGTGTGTAAACACTTTGGTTATTCCACGTCGTAGCACAGAAGAAAGCTCACATGGTCACGGGGTCTATGTGTGTAATCACTGAAAGCTCACATTGTCACGGGGGTCTATGTGTGTGATCACTGAAAGCTCACACGGTCACGGGGTCTATGTGTGTAATCACTGGAAGCTCACACTTTCATGGGGGTCTATGTGTGTAATCACTGTGGTTGAACTTTCCATGGTTCCAGTTCTCCTCGGAGTCATTTAAGAATTTGCACTGGAGAGAAACTCTATGAATGTGAGAAATGTGAGAGACACTTTAGGTTTGCTAGTTGCCCTAACACTCTCAAATACCCTCATGTTGGAGAGGGGCCTCACATATGCAGACGTTGTGAAGGCCTCATGCTGGAGAGGGAGGGGCCTTACATACGCAGATGGTGTGAAAGCCCGCTTTACTCGAATTATGCACCAGTTCACAGTGGTGTGATTCCCAGTGTTTGTAAGTGACATTGAAAAACCTTCTGTTGGCTTGACCGCTTTTGCAGAAATAAGTGACCGCAGTGGAGACAACTGGATCCGTACTGGCAGTGTGGGAAATGACTTGTAGGGTGGGTACTTCAGAGAACGGGACTGGAGAGAAGCCCCTTTTAATTGCAGAAGTAATTTTTCTACAAAAACGTCACCCTGGATACACGAAAACAGTCACACTAGAGAAAAGGCACTGTGAGTGTATGTGACGTGAAAAAGCCTTCCCTCTTCCCACTGAAGACATGGAGATGTCACATGTCATGTACAGGAGACTTTGGAATGTCTTCCTTCAGTCAGCACCCAGCCTTTCCCACATAGGAAAGAGCATGCCGAATGTGAACACAGAAATCTTGACTCGTCTTCGTCGCTCTGATAACGCAGAGAGCACACACATGATGAAGGCTGGATGGAGAGAGAACTCGGTGCTTAAGGGAAATTCTTGCTCTTGTAGAGGACCTGGGTTCACTTTCTAGAACCCATGTGGTGGCTCACAACCGCACTTCTAGGGGTCTGACGCCTTCTACTGACCTATGCAGGTACCAGACACATCCATGGTGCATATATATAAAGCACACAAAACTGAATAAAACAAAACTTTGAAAATCACTTTTAAAAAGAACCTTCATAGGGAGAACTTTCAGTGGAAAACGTAGGAACATGTCTTGGTTCAGTTAGCAGATAAAGGACAAATGCATGAAGTTCTGATTAGATTTGATTAGAAGGGATGTTCAGGTTAGAAGCACACACCAGATAAAAAACTACGCTGCTGAAAAGACTGGAACATAATAGAATATAGGGAGAGTCCTTTGAAAATCCTTCATGTTTAATCTAATGAATGTCAGTAATACAAAGGACTAGATGGAGATTAAGTTTTTGTAGAATGTCTCAGAAAATGCATATTCCAAGTGCAATGTTACTGACACTTGTGCTTACTCAAGGCTCCTGTGATCTGCGAACACGGCTCAGTGGTGAGCGCTTGCTGCCCTTCCAGAGGACCTGAATCCTTTTTCGGGCACCACATCAGGCTCACGTCTTATGACTCTAGTGTTAGGGGATTCAGTGTCCTCCCCCACACGTGGAACATACAGTCACACACACACACACACACACACACACACACACAGAGAGAGAGAGAAATAGAAATAGCCGTTGAGACAGGTCTCAGTATCTGGTTTTGATTTTGCTTCTCAGAGAGAATTTTTCCATCGATCCCAGGTTGACTTGGGATGGGCAATCTTCCTTCTCTCACTCTTGAATGTTTAGTGAAAAGTGTGCCTCCACATCCGCTCCTAGTAGCTCATTCATTGTTTGTTTGTTTAGTTTAGTTTAGTTTTTTTAAGACAGTTTCTCTGTGTATCCCTGGCTGTCCTGCAACTACCTCTGTAGACCAGGCTGGCCTCAAACTCAGAGATCTGCCTGCCTCTGCCTCCTGAGTGCTGGGATTAAAGGCAGTGCCACGACTGACCAGCTCTTAACAGTATTTCTCTTCATTTTCATCTCTAATTTTACTCTCCAAAATGTGCATCAAGCAGAGGGTGTGAGGTAGAATAACGGCTTAAAACTGCAAAATGGCCACCCGTAGGCTTATGGTTTTCAAAACTTTCTTTAATAAGGGTTCTCAAACACTTTAACCTCCCTTCTCGCCCACCATCCACCGGACGTAGTGGCAATGAAAGGTCAGTAGGGCAAAAGGGGATGTGGACCTGTTTAGAAATAGTTCTTGGGGAAAAGTTGCAATCTTTGTTGTTAGGATAGCAGAGGTTAAGTTCAGTTCACATGAATCCACAGTGGTAGCAATGACAACCAGCAAAAAGTAGCAAGATGAGCCAGTGTCACTTAGCGCTGTCCAGTGTCACACAGCGCCGTCCAGTGTCTGTTGGGATATATCTATACCCATCTCTCTAGCTTCTACAACTCTCCACTGCTAATAGCTTCACAAAAAGGGATGGGGCCTAGAGTTCATAACCCTCATATACACTAGGAATCCTGATGGCTTGATCTTATTTCTGTTCTTCTGTAGGTAATCAATACTGCTGATATGTAATCAATACTGCTGAGAACTGATGATACTTGTAGCCATGCCGTGGCCAGAAGACAGATTTCACATCCATCCTCCCCACCTTCAGCTTTTAAATCCTTTTTCTGTTTCTTAGAGTTGGGAACGTTAGGACAGATGTCCCATTTGGAAGCAAATACTCAGTTACAGTATTTCGACCAGTTACACAACTCTCCATTGATTGTTCATAGTAAAAGGAAGCTTTTCTGACCAGAGCTGTAGGCTGATGTCAAGGTGATACATGATTGGACAGTAGAGAGTGGGGCGGGGACAAGGTTTTTGTAAAGCAGAAGAGAGGAGGAAAGAGCAGAATCAGCATGGAAGACAAAATTGACCCATCTCTGTCTGCATGGCTCTGAGCAGCCATCGGTAGTTACGTATACTTTCGAAGGAATGGATCAATTTATTTTATCTAGGTGGGCAGTTTTGATCTTTGTCAACTGGTTATAAGTTTATTGTGTGGACAGTTTGTGGAATGAGAATTTACTCTATGAATCTGATTGATAAATTATTGATTATTGAGTCATGATTTTACCAGGCTATGAGGAATGTGAGCAAGTTCCTGGCTGGCAGGGAGACTGCTAGGAGAGGGTGACCCATGGGCCACCTATGTCAGAGTGCTTGGGGGCAGCTTGTGGACCAGACCACGCAGTGTGGACCAGACCACGCAGTGTGGACCATGTAGCAGAGAAACAGCTAGACCGAGCAGATCCGGCTCAGTGTCCTTTGCTCTGTGTGGAACTGGTGGTGGCCAATCCATGTTTTTATTTACTGCAACACTTCCCCAAATACAAAATAAATATATTACTGTAGTAAAAGTTTTAAAAATGATTAGTTAATAAAATAACAGGGAGGGAAAATGGCTCAACAGGTAGACATTCTTGATATCAAGTCTGATGATAGGAGTTTGATTTCTGGGTCAGGGTCAGGGTCAGGGTCAGGGTCAGGGTCAGGGTCAGGGTCAGGGTCAGGGTCAGGGTATGTTAGGAGGACAGAACGTACTGCGGCAGCAAGTTGTTCTGACATCCACATGTGTGTCAGTGCATAATTATACCTACGTACACATGCATACATGCACATACATACATACTCTAAATCAGTGTAAAATGATAATGTTTCTGAAAGAATAGGCATAATGGGCCTGGTAAGAAGGCTCAGCAAATAAAGATGCATGTGACAGAGGAGACCACATAAAAAGTCATGTATGACACAGGAGACCACAAAAATGTCAGGTGTCATTGAATAGCTAGAACCCCAGCACTTCCATGGTGAAAAAGAGGCTGAGGCAAGAGACTCATCTTCTCTGAATCTATGGGGCCCAAACGGACTTAAACTACCACAATCTCTGAACCTGTAAGCCAGCCCCAATGAAATGTTTTTTGTTTTTAATAAGAGTTGCATAGTCGTGGTGTCTCCTCACAGCAATAGAACACTGGCTAAAACAGGACCTATCCGCTATGAAGAGGGGAGTAGAAACACAGGAAATTGAGGTGCAGATGTGGCTGAAATGGTAACTATTGGGGTAGAGGTGTTTTCTGGATAGTGTTTTAGTTTGAAATGCAGTTTCTGTGAAGGTCAGACTTAGAGCAAACCTGGGACATTGTGGGTCTTGAGGAGACATGGTTTCTGTATTCCCAAGTTTAGGTGAGAATATTTATTTACCAGCCCAAGGCTTCACGAAATGTGCTGCCCATGGAGTTCCAGAAAGCACCCAGGGCCCATCATGTGCCCCGCAGCCTGGAAGTTGCTCACTGCCCCACCTCCTCCCCTCCCCCCAAATCTGGCTTATCCCTCACTCTACAGTTAAAAAAAAAAATCAGTTTCTTCTGTGTCTAGTGAGGCCAGGCTTCCCCACTCCCTGTTTTCCACCAGAACCACTGATTCCCAGCCTCTACAAGGCTCATTTCTAGTAAGCTGGGATGCTGAGCCCAAGGCTTGAGTGTGCCATTTATAACAGAGTCCCCAGACCCTAGTTGGCTCCAGACCTAAACACAACTTACTTTGTGGTGTGAATGCCATTCAGACTGTAAAACTCAGCATGTGCCCTACCTGCCACAAGGAAGATGGAGACAGACCCCATCAAAGCCCACAGCTCTGGGGAAGTCTCTGAATGTACTCACCTTGTTTTCTGGATTTTTGGGTTCTGCTTCTGGCAACTGTTCTTGTTAACCGAAGCCGATGCAGAACGTGGCTTTGTGCTTTAAAGCTCCCCCTGAGAAAGGCTTTGGGCTACACCGTGATTCTGAATAGCCGGTGGATTCACTGGCAGGATAGAAATGTCTTCCTACTGGCTTAAAACCATGGCCTACAAGTCGTCTCTGGTGACTGCCACACAACAACACCCTCTCACACTCAAAAGTCTGCTCTCTTTGTTTTGAGATTGAACCGGGTCTATCTTTCCTTGTTTCTCCACTCACTCTTTCCCCCCTGCTTTCTTTCATTCTTTTGTTTTGTTTTTGTAATGAGCATAGTTAAAAAAAAAAAAGCTCACTTAGACATGTTAAATTTAGATATGTCACTATCCCCACTATACCCAAGGCTGAACATGTTAACTAGAACCCAGTGACATCACTCACTCAGGATAGCCAGACCGTCTTAGAACCCCATGTTGCCCACTGGACAGTGCAGAATCAGAGACCAAGGGCAATGTTCTGCTTTGCCTGTCTGGAGAGATCTTGATCTCCTCAGCAGCTAGAGAGTCTCCCTCAGGATCCTCACCCTGACCTGACCTCTCAGAGAGTTCTGTTAGTGCCTGGACCTGACCTTCAGCTAAGATACATTGCACAAATGAGCAGGCTTAGGACCATAGCTAAGAATTTACAGTGTGAGCATTGTGTGATAATCCTCAGCATAATAAAACAAGGTAGCCAGGTGTATCTACCTTCTTGCTTGTGGCAGTTGGTGTAGTCAATAGGATCTTAGAAGACCTTTAGAGGGGTTACAGAGATGGCTCAGTGGTTAAGAGCACTGACTGCTCTTTCAGAGGTCCTGAGTTCAAGTCCCAGCAACCACATGGTGTCTCACAACCATCTGTAATGGGATCTGATACCCTCTTCTGGTGTGTCTGAAGACGGCAACAGTGTACTCACACAAAAAAAAGACCCTTAGAAAAAAGTAAAACTAAAGTATCTTTTTGCTACTCCAAGTGCATCCCTCAGGGAGGAGGATGAATTCTGAACTGCAGGACTTCCTTCCAAGATGGCAAAGGCTTCTGTCATAAATTTGGTAGCAGAGAGATGGTCGCAGGAGGAAGAAACCTTTGTGGCAAGACTAACCCCCCACACTTTGATCTAGGGACAGGTGCCAACTGTCATTCATTGGAAGGTCGGATGTAAATGTTTGTTGGAGACATTGTTTTGGGGTATCCACCAGACAAGACTGCTCAGACATGGACTTTAACTAACAGAAAATCTTCATTAGCTGGTCAGCTACTATCCTGGGTGTTTGGGAGCCCAGCGTGGTTCTGATGCTTTCTCAAGGTGAGATTAGGTGCACAAAGAACATGCCCTAGGTTCTCCCTTCTCTAGTGAGTACACTGATGGCCCAAATCAGACTTGGTTTCTTTTTCTTCTTTCTTCTCCTCTCTTCTTCATCTTTTCTTCTTTTTTTTGGGGGGGGGGGAGTGGGGAACTTGAGTATTAAGAAGTGAGCATGATCAGGATACATGATGAGAAATTCCCAAATAGTTAATAAAAAACATTATGCTGGAAACAATGTCCTTGTTAACATACTTCTGTCAACATGAACAGTTAGCTAGAAGTTGAGCCAAGCAAGTTAAAAAGTAAGGTTGATACATTTAGAGACTTTCCCAGAAATACAGAACTTGAAGGATTAGGTCTTAGCTTTTGGTAGATTGTACTCTCTTCATGCTGAGTTTTACAGTGAAAATGGTAATTCCATCATGGAGTAAGTTGTGCTAGGTCTGGGGGCCAAATGAGGTCTGGGGACCCATTACAAGATCATAAATCATGGGGCCAGGCACAACAATTTGTTGTAATTGTTACTTTGTAACACAAGGTCTCACTATGTATCTCTGGCTGGTCCCACTTGTAGATCAAGTTGCTACTGAACTCATGGAACTCACCCTTCGTCTTCCTCACAAGTGCTTGGGACAAAGCACTAAGGTCTGCTTTTTATGTGTGGGCATCTTTTCTATTTTTTTGAGCCAGCTTTTCCACTATATATTCTAACACTTTCTCCATGATTTAGATGTTTGTCATTGTTTGTTTGTGGGTGTATGTATGTGTGTATTTTTATTCTTGTTTTGGATTTTTCTGACAGGATTTCTCTGAATGTTCTGAAACTCGCTCAGTTGACTAGGCTGACCTCGAACTCACAGAGATCCACCTGCTTCTGCCGACATTAAAGGCGTGTGTCACCATCTCTTGGCTGTTTGTGTGTTTTTATATTATTGGTTGAATATGAGATTGAGAAAGCCTTGGGCATCTGCCTCCTTCCAAATTCTGAGGTAAGAAAATACCAGTGTAATAAATCAGCAAAGAAAAACGAAAGAACAGTTTTGATTTCAAGAGCGCGAGAGCAGACCTTTATTGGTCAAAGAGACAAAGGCCTCTCCAAACCTGAACACACCACACAGAGTCTGAAAAATCTGCTTTTTGCAGTAGAGAGCAGTGAGTGGAAGGTTCTGGATTCAACAGGCCCCAAAATTGTTTTTCTGGATAAACTGTTGTTTTTTTTTGTTTGTTTGTTTGTTTTGATTTTCGTTTTTAACTTTATGGTAAAAAGTAAATGGGGCTTTCTGGCCCAGAGAGAGGGCTGTGTGACCGCCAGGAGGACTCAGTACCTGCACACAGTCAGCTGAGCTCCCAGAACAGCCTGGCAATCACTCTGAGACCTGAGCAACAGTGAGTCAGCTGTGCACCCACACCGGCTATCAGGGAGGGATCTAGGGGTCTCTCAGAGAGCAGATAGCAGGGTGCACTCTGGGATCCGGTCCTTTACGGCTCAGAGAGTGGGCTGTGTGATCATCAGCAGAACTCAGAACCTGTGCACAGACAGCTGAGCTCCCAGAACAGCCTGACCTGAGTCCACTGTGACAAAACCAAGTCACTGCCATCAGAACTCACTGCCTGCTCGCAAAGAGCCAAACACCCAGGAGCAATCTCCTTCCTGAGCCCACGGGCCCTCAGAACCACAGGAGAGACGGGCTCCAATCCGAGACAACAAGATCACCTAACATCACAGATAACAAAATGACAAGAGGAAAGCGCAAGAACCTAAGCAATGGAAATCAAGACAACCTGGCAACATCAGAACCGAGTTCTCCCACCACAGCAAGTAGTGGATTTCCCAACACACCAGAAAAACAGGATTTAGACTTAAAATCATACTTCATGATGATGATGGAGAGCCTCAAGAAGCGCATGAATAACTTCCTTAAACAATTACAAGAGAACCAGGAGAAACCAATCAAAGAGCTACAAGAAAACACAAACAAACAGGTGAAGGAATTGAAAATGGAAA
This sequence comes from Micromys minutus, assembly GCF_963924665.1. Classification (NCBI taxonomy): domain Eukaryota; kingdom Metazoa; phylum Chordata; class Mammalia; order Rodentia; family Muridae; genus Micromys; species Micromys minutus. Next base: position 3,618,639 of record NC_137957.1, read on the forward strand.
TAGAAACAAACAAACAAACAAAAAAAAAACCCACAAAAAGAAACAACCCTGGAGATAGAAAACCTAAGAAAAAATCAGGAGTCATAGATACAAGCATCACCAACAGACTACAATAGACAGAAGAGAGAATCTCAGGGGTAGAAGAAAACACAGAAAACATAGACAAAACAGTCAGAGAAGATGCAAAAATCAAAAAGCTCCTAACCAAAAATGTACAGGAGATCCAGGACACAATGAGAAGACCAAACCTAAGGACAATAGGAATAGAAGAGGGCGAGGAATATCAAGTAAAAAGCACAGTAAATATTTTCAAGAAAATCATAGAAGAAAACTTTCCTGTCCTTAAAAACAAGATGACCATGAACATACAAGAAGCCTACAGAACTCCAAATAGATTGGACAAAAATAAAATTTTCCTGACACATAATAGTCAAAACACCAAATGTTCAAAATAAAGAAAAAAATACTAAAAGCATTAAGGTAAAGAGGACAAGTAACATATACAGGCAGACCAATCAGAATTACACCTGACTTCTCAACAGAGACGGTGAAAGATCCTGGACAGACATTATACATACCCTAAAGGAGCACAAAATCCAGCCCAGGTTACTGTATTCAGCAAAATTCTCAATTACCATAGATGGAGAGACAAAGATATTCCAGGACAAAACCAAATTTATACAATATCTGACCACAAATTCAGCCCTACAAAGGATAATAGATGAAAAATCCAACACAAGGAGGGAAACTACACCCTCGGAAAAGTGAGAAAATAGTCATGCAAGAAAACCAAAAGAAGAAAAACACACAAGCATAATTCCACCTCTAACAACAAAAGTAACAGGAAACAACAATCACTATTCCTTAACACCTCTTAACATCAATGGACTCAATTCTCCAATAAAAAGACATAGACTATCAGACTGGATATGTAAACAGGATCTAGCGTTTTGCTGCATACAGGAAACGCATCTCAGAGACAAAGACAGACACTACATCAGAGTAAAAGACTGGGGGAAAAAAACCTTCCAAGTAAATGGTCCCAAGAAAAACCTGAAGTAGCCATTCTAATAAAGAATAAAATAAAATTTCAACCAAAAGTTATCAAAAAAGATAAAAAAGGACACTTTCTACTTACTCATCACACGAAAAATCTATCAAGATGAACTCTCAATCCTGAACATCTATGCTCCAAATACAAGGGCACACATATTCATAAAAGAAACCCTACCAAAGTTCAAAGCATATACTATACCACACTTCAACACCCCACTCTCATCAATGGACAGATTATGGAGACAGAATCTGAACAGAGACACAGCAAAACTAGCAGAGGTTTAGAACCAACTGGAATTAACAGGCATCAACAGAACATTTCACCCTAAAACAAAAGAATATACCTTCTTCTCAACACTTTACGGCACCTTCTCCAAAATTGACCATATAATTGGTCACAAAACAATGCATACTATCAGATCACCATGGAATAAGGCTGGTCTTTAATAACAACAAAAACAACAAAAAGCCCACATACACATGGAAGCTGAACAATGCTCTGCTCAATGACAACATGGTCAAGGAAGAAATAAAGAAAGAAATCAAGAATTTTTTATAATTTAATGAAAATGAAAGCACAACATACCCAAACCTATGGGATTCAATGAAAGCACTACTGAGAGGAAAACTCATAGCTCTGAGTGCCTCCAAAAGAAACTGAATAAAGCATACACTAGCAGCTTGGCAGCACACCTGAAAGCTCTAAAACAGAAAGAAGCAGATACATCCTAGAGAAATAGCAGCAAGAAATATTCAAACTCAAAGCAGAAACCAACCAAATAGAAACAAAAAGAATTATAAAAAGAATAATTAAAACCAGGAGCTTGTTCATTGAGAAAATCAACAAAATCAACAAACCCTTAGCCAAACTAACTTGAGGGCACAGAGAAAGTATCCAAATTAACAAAATCAGAAATGAAAGGGGAGACATAACAACAGAAACTGAGGAAATTCAAGAAACCATCAAATCCTACTAGTAAGCCCATATGCAACAAAACTAGAAAATCTAGAGGAAATCTACAAATTTCTAGACAGACACCAGGTATTAAAGTTAAGTCAAGACCAGGTAAACTATCTAAACAGCCCCATAACACCTAAAGAAATAGAAGCAGCCATCAAAAGTCTCCCAAACAAACAAGCAAACAAACAAGTAAACAAAAAGCCCAGGACCTGATGGGTTCAGTGCAGAATTCTATCGGACTTTCATTGAAAACCTAATACCAATACTCTCAAAATTATTCCACAAAATAGAAACAGAGGGAACATTACCTAACTCATTCTTCAAAGATACAATTACACTCATACCTAAACCACACAAAGACCCTACAAAGAAAGAGAACCTGAGACCAACTTTCCTCATGAACATTGATTCAAAACTACTCAATAAAATTCTTGCAAACCAAATCCAAAAACACATCAAAAGGATCATTCACCATGATCAAGTAGGCTTCATCCCAGGGGTGCAGGGATGGTTCAATATACAGAAATCCATCAACATAATTCACATATAAACAAACGCAAAAAAATAAAACGCATGATAATCTCACTAGATGCTTAGAAAGCATTTGACAAAATTCAACACCCTTTCATGTTAAGATTCTTGGAAAGATCAGGAATCCAAGGCCTATACTTAGACATAGCAAAAGCAATATACAGCAAACCAATAGCCAACATCAAACTAAAGGGTGAGAAACTTGAAGCAGTTCCACTAAAATCAGGGACTAGACAAGGCTGCCTACTCTCCCCCTACCTATTCAGTTTAGTACTGGAAATCATGGCCAGAGCAATTAGGCAACAAAAGGAAGTCAAAGGGATACAAATTGGAAAGGAAGAAGTAAAAATATCATTATTTGCTGATGACATGATAGTATACTTAAGTGACCCCCAAAATTTCACGAGAGAACTCCTACAACTGATAAACCACTTCAGCAAAGTGGCTGGATATAAAATTAACTTAAACAAATCAGTAGCCTTCCTCTACTCAAAGCATAATCATGCTGAGAAAGAAATTAGAAAAAGGATACCCTTCACAATAGTCACAAACAATTTGAAATACCTTGGTATGACCCTAACTAAGCAAAAGTGAAATATCCATATAACAAGAACTTCAAATCACCGAAGAAGAAAATTGAAGAAGATCTCAGAATATGAAAAGATCTCCCATATTCATGGATTGAAAGGATCAACATTGTAAAAATGGTCATCTTACCAAAAGCAATCTACAGATTCAATGCAATCCCCATCAAAATTCCAACTCAATTCTTCATAGAGTTGGAAAGAGCAATTTACAAATTCATCTTGAATATCAAAAAACCTAAAATAGTGAAATCTATTCTCAACAACAAGAAAACTTCTGTGGGAATCACCATCCCTGACCTCAAGTTATATTACAAAGCAATTATGATAAAAAAAAACTGTATGGTATTGGTACAGAGATAATCAGGTAGATCAATGGAGTAGAACTGAAGACCCAGAAATGAACCCTCACACCTATGGTCATTTGATATTTGACAAAGGAGCTGAAAACATTCAATGGAAAAAGGACAGCCTCTTCAACAAAGGTGTTGGTTCAACTGGCAGTCAGCATGCAGAAGAATGCAAATTGACCCTTTTTTTTAAAAAAAATCTCCTTGTACAAAGTGGATCAGCAACCTCCACATAAAACCAGGCCCACTGAAACTATTAGAAAAGAAAGTGAGGAAGATTTTAGAACACATAAGCACAGGGGAAATTTTCCTGAACCAAACACCAATGGCCTATGCTCTAAGATCAAAAATTGACAAATTCCTGAAATTGCAAAGTTTCTGTAAGGCTAAGGATACTGTCAAGAAAACAAAATGGCAGCCAACAGACTGGGAAAGGATCTTTATCAATCCCACATCTGATAGAGGTCTAATATCCAATATATTCAAAGAACTCAAGAAATTAGACTCCAGAGAATCAAACAATCCTATTTAAAAATGGGGTACAGAGCTAAACAAAGAATTCTCAACTGAGGATTACCAAATGGCTGAGAAGCACCTAAAGAAATGCTCAACATCCCTAGTCATCAGGGAAATACAAATCAAAACAACCCTAGAATTCCACCTCACACCAGTCCAAATGGCTAAGTTTAAAAAATCAGATGACAGCAGATGCCGGCGAGGATGTGGAAAAAGAGAAACACACCTCCACTTTTGGTGGGGTTATAAGGTGGTACAACCACCCTGGGAAGCAGTCTGGCTATTCCTCAGAAAATTGGACATAGTACTACATGAAGACCCACCTGTTCAACTCCTGGGCATATACCCCAAAGATGCTCCAACATCTAACAAGGACACATGCTCCACTATGTTTGTAGAAGCTTTATTTATAACAGCCAGAAGCTGGAAAGAACCCAGATGTCCTTCAACAGAGGGATGAATACAGAAAGTCTGGTACATTTACACAATGGAGCACTACTCAGCTATTAGAAAGAATAATTTTATTAAATTCCTAGGCAAATGGATGGAACTAGAGAATATCATCCTGAGTGAGTTAACCCAATCACAAAAGAACAGATGGTTATGCAGTCACTGATAATGGGATACTAGCCCCAGAAAGCTCTGAGTACCCAAGAAACAATTCACAGACCTTATGAAGCTCAAAAAGAAAGAAGGCCAAAATGTGGAAGCCTCAGTCCTTTTTAGAAGGGAGAACAAAATACTCACGTAAGGAGGTACAGGATAAAGTGGAAGAGAAGGGATTGAAGAGGGGATCTTTTAGGGGTTGCCTCACCTGGGGATCCACCGAGCCCAAACACTATTGCTGATGCTGGGACGTGCTTGCTGGCAGGAACCAGATAGGCATGCCTCCTCAGGGGTTCTGCCAGAATCATGCAGCTGAGCATGATTGCAGCTAACCATCATCAGACTGAGTACGGGGACCCTAGTGAGGGTGCTGGGGTCGAGGGAGAATGGAGGGGATTGTGGCCTCGTGGGAAGAACAACATTCTCGACCAACCAAATCCTCTACAGCTCCGATGGACTAGATCACCAACCATCGAGCAAGCATCGAGAAGCCCATGGCTCCAGTTGCATATGTAGTGAAAAATAGCAGTGTCTGGCATCAATGTGAGAAGTGGCCTTTGGTCTAGTGAGGGTACGTTTTCCCAATGTAGGGGAATGCCAAGCTCAGAGGTGGAGAGGGTGATTGGGAGCTAGTGCACCTTTGTGAAGACAAGATAACATTTCGAATGTAAATACAGAGAGTATCTAATAAAAAATGATTAAAGTAATGTTAGGCCATGAAAAGTAAATCAGATTGCCTGTTTTTGTGAATTCTGAGGGTGGACGGTTTTTCTGAAGTCTTGGGCATGCTGGAAGTGAGATGGTGAGATGTGAGGGTATGGGGGTGGGGAGAGTGGGCGGTGGGTGGGTAGGGGCAGATGGAGTTTCCTTTAATGAGGCCCTCTCTCCTTATTCTGTAGTATTGGCCTGCTCCAGGCAGCCCTTTGAGTTGTCTCCATGGCAACTGAGTCTGGCATTCTCTGAACTTTTGTGATCCCACCCTGAAGAGGGAAAAGTAGGAGTTGCCCACGGTGCATTGTTACAAGCCGGCTCACACCAGAACAAATTTTGCTTAAATGCACTTTCCCCACAGAAAGCAAGGTCCTGGGGTGAGTAACCTGCCAGCTACTTTTCCCTAGTAAACTTGTGTGTCCTGTCTCTAGAGCTCCGGGCAAAGGGCTCACGGGCCTATCAGAATATTATTTGAGTGCATGAACTAGCCAATGAGGAGTATGCTTCTTAGGTGCAGGAAGCTGCCAGACCTGGGTCTGTTAGTTTACTTGCCCCCCCATTTCCTACCCCCACATACATACTAGGCATGTTTGTGTCCTTAGGAAGTAGATTCTAGATCACAGTCCTAGATGTCAACGTCATTTTCACAGGAGCGACAGAAGGAGACAGGACACTCCGTGGCTGGAAATGGTACGTTCAGCTCGCTTCTTGGATGTCGGGAGGAGGAGGAGGATGCAGAGACTGCAGTAAGCACGCGGCCTTTCAAGGCAACTGAGTCTACATTTCATTTGGCTCGCCTGGGTCGAGCTTCCCAGGTCCCGCTGGCGGGAGCTGGACCAGCAGCAGGCAGAGCCGCGGTTCCTCCCCCTTGTTGAGTGCTCAGTGCTGGGGCACCTCGTTCCTCACCTCCCTGGGCTCTCGCTTACCCCCGTTTCTAGTCTCGGCGGTGTTGGCCGAGGGTCATGAGGAATCTTGGGATTCGGACTGGGGCTCATGAACAGGGTATGTGGGTGTGGAGAGGGGCGAAGGTGGAGCTGCGTGGATGGTGAAGGTTAGGACACTGGTCCTATATAACTGCAGCGTCCTCCCCCTAAAATTGCAACAAACCTCATGCAGGATCTCAGGGCGCAGCCACCCAGAGCACCTGCGATCCTCAGTCGGGGGTAGGATTGGGGGTGGGGAAGAGGCAGAAGCAGCCAGCCTGGATGTCAATGGACTATGGAATGAGACCGGTTTATTGGAACAGCGAGGGGCCCCAACCTTTACGGAATAAAGGTTGAATGCTGGAAGGTCTGAGGGTCGTGTATATAAACAAAGATAGCCACCCGGGAAGTTACAGCTATCTTTTGTAGTTTGACTAGGAGCGAGGCTAGGAGTGGGAGGGGCGGGGTTGTTCTTTTGATACCCAGACACATTGTTACTGAAGCGCGGGGACCTCCCCCCCCCCCCCCCCCCCCCCGCAAGCGTTCTTTACTGCGTTGGGCTTTCCCTGCAGCTCGCTCAGTCCTTCCCCTCGCTCTTGCACGAAACTTCCTGAGCTCCACCCATTTGGCTGTGGTGTCTTCATCTGTTCCATCCACCACTGGATGGAGCCTCTCAGGAGTCAGTTACGAAGCTTCGGTCTTCACAAGTCATAGCAGACTGTCGTTAATATCTCTCCCACAGGATGGGTCTCAAGTCGGGGCAGTCATTGGTTGGCTGTTCCCTCAGTCTCTGTTCCATCTTTATCCCTGAATTTTTGGTTGAGAGTTGGTGGGTTGAAGTTCCCCGCCCTCCACGGAAAGTCCCACCTGGCTTCAGGAGGTGACCGTTTCAGTCTCTAATCCTCCGGCTCGTAGGAATCTTGGCTAGGATCCCTGCCATAAAGTCCCCATCCCAGGTGTCCAGCTAGTCCCAGAGATGTCCCCCACTGACTTCCATTCTCACTCCCAGCCTTCTCCACACCCCCTCCCCACACGTGATCCCCGTCCCGCTCCCCTCCTCACCCCCTTTCCCTCTCTCCATCCAGTTTAGATGACTATTTTGATTCCACATTATGAGTGAGATTCAAACTTCCGCTTTTGGGCCCTCTTTAATTACGTAGTCTCTTTGGGCCTGCTGATGGTAGCATCGTTATCCTGTACTTTATGACTGACGTCCGCTTATCAGTGAGTACGTACCATGCCTGTCTTTCTGGGTCTGCATTACCCCACTCCGGATGATATTTTCTAGTTCCATTCATTTGCCTGCAAATCTTAAGCTGTCCTTATTTTTTAGCTGAATAGTATTCCATTGTGTAGATGTACCACATTTTTGGGGGGTATAAAAATTTATTATACATAAAAGAATATTACCACTAATAAGTGCAGACAAGCAAGACTGGCTGGAAGACGGCGGACTCTTTGGAAAGTGAACAGGTTTAAGTGGCCGGAGCCTTGTGCCAAACACCACAGTGTGTCAGGGCAACAAGTAACTGCTGTGTGAGGCCACAGTGCCTCTCCTATTGGAGCATGGGCCTCGAAGATGGCTTCCCTAGGTGGCTCAGGCTGATCTGGAATTGGGGCAACATCACTGTAAGTAAGACATTTAATTGGAAGATTTCCACAGACTATACATGACCTTCGAGCCACCGCAATTCAAATAAAAAACATTAAGTTACAAGCTGTGGGAAAAGAAGGCAGCGTGAGTCAGTAGCTCCTTCCAATCCTGGTGGTTCCGTGGGTGGATGGGAGAAGGTTAGACCAAGTCCCTCCTCTCAATGTACAAAGAATTACTCTGACTGATACTAAATTGTATTGAAAACACAATAGACTAAAAAGCAATCGCTACTCTACATTGGGGTGGAGGTGGAGAAAGAGTGGGTCCTTGAAGCAGGAGGAGGCAGGGGAGGCTCTGGCCAGGGAGGCTCCACCACGTCCCTCTGCTCCCTCCCGCTGCTCCATCTTGACTTTCGGTGGCCGCAGGAAGGTCCGATTCTTCTCCTTCTTCCCCTTTGTATTTGCCTGGAAATTTCGCCAACTGTCCACTCGACCATCCTGACTTTCCTCAAAGTTTTCCTGCCACTCTCTTTCTCGCTTGGCTTTTTCCTGGGCTTCAATCTCCTCTTCTCTCTGTCGCTTCCGCTCCTGCATTTCTTTGACGTCTCTCTCTTTCCTTTTAATCTCTAGCTCAGCAAACAGCTTCGTGGTCTGTTTGTAGACTGCCTGTTTGAACTGTTCTGGATCATCTTCCTCTACATTTGTAGGCTTTCCTTCCTTCTTTAGTCCCCCCCCCCCCCCCCCGCTCTTTAACAGTGTGTTCCACGTATTCTTTCCCTGCCTGGATTACATCCAGGACCCTCTTCTTTTGTTCCTGATCCAGTAGCAACTTGTAAGCTTTGTCCACAGCTTTAAAAGCCTTCTGTGCTCTGTCAGCACCGTCCTGGTTTTTGTCAGGATGCACCAAGATGGACAGCTGGCGAAACCTCTTTTTTTATTTCTTCATCTGTCACTTCAGGATCTATGTGAGGAACCTCAAATGGGTTCAGATTAAAGTAAGAGGAACCAGGACGAGTCAGTCTTTCAATCTGATTTTTGGACGTTTGAACTGAATCTCTCCTCTCTATGTGTTTCACCTCACTGTAGAAGGTCATACACGCCTCCTCTGTGCTGCCTCCGCCGCCAGAAGCACCACTCTCTCCCGAAGCCGCCATTTTCCCAGCCAGTCCCCACGTCTGTACCACATTTTCTTTACCCATGCTTCAGCTGAGAGATATACAGGCTGTTTCCAGTTTCTGGCTGTTGTGAATAAAGCTACTACGAACACAGCAGAGCAAGTGTCCTTGTGGAATAGTGGGACATGTTTTGGATATACGCCCATGAGTAGTTTAGCTGGTTCTTGGTGCAGAAGGATTCTCAAATTTCTGAGAAACCACCAAATTGATTCCCAAAGTGGTTGTACAAGTTTGCACTCCCACCAGCAATGGAAAAGTGTACCTCTTGCTCCACAACATCACCAGCACGTGCTGTCCCTTTAAGGTGGATTCTTAACATCATTTTGATTTGCATTTCCCTGGTGAGTAGGGATAGGGAACAGTTCTTTATGTCCTTTTCTCAATAGAGAAATCTGTCTAGTTCTGTATCCCATTTTTTAATTGGGTGATTTGGTTTGTAGGTGTCTAATTTCTTGAGTTCTTTATATATTTTGGCTATAGGTTCTCTGTCAGATGCAGGGTTGATAAAGACCTTTTCCCACTCTCTAGGCTTTTGTCTTGTCCTCTTGGTGGCCTTAGCCTTGCAGAGCTTTTCAGTTTATTTCCCATTTATTAATTGTTTATCTTAGTGCCTGAGCTATTTCTCCTGTGCCAATGTGTTCAACACAGTTCCTTTCTCTTCCATTAGATTTAGTGTTTCTGGCTTTATGCCGATGACTTTGACCCACTTGACCTGAGTTTTGTGCAGTGTGACAGATACATTTCTATTTGCATTCTTTTGTATGCAGACACCCAGTTTAACCAGCACCATTTGTTGAAGATGCCTTTGTTTCTCCATTGTATGGTTTTGGATTCTTTGTGAAAAATCAAGTGTCCATTTGGAGAGATGGTGCAGGGGTTAAGAACCCTAGCTGCTCTTGCAGAGGATCTGGTTTCAATTCTCAGTACCCACATAGCAGCTAACGACTATCTATAACTCCAGTTTCAGAGAACCTTACACCCTCTCACAGACATATAAAACAATAACGTACATGAAATAAAAATTGTTAGCTTTTAATATGTATGTAAGACCAGAGGTGTTGGGTTTTTTGGAGGTGCTGAGTTACTGGCAGTAGTTAACCACCCAATGTCAGTGCTGGGATTTGAGCTGAAGTTGTCTGCAATAGCAGCAGTTGCTGCTGTGCCTTCTCTCCAGCAGGACTTACTCACTTTACAAGCAAATTTGGTAGTGTTTACAATAAAAAGACACAAACACATGTAAACAGTGCTTATGTGCATTTAGTTGCAATGAAGATATCTCTCAAAGCTTTTTATAACGTTTACTTCGGACTGGGATTTGTCAGTTTCTGTGCTGACTCTTAATTTGATTGTTCTTTATAGTCTTAATGAATCGTAATCTGAACTCTGCACTGCTGGGGACTTGAGTTTTAGTAGGAAGCACGTAGGAAACTTTGACGCAGGAACACAGGCGCTACCGTGATGTCTAAAAGCATGCAGTGTAACAATTACGTTCCAGGGTGATTGTTACAATTGCTTTTACAGTTCTTCCTTGAAAGTGTTGACGGCTTCTCTCCCTCAGCAGTGACATAGTGGGCAACCAAGGGCAGTGCAGAGAGCCAGTGTCCGGTTTTAGGGGAGGAGGTGCCTCTGGAGACTCTCCTGACCAGCAACGCAAGGAAAAGAGCCTAACACTTGTTGATGAGCATTTTATTTGATAACTCATGGCTTCTGGCAAGAAGCATACTGCTCTTTGAAGGGAACTGGTTGTAGACATTCATTAAGGCATTCCTCGTAGCTAAGAGAGGTCATAAAGGTCACCAAGTGTTTTAATTTAAAGTGTGTTCTGGAAATTATATGTGACAAGTTGTGAAATAGAACTCCAAGAACTTGTGCCTCCTTCAATTGTTTTATTATCCAGCTACTTTCTCAAATACAAATGGTAGGATGGCCCAGTGAGATGACCCAGTTGGGTGTGTCAACTTGACACAATTGGGAAATGGGAATCTCACTTGAAGAATTGGCCCCAACAATTTGGCCTGTGCACATGTCTTCAGAGCATTTTCTTGATTGCTAATTGATAAAGGAGGGCCTACTTCATTATGGGTGTTGACATCCCAGGACATGTGGGCCTTGGTTTGTACAAACAGGATAGCCCAGCAAGCCAGTGCTGGTTGTTCATCCACATGCTAGGGTTCAGTTCTTGCCTGAGCATTCCTGCCTAAGTTTCCTTCAGTGACTGACTGTGGCCTGTAATTCATACAAACACTTTCCTGCCCAAGTTGCATTTGGTCATGGTGGTATCTCATAGCAACAGAAAGCAAATGGGACAGTACTGAGAAGAACTGCTTGTCATGAGTCCTGTTTGCTGTTTGACTGAGGGTGAACTACAGAACCGGGCTATGTACTTTCTAATATCTACCTTTAGTGCAACCAGAGAACACGTATTCAGATTCCTAACAAGTTGTAGGAAGTATTAACTTCTTGATCATGGTGTTTGATCATAGTACTAGAAAACGGAGTATGACATTAATTAAGTAAATTGTTTGTTAGAAGTATTGTTTGCTGTTGGATTAAGAATGGTCCTGAGAGCCCAGGTACATACTTTCTACTATTGTCATTTAGTAAATCAGAGAGGTTGTGCTCATGTTCCTGACAGATTGTAAGAAATATTAACTAGAGGCCTGCTGAGTTGGTCCAGTGGGTAAAGGCACCAGCTATGCAACCCTGATGGTGTGAAATCCCTAGAGCCACTGTTAAGCCAGACAACCAACTCCCACAAGGTGGCACAACTTCCACTGGAGCACTGTGGCACACTCTCTCTCCACACACAGTACACACTAAGTCAAGGCTTTGAAAACTCATGTGAATACTGTCTACCAATGCGAATGGTGTAGACTCACATATAGAGAAAATGTTGGGTTCTAAGCAAATAGCTTCCCTCTGATCATCATAAGACCATTGCTAGGATTCTTAGGGAGAAGAGGACGTTGTTGTTTTAAACTTAGGCTACAGTTGTCATCAACTGTCTGAGAAATCTACCCCACTCTGTAGAGCTGTGGGAGGAATCCCTCTGGATCTCAGTTCTCAGACACCAGGAGAACTGTTGCGCCCAGCATTTCTAAGCACACACATTCTGAGGACAGCTGATCCTGAGCCCTGGTGGGTATTAGACAATCAGAAGGTGAGATGACAGTGTTAGGAAGATGCTGTGCAGAAGGGGGAACTGCCCTCATCTGCACAAGAGCTCATCCGACTTCGATGCTTCTTCCCAGAAAGCTCCAGTTGACTCTGAGCCCGTGTGTGACTGAGGGAATCCTGGTCTGTGTGAGCAGTAGAGTGTGATGACCAGGACAACCTGAACCCCGTGGAGCATCGTGTCATGTCACCTCCTTATTAATTCTCTACATCTGTGGTACCATGAGGCTTACTGTCCTGGAAATGTTTGTGTGCTTTTAGGAGTCAGTGAGCTTTGAGGATGTGGCTGTGGAGTTCACGCAGGAGGAGTGGGCTGTGCTGGATCCATCCCAGAAGAAGCTGTACAAAGATGTGATGCGGGAAACCCTGAGGAACCTGGTCTCTCTAGGTACACATGGGCGTTGGCTTTGCTAGTCCATTAAGGACAGTGTTTCTAGCTGGTCAGTGTTGATGTATGAATCAGAATGTGCAGAAGGGAGCTGGGCTGACTATGTCAGGTGGGATGTCTTACACCATGAAGGTAGCTGTTATTTAATATGTTTTCAGTTATAAATAATTCTTAACTATTTCTCTGGTTCTACATTTTAGGTAACAAGTTGGGTAACCAGAAGGTTGTAAATGAGTGTGAAAATCTCTGGAGAAAACTAAGGTAATGTCTTTCCTAAGAGGTAGTCATATTCCAGAGTGCTTTTACAAAAGAGTGTTTTTAAAAAGAAGTAAAAAGTAAATTTCATATTAATGAAAAATCTTCATAAGTTGTGTTTTACACATCCACATCTTTATATTGCAATATGGAGAACAGCTTGAATATGATGATGTCACATGTGATGTGTTGTCATAGTTCACATATGCAAACTTCATGCTGTTTAAATGTCTTAGTTTGGATTTGTGTTGCTGTGCTAAAGATTGTTAGCCAAGGCAGCCTGAGGTGGAAAGGGTTAATTTCCCCTTGTAATTAACTCAAGAGAAACCTGTAGACATGAACCTAAGCAGAGGCCATTGGGGGATGTGTTTACAGTCTTGCTCCTGCTGGCTTGCTCAGTTTGCTTTCTTACATAAGCACAGGAACAGGATGCACAGAACAGCTCTGTAGGATGGATGCGTTCACATCAGTCTTTCATTTAAAAAGTTTCAAATCTTCTTAAAAGCCAATCCAGGGAGCACATTTTCTCAGGTGAAGTTCCCTCATAAGACTCTAGGTTTTGTCACATTGACGAAACAGTAATCAGCACAGCTGATACTTTGTTAACTTGATACACAAACATATTACTAATAAATTACAACCTTTTTTTTGCATTTGTCTCCAAAATGTTTTGTTAATATCTATACCACAATTTAAAACTTAAGTGACTGTCATAAGAAATATCAGCAATTTAAAAGTATAAGTTCTCTTTCAAAACTAAATGTATCAGTAAAAGTTGAAAATGTCTGACTTGTGGGTCCCTACCCTAGATTTTAAAAAAAATCACATTTTTTATTTCTCTAAAGGAAAATCAACATGGCATAGTCACAATCAAAGCACAGCCGGACCAACCTCCCGCAGTATCTCTAACTCAGTGTCCCACATCTCAGCCTGGTTTATTACATAATCAAGACCATCTGATGCCAAGGGGGACACTACCCACTAGGTGGCTAGTCCCTCACATTGATGACTGATAACAAAAAATGTCCCCACAGATTAGCCTAAGGATGATCTAATGAATACATTTTTTTTTTCAGCTGAGATTGCTTTTTTCCAGATGATTCTACATTGTGACTATTTGACAGAAAAGTAACCAGGACACACTTCATCATTTCAAAATAGTAAGAAAGAAAGCAAAAAATTGTTCAGCCAGCAATAATGCTGACCATGTAATCACAATGGCCTGAGTTCAGTTCCCAAACTCCACATAAAACAGGACATATCTAACCCCAGCACTTCTCAGAGAAAGCTTGCTTTGTTGCCATGGAAGGAAACAGTATGTCTGAAAGCTGTCCTGAACACCTCCCATGTACCATAGTACACATGTGCATCCACAAAAACAGTAAATGAACACATTTAAAAACCTCAATGTTATATTTATTTATCCACAAGTCATGGGGACAAACTCAATATTATGTTGATTCATCCACAAGTCATGGGAACAAATTGACTATGATAAGAAAATAGAATGTCCTAACTGGGACTAATTGTCAGTTTACTTCCTGGATATGCATGTATTTAAACAGAAGATTGACTGGGTGGTAGTGATCTACACCTTTAAACTCAGCACTCAGAAGACAAAAGCAGGTATATCTTTGTGAAGTAGAGGACAGCCTGATCTACTGGGTAATGTTCAGAACAGCCAGAGGTACTTAATAAAACATTTTCTCAAACAAACAAACAAACAAACAAACCAGAACAAACAAACAACAATATCAAAAACCAAAAAAAGAGAAAAACCACATAATTTGGGTTGATATCATTACATATCTAAAGTAACATAAAACTGTGGATTGAAATTTGTGTTGAAATGCTATTTGAATGTTTAGTGTTCTCAAGCAGACATACCTCACCCACCATACATGAATTCCACTGTTTCTACTGTAGCTGTCCTTAGTGGACCTGGAGACACTGTAGCTGTCCTTAGTGGACTTGGAGACATTGTAGCTGTCCTTAGTGGACTTGGAAACATTGTAGCTGTCCTTAGTGGACTTGGAAACATTGTAGCTGTCCTTAGTGGACTTGGAGACATTGTAGCTGTCCTTAGTGGACTTGGAGACATTGTAGCTGTCCTTAGTGGACCTGGAAACATTGTAACTGTCCTTAGTGGAGTTGGAGATATTGTAGCTGTCCTCAGTGGACTTGGAGACATTGTAGCTGTCCTTACTGGACTTGGAAACATTCTAGCTGTCCTTGGTGGACTTGGGTAGCATGCAGTCTGAACATGTTACAAACTGTTTCCCAAATGACACCAGCATTCCTCCGTTCAGTCATCAGTACACAGTCCTAGTCACGTACTCTTCTTTGTTTTGCAGTAGACAACTGGTGGAGAAATTCTGTGACTATAAGTTGTATAAACATAAGGAGTTTGGGAGCAGCTTCATGTATCCTGTGTCCCTTCAGATGCATAAAAGTGCTCACAGTGGAAAGAAACTTTCTAACAAAAAGGACCGTGAAGACCTTTTTCTCCACTCTGGTCAAGGAAATAAAGACCATCACCCTGCAAAAAAATCTTACATTCGCCATCCATGTCGAAAAGGCTTCACACACCCCAGGAGTGAGAAGGTTCACAGTGTGAAGAAGCCCTATGTGTGTGAGCTGTGTGGGAAAGGCTTTGCTCGGTTAGGGAACCTTTTAAGACATAAGGTAACTCCAACTTGTGAGAGGACCTTTCTTTGTAATCATTGTGGGAAAATTTTTTCTCGGTCTGCTTGCCTTCGAAGACACATGAAAATTCACACTGGTGAGAAACCCTATGTGTGTGAGAAGTGTGGGAAAGGCTTTCTACATTCTTCCTACTTTCAGATTCACAGAAGAAGTCACACTGGAGAGAAACCCTATGTGTGTAAGCAATGTGGGAAGGCCTTCACTGCTTCTCGGTACCTTCACATACATGAACAAATTCACACCGGAGAAAAACGGTACGTATGTAAGCAGTGTGGGAGCGCCTTCTCGTTTTGGAATCAATTTCAGAAGCATAAAATAGATCACAGTGGTGTGAATCCCTATGTTTGTAAGCAGTGCGGGAAAGGTTTCACGTGTTCCGGTTCCCTGAAAGCACATGAAAGAATTCACACTGGTGAGAAGCCCTATGTGTGTAAGCACTGTGGGAAAACCTTTGCTCATTTTGGTAACCATAAAAGACATGAAAGAATTCACACTGCATAGAGACTCTACATACAGAAGCAGTGTGGGAATTTATTCAATAATCACAGTTCCTTTCAGTTCCACAACCCAATGCACACTGGAGAGAACCCGTAGAAGTGTAAGCAGTGTGGGAAGGACTTAGCTTCTTCCTCCTCTCTTCAGAGCCATGAAAGAAATCACTCTGGAGAGAAGCCCCACACGTGCTTGCAGTGTTGAAAAGCCTTCAGTTTTAAGAGCTTGCTTCAGAAACACAAAATAATGCACTATGAAGAAAAACCCTATGTGTATAAGCACTGTAGCAAAGCCTTTGATTTCTTTTGAGTCTTGAGTATACAACAGAATCCATATCAGTGAAATATCCTATGAATGTAAGATGCACAGGAGAGGCTGTTTGAGGCCATCTTATTTGCAAAGACATGCAATCATTCAGAATAGAACTAATAAGGATTCTTGTAAGTGATGTTGGAATAGCCTCTCTTCATCACCTCTGAGAAAACAACCCACGTGAGTTTGGAACAGACTTGTAGCCATGTGGGAAAGTGTTGAACAGATCTTAGTGGAGAGAAGGTCTGTTTATTTAATTGATGTAATCTTTAGAACTAGAAGCAGACACACTGGAGAAAAGCCCTTTGGAGAAAAGCTGCAAGCACTGTAATGGGGTCTTCCAACTTCTCTCTCTCTCTCTCTCTTTTTTTTTTTTTTTTTTTTTTTTTTTTTTTTTTTTTTTTTTTTTTTTTTGTCATGGAGATGTGGAAGAGCTCACATGAAAGAGAAACCTTATGCACATTATAAGGAATACCTTCAGTTCTCTCGGGGCCCTCCAGAGACATTGTCGTCCGTTTGGAGGGAAACCCTTCATACATACTCTCTCTCTCTCTCTCTCTCTCTGAGAAACCTTCAAGTTATCTCTAGTTCTTTTATAGACATGAAATAATTTGCTTTAGGGTAATCTAAAGTACAGCACTTGTGAAGTCTCCATTATGACTCTGGCGGGACTTTAAAAAATGCATCAAGAGAACCCCTGGCATTAGAAAACGTGGGAAAATGTCTTGGTTCAACTCAAAAATTACCCAATAGCAATGTTTCAGGAGCAAATTTCATTAAAATAAATACTTGGTTTTGATCTGACAGTCTCACCCAGTGAATCTGCGTGCTGCCTCTGGTGATCTGTCGTTCCCAGGGCTGAGGCTGGCTATGAATATCACTTATTACCGGCTATGGTGGCACAGGCATGTAGTCCTACTTGGGAAGGTTGTGAGAGGGACCCCAGGTTTCAGTACTGTCTGGAGTGTGCATGGAGTCCCTGCTATTCCCAGGGAACTAGGTTTTCTTTCCAGAGATTGTATCTTGTTAATAATAGAATTTAACAAGTGAGTCCAGAAGAAATCTCAAGGACTATTTAATAAAGTTTGAGTGAAAAGCAACATTCCATGTAAGCTATAGGTCTTGGAGGCGCCTGAAGGCAGGTATTTTGCTCTGCCTCACCCCACATTGTCCTTCCCTCCCTTTCTTTTTCCTTTTCTTTCCTTCCCTGAACCCCCTGCCCTGGGTCTTTCTTTTCTCTTTCTAATTTTTGGAAGATGTATTTAATGCATGAGTCTTTTGCCTGCATCTGTGTCTATGTTACATATGTATACCTGAGGTTGGAGGAGGCTAGAAGAGGGCATTAGATCTTCAACTGGAGTTAGCGATGCCGTGAGCCACCATGTTGAGGTGCTAGGAATTATGAAGAATAGCCTGTGCTCCTAACCACTCTCCAGCGTCTTCTGCTTCTTTGATACTTATTCTGTAGGCCAGGCTGAGCTGTGTTCATTCCAACACTTCTGTCTCCTCCCATCAGAACATGTTTAAGTCAGGCTCTTTTTTATAAGATTTATTTATTTATTACATATGAGTACACTGTAGCTATCTCCAGACACACCAGAAGAGGACGTTGGATCCCATTACAGATGGTTGTGAGCCACCATGTGGTTGCTGGGATTTGAACTCAGGACCTCTGGAAGAGCAGTCAGTGCTCTTAACTGCTGAGCCATCTCTCCAGCCTGGGTTCTTGTTTTGTTTAGTTTTGTTGGCAGAAAATGTATGTCCTTGGTAAAAACAATACACAGATGAAAATGGCTACTCTTTACTTGCCCATTCCTCTATTTTAGGCAAATGCTCTCCTCTAAATTGTTGTGTAGTCCACTTAGGAAAATATGGTAACGTTGTCACCTTTGGCTCCACCTGAATATTACATTTAAATCTTTTTTTAATGAATCTTCATTGAAAATATTTTATACAGTATGTGCTGATCATGACTTACCTTCCTCCTCTCAGATCTTTCCCTCCTCCAGCATCTTGTTGTCCTCCTCTGCTTAGGAAACAATCAACCAAATAAAACAAAAGGTACAAGGGACACACACACAAGCAGACACACACAGACTTAAACAATCACATCTAAGCCTAAAATTTGAAGGCATACTGGAGAATCAATAGACCATCCTAAGCTATACAAGACCGATCTCCAAAACCACCCTGAGTTCATTCTGTGCTAGCCGTCTACTGCTGAGCATTAGCCTACGCTTAAGTGTGACTTCCACACTCAGTGCAACTCCGTTGGGGAAAACTAATTTTCCCTAGCAAGTGGCTATCAATTGAACATAGCTTCATGGTACATTAAAATTTTTAGATGTAGCCAGGAGGGGTGGCTCCTAGCTTTAATCTTGGCACTCTGAAGGAGAATTTCAAGGTAAAGGCCAAGTCGGTATGGAAAAAATACAACGAGGCACGCTTTTTAGATGTCATTGTATTTTAATTTGCACACGTGTATCTACGTCTGGGCCTATGTCTGATGGTGCTTGTGGAGGCCAGAGGGCTGGATTCCCTGGAGCTAGAGTTACATACCATTGTGAGTTTCCCAGCCTAGGTCCAGTTCTCTGCAAGAGAAGTAGGCATTCTGTTCAGTCTCTCCAGTCCTTAAATTCCACTCTTCTTGAATTTTGGAAGTGTGTTTACATAGCACACAAGCTTGGAGTCTAGGTCTGCTCTTCCAAGTCCTGAAACTACCACCAATTACACAGTGGATCAGGACCAACAATATAGAGATCTGATGCCCTCTTCTGTCCAAAACGTGTACATGCAGACCAAGCACTCCTACGTTAAAAAAAAAAAAAATCCATAACCATATACGTTAAACAAAAGATTAGCCAGGCAGTGGTGGTGCATTCATTTGAGCAGAGGCAGGTGGATCTGTGAGTTCCAGGCTCACCTGGTCTACAGAGTGAGTTTCAAAACAGTCAAGACCACACAGGGAAACTCTTATCTTGAAAAACCAAAGGGTTTGGGGAAGAGGCCTACGACCAACACAGTAAATGTTCTTATAGAGAACCATACATCAAAAATAATAATAATAATAATAAATAAAAAATAAACAAAAAACAACAAAGCAAGATCCCATGATTAACCAGGTATGGCAACTCATATATATTTTATTAGTATGTGTGTGCACGTGTGAATGTATTTATGCATACTATATGGGGTTGAAAACCTTTGAGCTGGAGTCACAATCACGAACCACCTATTTAGCCATCTCTTCAGGTCTGTGGACCTGTACAAGATAGTAGGCCATATTTTTCCTGTAGGTTTCACAAATAGGGACTATAACAATATTGTAATGACATCATGTTTTCTAGGACTCAAACCTTTTATTAGTGTACGTCTGGGCAAATGCATTAGTTTCTGGTTGTTGAAGTGCAGCTTCAAGTTTATTTAGCTATTTAGCCACAGATAAGCATGTTAACCATCACTAGTCAGAAATATCAAGATGCTGCTTGGTGACCTCCTTGCCTATTGGATGGTTTGGGGTGATCTCTTTCCTGAAAAGGTGGAAGGTCTTTGAAGCCATTCATACCTTCAATTACTCCATTGCAGTCAGAAGCATTAGTTGCATGAAATAGTTGGTGAGTATGGCTGTGATAAACAACTTGGGGAGAAAGGGTTTATCTGCCTTACACTTCTAAATCACTGTTCATCATCAAAGGAAGTCAGGACAGAAACTCAGGCAGGGCAGGAACCTGGACACTGATGCTGAGGCCCAGGTGGCGTGGTGATTACCGACTTGCTCAGTCTGCTTTCTTAAAGGACCCAGGACCACCAGCCCAGGGAGGCACCATCCATAATGGGCTGGGCCCTTCCTGCTGTTAAAAGACGGATGTCCTGGGTTTCGGCACCAGTGTTAGGAAAAGGATGAAGAGAGAGTGGGGGGGCAGGTATGGCCCATGGTGGTGTGGCAAGGCCTGGGGGCAAGGGAGATGCCTCTGAGGGGTCCATGTTGGGAATCCCTTCCCGCTGAGGGGCCAGCCACAAGACGGAATAGTACAGAATAGAGTTTATTCAAGTCATGGGGGAGTTAAGAGGGTGGTAGAGGCAGAGAGAGGTGGAGGGGTAGAAAGGGGGGGAGAGAGACTAGAGGAGTAGAGGACAGAAGAGAGGAGGAGAACAAGAGAGAGAGGAGGGGGCAAGCAGCCTCTTTTTATAGTGTCAGGTCACTGGGGCTGAGCATACCTGGCTATTGCCAGGTAACTGAGGGGTGGGGTTTACAGAATCCCAACACTCCCCACCTATGGCCGAATGAGAAAATGCTCCACAGGCTTGCTTACAGCCAGTCTCATCAGGGCATTTCTCTGTGCTTTGATTCCCTCCTCTCAAATGACTCCAGCCTGTGTCAAGTTGATATAAAATTAGCTAGCACTGCGTAAGAACATGTGAAAGGACGCAGTGTCTGTGTGTAACTCTCAGGTGGATGAGCTTCGTACATGCCAGAGACTGTAAAGGTAGCTTTGTCTTCCTATTGTCCTCAGTTTGACAGTCAACCTCGGTTCCTCTGTCTCTCTCTGTCTCCCTCACTCTCCCCACCCCCTGTGCTTTTCCAGACAGGGATTCTCTGTGAAGTCTGGCTGTCCTGGAATTCGATCTGTATTCCAAGCTGGTCTCGAACTCAGAGATTCACATACCTGTACCTTCCAGTAATCTGGCAATCTCTTATTCAGAAGCAAGCTTTCCTATTTATTTTTTCACTGTCCTTCACCTCTCCATTTTCAACCTAATATCTATATTTTTAATTTATGTATATGAGTAAGTATGGACACGTCTGTGAAGTATCCCCAGAGACCAGAAGAAGACATTAGATGCTGTAATGTCCAAAATCATCCTGCAAGCCCAGCCTGCCCAGGAACCATGCAATTTCCAGGAATTCTGGGAATTGTAGTTCTTGGGAAATAGCAAAGCCTCATGGGAAAGTACGGTGGCCTATAGGTTTGTACTAATGAGCCCCTACAACACGGCTCGAGGCCGTTCTTAAGTGGGAAATTCCAGGGAATGGTCCTGTCCGAAGTCCATCTCTTCGTCTGTATTTAATATTTAATAAAGTTTACTTCAGGTTTGGCCCAAAATGGTGGAGCTGGTTTTTCTGGCGAATTTCAGGATTAACAATGCCGTAAAGCTAGAGTTAACAGTTGTGAGCTGCCAGGGGTGGGTGCTGGAAGTAGGAGTCTGGTTCTGCCCAATAGCAAATGCTTAGTCACAAAGCTATGTTCCCTGCTCCTCAACCCAGCATCTTAACATTCGCTTTAACCCCAGCATCTCTTTCACCACAACAAAGAGAAACATCTGGCACAGCAGCAGGGATGGCAAACGCGGTTCCATCGACAGCCTCTGGGGGCGCCGCTCTCACAGTCTCAGACCCACACACAGTCGTGCCCGTGTAAACAAAATTAAAAAGAAATTCTTCAGAACAGCATTATGTTTCCAGTTTTGTTGTTGTTTTGTTTCTGACGCAGGCGTGGGGGAGGAGGCGGCGAAGGCTGGGCCTAGGACTTCACATAAACTCAGCAAAGGCTCGACCATTAAGATGTCTAGCTAGTCCCGTATTCTTCCTGGAAGGTTATTCGTATTTGAAATCGGCTTTGAGGGAGACCACAATAGCCAAAGAGTAGAAAGGCAGATTTAGCCGCTAATTATAGTTGTGAAAAGAGTTTTCTACCCAACCCCAAGGTCTATAATTGCCTTCCCGCCCCTGAGCTTTCTTCAGCACCCTCTACTGGCACTCCAGGGGAGCCCTATTAAACGGATGACAGCAGAATTCTGGGATTTGGAGAGGTGTAGAGTCTGTAATTTGATCTCTATCTTCCCTCGTAAAATTATCTTCTCCTGTCCCTCAGGCTTCGGGAGGCGGGCCGAGGGCTCGCTGGCCTATCACAGTCTTTATTTGAGTGTGTGTACTGGCCAACGAGGCGCTTGCTCCGTAGGTGAGGCATTCTACCACTATCAGGTCCACGTCTTTCTTTCCATGGACTTTAGGCACGAGTGTGTTCTTTGGAAGTAGATCCTAGATCCCAGGCCTGGGTATTCAGGTCGTAAGCTGACTGCAGGAGCGGCAGGAGGACACCAGGACACCCAGAGGCTCGAAATGGTGCGTGGGACCAAGCATCCAAGATGGGGTGGAGTGGGGTAAGGATGTTACAATTTGCCTGAATGGGTACTTGACCTCGCATAAGCATCTGAATTTGGTCTGGCTCTTCTTGGCCCCGCAGCTCGGGTCCCGCGTAATGGACCCGGGTCTGCAGTCCTGCCCCTTGCTCATGCTTCAGTGTCTCTGGACAGATGGGTATGGGCAGCCAGCCCCAGTCTCTGCAGTCGGGGGGGTGTTGGCAGAGGGTCGTGGGGGCCTCCAGTTCGAGATTGTGGGGGAGTGGCGTCTGTGTAGATGATGAATGTTAGGACACTGGTCCCGTGACTGCCTCGCCTCCGCCCTCGCCCTAGAATATAGACACAGTTCATTCAGTGTCTCAGGCCGCAACGATACAGAGCACCTGTGACTCGGTTTTAAGAAAACGAGGCAGAGAAGCAAACAGATTCGATCTCAACGGGCTGAGACCACAATTGGAGCGGCAAGGAGCGCTCATCTTTCCAGGATGAAGGTTGAGTACACGAAGGACTGGGGCACAGGGCAGGGAGGGATCGGGGGCGGGGTACGATTATTTGCATAAGTAGCCACTAGAAGTTTCAGCTATTTTTCTGTGGTTAGATTGGAACCTGGAAGGGTTGTTTTCCATACCCGGATACGTTGTTGCTGCAAATGAAGCAGAAGGGGTCAAACTGGGACTGAGCAATTCTTTATGGCTGGGGGGGGGGAGTTAGGCCGATTCAGTTCCTCAAGACCTGATTTTTAATCCACAGAACAGCAGCTGCAGTTAGGGTGAGGAAAGCCAAGCCTCTGTGGACTCTTTATTTTTGCCTTCCTTTCCTTACGTCAGGATGCACTGTGGCTTGGAGTCTTGGCTCTTGTCTTTTATCAGTTCGGTCTTCATTCCTTCTTCTCTCTGCCAGTGTAGGTTAGCTCATATTACAGGGACCTTATTCCTTTTATTCCCAACCTTACTGAACAAGTTACTCCCCTCATTCCTCCAGAACTGAAGGCTGTTTCTCTCTTCCGGGCTTCAACATGGCTGCCTGAGACTTGATGCTGTAATTCATCCAGTGAAGCTCTGCTCAGCTCCCTTTCTGCCAAACCTGTAACAGTGACCCCAAGAGCATTGAGCTGTTCTCTCAGCAACACACAGCCATGTTTGTGTTATTGAAGGTGGCGTTTGTAGCCTGTGCCCCAAGTCTGGCCCTGCCACCTGTTCTCAATAAGTCAATAAAAAAGAGCCAAATAATTGGTGAAAAGCAGAAAAATATCCATTCTGTCTCTGCATATTGGAAAGAGGAAGAAAGAGATCTAGGGAGGCCCCGAAGTGTCTCTTCAAGGTCCAGAAGTGAGATCAAAAAGAAGCAGAGGCCAGGGATGTATAACTGAAAGACCCCTGAACTGGGGAAGCGCCTCACTCTAGTACCGGGAGGGGAGAACTCGAACCCAAGAACTCACAGAGAGCCTATCTTGCTGCAATCAGGCAAGAGGTTTATTAAGGGGGTCGGGGGGGGGAGATAAGAGCTCTGGGGATGACGCATATCTCATGCAGGAGATACAGGAGTCGACCCCGAACTCAATTAGGAGGACATATTTATAGGGATAATTACATAAGCAGTTAGCAACAGGCACATAGCAATTTCACTGGTTTACTCAAATTGGCACACTGTCTGCTTTTGGACATGACTCAACTCTAAGCTACTCTATTTTGGGGCACATTGACCTAGTACTTGTTTTTCTCAGGACTGTAGAGCCAGACCTTATCGAGAGTTTTTATTCTCAGCCTTGGGACATACTTGTCCTCAAGGCAGGGTTAGTGGGGCTAACCTAAAAATTTAACTCTTTCACAAGCAGTCCAGGTCAAGATGTGGCCCCGCCCTGCACTGACCCACCATTGGTGGGCTTCAGGCTCTTCCTGTTAGGTGATCTGACAAACTTAGAAGGGTGTTAAGTTTCTGAGAGACAAGTTCCTAGATCTAATTGGCACCTTCTTCTTTCGGCCTGAGATTCCTGGGGCAGTTCCCAGTTCTTTGGAGTCTGCTGTTTCAGACTTTTAGAAGAATACCCTTACTTCTGCCAGGCAGGCCACAGTGGCAGATCTGTTGATGCTCAGGTTCTGCAGCATTGCTGCTTCATCGGTGGTGATTTGCCAAGTAAGCCTGACTTTCTACCTGGCCAAGTGCTTTGACTCCAGTCTTTTCACTTGTGCTTTGAGATTAGTCTCTCTGTGTAGATCCGCCTAGTCTGGAACTCACTATAGAGACCACATTAACTTGAAACTTAGACATCTGCCTGTCTGGCCTCCAACACTGCGGAGGCTAGAAGATATGTGCCACCATGCTTGGTCCTTTGTCACAAGTGTTGTTTGTTTTAAGACAGCTTCAGACTGTTTGGCAATGGATGGCTGCTACCCACTGTGTAGACAGAGCAGGCTGGCACTGGACTCACAGGTCTGCCTGGCTCTGCCTCCTGAGTGTTGGGATGAAAGTTGTGCACCACCACACCTAGCCCTCTTATCCCAGTGAAACACCAACATTACCTGCTGACCACACGGGGACATTTCATACAGCCAGAGACAGCACAGGCCACAAATGGCTAGGAAATGGTTCAAGGGGCTGCAGAACAGAGGCTGTCCTGAAGACACAGGCAGAGAGCTGAGGTAGCTGAGGGGTGTCTGCAGGGCACCAGATAAGCCTTAGCAGCACAGGATGCCAAATGCCTCTTAGGATTTGGGTGTTGGATGGTGACTTCGAGGTGGGCTGAATGTTTTACCATGAAGAAACTGCTGGAGCAGGGCTGTGGAGGGAGACATGGTGATCCAGGAGTTGACAAGTTTGCTGGCTTTTGACAACTGACCCTCCCACACTTTGTCTCTCAGTCTCAGGTAAGAGGGTTCCATCTGTTGTGTATCAAAAGCTCCTGTGTCTGGTGTTTCTGGTATGGTGTGGTGTATTTTCAGGTGTTGTTATTGATACAGTTAATGTCCCTTGGAGTGCTGGCAGATGGTGGCTGTTTATTTGTGTAAACAAGCTGGACTTGTGTAAACAGTCCCCCTCTTCTGGTACTGATCCTCTGTGTGTAGCAGACCAGGTCAAGGCGGTGGTTGTACAAGTGACACTCTTCTAGGCTAGCTCTGTCACAGTGGTCAGGATGTTCTGCACAGCAGACTGACCTAGAGCAGTCCCTGTCCACTTTCTCCACTTTGACTCTGTGTCACCCAGAGGTTCCTGCTCTTCCTAGGAGTGCCACAGAGTTAAAGGATGTTTTCTCTAAATTCTCTAATCTGTGTCCTTGGGTGCAGAGTTCTTAGAACTAAGAATAAATCTCTGACATCACAAGTCTTTCTGACATTGCCAAACTCTCTGAAAAGAGATGTCCACATGCTGGGATAAGTGGACTTGGCTTCTTTCATAATTGTCACTCTCCTTGGTTTTGTTTTTTTTTTTTTTTTTTTGTTTGTTTTGTTTTGTTTTTTTGAGACAAGGTTTCTCTGTGTAGCCCTGTCTATCCTGATACTTACTCTGTAGACCAGGCTGGCCTTGAATTAAGAGACTTGCTTGCCTCTTTCCTCAGAATCCTGGGATTAAAGGCTTTGGCACGACTCCTGGCTGTTTTTTGTTTTGTTTCCCTAAAAAAGTTTAAAGACTTTTTAATCTATTTAATATTTACGGGTGCTCTGTCTTCAGACACACCAGAAGAAGGAATCAGGTTCCATTACAGATGGTTGTGAGTCACCAAGTGATTGTGGGAATTGAACTCAGGTCCTCTGGAAGAGCAGCTGGTATTCTTATTTGTGAGACAGAGGTAGGTGGAGA
Source organism: Micromys minutus (assembly GCF_963924665.1). NCBI lineage: Eukaryota > Metazoa > Chordata > Mammalia > Rodentia > Muridae > Micromys > Micromys minutus. The sequence continues at coordinate 3,644,908 of NC_137957.1, forward strand.
CCACGTGTGAAAGGGGTATTGCAGTAAGAAGTGGCAGGTCCACACACTTCCTTAGAGTTTAGCTGAAGAAGGCTGTTCTGTTAGGGAGGAGAAAACAGTGCTAAACCCGAATAAACAGAAGAGAAGGGAAGTAGGACCTGGTATCATGGAGGTGGGAAGTTGAAAGCGCAGAGACTCCCTGAGTTAAGCCTGCTCCTGCCCTGGAATGTCAGAGTAGAGGGGCCTCACAGAATCACCACAGATTGGCCTTAGAGCTGTGTGTGACAGAATTTTCCTACAGATACTCAACACAACCCACATCTACTCTCCACAGAAATGAGCCCAGAATAGTGCAAAGGTACCAGGGTCCTGTCGACGAACCAGTGAGTGTGTGTATTGGGGCTGCTAACAGAATTATAGGAGGGTCCTTGCTTCTAAACAGCAGAGAGAACTCAGAAGCAGCTGTGTCACCAGGTGGCCCATCCTCACCCAGGTGAAGACTCCTGGCCATTGTCCCCTTGACCTCTTTATCAGTCGCTGTCCCACCATGCCTTCCAGCAGCTGTTCACTCTTAGACTGCTGGCAGGGAAGCGCTGCCATCTTCCAAGTTTCCATTCCTTCTGTTTAGTGTTTATTTATTTTGTGGCATGTGGATGAGTGTGTTGCTTCCCTGTTGATGTGTATCACATGTGTGCCCTGGGATATCAGAAGAGAGTGTTGAATACCTTGGAAGTGGATTCTTTGATGGTTGTGAGTGTGGGTACTGGGAATTGGACCCGAGCCCTCTGTAAGAGCAACAAGTGAGCAATCTCTCCAGCATCCCAAGTTTATTCGTTCTGGTTATGTGACTTCTTGTTTACCTGCTTAGGGCAGACATTTCAATTTATTGGGTCGTACCACACTAGAGCTCGTTTACTTATTTAGATGATAAGGAGCTGCCCTGACCATTGTATATCAGCAACACCAAGACAAGAGTCAATGTGAGAATGGTCAAGAAGATGCCATCGCTTCCACGCACGTGTACATCTTGACCTCTGTTTGAATTTTATTTTAGTTTTTGTTGTTTGTAATTTAAGACATGGTTTCTGTATAGCCCCGGAAGACCTGGAACTCTCTGTGTAGACCAGGCTGGCCCCAAGCTCAGCTCCACCTGCCTTGGCCTCCCCCGTGCTGGGGCTAAAGGTGTGCACCACTACCTCTGGCTCTGTAGAATTCTATAATGTGACGACTACATCACGCCTCAGTCTTTGTTTCCCTCACGATGCTCACATTGAGTTCTTAAGTGTTGTTTTCTAGGCATGGAGCATTTCAGAGTTGGCGCAGCTCTTGCCGAGGACTCGGGTTCATTTTCCCACTTTCACATCAGGTGACTCAGAGTTCCCTGTAACTCTAGGTCTCCCTCACCTGGCCTCTGAGTACACTGCACTCTCATGCACACACATTAGAGGCACATAAGACGAGAACAGCGCGCCTGCGCAGCGCGCCTGCGCCCTGATCCATGCTGTTTCTCCATTGCCCAGCGTAAGGACTGGTGGCCAAGCTTAAGCCAGAAGGGCTCCACGGTCGGGATTTTGTTATTTCAGTTTTTAATTACATTATATACTAGAAGGACTTTGGAGTAGTTTCAGAGTTCTAGATTATGTGAGGATTCACATGCTTTGTCTAATTATTTTGAGATATGATTACTAGTTTTTTAAATTTAAGGTAGGGTTTCCTGAAGGTACTGAGTTACAAGCATTAGTTAGCCACCTAATATAGGTGCTGGGATTCGAACTGAGGTCCTCTGCAAGAACGGAAGATGCTGTGGAGTCTTCTGTCTATCGGGACTCACGCATCTTTCAGATTCGGCACTGTGCTGACAATATGGTGATGTGAGCACATATGGACAAAGTTAGAGCTGCCATAAAATATCCCTCAAAACGTCTAGAGAGCTACTTGTCAAGTCTTACAGTAAATTGATTGTTATTCAGTCTTCCTTTAAGTCCCAATCTGAAATCTGTACTGTGAAAAGCATCAGTTTTAGAAGGAACAAGGACACAGAGCCTACCCTGATCTCTACAAACACAGTAACTGTTTGGTTTTGGTATAATTGACTTTTAAAATTACTGTTTTTATTTGTGCTTTTAGAATTTCATACTGAGCGATGGGGGGGGGGGGCAGGAGTGCTCTAGGTGTGGCTGGAGGGAAGGTTTTTATTCTACACATGAGGGCGCATACAGCCAGAGGCATCTGGGAGAGTGAGTCCAGACTGAAACAGGCCCTGAGAGGAGAGAGGGTGGGGGCAGCAGAGTGGGGGGCCAAGAGTTAGGGGCAGGAGGCAAAAGAGGGAGAACTGTACCAGGAGACCAAGAAACAAGCTGAAGCCCAAGAGAACCAAGAGAGCAGGCGGCTGAAAAGTGCAGAGCTATGCAGGAAAGAAACTGGGGAACTGCAGGCCCTGGAGAGGTTTCGGGTAGGGTCAGGGTGAGAAGAGCCGAGAGGAACAACAGGTACTCAGAGAGCCTGGAGGCTACCTTGTTCTTTGTATGCTGTTAGCCTGCAGCTGGCCATTTCTCCCGGGCTTCAAGACAAACTTGAAAAAGTTGGTATAGTTGAGCATGCTCGTACTTTCATCCTTTCTCCTAATACCTCCATTCCCCCTTTTTTGCTTTATTTTGTTTAAAATTAAGTCCAGTTTTTTCTTTTATGCACGGCTATAAAGCCATGCACTAGGGCATAGCTGATGTTTGAAGGCAATTGACCCTCCTGATCCTAGCAGCCATTAACGGGCAGGAGCTCCTGGTTAATGGGGGGAGGGGTTCAGCCCCTTTCCTATCCTTGCAGAAATGTTAACTGGCTTGATCTTGCGCAGATGAACTCAAATGCTGTTTTACAAATGTAGTGCTGCCAGGACGGTTTACCTGGCGTATACAGCCATCCTGCCCCAATCCTCAGTGTTCCCTGAGTCTGGGGTAATGGGTACTAAACACTTTTGGTGTGGACATTCCATTCATGCCTGAGGCTTCATACACAGTTTTGTGTTATTCACACTGACAAGTTACGGTTTTCAGCAGTAAGCACCCTTCACCGTGCACAGAAACATCTCCCATGAGGATGAGTGTTATACTTACCATCCATATAGATATAAGCAGTTTGAGAGCATTCACATATAGTAGCATGGGCTGGAGAGATGGTTCAGTGGCTAGCTTCCCAAGGTCTTGAGTTCAATCCCCAGCAACCACATGGTGGCTCACAACCATCTGTAATGGGATCTGATGCTCTCTTCAGGTGTGACTGAGGACAGCTACAGTGTACTCATACATGAAATGAATAAATAAATCTTTAAAATAAATAAATCATAGTCTTCTGTTTAAAAAACCCATATAGTCGCATAATAATAGGTCTCTCTCCAGCTTGGGATCACACTTACAGGACTAGACATGATTTACCTCTTGTAAAGTGGGCTTTAGAATACTATGTGTTACCACTGTAACCTTCATGATGGGATTGCACCCATGCACTTACGGTTCTGGTTGGTTGTTACTGTAGCTGTCAGAGTTGAGAGGTCAGGAAGAGTGTTGACGGCTTCTCTCTCTCAGCTGTGACGTAGTGGGGAACCGAGGGCAGTGCTGAGAGACAATGTCACAGTTTTAGGGGAGGAGGTGCCTCTGGGAAGGAAACTAACCTCTGCCATTGAGCTTTTTATTTGACAGTTTGTGGCTCCTGACAGGAAGCTCAGCGCCCTCTGTAGGGGACTAGTTGTAGACATTTATTGCAGGCGTTAGCTGGAGCTAAAAGATTTGATCCACTGTTTTAAATATGTTTCAGACGTTACAGAGGCAACATGTTTGTACATTAGAACTCTGACCAAGAACATGAGCCATTCTTTTGTTGTCTTATTCTCTAGCTACTTACTCTAATAAAAATTGTATGCTGGGCCAGTGAAATGACTCGGTGGGTTGTCAGATTGGCATAACTGTAAAATGGGAATCTCGGTTGAGGAACTGGCTCCACCAATTTGGCCTGTGCACTTGGCTGCAAAGCATTTTCTTGACTGATGATTGATGTAGGAGGCCCTACTCCATTGTGACTGCTGACATCCCAGGACATGTGGCCCTGGGCTTGAACAGAAAAGGTAGCCCAGCCAGTACCCATGGCTCATCCACACTCTGGGGGTCAGTTCTTGTCTTCACATTCCTGCCTTGAGGTTCCTCCCTTGAGGTTCCTGCCTTGAGGTTCCTTCCTTGAGGTTCCTGCCTTAGCTTCCCTCAGTGACTGACTGTGGCCTGTAATTCATACAAACACTTTCCTGCTAGAGTTGCATTTGGTCATGGTGATACCTCATAGCAAAAGAAAGCAAATGGGACAGTACTGAGAAGAACTGCTTGTCATGAGTCCTGTTTGCTGTTTGACTGAGGGTGAACTACAGAACCGGGCTATGTACTTTCTAATATCTACCTTTAGTGCAACCAGAGAACACGTATTCAGATTCCTAACAAGTTGTAGGAAGTATTAACTTCTTGATCATGGTGTTTGATCATAGTACTAGAAAACGGAGTATGACATTAATTAAGTAAATTGTTTGTTAGAAGTATTGTTTGCTGTTGGATTAAGAATGGTCCTGAGAGCCCAGGTACATACTTTCTACTATTGTCATTTAGTAAATCAGAGAGGTTGTGCTCATGTTCCTGACAGATTGTAAGAAATATTAACTAGAGGCCTGCTGAGTTGGTCCAGTGGGTAAAGGCACCAGCTATGCAACCCTGATGGTGTGAAATCCCTAGAGCCACTGTTAAGCCAGACAACCAACTCCCACAAGGTGGCACAACTTCCACTGGAGCACTGTGGCACACTCTCTCTCCACACACAGTACACACTAAGTCAAGGCTTTGAAAACTCATGTGAATACTGTCTACCAATGCGAATGGTGTAGACTCACATATAGAGAAAATGTTGGGTTCTAAGCAAATAGCTTCCCTCTGATCATCATAAGACCATTGCTAGGATTCTTAGGAAGAAGAGGACGTTGTTGTTTTAAACTTAGGCTACAGTTGTCATCAACTGTCTGAGAAATCTACCCCACTCTGTAGAGCTGTGGGAGGAATCCCTCTGGATCTCAGTTCTCAGACACCAGGAGAACTGTTGCGCCCAGCGTTTCTAAGCACACACATTCTGAGGACAGCTGATCCTGAGCCCTGGTGGGTATTAGACAATCAGAAGGTGAGATGACAGTGTTAGGAAGATGCTGTGCAGAAGGGGGAACTGCCCTCATCTGCACAAGAGCTCATCCGACTTCGATGCTTCTTCCCAGAAAGCTCCAGTTGACTCTGAGCCTGTGTGTGAGTGAGGGAATCCTGGTCTGTGTGAGCAGTAGAGTGTGATGACCAGGACAACCTGAACCCCAGGGAGCATCGTGTCATGTCACCTCCTTATTAATTCTCTACATCTGTGGTACCATGAGGCTTACTGTCCTGGAAATGTTTGTGTGCTTTTAGGAGTCAGTGAGCTTTGAGGATGTGGCTGTGGAGTTCACGCAGGAGGAGTGGGCTGTGCTGGATCCATCCCAGAAGAAGCTGTACAAAGATGTGATGCGGGAAACCCTGAGGAACCTGGCCTCTCTAGGTACACATGGGCGTTGGCTTTGCTAGTCCATCAAGGACAGTGTTTCTAGCTGGTCAGTGTTCATGTATGAATCAGAATGTGCAGAAGGGAGCTGGGCTGACTATGTCAGGTGGGATGTCTTACACCATGAAGGTAGCTGTTATTTAATATGTTTTCTGTTATAAATAATTCTTAACTATTTCTCTGGTTCTACATTTTAGGTAACAAGTTGGGTAACCAGAAGGTTGTAAATGAGTGTGAAAATCTCTGGAGAAAACTAAGGTAATGTCTTTCCTAAGAGGTAGCCATATTCCAGAGTGCTTTTACAAAAGAGCGTTTTTAAAAAGAAGTAAAAAGTAAATTTCATATTAAAGAAAAATCTCCATAAGTTGTGTTTTACCCATCCGCATCTCCATATTGCAATATGGAGAACAGCTTGAATATGATGATGTCACATGTGATGTGTTGTTATAGTTCATATATGCAAACTTCATGCTGTTTAAATGTCTTAGTTTGGATTTGTGTTGCTGTGCTCAAGATTGTTAGCCAAGGCAGCCTGAGGTGGAAAGGGTTAATTTCCCCTTGTAATTAACTCAAGAGAAACCTGTAGCCATGAACCTAAGCAGAGGCCATTGGGGGTTGTGTTTACCGTCTTGCTCCTGCTGGCTTGCTCAGTTTGCTTTCTTGTACACCTGCCCATGAATAGCACTGGCCACAGTGTGCTGGACCCTTCCACACGAATCAGCAATCAAGAAAATCTGCACAGGCTTCCCTACAAGCCCAAACGGTGCAGCATCTACTCAACTGACGTTCCCTCATATGACTAGGTTTTGTCAAGGTCACAAAATACTAACCCAAAGAATTGACTCCTTGTCAACTTTACACACAAACACATCACTGTTATTCCATAAACTTTCCTGTTTGCATGTCCCAGAATGTCGTGTTAATAGTCATATCACAATTAGAATTCAAGAAAGTTGGGCAGTAAGGTGGTACATAGCTGTAATGCCAAAAAGTAGAGGCATGTAAATATCTGAGTCCAGTACTGTGCCTGTGTTCATAACAGCCATGGCCACACAGGGAGCAGTTTTCTGAAAAACAAATGAACAAAAATAAAATGCATTGCCCCCTGAAACAAACAAACAAACAAACAAACAAACAAACAAACAAACAAAGCCTCTACTATGATCTGTGGTTGGTCTTTGCTACTAAGCACCACACCCTATTTAGGATCTAACATTTCTATACCTTCTGAGACGTTCGCAGAATTCCAAACATCCCATAGTATCAGCAACTGTATGCAACAGGCAAAACCATGTCTTTCCTAGTGCATTAAGCAAATCATAGTCTGCTGCAGTGCACAGGCCAAAGAAGTCCCACATCCCCATACCTGGAGTTCAAACAAAACACATTCTTATAAAATGTCTTTGTTTTCAAAGAAACCAAAAATCCCAAAATTGTCGCTACAACAGTCTTAAGCTATTCCAATACGTTATCGGCAGCCAGTGGTGTGGTGCCCACCTCTAGTACCAGCACTTGGTAAGCAGAGAAAGGTGGATCTCTGTGAGTTCTGCTTGTGTACAGAAAGAATCCCAGGATAGCTGCATGGAGAGACCATTTTGAAAACACCAAAACAGACAAACACACACACACACACAAGATATTTCAATGCTTGCAAAATCCAAGAACTCCTTAAAAACCTAATGTTTCTTTCAAAAGTTTAAAGTCTCTGAGCTGTGGACTTCTGCTAGTTTTTTTTTTTTTTTTTAAGTTACATCCTTTCTTACTCTAAAAGGAAAACAACACGGCATAGTCACAATCATTGCCAAGTAGAACCAACCTCCTGCTGTTGTGCATCCTACCTTACTGGTATCTCCAATATCCACTATACCTGAGGCTCAGCCTTCCCCTGTGGAGACAGAGGGAAGGGATTATTTGCCTTACATGTCCCGATCACAGTCCATCATCAAAGGAAGCCAAAGCAGGAACTTAGTGCAGTCAGGGACCCAGAGACAGGAACTGAGACTGAGACCATGGCGGAAACGGCTTACTGGCTTGCTCTTGAGGGCTTGTGTAGCCTGCTTTCTTACATAATCAGAAGCACCAGGTGCTTCAGGGGTGACACCACTCACAGCTGGCTTGTCCCTCCTACACTGATGAGTGATAACACAAATGCCCTCACAGATTTGCCTGAAGATGACATAATGTAGACATTTCCTAGTCTAAGATTCCTCTCTTCATATGATGCTACATTATGTCTGGTTGACAGAGAACTATCCAAGGCACACCTCATTATTTCAAAATAGTAACAAAGGAAGCAAAAGGTTGCCTTTGTCAGTAACAGTGCTGCCTTGCAGTAACAATGCCCTGAGTCCAGTTCCCAAACCCCACATAAAACAGGACCTATCTGTAGCCTGGCACTTCTCAGAGAAAGCCTGCTTTGCTGCCATGGAAGGAAGCAGTACGTCTGAAAGTTGTACTGAACACCTCCCATGTACCACAGTGCACAGGTGCACCCAAAAACACACTAAATGTACACATTTTAAAAGCTTTGTATTGATTTATTCACAAGCCGCGGGGACATTTTGTGAATGAAATGAGAATAGAATTTCTTAATTGGCCAGGACTAATTGTTATGTCATAGACATCCAAGTATTTAAAAACAAAGATGATTTTGATTGATACTGAAATATATCAATTGATACATCCAAAATGTTCATAAGAATGGATTGAAATTTGTGTTGACTTGCTATGTGAGTATTTAATGTTCTGGAGAAGATATACCCATGCATATTTGAATATCATTGTTTCTGTTTTAGCTGTTCTCAATGGCCTTCAAAAGCATGCATTCCAAACATAATACATTCAACATGACACATTCCTTCGTTCAGTCATCAGTACACAGTCCTAGTCACATATTCTTCGTTTGTTTTGCAGCAGCCACCTGGCGGAGAAACTCTGTGACTGTAATGAAAGTCATCAGTGTGCAGAAATCTTCAGCTACGATCCAGGGCACTCTGTGAGCCCAAAATCTTGTCCAGGACTTGCCACATGTGAAAAGCATGTCTGGAAAGAAGGTGGAACTGGTCGTTCATCACTGAACCATCCAGTAGGACACAAAGCTAATGAAGACCAGGAACACAGACAGGCACTGTGTAAACATAAGGGGGTTGGGAGCAGCTCCATTTCTCCTCAGTCCCATCAGATGCATAACAGCACTCACACTGGAAAGAACCCTTCCAAAAATAGAAACTTCAGAGAAGACCTTCCCTGTGTCAGAGCTGATCAAAGGTATGAAGAACGTGACTGTGCACAGAAATCTCATGTGTGCAAGGAATGTGGGAAAGACTTTGCCACTCCCAGTTCTTTACACAGACATGAAAAGATCCACACTGCCAAAAAGCCCTATGTGTGTGAGCTGTGTGGGAAAGGCTTCGCTCGATTAGGTTACCTTTCAAAACACAAGATGAATCTAACGTGTGAGAAGGCTTTTCTGTGTAATCATTGTGGGAAAACTTTTAGTACTTCTGCTACTCTTCAGAGACATACAAAAATTCACAGTGGTGTGAAACATGTATGTAAACAGTGTGGGAAGGTCTTCCCTGTTTCCCGTTACCTTAAATCACATGAACTAACTCACACTCGGGAAAAGTCTTATGTGTGTAAGCAGTGTGGGAAAGCCTTTCCATTTTGGAGTCAATGTCGGAAACATAAAATCACTCACAGAGGTGTGAATCCCTATGTTTGTAAGCAGTGTGGGAAAGGCTTTTCTTACTTCACTTCCCTACAGTCACATGAGAGAATTCACACTGGCGAGAAGCCCTATGTGTGCAAGCACTGTGGGAAAAGCTTTGCGCACTTTGGTAACCATAAAAGACATGAAAGAATTCACACTAGTGAGAGGCCCTATGTTTGCAAGCAGTGTGGGAAGTCATTTAATAACCACAGTTCCTTTCAGTTCCACAACCGAATGCACACTGGAGAGAACCCCTACAAGTGTAAGCAGTGTGGGAAGGACTTAGCTTCTTCCTCCTCCCTTCAGAACCACGAAAGGAATCACTCTGGAGAGAAGCCCTATGTGTGTTTGCAGTGTGGGAAAGCCTTCAGTTCTAACAGTTCACTTCGGAAACACAAAATAATGCACAGTGAAGAAAAACCCTATGTGTGTAAGCACTGTGGGAAAGGCTTTCATCATTTTTATTTGCTTCGAGTACATGAACGAGTCCACAGCAGTGAGAAAGCCTATCGGTGTAAGCAGTGTGGCAAAGGTTTTCACTTTTCTAAATATCTCAGAAAACACGAGCAAATCCACAGCAGCAAGAGACCATATCAGTGTAAGCAGTGTGGCAAAGGTTTTCATTTTTCTAATTATCTCAGAAAACACGAGCAAATCCACAGCAGCAAAAGACCATATCAGTGTAAGCAGTGTGGCAAAGCTTTCTGTTACTCTAATTATCTTAAAAAACATGAAAAGCGAGTCCACAGCAGTGACAGACCCCAATGCAAGCAATGTGGAAAAACCTTTAGGTCTTCTGATCTGGCTGAAAAGCATGAATGTGTCCACACTAAAGTCAGAACCAATAAATGTCAGATGTGTGGGAAAGACTGTACATTTCCTGGTCAGCTCCACTCTTGTGAGAGACCTTATTTGTGTAAGCAATGTGGGAAAGAATTTTTGTCTCCATATTGCTTGCGAAGACATGCAGTAACTCATAGTAGAATGAAGAAGGATGGTTGTAAGTGACGTGGAAAAGTCATCCCTTGGTTAGTTCTCACAGAAATCAAACCACATGAGAGTGAAACAGATTATGTCACAGCGTGGGAATGCAGCAAACAAGTCATAATGGAGAAAAGCTACTCTTTTGAATCAATGTGTCTTTTAGTATTAACAGCCCTTTGGAGAAAAGTTTCAGAAGCTATGAAACCAGCCCTTTGGAGAAAAGCTGCAGGCAATGTGATAAAGTCTTCTGAGTTCTTCTCATTGTGGAGATGTGAACTAGCTCCCACTGGAGAGAAACCTTTTGCACGCTCTGTGGAAAGACTTCAGTTCTTAAGAGACCCTCATTTGACACTGTAGTGGTCGTTGTGGAGAGAAGAAAGCCTCTATCTGTGTGCAGTGGTTTAAGACTGCCCCCACAGGCTTGTAGATTTGAATGCTTAGTCAGCAGAGAGTACAACTGTTTGAAAAGATTAGAAGGATTGGGAAGTATCACCTGTAGGACTAGAAGTAACCTTGGAGAAATTGTGTCACCAGGGATGGGCTTTGAGAGTTCAGACACCCATGGCAGATATCTTTCTACCCTCTCTTCTGTGAATCAGCTATTGCTCAAACTCCATGCTCCCAGCCCTGAGAACAGACGGAACCTCCGAAACTGTAAGCCAGCCCCTAGATAAATGCTTTGTCATAAAAGAGTTGCCTTTTTCCTGTTATCTATGGTGGTTTGAATGGGAATGGTGTCATATTTGAATGCTTGATCATCAGGGAATGGTGCTTCTTGACAAGGATTAGTAGGTATGCCCTTGTTGGAAATGGTGTTGTCTTGTTGGAGGAAGTGTCACTGGGAGTGGGCTTTGGGGTTTAAAATGCTCAAGCGTGTTTCTCTTTCCTTGTTGCCTATGGATTCAGATGTAGAAATCTAAAGCTACTTCTCTAGAACCATGTCTGCCTGCATGCTGCCATGCTTCCAATTGTGAAGACAATGGGCTAAACTTCTGAACAAGCCCCAATTAAACGTTTTCTTTGTAAGAGTTGCCATGGTCATGGTGTGTCTTCACAGTAATAGAATACAGAACAAGGCAGTGTTTCTTCACCAAAATATATATAGATAGAGATATAGAAAATCTTACTACAAAGCTTTTGGCCATCCCAGGCTTGTTTAGATACACCATGGAGTAGAGAACACAGTGTAAAGTAGCCTAAAGTACAGAATTTGTGAAGTCTCCATTGTCATTTGGTAACACTTTAAAAAGAACGTATCATTCATGGGTGGTGGTGGCACACATCTTTAGTCCCAGTGCTTGAGGCAGATGCAGGCAGCTATCTGTAAGAAGAAACCCTGTGTCAATAAAGAGAAGATGGAAAGAAGAGAGGAGGGAAGAAGAGAGGGGAATGAGAGAAAGACTAACTCCTGGCACTGGAAACTCAGAAGTTAAGAAATAGCAAGGTTTGAGAAACATTTGGTTAAAAGGGATACTTGATTTTAATCTGACAGTCTCACCTAATGAGTCTGTGTGCTACCTCCAGTGATGAGGCTGGGTATGAATATCACTTATTAGGAGGTGTGGGGGCAGGGCATGTACTCCTACTTGGGAGGCTCATGAGAAGGATCTCAGGTTTCAGAGCTGTCTGGTCTACGCATCGAATTCCTGGTATTTCCAGGGAAACTGGGTTCCCCTTTTGGAGATTGTATTTTGTGAGCCCAAAAGAAATCTCAAGGATTATTTAATAAAATTTGAGTGAAAGAGTGAAAAGCGACATACCAGGCAAGCTATAGGTCTTGGAGGCTGCCTGAAGAAAGTTGTGTCCTAGCGTTTCCTCTGACTCCTTCCCCTGACCCTGCTCTTTCCGTAGTAAGTAGCTTTCAGTTGGACATAGCTTCTTGGTACGTTTAAATGTTCAAATATAGCTGAGTGGTGGCTTATAGCAGGAGGATTTAACATTCAAGGCCAGTCCTTGGTACATAGAGAGTTTGTGCATGATTTGGAAGGACTGTATAGAGGGACACTTTCTAGGAAGATTTTTAAAGTTTATGCACATGTGTCTTTGTGTGGGTATATGTCTGACAACACTTGTGGAGCCCAAAGGGCTGGAAATCCTGGAGCCAGAGTTAAATGCAGTTGTGAATTTCCCAACCTAGAACTATGAATGAAGTCCAGTTCTCTGCAAGAGCAGTATACACTGTTGAGCAATCTCTCCAGTCCTTAATTTACATGTTTGCCTGATTTTGTGTTGATGCTTTCCCTGCTGGCATGGCTGTGGCCATTTTGCTCCATGACTGCCAGCTATTTCATATCGTTGCTGTAATATGGTTGTCAGTCATTGATGCAAAACAAAACAAAACAAAACAAAACAAAACAAAACAAAACAAACAAAAAAATGACTCAGAGCACGGTCATGCTGACCACATACCCCTTTTGTTCTGTATGTTATGAGGTGTGTTAATCTTTAAAAAAAAAGACCCACAACAATAAATTTCATGTAGGACCCATTAAATTAAAGGTTGATACAAACTGTTATGTCTAAAATGGCTTGAGTCAGGGCTGACCACTGGGCAGCCCTTCCAGCACCTGCATATGAGCTCACTGTGGTTTTGTGGTTTTAGCTTTTATAAGCTGGCCCTGAGAAATGTCCAGCTCACAGCTTTATGCTGTTGCCCTGGTCAATCACTCTTGGGGATTGTGTTCAAACCATCCCTGTTTAACTGAGATCGCTGTTCATGTGGTTTGTGGGGTAACCCTTGGACCCCAGCATTTTTCTACGTAGGTTTGTATAGCACACAAAGTTGGAGTCTAGGTCTTTTCCTCAGTGTATTGCATTTGACGTATGATGTATGAGTCAAGACTCCTTTCTTTATATCGCTGAGTGGGAGTGGATGGTGTGTCCTCCTAAAGCAGAACCAAGACATAGTAATGAACATAGTATGTCAACTCATTAACATAGTTCAATGTGAACATAGTATATCAACTCATTTATTAAGATTCTGGTTTTCTTTTGCCCAGGTGCCAGAGTTTTCACCACAGAACCTTTGCAGATTCTATTTTATATTTGTACGTACACACTATTATTACTTTAATAACTGAGTCTTTAAAAGATTTCTTTGTCCATTGTTAGTCATTTAACTTGACAGGCCTTAATATACATTTTCTGTATTACGTGAGTGTGTGTGTGTGTGTGTGTGTGTGTGTGTGTGTGTGTGTGTGTACTAGAATCACTGAGTGACTAACCTGCTCACTAGGGCTGTGCTCGTGGATGGAGGTGCTGTTGAAGCCCCAGTTCTTTGGTCAGGCCTTTGCAGTCCAATCAACAAAGTCCAGCCAACAACATCTCTGCCCTTGGGAAAACTGCAGTGCTGTGGGATGAAGAGAAGTTCCCAAGGCTCATCTGCTATGGTCATAACATGAAACAGTTAATTTCTTAAAATTAGGCAATAATTATACAAAATTGGATATACGATTTCAAGTGATATTTATGCTTTTCTACAGAAAGGGGAGGGGCAGGGATCCCATCTGCTCTGGGCCTTCTCAGCCTCACCTCTATATCTTTCTCCTTTTCTACATACCTCTCAGATCCAAGCCAGCCCAGCCTCAGCTACGCTCTTCCAGCTGGGCTGTTGACCCCTGGAATTTAATTTGGGAAATCAATTTGTATTAGTGAGGATTTTCCACCATCATAGAACTTATGGAAAATACACACACACATGCACACACACACACACACACGCATGCATTTTACTGGAATGACTTCCAGTCTGCAGTCCAGCCTATCCAACAATGGGCAGCTGTGAATGGAAAGTCCAAGAATCTAGTAGTTGCTCAGTGCCCCGAGGCTGGGTATCTCAGTTGGTCTTCTGTATGTCCTCCAATGCCAGTGAAGAAGTGGATGTTCTGGCAAGTTGAGAGCAAGCAGTGAAAGAACAAACAGACCCCTTTTCCTTCCATGTCCTTCTGTAGGCTTCCAGCTGCACGTGTGGTGTAGGTGAAAGGTGTGTCATCCTGCCTCAGGATCACAGGCGCACCCTCCATGTCTGGATTGTAGTTTACTCCAGATATAGTCAAACTGACAATCAAGAATAGCTGTCACACAATTGTTACAGAATTCTTTGCGACTACTCTCTAAAGGTAATGTCTGCGCTCCAGTCCCTGAGCTGCTTAAGGGCAGGACTTGAGCTCTGCCAATGGACTGAGGCATTTGAAGTCTCCTATTTCTGCACCAAGAAATGATGTATGCTTTGTCAAATGTGCAGATGGCTTTGGGAGATGTTCTGTAGTAAGGTTATCTCCTGGTACCTTAACTCTCATGAATGAAGTTTACCTCATACACCCTGTACTCTGCAGGATTCTTGTCCTCATCTAAGGATCTGGTGCTCTTGATGTTGTACTCTGAATCGCTTTCACTCTGCAGCTACCTGGCTGATCATCTGCATGGCCACATGTCTCAGCTGGTCTGCAGTATTTACCAGAATCCCAAGGAAACAGGCTCCAGTGTGGGTGAAGGAATGGGCTCGGCAGTGAGTGTAAGAGCAGACAGATGGAGAACGAACTCCCTTCTTCCACGTCCTTTATATTGGGCGCCAGAGGTGTGTCCCGGATCAATGCCGTATCGTCCTACATCAAAAGATATGGGTTAAAAATGATCTTCCCAGCCAGCACTCCACAGGAAGAAGCAGGTGGATCTGTGGGACTTTGAGGCCAGCCTGGTCTACAGAAACTGAGAAAGCACAAAGCCCTGTGAATCATGGAAGTGAATGAAGGATCTTCTTTGCCAGCGTAGCTACATAGTATTTCTTGTGAATTAACTGTTTTACTCTATTAGTGTAGTCTTTCAGATAGCGACCATTGTGATTTCCATAGAAAGGATTCAGTTCACCAGGACACAGAAAACCCCATTTTAAAACCACATACCAACACGTGAAAATTTGCTCAGTATGGGGAGACATGTAACTATACTGATCAACCTACACATATCTTTCTAAATTAAACATTAATTCTGTCAGAAATTGCGAAGTATGTTCTTACGGATAGGAAGCATCCACTTACTCTGTAAACAGATTTAATGCTGCAACATGTTACACACACTGTGTTCATGGACATTGACAGGAAGACTGATACCTGCTTCTCTATTGGCATAATGACTGGAGGAAAAAAATCACAAAGTCAAACGTGTAACAATATAAGTATGAAAAGCATATACATAGAGAGACTCTGTCCCAAAACCCAAACTAAAACCAACCTACTAAGGCCTAGGCAATTGCTGCCTTCCTAGCTGACCATTTTATGCTGATCTTAATATTACAAGGGAACTGTCTCAGATGCTGTGGCTACTGTCACAAGGAAACTTTCTCATTCCTGAATTGATTGCACATGCTGCTGTTCTGTGCTTTGCTGGTCTTGGAAACCGATCACAGTGGAAGTCAGTTAGAACTGCTTTGTGCACTTAGCCCTAATAAGCTTGGACCCAAACCAACTGTCTGGCTGTACTTCCTGCCCCTGTATAGGAGTTTTTATGGATTTTGCTTTTATGAGTTGCCCCTTAAAAGATGGACTCCAACATAAGACTTTCATTTTGAGTAGTGGTCGAGTAAAGTTTAAGTTCCCAAGACCTCCCTGGGAACTAACATCCTACGTGGCAGAAAGAGTTGTGTGTGTGGGTGACTGACATCCTGGTTGGCAAGTTAAGTCGTGAATGTTAGACAAGCAAGTCCCCTGCCACAGATGAATAAACCAACCAATGAGGACAAGACAAATGTACAACAAAAACATGTTCCTAAAGAAACCCCCATCCCTTAATCCTGGTTGGTGGGATAACTCGGCACAGGTGTTTCTGGATTTTAGACTTAAGTGCTCTACAGGATCCTGGTTCAGTGTTACAGTCAACTCCTCAGTTTTTGTCTGCAGCCCTGATCATCAGGCCTAGAGAAAATGCTCAATAAATGACTCCTGACTCTTGGGCCCCAATGTAACCAACCAACCAACCAACAACAACTAGAAAGAGAGAGGGAGTATCACTAGTATAGGAAATGCCTTTTGTTTCGCTGCTTTTTTTTTTTTTTTTTTTTTTTTTTTTTTAAACAGAGTTGCTCTTTGTAGCTCTGGCTATCCTAGAACTCTTTCCGTAGCTCAGGCTGGTTTGAACTTGGAGGTCTGCCTGTCTCTGCCTCCTGGGTGCTGGGATTCAAGTTGTTCATTACAATGTCTGTCTCAACTGGGAGCTTAAGAAATGGAGGCATAGAACATAGTCACATAGCAGGGGTCAGGGTCAGGGTCAGGGTCTGGGTACAAATGTTGGAGAGGGTTAAGCATTAACTAAAACAAAACAAACCTGAAAAAAAATATAGAAACCTACTTTGTTGTAAGTCAATTAAAAAGTAGTTTTAAAAAACAGAGAAAAGTAGGGGGCATGGTGGCACAGCTTTTACCCTCCACTTAGGGGGCAGACACAGGAAGCTCTCTGAGTTCAAGGCCAGCCTGTCTCAGAGAGAGGCAGATGGAGGGAGAGTTAGTTCCAGGATAGCCAGGGCTACACAGAGAAACTCTTTATCTTGAAAAACCCAATAAATGAAAGATAGACAGACAGACAGATGAAATATTACAGAAGATATGAAAGATACGCATGGATAAGTAATGCTGCGTCTAAAGGCTTGGTTATTAAGCAAAAAGGCTGTTACCAGGAACTCTATAGGAGTTGGTTGTCAGGCATTCCCTGGGCCCCTCAAAAACCACAGACTGCTGCTGCTGATCCGGCACCTCCTCCCAACCTCAGTTACACACAAGTTTATTTTAATCTCATTTTTCTTTCAGATAATTTAAATGAGTTACTTTCTAGCTGTGTTTTGTGCTTAGGTATATTTCTTACCAAATGGCAATTGACTCCTCCCACCCCTCTCTCTCATTCAAAATAAAGAGTCCAGACTCCTGCCATTGCCCTTGGCTGCCCAGCAGTACTAGTTGGTCAGCTCTTATTGCTGATGACACCACACAGCAGACACTCTACAGAGAAAGCCAGTTGTGCACTTTCTGATGGCTGTTCTTCCATATGCTACAGGTGCTGTTCAGGCTGCTGGCATCGAAGGGACAAGAGTGGCCTTACCTAGTTATGAACGTGGTGAGCTACAGTGCAGCCTGCCCACTGGTGAAACGGTGGTAATACTCTCTCATGGAATGAAAGGCTTTTTCCATGGGAGGGAAATGGAATGAAATCCAGTAAAAGAAAATGAAAACAAAGCAAAACTGTGGCCTGTGGCTGAGGAGGTCAAAGGTCCTTGGGGTAATTTACAGAACAAGAACTAAACCGCTGTAGGCCGGCTTACTTTCTAAACATATATTTATATCCACAGAAAAATGCTACATTTAATCTTAACCCAAGAAGCTTCCCTTGAGCCCAGGATGATTTACAGTGAACTGCAGTCAACACAGAGACTCGTGGCTCTAGGTACTGGGAATAAATGACATCCGATGGCTGACACTTAAGTGGGATAACCTCTACTACCCCGATAAGGCTCTGGGAACTTCACAGAAGCGGGTGTAGACAAGTGTTAGGGGACAGAATGTAGGGAAGGCCGCACAGTGATTTGTTCTGGGCATGACACACACTGCAATGCTGATCTCACGGCCACAGCTCACGGCTCAGTGCCCGCCCACACACAACTGGGCCTGTATCGTGATTGGGGGCGTCGCGTTGGACTCTGCCCCCTTATGTTCAAAGTATTGGCTACTGGTGGGTCTTTAGGAGCGATGCAGGCATCGTTCTCATTTGTGGATACATAGGCCCCAGTGAGGCAGTGGGTCCCAAGGAAAACACACAACTGTGAATGGGAGAAGCTGTAAAGGGGCAGAGGGATTGGAAATGGTAGCTGAGAGATGGAGGGAGGGAATAAGGAAATCAGAAAGCCTCGTGTACATGGATTATGTTTAGCTTGCGTGTCAGCGTGGCACAAAATAGAATGGCCTGAGGTGCCCACATTTAATCCCAGCCCTTGGAAGAGACAGGTGGGTGGATGTGAGTTTGAGTCCCGCCTGGTCTACGTAGTAAGTTCCGGGACAGCCACAGCTACATTTAAAAGACCCTGCTGCAAAATTTAAAAAGAATCCCCACAATGTATATGCATACATATTTAAGCCTATCATCTGATTAGAGGGGAAAGTTAACATTTGTTATTCTAAAGGTAAATGGAAATCGTTCAAAACTGAAGACACGTTGGCAAGTAGAAGAAAACACCAAAGCCATCAAAGAGAAAAATAAACATACACATAAAACATAGGTATAAGTCAATACAGAAATGAAAGTGGTTTTAGGGCTGGGGCCAGTGGAGGACTCGGTGGGTTAAGAGACTTTTTCATTGGAAGCATGAGCCTCAATCCCCAGTGCCTGAGTAAGAGGCGGGGTTTCATCACAAGCTTGCTTTTATCCTCAGTAACTACAGACAGACACTTGGTAGATCTCAGCATCTTCCTGACTGCCAGCCTGAATCCAAGCTAAGGTCCTGACTCAAGGGAGAAAATTACTGTGCCAGAGCAAGAAAACATAAGTCAGTAATACTTACCCCACAGAATTTTTAAAGTGTTTATTTATGAAAAACAATGAGTTGGCCATTCTCAAGGCATAGGTAGATGGATCTTTGGGAGGTCAAGCCTTGTCTACACATACATTTTAGGTTATCCAGCGCCGCACAATGAGATCCTATCTCAAAATCAAAGCCCAAAGCCAACAAAAGCATGAGATCACACACACGACATCAGACTCTGCCCTATTAAACCCTACAAATAATATCAATACTCATAAATAACTCATTGGCCCATTAATCACAGTGATGAGACAAAATACTATTAATGAATATTGGCATGTTTGAACATAAATAGGCTGTTAAATAAAACAGAAAATCAAAACATAAAACTACCTCACCTATAAAAACATCATTCACTAACTTACATGGTAATTCTTCAGTAAACTTTACAAAATTAATTCATCATACTTCTCTTTTTTCTTGTGATTTTAAGCCAAAGGTTTCACTTTCTGGGTCTAAGTAGTCATTCCTTATCACCTAGTTGGATCAGTGCTAACTTGCTACAGTAAAAATTAGAAATCTGGACACCAGCGACAGACCTTAAAAAGTAACTTACTGATGTGGGATGGGGAGGCAGACTCCTTGCATGGATATACCAGGAAAGCCAGAGTCAAGAGATTACTGATTCCAGGTCAGCTCCTAAGAACAAATACGACATTCCACTCATAATGCGTATTTTCTGGATGATGCGTAACAAACACCAGCTGAGCAGTGTCCAGTCCTTCATCTCGCTGATATTTATCAGAATGAACTTGAGAAATTTTCTTTTTTTCCCCTCTATCAATTAATTTATTCACTTTACATCCCTATCACTGCTCACTTCCTCCAGGTCCCCTCACACAGTTTCTCCCCTTCCCCCTCTCCTCTGAGAGGGTGGAGGCCCCCTGGGTATCCCAGTACCCTAGTACATCAAGCCTCTGCAGGGCTAGGTGCATCCTTTCCCAGTGAGGCCAGATAAGGCAGCTCAGTTAGGAGAATGGGATCCACCGACAGGCAGCAAACAGCTTTAGGGACAGCCCCGCTCTAGTTGTTGGGAACACACATGAGGACCAAGCTGCACATTTGCTACATATGTGTGGGAGCTTTAGGTCTGGCTCCTTTACATCTGGCTGATGACTCAGTCTCTGGGAGCCTCCAAAGGTACAGGTTGGTTGACTCTGTCTTTCTGTGGAGTTTGTGACCTGCCCCCAGCCCACTCAGTTCTACCCCCAACTCTTCCAAAAGACTCCTTGAACTCCGTCTAATGTTTGTCTATGGGTCTCTGCATCTGTTTCAGTCAGCGTCTGGGTGGAGTTCTCAGAGGACAGTTATGTTGGGCTCCTGTCTGCAAGCATTAACAGTATTATTAATAGTTCAAGGGACAGGTGCTTGCCCATGAGATGGGTCTCAAGTTGGGGCAGCTATTAGTTGGCCATTCCCTCGGTCTCTACTCCATCTTTGTCCCTGCATTTCTTATAGACAGGACAAATTTTGGGTCGAAGTTTTGTGTGTGGGTTGGTGTCCTTTCCCCTCCACTGGGGGTTCTGCCTGGATACAGGAGGTGGGCACCTCAGAACCTGAGGAATTTTCAAGGAACTTCTCCAGTATTTGGAGTCTCCCACACTTAATATGATCCTGTTTTTTTTTGTATCAGAAAACCCTTTGATCTGGATGTACTGTTTGCACATGTGTGCAATTGAACCCAATTGTCACTTTTAATCAAAGTTGTTTCCCAAACCTTATGTCTTAATTGTTGAGTTGAAACAAGAAATGTTCACCAAATGTTCACATGTTTTTCAAGGTGAGTCTGTATGATACGTTCTTTTAAGTACTAAGAGAGTGATGATGGACGGGATGGAGAGATGGCTCAGTGGTTAAGAGCACTGGCTGCTCTTCCAGAGGTCCTGAGTTCAATTCCCAGCAACCACATGGTGGCTCACAACCATCTGTAATGGGATCCAATGTATTCTTCTGGTGTGTCTGAAGACAGCGACAGTGTACTCACATAAAATCGATAAAACTTAGAAAACAAAAAGAAAGTGATGATGGAGACTTGACAAATTCTACATTTTAGAATTACACAATCATGAGTACATTCATGTGTAATTAAAAAAAAAAAAAACCTGAGATAATCGAAAAGTTTGGAAGACTTCTTGTGCATGAAAGGTTGCTCTCCAAAATGGTAACGTCAATATTTTCTGAGGACCTTGAGATAACTAAAGCATTCCCTGGTGTGCATAAGGCTCTTATCCAGTGGGAGCTAGTTCCCATCTTCTCCACAGTCAAAAGAACTCAGAAGACTTCATCTGTTGCTTGCAGCTTTTTTCCAAAGGCTTTTCTCCAGTGCATCTGTTTCCGTGTATTAGGAGGGAATTTCTGTTCCTAGTAGCTACATGGTTTCAAAACAATGGGCATTGGATCCCATTATAGACGGTTGTGAGCCACCATGTGATTTCTGGGAATTGAACTCAGGACCTCTGAAGGAGCAGTCAGTGTTCTTAACTACTGAGCCATCTCTCCAGCCCATTTCCCCACATTTTAAGTATAAAATGCCACTCTCGTGTTGTTTGATTTCTATGAGAGCTAACCAAGAGAAGATTTCTCAAGTTACTTACAGACATCCTGATTTGTTTTTCTCCTACGAATTAGCGCATGTTTTCACTAATGCTATGATGTCAGGGGCCGTTGCACACCCTGTAGGTACATAGGATCTCTTGCTGCTGTGGCTTTGTTCATGCATTTCAACACAGAAAGCACAGCAAAAGGCTTTCCTGTATTGCTTACATTCTTAGGATCTCTCTTTTGTGGGTTTGTCACGTCTTTGAGAATATGGAGGATAATGAAAGGCTTTCCCACACTGCTTGCACACATAGGGTCTCTCTCCAGTGTGAATGCTATCATGTGTTTTAAGGGTACTAGAATACCCAAAGTTTTCCCTACAGTATTCACACATATAGGGCTTCTCACCAGTGTGAATTCTATGTGTTTTTAGGGAACTGGAGGAACTAAAGCTTTTCCCACACACATAGGGGTTCACACCTGTGAGTTACTTCATGCTTTTGCAGTTGAATCAAAATCATGCATTTGGCTAGCTCTGACACAGGGAAGGTCTTCTCTGAAGTTTTTATTTTTGGAAGGGTTCTCTCCAGTGTGAGTGCTTTTATGCATCTGAAGGGACTGAGGAGAAGCGCAGCTGTTCCCAAACCCCTTATGTTTACACAATGCCTGTCCGTGTTCCTGGTCTTCATTAGCTTTGTGTTCTACCAGGTGGTTAAGTGGCACAGCCAGAGATGTTCTTCCCAGACACGCTTTTCACATGTGGCAAGTCCTGGACAAGATTTTGGGCTCACAGAGTGCCCTGGATCGTAGCTGAAGATTTCTGCACACTGATGACTTTCATTACAGTCACGGAGTTTCTCCACCAGGTGGCTGCTGCAAAACAAATGAAGAGTATGTGACTAGGACTGTGTACTGATGACTGAACGGAGGAATGCTGGTGTCACTTGGGAAACAGTTTGTAACATGTTCAGACTGCATGCTACCCAAGTCCACTAAGGACAGCTACCATGTCTCCAAGTCCACTAAAGACAGCCACAATGTCTCCAAGTCCACTAAGGACAGCTACAATGTTTCCAAGTCCACTTAGGACAGCTACAATGTCCCCAAGTCCACTCAGGACAGCTACAGTAGAAACTGTGGGATTCATGTATGGTGAGACATATCTCCTTGAGAACACTACACATTCAGATAGTATTTCAGCACAAATATTATTATGTACATTCTGTGCTTCAAACACAGTGGATCCACCAGCATATTTGAGATACTACTAGGATGGAATAATCACTGGGAACAGTAACATGTTGTGTAAGGCTGGCCTGGGCCAAGATACAATCTATGTCTGCTGCCAGTGGCGGACCTGAGGGATGGAGCTGAGAAATAAGGAGTCTAAACCTGACATGGTGAATTAAATAGGTTACTCTGTTGGGGACTGATTTTCGCCTTGATTTGATTACTAGTTTTTTTTACCCTTGGAGGAAGAAATTATGTAACTGATTTTTTTTTTTTTTTTTTTTTGTACCTTTGAAGGAGGATACAGTTCAGAGACTCTGACTTTTAAAAATGATACTAGGTTTTAACGTTTAGAGTGTTGAAATTTCTTAACACAGTTTCTTAGTTTTAAGTTGTGGAATTAATACTAATGTGATATGATGGAGACAAACAAAAAGGACAAACTATGGTTTAATATTAGGGTGTTTGTGTCATTACCCACGTAGACAAGAGAAGTCAACTGTGTTGCTATTTTGTCAACTTGACAAAACCCACAGTCATCAAAGAGAACATCAATTGAGAAAATATCCCTAATCACATCAACCTGCAAGCAAGCAAAAAGTCAAAGTCTTTGAACTGTATTCTCATACAAGGCACAAAAACATCAGTTTCATAGTTTCTTCTCCAAGAGAGAAGAACCAAGGCATAGTAATAATCAAGTCAAGGAAAAAAGTTCTTGATTGGAGAACAATGTAGAAGTGTCTAGTCCACTGTGAACAGTGCCATTCCAAAGCAAGCTGTCATGAGGTGTGAAAGAAAGAAACTGAGCAAGCCAGAGGGAGCAAGAGAGCAAGCAGCATTCCTCCATGGCCTCTGCTTGTCCACACCTATGCCCATGGCCTCTGCCTTTAGTTCATGCCTACGCTTATGCCTTTGCTTACACTTGACTTGATGCCCTGACTTCCCTTGATTATTTACTACAAACTGCAAGATGAGGTTAGTGTCCTCCATTGCAAGTTGCTTGAGATCCTGGTCTGCATCACAGCAATACAAAGCCAAACTGAGACACACTGTATGGCAGAGAGTTTGTATACTGAACTACGATAACACGTCACATATACTACCATCATTTTCTAGTTGCTCTCAAGATTGAAATGCTTGGAATGTATTATTGCTGATGCTTAGCATACAAATTTTAGGAGAAAATTTTCTGAAACAAAATTGTCTGAGGCTTGATGCAACTTTTACTTTGTTGTAAAGATGCCCTAGCACAACAGCAGTCTACAATATGACTGGAGAACAAATTATGTCAGTTTTCTCCAGAGATTTTCACACTCATTAACAAACTTCTGGTTACCCAACTTGTCTCTTAAAATGTAGAACCAGAGAAATAGTTAAGAATTATTTATAACAGAAAACATATTAAATAACAGCTACCTTCATGGTGTAAGACATCCCACCTGACATAGTCAGCCCAACTCCCTTCTGCACATTCTGATTCATACATCAACACTGACCAGCTAGAAACACTGTCCTTGATGGACTAGCAAAGCCAACGCCCATGTGTACCTAGAGAGGCCAGGTTCCTCAGGGTTTCCCGCATCACATCTTTGTACAGCTTCTTCTGGGATGGATCCAGCACAGCCCACTCCTCCTGCGTGAACTCCACAGCCACATCCTCAAAGCTCACTGACTCCTAAAAGCACACAAACATTTCCAGGACAGTAAGCCTCATGGTACCACAGATGTAGAGAATTAATAAGGAGGTGACATGACATGATGCTCCCTGGGGTTCAGGTTGTCCTGGTCATCACACTCTACTGCTCACACAGACCAGGATTCCCTCAGTCACACACACTGAGAGTCAACTGGAGCTTTCTGGGAAGAAGCATCGAAGTCGGATGAGCTCTTGTGCAGATGAGGGCAGTTCCCCCTTCTGCACAGCATCTTCCTAACAATTGTCATTTCACCTTCTGATTGTCTAATACCCACCAGGGCTCAGGATCAGCTGTCCTCAGAATGTGTGTGCTTAGAAATGCTGGGCGCAACAGTGTTCGAGACCAGCTTGGGCAAACAACTTGGGTCCCCCAGAACCAGAGCGAGGAAGACAAAGAGACTGCTGAGCCTACATCTACTGAATCTTCCCTGTCTGGAACTACATTCTTGGGGCTTCAAATGCAAATGTACTTCCCTGGGTTACAGTCCTAACTTCAGATGCAAATGTGCTTAATTCTAGCCCTTCCAGGGGCGCAGCACAAAAAGCCAGTATCCTGCCTATGGTCAGCTTCAAGGTGTCCTGAAAAATTAATATTTCTCTGCCACCAGCTGACCAGAGGTGCCAAAAAGGCTCTCCACACAACAGTTCTCCTGGTGTCTGAGAACTGAGATCCAGAGGGATTC
Source organism: Micromys minutus (assembly GCF_963924665.1). Lineage (NCBI taxonomy): Eukaryota > Metazoa > Chordata > Mammalia > Rodentia > Muridae > Micromys > Micromys minutus. Next base: position 3,669,894 of record NC_137957.1, read on the forward strand.
CTCCCACAGCTCTACAGAGTGGGGTAGATTTCTCAGACAGTTGATGACAACTGTAGCCTAAGTTTAAAACAACAACATCCTCTTCTTCCTAAGAATCCTAGCAATAACCTCACAGTCATCAGGATACTATGTTCAAATGCTAAGAACCCATCACATTCTTTAAATATGAGTCTACATCACCTGAACTGTTAGACGCTACTCATATATCTTTTCAAATTAAATTATTTTTATTTATTTACATTCCAAATACTGCTCCCCCATTCAAGTCTCCCTTTCCAGAGTTCTTCACCCAAGCCCCCTCCTTTTACTTCTGAAAGGGTGCTCCTCCCCCACCTCTACCTTGCCATCCAGCTTCCCCCTTCCCTGGGGCATCAAGTCTCTACAGGAATAGGCTCATTCTTTTCTACTGGGGCCACACAAGACAGTCTTCTGCTACATATGTGCTGGGACTATGGACCTGCCTATGTATGCTCTTTGGTTGGTGGCTTAGTCTCGGGAGCTCTTAGGGGTCCTGGTTGGTTAATATTGTTATTCTTCCTATGGAGTTGCAATCCCCTTCAGCTCCTTCAATCCTTTCCCCAACTCTTCCACATAGGTCCCTAACCTCAGTCTAATGGTTGGCTGTAAGTGTCTGCATCTGCCCCCGTCAGCTGCTAGAATGTCTCAGAGGACAGCCATACTAGGCTCCTGTCTGCAGGCACAACATGGCAGCAGTAAGACTGTCAGGGTTTGGAGCCTGGGCATGGGATGGATCCTAAGTTGGGCTGGTCAGTGAATGAATGGCCTTTCCTTCAGTCTCTGCTCCATTTCTATTCCTGTATTTCCTTTGGACAGGAACAATTCTGGGTCAAAAATTTTGAAGATGGGTTGGTGGCCCCATCCCTCCACTGGGAGCCCTGACTGTCTACGGGATGAGGTCTCTTCAGGTTCCATCTCCCCACTGTTGGGCATTTTGACTAAGGTCATCCCCATTGAGTCCTGGGAGCCTCTCACATCCCAGACCTCTGGGACTTTCTAGAGGTTTCCCCCACACCCACCACCTATAGCTGCATATTTTCATTCATTCTCCTGACCTCTGGGCTTCCCCCATACCTGATCCTGTCACCCTTTACCCTCCAACTCCCCTCCCTCCTCCCACTCAGATCTCTCCCTCTGCCTCCTGAGATTATTTAGTTCCCCCTTCTAAGTGGGATTGAAGTATCCACACTTGGGCTTTCTTCTTGTTAAACTTGGTATAGTCAGGCAGTTGTATCATGGGTGTTGTGTACTTGTGGGCTAGTGTTTACATATCAGTAAATATATAGGATATATGCATGTCCTTTTGGGTCTGGGTCACCTCACTCAGGATGATATCTACGAGTTCCATCCTTTGCCTGCAAAATTCATGATGACCTTGTTTTTAATAGCTAAATAGTATTCTATTAAGCAAAGGAGTCACATTTTCTTCATCCATTCTTTGGTTGAGGAGAATCTAGGTGGTTTCCAGCTTCTGGTTATTACAAATAAGGCTTCTATGAACATAGTGGAGCATGTGTCCTTGTGGTATATGCCTGGGAGTGGTATAGCTGGGTCTTCAGGTAGAACTATTTCCGACTTTTTTTTTTTTAAGGAACTGCCAGATTGATTTCCAGAGTTGTTGTACCAGTTTGCAATTCTACAAGCAATAAGAAGTGTTCCTGTTTCCCCATATGCTCTCCAGCATGTGCTATCACTTAAGTTTTTGATCTTAGCCATTCTGATTGGTGTAAAGTAGAATCTCAGGGTTGCATATTTTTTAAAGCCTTGATTTAGTGTGTATTGTGTGTGGAGAGTGTAAGCATGTCACAGTGCTCTAGTGGAAATTGGTACCACCTTGTGGGAGTTGGTTCTCTTTGTCTAGCTTAACAATGGGTCTAGGGATTTCTGATCATCAATGCTGCGTAACACATGCTTTTATTCCCTGAGCCAACTCAGCAGCCTCTAGTTAATATTTCTTACAATCTGTCGGGAACATGAGCACAACCTCTGTGATTTACTAAATGACAATAGTAGAAAGTATGTACCTGGGCTCTCAGGACTGTTCTTAATCCAACAGCAAACAACACTTCTAACAAGTAATTCATTTTATTAATACCCTACTCTGCTTTCTAGTACTATGATAAAATATCATGATCAAATGCTACTTGGGCAGGAATGTGTTTATGTGGGTTACAAGTTATAGTCAATCACTGAGGGAAGCCTACTCGGGAGACATAGAAAAGACACGCGCAAATGCCAATCTGGCGGAGTTAACTTTTCAGCTGAGGTTCCCGCTCTTTCCATGATGTCAAATTGACAGCCCACTGAACCATCTCACTGACCCATCACACCATTTCCATGTGAGAAGCCACTGGGCCATTAGACAGGAGTAAAGATGGCACATGCTCTTAGACAGAGCTCTAATTCACCAACACGCTATCCCTCTAATTTCTAAAATGCACTGGAAATTCAAATATAACCAGTGCCCTCACGGGATATTATGAACCTTCCCAGAACCCACAGTTGCCAAATAAAAATTTTATTAGCTGGTTAGGCTTCTTCCCTTGAGTTGTTGGTTGCAGAGGCACTCCTTTCCCTAAAAACTTGACACCGGCTCTCTGCACTGCCCTTGGTTGCCCACTATGTCACTGCTGAGGGAGGGAAGCCGTCAACATCCTTCCTGACCTCTGAACTCTGACAGCTATGTGTCAACCAGACAAAGACCTAAGTGCACGGGTGCAACTGTATCTTGGAGGTTACAGGGGTAATGCACTGTATTCTAGCAGGATTCCCACCACATAGAGGGAAACTGCGTCTTGTCCTGTCTGACCTACAGTTGGAGAGGTCACAGGCTCTGCAGTGAGTCTACTGTGATTCTATTTACTGCTGGCACTCTCAACACTGTCGCTATGCTCACAGGCAAGTGCAGCTCTTATCTTCATGAGAGATGCTTCTGTGAGCAGTGGACGACGATGAAAACCACAGCTTGTCAACGGGAAGAGAAAAGGTGTCTATGCAGTGCTCAGCCATCAACAGAACGTCTACACCACACCTCTCTCCCCACCCCGTTCCCCAGGTACAGGGAGCATTGAGCAGGAGGATGAAAAGTAATTGTAGAAGCCAGAGCTTGGGTTCAAACAGTGTGTTCTGGATATGCTAGGACTCCATTTATAAAAACAACAGCAATTGTGTTTGTCTGGGCCAGATCAAGAAATGTCAGGATTCCAGCATCCATGGGGAATGGGCTCATAAACCCTTCACCATTATTTGAGAAGTTATGTCCCTTGGTATGTCAACTGTGCTCTAGAGCATGCTTTGAGTCATGCACATAAGAGCAGAAAAATTGTATTCAGTAGGCCAACTGGAAAAAAAAAAACAAATTTTGGCAGGGGATAGAGAAGTTAGGAGAGCCATATGATATGCTCAAAATTATTGTCTACATGTATGAAATTCAGAAAGTATACATAGAAATCATATTTTTAAAGGTAAATGAAGTCAGCTGGGCAATGCTGGTGTACACCTTTAATCCCTGCACTGGGAGGCAGAGGCAGGCTGATCTCTGTTGCCTTGGAGGCCAGGCTGGTTACAGAGTGAAACAGGCAGGGTTGCTTAGAGAAAGCTTGTCTCAAAAGTTAGTTAATTAAATAATTAATATAAGTAAACATGTTTTATTAATTATACATATATTATATATTTCATATATTTTAATATATTCTATATATCTTATATATCTTTATAAAATTTTATTTTTTAAAAATTTATATATTCATATTTTATATATTTAGTTATACATATAATGATATATAATTATTAATATATTAATATCTAAATATATATATTAATATAGATAAACCCAAAACCAAACTGTTACTGCATGGTTTTAGAGATCTGTGTAGCATCTATGCCATTGTATATAATCTGTCTACTTTGTGTCTATTAGATTCATAGAATATTAGAATTCTATTAGCATTCATACAGGGTTAGATTAGGACTAATTAAAGCTTTACAACAATCAAATTATCACTCTAGCATAAAACTGACAAATGATATCTGGAAGTTAAAGTTTTAAAATCTTTAACTTAAAGAGCTACCTTAATGCATCTGTGTGTATAAATACTGTCTACATGTCCACACATATAATCCTGTACACACAGTATAAATACTGTCTACATGTCCACACATATAATCCTGTGCACACAGTATAAATACTGTCTACATGTCCACACATATAATCCTGTACACATAGTATGAAATCTGCTTATAAGTGAGCACAGCTGGAAAACAGCTCAACATCATTTCCTGCTCTTGTAGAAGATATGAGTTCAAGTCCCAGAACCTACGTCTGATGGGTAACTATTGCCTATAACTTAAAAATTCCAATACTTATTGCTTTGTTTTAAAAAACAAAATTTTAGATATTTGAAAAAGAATGGTGAATAATCACCTACATTAAAAAACTCTGAAATTAGGCCAGTGACATTCTAGTTTACAATGTAATTAAAAATTTGAAGAAGGAAGCCTGATCCCTGAGATCTTTACAGGTTAGCCCTGGACACCAGTCCTTATGATATGCTAATTAGAGAACAGCACTGACTAGTGCATAAAGTGCTTTTTTTCATAAATATATATTTTAAAGGTTTTAGCTTTATTTCTAACATTTGTGTGTGCTGAGGGTGTGTGCATTTAATATGATCCGATCTGTGTTGGACTAGAGGAAAATAAGCTATCAGTGATGTTAGTGATTCACAACGGGATAAAAGAAGTGTGTTATAATGCACACTTTCATCTCATACTAAAGAGCGAGAACCATGAAGATCTGAGTCCAGCGTCTGTCTGCTCTGTCTACGTAAGGAGTCGCAGGTCAGCTGGAACAAAGCAGTTACAGGGTGTCTCAAAAAACAAATAGATGCAACAACAAAAGTCGAGAGAACACTCACATAGATAAAACAAATAATTAAAAATGGTTATCAAGAGCTGGAAGAGATGGCTCAGAGGTTAGGGCCCTGGTTCAATTCCCAGTACCCACTTGGCAGTTTACACCTGTTTGTAACTCCAGTTCCAGGACAGCTGGCACCCTCATATAGGCAGAAATACAGGCAAAACACCAATGCACATTAAAAATAAATAAATCTTTTAAAATAAAATTTAAGAACAACAACAAAAGCCATAAAAGCTCCTACACAGGTACAGGAGGTGCTGTCAGGCGGTTGGTTTGGGTCCTAGCTTATTGTAGCCAGCTCTAACCGACTTTATTGTGATTGGTTTCCAAGGCCACCAAAGCACATAACAATCAATTCAGGCATGAGAAAGTTTCCTAGCAACAGCAGTAACAGCATAAGGCGACTGGCTACTCAGGCAGCCGTTACCCAGGCCTCGACACTTTCCAGTGTACAGACACTGGATGGATCTTTTCTGCTTTTCACGAATAACTTTCCTTTTTTTTTTTTTTTTTTTTTTTTTTTTTTTTTTTTTTAGCTCACTGAGAACAGCAGACTGGGGCCTGACACAGGCACCGGTTGGAAATGCCAGCTTCAATAACACAAACACGTCTGCTGCCTGACACAACAGGCTCAAGGCTCTTGTGCTCACTGTAAGGTGGATGGTGTTACAGGGTTAGCAGAAAGGGAGCTGAGCAGAGTTATTGCATCAAGCCTCAGGCAACTCTAACCTCAGGCATAACCTAATCACTTATGGAGCAAACTCCTCACACTCAAGTAAGACCAGGCTAGAGCCTTCCTCCCCAAGCCAGAGAGACAAGAGAGGCAAGGCAGAGATCAAATTACATACACTTGACCTCTCTAGAACCCAGAATCCTGCTGTCACTGTCACCCATGCAGAAGCCCCATTGAGCACAGGCAGGGGGTGATGAAGGAACTATAGACTTTGGGGTTGAGTGGGAAACTTTTCAGAACTATAATCAGTGGCTGTATCTGCCTTTCTACTCTGGCTGTTGTGGTCGCCCTTAAAGCCAATTCCAAAGACAAGTATTTTTCTGGGAGACTGCAGGGCTAGATAGGCACCTTAATAGTGTAAGGGCCCATGATTCTTGGAAGAATGATACAAACTCAAATAGTATGCAAACACAGTGTTTTATTCTGCAGAAGTCCAGCATGCTGGGGTCCTCCACCACCAAGATAGACAGACCCCCCAAGTGAGCTCGCAGCCTCATTTAAAGCACATGAAGGGAATTCTGGGGTAGGTGACCTCTATCTAAATCTGTTGAGTTCATGTTTAGGGACATTCCAGAGCCATTATGGGGCACGGAGGCTGGGAACTGCTGCTGAGCCATACAGAGTCCTTGCTTCAGGCCAAGTGACTGGGAGCTCCTGACTGGCTGCCTGGAGCCTGGGGTTTTTTCTAGTAACTGACTTTCCTGTGCTTGCCTGGACTTGTCCAGTTCCTGAAAACACAGATTTAGGCCTGTCTCCTGAACTGCCAATTTGAAACTTGTCATGGAGTCAGCCTGGCCTTCTCAGTGGTGGAGCCTTTGTGGAGTTTGTGTTGAAAGACCCCCACAGAGGGGAGACCCTCACTCAAGCCTCAGGATAACACGACCCCCCAAGGACTCATGAGAGACTGTCCTTGCTGCAATTACACAAGGGTTTTTAATGAACCAGTGCACTAGGGTCGAGACTCATATCCCACACAGGGGTTGAGAAGTCTGAAAACGAGTGGCTGGGAGAGGGGGGTTTTAAATGAAAAAACCACAACCAAGGGGGGGGGGGGTAATTCATTTGAGAATACCAAAATACCAGTGAAGAGTTGCAAGGGAAATACCTGGTTTCTCAAGATTGCCTATAAGGTGAAAATTACCAGTGAAGAATCTCAAGGGGAACATTCGGTTTCTCAAGATTGTTGATAATGTGCTATTTAACGTTTATGTTTTTATGGTCAGTCAGTTTCTGAAACAGAGTCACCTGACCTTAGGGCCATAAATTCTTTATGGTCAGCCAGTTCCTGGAATAGAAGGATAGTATTGCAGAACTAGCTAGCCTACATTTTTGGCTCTACTCTACCTGCTAGGGGTCTTCTACTTTACCTGTTAGAGGGTCAGGATTTATCCTGGTCTTTCAGTGTCAAGTCCTGGGCCCAGCCCTCGCCGCCCCCTCCCCCACACCTGCATCAGAAACAAAACAACAACAAAACTGGAAACATAATGCTGTTCTGAAGAATTTCTTTTTAATTTTGTTTACACGGGCACGACTGTGTGTGGGTCTGAGACTGTGAGAGCGGCGCCCCCAGAGGCTGTCGATGGAACCACGTTTGCCATCCCTGCTGCTGTGCCAGATGTTTCTCTTAGTTGTGGTGAAAGATATGCTGGGGTTAAAGTCATGTCTGGGATGTGGGAACATAGTTTGGTGATTAAGAGCACCTTCTGCTCTTGGGCAGGACCAGCCTTCAGTTCCCAGCATCCACTCCTGTTTCGGTAAATATCAAAAAGATGGCTCACCTTTTATCCCCTGCTTTGCCGGCTCCTGCTCGAGGCCATCTGGCACTACAAAGATCTCTAACTTGGTGGCCTTAACTTTTTAGTGGATTCTTGCCTAACATGTTGGTTCACTACCTGTTTCAGTGGAATTCCTGGAGGAACGAAGATGGAGGCAGATGTCTGTTTCTCTCAGCATATCTCTTCATAAATAAGGTTGTCATGAATGTTTTATAAGGGATGGAATTGTACCAGATCATTTGGCTTATAAAGGTTAGCAAATTATATTATATCTATTGGATAAGAGTAGTTTGGTGTGCTCTTTGATGTGACTACTTAATTGAGCTCAAAGAGTGTAGTGGTGGAGCGCATAAAGTCCGACACAGAGCAGAGTAAGGCAGGAGCATCACAGTGAGGGTAAGGACATCCTGGGCTATAGTAGGAATCAAGTTATTTGGTGTTTATTACCTAGGTCAAGCCTGTCTCCAAGAAAGAGAAGGAGCTGGAGGCGTGGCTTAGTGGTTAGCTGCACTGGCAGCTCTTCAGAGGACCTGGCATCAATTCCCAACATCCCAACATGGAGGTTCAAACCATCTTTAACTCCACTTCCTGGGGGTTCAATGCCTTCTGGCCTCATGAGGCACCAGGTCTACACATGCAGCACAGATACAGATGTGCAGGCAAAACACATCTGTGAAGTCAAACTCTGAAAAGCTAGAAAGGGGAGGGGGCTAGGGAGGGAGGGTGAGTGGGAGGAGACAGTCGGACACACTGTCTTCAAGACCTACAGTTCGCCTATAGCTTATCTGGTATGTGGCTTTTCACTCAAACTTTCTTAAATAGTCCTTGAGATTTCTTCTGGGCTCACTTGTTAAATTCTACTATTAACAAGATACAACACCTAAAGGCGGAACCCAGTTCCTCGGGAATACCAGGAACTCAATAACATCCAAATAGCTCTGAAGGTGAGAATCCTTTCATTAGCTTCCCAAGCAGGAGTGCATGCCCTGCCCCCACACTTGGTAATAAGTAATACTGATGGCCAGCCTCAGCCCTGGGAAAGACTGATCACCAGACTTGTTGCATGAGATTATCTGATTAAAATAATCAAACTTGTTTCCCAAACCTTGCTATTTCTTAATTTTTGAGTTGACCCAAGAAATCTTCCCGCATGCTTTCCAATGCCAGGGGTTTTCTCGATGCATTTTCAAGTGCTACCAAAGTGATAACGGATATTACAAGCCCTGTATGTTGGGCTACCCCACATGGAGCTATTTCAAGTCTATTTTTTTATTTAAAAAGCCTGGAATGACTGAAAGTTTTGTAATAATTCTCTATATGTCTTAGACACTGTTCTATTGCTGTGAAGGAACACCATGACAACGGAGCTCTTATAAGACAAAGATTTAATGTGAGCTTGCTCACAGTTTCAGAGACTTAGACCATTAGCATCATGTCTGGGCGCTTGAGCAGTCACGGAGAGCTACACCCCGATCCACAAGCACAGGCAGTGGGGGACTGGAAACCTCACAGCCCATCCCCCAGTGTCTCACCTCCAAGAAGTTCACACCTATCCCAAAATGGTTCACCCTTTCGAATTCTTATAAACCTTTCAAACATTCCACTCCCTGGTAATTAAACACTCTAACATATAAGCAGATTTGGAGCATTCTTATTCAAATCACATCGTATATGAAGGATTTCTCTCCCAAGGAGGACTACAATGTCGCAGGAGGGCCCCCTAATTACTAAGGGCTTTCCACATGGCGTGGGTAAGGTTTCTCTCCAGTGCGAGCTACTTCACATCTTGCCCACAATGAAAAGAACTCTGAAGACTTTATCACGTGGCTTGCAGCATCTCTCCAGTGTCTGCTTCCCTGTATTAGTAGTAATAGCTACATTGATTTCAAAGGATTCCTTCTCTTGAATTTGTCTGACATTTCCCCACATGGCTAACATAATCCGCTTCATGGTGTTTGACTTCGTGAGAGCTACCAGAGAGTTTCTCATGCTATTTCCTAACACCCTTATCTGTCCCACTGTGAACGCGTACATGCCTTCGCAAATGAGTTGAACTCAAAAAGCCCCTCCCACACGTCTCACATTCATAGGGTCTCTCGCTACTGTGGATTCGTTCATGTACCCGAACCTCAAAAAAGCGGCGGAAAGATTTTCCACAGTGCTTACACACATAGGGTTTTTCTTCGCTGTGCATTATTTTGTGTTTCCGAAGCGAGCTGTCAGAACTGAAGGCTTTCCCACACTGCAAACACACATAGGGCTTCTCTCCAGAGTGATTCCTTTCATGGCTCTGAAGGGAGGAGGAAGAAGCTAAGTCCTTCCCACACTGCTTACACTTGTAGGGGTTCTCTCCAGTGTGCATTCGGTTGTGGAACTGAAAGGAACTGTGGTTATTAAATGACTTCCCACACTGCTTGCAAACGTAGAGTCTCTCACCAGTGTGAGTACTTCCGTGTCTTTTAAGGTTACCGGAGCTCCCAAAGGTTTTCCCGCAGTGCTTGCACACATAGGGCTTCTGGCCAGTGTGAATTCTCTCATGTGTTTTTAGGGAACTAGAGTAAGTAAAGCCTTTCCCACACTGCTTACAAACATAAGGATTCACACCGCTGTGAGTTACTTTATGCTTTTGAAATTGATACCAAAATGTGAAGGCGCTCCCACACTGTTCACACACATAAGACTTCTCCCGAGTGTGAGTTAGTTCATGCGATTTGAGGTAACGAGAAGCAGTGAAGGCCTTCCCACACTGCTGACACACATAGGGCTTCACACCAGTGTGAATCCTTCTATGTATTCGAAAGTAAGTAGAATCAAGGAACGTTTTCCCACACTGATCACACACATAGGGTTTCTCACCATTGTGATTACTCATTCTTCTTCTAAGGCAAGCAGAACTAGGAGGAGTTCTTGCATAATGATCAGACAGAAAAGGATTCTCACCTGAGCCAGTTCTCTGATGCCTTAAAAGGTTTCCTAACCGGGCAAAGCCTTTCCCACACAGTTCACACACATAGGGCTTCTTCACACTGTGAACCTTCTCACGCCTTTGTAAGGGACTGGGATGTGTGAAGCCTTTCCCACATGGCTGGTGCACATAAGACTTCTTTGGACAGTCATTCTGTTCATGCGTTTGGCTAGATCTGACACAGGGAAGGCCTTCTCTGAAGTTTTTATTTTTGGAAGGGTTCTTTCCAGTGTGAGTGCTTTTATGCATCTGAAGGGACTGAGGAGAAGCGCAGCGGTTCCCAACCCCCTTATGTTTACACAGTGCCTGTCCGTGTTCCTGGTCTTCATTAGCTTTGTGTTCTACCAGGTGGTTAAGTGGCACAGCCAGAGATGAATGGCCAGTTCTACCTTCTTCCCAGACACGCTTTTCACATGTGGCAAGTCCTGGACAAGATTTTGGGCTCACAGAGTGCCCTGAATCGTAGCTGAAGATTTCTGCACACTGATGTCTTTCATTACAGTCATGGAGTTTCTCCGCCAGGTGGCTGCTGCAAAACAAACAAGGAATATGTGACTAGGACTGTGTACTGATGACTGAACGGAGGAATGCTGGTGTCACTTGGGAAACAGTTTGTAACATGTTCAGACTGCATGATACCCAAGTCCACCAAGGACAGCTAGAATGTTTCCAAGTCCACTAAAGACAGCCACAATGTCTCCAAGTCCACTAAGGACAGCTACAATGTCTCCAAGTCCACTAAGGACAGCTACAATGTCTCCATGTCCACTAAGTATAGCTACAGTGTTTCCAAGTCCACTAAGGACAGCTACAATGTTTCCAAGTCACTAAGGGCAGCTACAGTAGAAACTGTGGGATTCATGTATGGTGAGGTATGTCTCCTTGAGAACACTAAAAATTTGTATAGCACTTCAACACATATCTCAATATATATATATATATATATATATATATATATATATCACGGTCCTTGGTACATTTTGGATGTGCAATAGTATTAGTCAAAAATCACCTTCTGTTTTTAAATACTTGCAAGATCATAAAAGACAAACAAACAAACAAAAAACAAAAAAAATGGACAAAAAGGATATTTCCAACTTATCCCCGTGGCTGGTGGATAATTCAATACAGCATTAAGTTTTAAAATGTATTCATTTACTCTGTTTGTGGGTGTGTGCTGTCACACATGGGAAATAGTCAGGACAACTTTAAGGAGTATTCTTGACTTTTGTGTCATTGAAGCAGGGTCTCTCTGATAAGTGCTGGGATTAAAGATATGTAACATTTTTTTGTGGGTTCTGGGAACTGAACTCAGACCATTATGATTTCAAAGCGAGCACTATTACTGGCTGTACTGGCTGGTTTTGTGTCAACTTAACACAAGCTGGAGTTACCACAGAGAAAAGAGTCTCCATTGAGGAAATGCCTCCATGAGATCCAGCTCTAAGGCATTTTCTCAATTAGTGATTAAGGGTTGGAAGTGCCACTGTGGGTGGTGCCATCCCTGGGCTGTCGATCCTGGGTTCTATAAGAAAGCAATTTGAGTAAGCCAGTAAGCAGCATTCTTCCATGGCTTCTGCATCCATTCCTGCCTCCAGGTTCCTAACCTGTGCTGACTTCCTATGGTGATAAACAGCAATGTGGAAGGGTAAGGTGAACAAACCCTTTCCTCCCTCATCTTGGACATAATGTTTTGTGCAGAAATGGCAACCCTGACTAAGACAATGGCTAGGTAATTTTTGGTTCCCTTGTATATCATATTGAAATGATGTGGTGTGTCCTACTAGTTTTATTTGTCCAACTTGATACAATGTGGAGTCATCTAAAAAGAGGAATCTCGGCTAGGAAAGTGTTTCCATAGATCATCTTTAGGCAAAGTCTGGGGGCATTTTCATGATCAATCAGCAGTGTGGGAGGAACCAGCCAACTGTGAGTGGTGTCACCCCTGAAGCACCAGGTGGTTCTGATTATACAAGAAAGCAGGCTGAGAAAGCCGTTTCCGCCATGGTCTCAGTCTCAGTTCCTGTCTCTGGGTCCCTGACTGCCCTGAGCTCCTGCTTTGGCTTCCTTTGATGATGGACTGTGATCGGGACATGTAAGGCAAATAATCCCTTCCCTCTGTCTCCACAGGGGAAGGCTGAGCCTCAGGTACAGTGGAAACCACACAGGAGACAAGAGTAGGATAGGACAACAGCCCACAGTAACAAATGACGGCACTGGCCTGACCCTGGGAGACAATCTGTGTGTTGCTGGGAGCACCTCTGAGAAAGTGAAAGCCTAATGTTTATAACTGCTGAAAGTTGGTGTTCATTTGATTTGATTGTGACTATGCCCTGGTTCTTCTCAATTGGAGTGAGAAAGCATGTAACATTTTTTTATAAATATATATATATATATGTATATATATATATATATATATATATATATATATATATATATATATATATATATATATATATATATATATATATAAAATATTACAAGGGTCCACAGTTCAGAGACTTTTGACTTATTAAAAGAAACACTTGATCTTTAAGAAGCACTTGAGCTTTTGGACTGTTGAAAAATTTTAAAACTGTTTCTAATGTTTTAAATTGTGATATTAATATTAACATGACATTTGGTGAAATGTCCTAACATAGCAGCACTCTGGAATATGGCTATCTCACAGGAAACAGTACCTTAGTTTTCTCCAGAGATTTTCACACTCATTTACAACCTTCTGTTTGCCCGACTTGCTTCCTAAAATGCAGACACAGAAAAACAATTACTAATTATAATTAGAGAAAAAGTACTGGATGTCAGCTAAAGTCATGATGTATCCCGTTTGAAAAATTCTCCCCAATTTTCTTCTCCGCACTGTAATTCATACATGAACACTGACCAGCTAGAAACACTGTCCTTGATGGACTAGCAAAGCCAACGCCCATGTGTACCTAGAGAGGCCAGGTTCCTCAGGGTTTCCCGCATCACATCTTTGTACAGCTTCTTCTGGGATGGATCCAGCACAGCCCACTCCTCCTGCGTGAACTCCACAGCCACATCCTCAAAGCTCACTGACTCCTAAAAGCACACAAACATTTCCAGGACAGTAAGCCTCATGGTACCACAGATGTAGAGAATTAATAAGGAGGTGACATGACACGATGCTCCACGGGGTTCAGGTTGTCCTGGTCATCACACTCTACTGCTCACACAGACCAGGATTCCCTCAGTCACACACACTGAGAGTCAACTGGAGCTTTCTGGGAAGAAGCATCGAAGTCGGATGAGCTCTTGTGCAGATGAGGGCAGTTCCCCCTTCTGCACAGCATCTTCCTAACACTGTCATCTCACCTTCTGATTGTCTAATACACCACCAGGGCTCAGGATCAGCTGTCCTCAGAATGTGTGTGCTTAGAAACGCTGGGCGCAACAGTTCTCCTGGTGTCTGAGAACTGAGATCCAGAGGGATTCCTCCCACAGCTCTACAGAGTGGGGTAGATTTCTCAGACAGTTGATGACAACTGTAGCCTAAGTTTAAAACAACAACGTCCTCTTCTCCCTAAGAATCCTAGCAATGGTCTCATACTCATTAGAGGGATACTACTTGCTTAGAACCCAACACATTGTCTATATTACGGGGGTTAGGTGTGTGTTTTTAAAACCTTGACTTAGTGTATAACATGGGTGAAAAGTGTGAGCATGCCACAGTGCTCTAGTGGAAGTCAGCAACACCTTGTGAGAGTTGGTTCTCTCTTTCTAATTTAACAATGGTTCCAGAAATTGAATTCAGACCCTCAGGGTTGCATAGCTGGTGCCTTTACCCACTGGACCAACTCAGCAGGCTCTAGTTAATACTGCTTACAACTTGTTAGTAACCTGAATACATCATCTGTGATTGCACAAAAGGCAAATATTACAAAGTATATATAGCTGGGTTTCTTAACCAAACAGCAAACAGGACTCATGACAAGTAGTTCATCTCAGTTTTGCTTTCTGTTGCTATGACATAGCACCACGACCAAATGCAACTTGAACAGGAAAGTATTTATATGAATTACAGGTCACAGTCAGTCACTGAGGGAAGCTAAGGGAGGAGAATGAAGGACGGAGTGTACAGGGTAGAGCTGAAGCAGAGAGCATGCATGAACACAGTCCACTGGCCTGTTGGGCTACCCTTCTCTTCTATATTCGAGCCTCCGTTACCTGAGATGTCAACACCCACTCTAGGCCAGACCCTTCTTCATCAATTAACAATCGAGAAAATGCCCCGGGGGCTGGAGAGAGGGCTCAGCAGTTAAGAGCACTGGCTGCTCTTCCAGAGCTCTCCAGTTCAATTCCCAGCAACCACACGGTGGCTCACAGCCATCTGTAATGGGATCCCATGCTCTCTTCTGGTGTGTCTGAAGACAGCTACAGCGTACTCACGTAAAATAAATAAATACATAAATAAATAAAATTTCTTTTAGACCCAGGCAATCCAATTTATGCAAAAAAAAAAAAAAAGAAAAGAAAAGAAAGAAAGAAAGAAAGAAAGAAAGAAAGAAAGAAAGAAAGAAAAAAGACAAAGAAAAGAAAATTCCCCAAAGGTATGTGCACATATCCAGTTGGAGACAGTTCCTCAGGTCAGATTTCCATTTCCCAGGTATGACAGGTCGATAAACAATAGAGCCATTGCATTTGGCCATCACACTGCTTTATGTGAGAATTCTACTAGATCAGTAAACAAAGGAAAAGATGACATACGTCTTTCACCAACATGTCACCTCTATAATTTGTAAAGCACACATTAAAATAAAAGACTTGGATGGGCAGTGGTTGTGCACACCTCACCCTGGGATGCTGAGGCAGAGAACTCTGTGAGTTCGAGGCCAACCTGGCATACAGTGCAAGTCCCAGGGGAGCCAAGGCCACACAGAGAAGCCCCATCTTGGAAGAAATAAACAAAATAAAATACTTGACCGAATTTATTACCTGCAAATGAATATCTATAATAAATGTCTACAACCAGTCCCTTACACAGGCCACTGTGCCCCCTGCTAGAAGGCACAGGTCATCAAATTAAGAGCCCATGTTAGAAGCTGTTGGTCCTAACACTGGCTCTCTGCACTGCCCTTGGTTGCCCACTATGTCACTGCTGAGGGAGAGAAGCCGTCAACACCCTTCCTGACCTCTGAACTCTGACAGCTATGTGTCAACCAGACAAAGACCTAAGTGCACGGGTGCAACTGCATCTTGGAGGTTACAGGGGTAATGCACTGTATTCTAGCAGGATTCCCACCACATAGAGGGAAACTGCGTCTTGTCCTGTCTGACCTACAGTTGGAGAGGTCACAGGCTCTGCAGTGAGTCTACTGTGATTCTATTTACTGCTGGCACTCTCAACACTGTCGCTATGCTCACAGGCAAGTGCAGCTCTTATCTTCATGAGAGATGCTTCTGTGAGCAGTGGACGACGATGAAAACCACAGCTTGTCAACGGGAAGAGAAAAGGTGTCTATGCAGTGCTCAGCCATCAACAGAACGTCTACACCACACCTCTCTCCCCACCCCGTTCCCCAGGTGCAGGGAGCATTGAGCAGGAGGATGAAAAGTAATTGTAGAAGCCAGAGCTTGGGTTCAAACAGTGTATTCTGGATATGCTAGGACTCCATTTATAAAAACAACAGCAATTGTGTTTGTGTAGACAAGAACAAGACAGTCACCATTCCAGCATAGTGGGGACCAGATAAGCCCCTCACCATCAACTGAGAAGTTATGGTCTGTTAATGGCTGCTAGGTGAGGGACACTCAGTTTACATTAAAGATGTGTCCTTTGGTAAGTCAACTGTGCTGCAATGCACAGCCCAACAAGCACACATATAAGAGCAACAAAATTTGGTTATTTAAGAAAAAAATAGGAGGGTGGAGAGGTAAGGCGAAGGACTATGGCATGTGTGAATATGTTCAAACACTGTCTCCGGGTGTGAAATTCTGAAAGCATAAATAAAAATAGTATGTTTAAAAGCAAATTAAGCTAGGGTTTGCATCTAAGTTTTCTGCATTGTTCTTATTAGAAGTCAGGTACTCAACAGTACAGATTTCAGATTAGGACTCATTGAGACTATAAGCAATCAAATTAATAGTTTAGCAAAAAACCCGACAAATCATAGTTCTAGTAAAGGTTAGAAAAACCTTGGGATACCTTGTGTCATCTCTGTACATACTATCTACATGTGCTTGGTATTGTAAACACAGTATCAAATTTGCTTGTAAGGTGAGTGAGTTCGAATCCCAGCACCTATGTTGTGTGGCTAACTTCTGCCTGTAACTCAGTGCCTCCAGGAAGTCCAACACCTCTGGCCTTATATACACATTAAAAAACAATTATAATTCAAAATAATTAGACAAAGAAGAGTGAGTCCTCACATAAACTAGAACTCTGAAATTAGGCTAAAGTCCTTCTAGTATATAATGTAATTAAAAACTGAAATAACAAAATCCTGATCGTGGAGCCTTTCTGACTTAAGCTTGGCCACAAGTCCTTCTGTTAGACAATGGAGAAACAGCATGGACAAGGGCGCAGGTGCTCTGTTCTCTTTTAAAGATGTGTTTTAGTGTGTGTGTGTGTGTGTGTGTGTGTGTGTGCGTGTGTGTACCTGAATCCTCTGAAAGATCAGTGTGAGCTCCAGTTATCTCTGCAGGCTCAGAAAACAATTTTTCTTTTTACATTCAATGTGGTCATCTTTGCCCACACGATCAAGAGATCACATATCTAGAAAGGATAGAAACTTGGAAGACCGTAGAGCTTCCTACTATCAGTGTAAGAGTGAACAGCTGCTGGGGGTGGAGCCTCTGCCCAGCCAGACTGCTGGAAGAGATGTTGGGATTGTGACTGATAGCAATCCTGTCAAAGAGGTCAAGGGGTCAATGGCCAGGAGTCTTCACCTGGGTTAGGATGGGCCACCTGGTGACGCAGCTGCTTCTGAGTTCTCTCTGCCGTTTAGAAGCAAGGCCCCTCCTATAATTCTGTTAGCAGCCCCAAAACCACTCAATGGTTCGTCGACTGGACCCTGGTACAATCATCCTTTGCACTATTCTGGGCTCATTTCTGTGGAGAGTAGATGTGGGTTGTGTTGAGTATCTGCAGGAAAATCTGTCACACACAGCTCTAAGCCGATCTGTGGTGGTTCTGTGAGGCCCCGACGACTCCTACATTCCAGGGCAGGGACAGGCTTAACTCAGGGAGTCTCTGCGCTTTCAATTTCCCAAACGGAAGAGACCACCACACTAACGAGACAGAGACATTAAGTGTTCTGTGGTTTTTGTTGCCTTACAGCTCAAAAGAAGATGAGGTTTTGTTTGTTTGTTTGCTTAAAGCCCAAGGACATATTTTCAGAGTTTAAATGAAAGCAACAGTGTCAGTCACCTGTAATATGTGAGCAGGTTCACGGACAAGAGAATGGAAGAGCGGGAGAAGGGCCTCGGCATTAGAAACTGGCAGGGAGGTCCACCGCATGGCGCAGTGAGCTGCTTACTGGAGAAGGGTGCCTCAGAGAAAATAGAGGAAGACCGAAACACTGAGTGAATGCCCAAAGCAATAAAGAAAGGCTGCCCAACAGACTCAGAAAGAAGAAAGGGAAATGGTAAGCTCTGAACCATTCTGAAACTCGGAGAGCCTTGAATGCTAAATGCTCCAGGTCTGGGCATGAGCTATGATCAAAGAGGCTTCTTTACTAAAAGAGTTCTTCATGAAACAAAGGACTTAAGTCTATAGTGCATATTAAAAGTTACTTAAGAATAGGTGTGTAAGGTTCCTGGCAAGTCTGTGTCTCAGGTGTATTTCAGATTCTATGTTTTCATTAAAACACAACCTTTTTCTGAGAGCAACAATAATAGGAAGAGCCAGCAGCTGCGGCGATGGCTCAGTTCATACACTCACCGTCCTTGACTCTACTTCCAGGGGATCCAGTACCTTCTCCTGGACTCCACAGGTATCAGACATGCACACAGCACACACATGACATCAAAACACACACACACACACACACACACACACCTTGGAAGAAAAAGCTCCTAAATTGTTTTTAAAATATTATTTATTTAATGTATATAAGTACACTATAGGTGTCTTCAGACACACCAGAAGACCACTGAGCCATCTCTCCAGCTCTCCTAAATTCTTTAAAAACCAAACACACAAAAATAAACCATCAAGTA
This sequence comes from Micromys minutus, assembly GCF_963924665.1. Lineage (NCBI taxonomy): Eukaryota > Metazoa > Chordata > Mammalia > Rodentia > Muridae > Micromys > Micromys minutus. The sequence continues at coordinate 3,688,484 of NC_137957.1, forward strand.
AAAACAGAAAGGAAGAAAGAAAGAAAGAAAGAAAGAAAGGAAGGAAGGAATGAAGGAAGAAAGAAAAACAGAAAAACATGTTAAGGCTGGAGAGATGGCTCAGCGGGTAAGAGCACTGACTGCTCTTCCAGAGGTCCTGAGTTCAATTCCCAGCAACCACATGGTGGCTCACAACCATCTGTAATGGGGTCTGATGCCCTCTTCTGATGTGTCTGAAGATAGCTACAGTGTACATATATATATATAATTCTAAAGAAGGAGGAGAAGGACTGGAGGCAGCAAGTCAAAGAGGCCATTACCAGGAAAAAGGAAGAAGGAGAAGGAGAAGGAGAAAGAAGGAGGAGGAGGAGGAGGAGGAGGAGGAGAAGAAGAAGAAAAGCAATTGCTTTCATAATACTGGAACACATAGGACTAAGTCTACAACAGTTATTTTATTTCTCAATTTTCTCCGGGTCAGTATTAATAGGTTTCTACTGTGCCAGTCAAATACAACCAATCTTAGATCTTTTTGGAGATTATAAAGTTCTTTTCAATTTGAAAAGCTGCAAGGGGCTGGTGATGAGGCTATTGGATAGGAGCATGGGCTATTCTTCCAGAGGATCTGAATCCTTTCCTGGTACGTGTATTGTACCTAACTCCAGTTCCAGCGAATCTGATGGTCTCTTCTGGTCCAAGGGCACTGAACTCACATGGTGCAGACATTCATGCAGGTAAAACACCCATAAGCAAAACAAATACGTTAAAGATATTTTCAAAAATTGTTTACAGCTATAAAAGAAGGCATATAGGAGCTGGAGAGAGATCGGTGGATAAACCCCAGAGGGGGCTGCAGAGCCCAGTGGATAAGAGCCCCAGAGGGGGCTGGAGAGAGCCCAGTGGATAAGAACCCCAGAGGGGGCTGGAGAGCCCAGTGGATAAGAACCACAGAGGGGGCTGGAGAGAGCCCAGTGGATAAGAACCCCAGAGGGGGCTGGAGAGAGCCCAGTGGATAAGAACCCCAGAGGACCTGACGTGAACCCACAAATGCACACTGAGCAGTTCCCAGCTGCCTGTAACTGCAGTGATATGAGATGCTCTTGGCCTCTCTGGGCATCTGTACCCATGAGCACATGCTCACATAGAGACACAAACATACTTTTCATTAAAAATTAAATAAATCTTTAAAAAACAAGTCTAGGAACTGGAAAGGTGATTTCGTTAAAAGCACTTGCTGCTTTTCTAACAGACCAGAGTTTGTTTCCCAGGACTGGAGTAGCTTAACTCTAGCATGAGGCGTCCATCACTGTCTTTTGGCCTCCCTGAGTACCACACTTGTGTACAGGTAGATGCTTAGGCAGGCAGGCAGATTTATAGGAAGCTATTTGCAATGGATACCTATTGGGAGAAGGGAGGTCACTTGTCTCCAATGGCAAGACGCTGGGTATAAGAGCTACACTCATGCCAGACCGTGTTGGTACAGGCCTTCAAGCCCAGCACTCAGGAGGCAGAGGCATGTGGGTCTCTGTGAGTTCGAGGACAGTCTGTTCTTCAGAATGAGTTCCAGGATAATTAGAGCAGTTACACAAACAAACACAATCATTTGGGACTGGAGAGCTGGTTCACTGGTTAAGAGCAGCTGTTATTGTTGCAAAGGACCTGGGTTTGAGTCCCAGCACCGACATGGAGGTTCCCCATCTTCTCAAGCACAGCAAGTATGATGCTCAGACACACATGAAGGCAAAGCACTCAGATACATAAAAACAAAAACAAAGAAAAAAGAAAAAAAAAACCCAAAACTAAACAAACAGCTACACTCCAGGGCATCCTTCATGTTCAGTAATAGTTGGCCATTGTAAAGTCAGAGTCTCTGGAGCATTCAGCCTTAAATTTAAAAATCTTTACAAAAAAACAAGGATATCCCAAAAGGATCAGGGCAAGTGATTTTAGACACAAGAACAAAGCCTGTAAACCTGGATAAGAACCTATGTTTCTGAAGGTATTTAACTCAGAGAAGCCGCTGGGGGAGGAGGAACACGGGCATCCCCGTCGGTGCTGTTCTGAAAGACATGCTGCTGTGCTCACTTAACCGAGACAGAAGCCACTGTTCTAAAAAGTAGGTCCTAGGGCCGAAGAGATGAAGAGATGTCTCTGCACTGAAGAGTGCTAGCTGCTCCTTCCAGGACCAGTAACCCCACAGGGTGGTAACTCCCTGTATTTGTGGCAAACACCCTTCCTAACAACACATTGTTTTCATTCACAACAGGGCTTTCCTGTTAGCCTCAAGAGTAAACACCTAAACTGACCCGGCCAATAGTTAACTCACTTCCTTTAAGGTCTTCATGGGATGGATACCCAGCCTGATCCAGAAGTTGCCAACTCTTCATGAAACCCTAGACAGAATGACCTCAAGGAGAAAAACTGGCTTTCTGATCAGGAGCTAACTATGGCATCCTCCACTCTCCGTAAACCAAGCTCCCACCTTCTCCCTCCTTCTGTTTACCAGCGCTGTTTCCCCCTCTTCTGCTAAACTCCAGGGAATTTGTGGACCAGACACTAGGGGCCTTCTCCTTACTGCCATAGCCCTTTCACACATGGTCTCCGCCTACCTCAATCAAAAATTAGCATTTGAAACAACACTTAGAAAAACTCCAAGCACAGTGACCTTTATGACAGAGGCCAAATCCACCCAGTGGACATCTCTTTTCAGAGAGTTTGGCAATGTCAGAAAGACTTGTGATGTCAGAGATTTATTCTTAGTTCTAAGAACTCTGCACCCAAGGACACAGATTAGAGAATTTAGAGAAAACATCCTTTAACTCTGTGGCACTCCTAGGAAGAGCAGGAACCTCTGGGCGACACAGAGTCGAAGTGGAGAAAGTGGGCAGGGACTGCTCTAGGTCAGTCTGCTGTGCAGAACATCATGACCTCTGTGACAGAGCTAGCCTAGAAGAGTGTCACTTGTACAACCACCGCCTTGACCTGGTCTGCTACACACAGAGGATCAGTACCAGAAGAGGGGGACTGTTTACACAAGTCCAGCTTGTTTACACGAATAAACAGCCACCATCTGCCAGCAGTCCAAGGGACATTAACTGTATCAATAATAACAACACCTGAAAATACACCACACCATACCAGAAACACCAGACACAGGAGCTTTTGATACACAACAGATGGAACCCTCTTACCTGAGACTGAGAGACAAAGTGTGGGAGGGTCAGTTGTCAAAAGCCAGCAAACTTGTCAACTCCTGGATCACCAGGTCTCCCTCCTCAGCCCTGCTCCAGCAGTTTCTTCATGGTAAAACATTCAGCCCACCTCGAAGTCACCATCCAACACCCGAATCCCAAGAGGCATTTGGCATCCTGTGCTGCTAAGGCTTATCTGGTGCCCTGCAGACCCCCCTCAGCTACCTCAGCTCTCTGCCTGTGTCTTCAGGACAGCCTCTGTTCTGCAGCCCCTTGAACCATTTCCTAGCCATTTGTGACCTGTGCTGTCTCTGGCTGTGTGAAATGTCCCTGCATAGTTAGCAGGTGATGTTGGTGATTCACACTGGGATAAGAGGGCTAGGTGTGGTGGTGCACAACTTTCATCCCAACACTCGGGAGGCAGAGCCAGGCAGACCTGTGAGTCCAGTGCCAGCCTGCTCTGTCTACACAGTGGGTAGCAGCCAGCCAGTGCCAAACAGTCAGAAGCTGTCTTAAAACAAACAACACTTGTGACTAAGGACCAAGCATGGTGGCACATACCTTCTAGCCTCTGCAGTGTGGAGGCCGGACAGGCAGATGTCTAAGTTTCAAGTTAATGTGGTCTCTATAGTGAGTTCCAGACTAGGTGGGTCTACACAGGGAGACTAGTCTCAAAGCACAAGTGAAAAGACTGGAGTCAAAGCACTTGGCCAGGTAGAAAGTCAGGCCTACTTGGCAAATCACCACTGATGAAGCAGCAATGCTGCAGAACCTGAGCATCAACAGATCTGCCACTGTGGCCTGCCTGGCAGAAGTGAGGGTATTCTTCTAAAAGTCTGAAACAGCAGACCCCAAAGAACTGGGAACTGCCCCAGGAATCTCAGGCCGAAAGAAGAAGGTGCCAATTAGATCTAGGAACTTGTCTCTCAGAAACTTAACACCCTTCTAAGTTTGTCAGATCACCTAACAGGAAGAGCCTGAAGCCCACCAATGGTGGGTCAGTGCAGGGCAGGGCCACATCTTGACCTGGACTGCTTGCACATCCCTGGCCTCTGCTTCTCTTTGATCTCACTTCTGGACCTTGAAGAGACACTTCGGGGCCTCCCTAGATCTCTTTCTTCCTCTTTCCAATATACAGAGACAGAATGGATATTTTTCTGCTTTTCACCAATTATTTGGCTCTTTTTTATTGACTTACTGACAACAGGTGGCTGGGCCAGACTTGGGGCACAGGCTACAAATGCCACCTTCAATAACGCAAACATGGCTGTGTGTTGCTGAGAGAACAGCTCAATGCTCTTGGGGTCACTGTTAAAGGTTTGGCAGAAAGGGAGCTGAGCAGAGCTTCACTGGATGAATTATAGCATCAAGTCTCAGGCAGCCATGTTGAAGCCGGGAAGAGAGAAACAGCCTTCAGTTCCAGAGGAATGAGGGGAGTTACTCGTTCAGTAAGGGTTAGAGTGGGGTCAGGAATGAGAAGGAACCTGAGTGTGGGCAGTGTGTAAGACAGCGGGAAAGGAACGGATAACGATGATAGCCCTGAAGCTGTGTGTAGTAGTGTAGGCCTTTATTCCCAGCACCCCAGGGAGAGGGAGGCAGATTTCTGAGTCTGCGACCAGCCTGCACCACAACTTGGTTTCCAGGACAACCAGGACTACACAGAGAAACTCTGTGTCAAAAAGCTTTCCACCCCCATCCCAGTAAAATAAAATAAAATACATTGAAGCTATGACTCTAAACCATCCTGTACACGGAAGTCCAAAATAAGAGTCCACAGAGGCTTTTGGTGTTCTCCACCTTGACTGCAGCTGCTCTTTATGTGGGTTAAAAGCCTCAGGTCAGTAGGAATTGAGTCAGACTGTCCAGGGTAATAGCCCCTAGCCATAAAGAATTGCTGTGCAGCCTGACCATTCCTCTCTTTCTGCAGATACAACATATCTCGATGGAGAAAACCACTCCGTTCCTAGTCAAACCACATATGCACACACACACACACACAGAGAGAGAGAGAGAGAGAGAGAGAGAGAGAGAGAGAGAGAGAGAGAGAGAGAGAGAGAGAGAGAGAGAGAGAGAGAGAGAGAGAGAGAGAGAGAGAGAGAGAGAGAGAGAGAGAGAGAGAGAGAGAGACACGTGCGCTTAACTTCCTGGTGGTCAACCATCTACCAGACCCTCAAAGACAGTGTTTCTCAACCTATGGGTCGCGACCCCTTCCGGGTGGACATCACAAGGGTCGTATATTAGATATCTTGCATATCGGATATTTACATTACGATTCATAATAGTAGCAGAATTAGTTATAAAGTAGCGACGAAGGTAATTTTTATGGCAGGGATCACAACATTTACTGTAAATTAAGGGCATTAAGGACGTTGTGAACCACCGCTCTACGGGCACTTGACTTTTATTCCAGAAAGGATGGGGCCACTAACTACTCCAATATGTCTCCGCCCCCGCCCCCTCCCTCTCTGTACACTGAAAGTCACAACGTGCTCCGAGTCGCTCCCTGCGACACTGCATGGGGTTGTGTTGAGATTTTCAGGGGAGGACGAGGCAGTTATAGGACCAGTGTCCTAACCTCCACCATCCACGCAGCTCCACCCTCATCACCGAACAAGAGCCCCAATCCAACTCCCAGGGTTGGCTCCCCAGGACCTCTACCCATTGAGAAGCCCAGCGGACCCAGACGCCGCAGCACTGAGCGCTCAGAGAGGGAGACCACGGCTCTGCCTAACGGACCAGCTCCATCCCGCGGGATCGGATCGGAGCGGCCAGACCCAGTGGAGCCAGAAGAGACTGCTGCAGACTCGGCTGCCTTGGAAGGTTCCCACAGCGGTCTGTCTGCAGCAGCGGCATCCTCCCCACATCTAAGACACAGGCCGAACGTACCATTTCCAGCCTCGGAGTGTCCTGGTGTCTTCCTCCCGCTCCTGCTGTCAGTGACAGCGACTTTGATGTCTAGACCTGGGACCTAGGATGTACTTCCAAATAACAAACATGCCTAATTTGAGGGGTTAAGGAAACAGACCTAGGTCAGATAAATTCCCTCACGTAAGAAGCATACTCCTCATTGGACACTTCAGGCACTAAAGTAATAACCTTTACCCTGATAGGCTAGCGAGCCTAACCTTTATCCCGATAGGCCAGCGAGCCTTCGGCTCCAGTCCTGGCGCGCCAGTGACAGGAGATACAAGTTTTATTAGGGAAATCTGCAAGCAGATCACACAGTCTAGGCTCTAGGGTTCTATCCCTGTCTGGGTGAAAGCGCGCGTGGAAGCGGAATTTTCCCACTTACTTGTAACAACGCACAAGGGTAATTCCTATTTCTCCTACGAATGAGGTCAGAGCAAGAGAATTCCAGACTCAGTGGTCATGGAGACAATTCAAAGAGCTGCTTTGAACAGGATTAAGAGGAGGGGCCTTATTAAAGAGACCCCCTCTGCCAGCCCTCATCTCCCCACATCCCAGTCTGCCCAAGACTTTGGGAAACATTCCACCAATAAAATTCACAAAAATAGGCAACCTGACTTGTCTTTCACCCTGCAGTGTCAAAAACAAAACAACAATAACAAAACCAAACAAACAAAAGACCCCCCCCCTCCCAGAAAACCAGTTTCTGGGCCTGTTAAAGTCTCAGCTGGTGCTCAACTGATGATAAAATCCCAAAGAAGTAGGCTCTAACGCCAGTGTGGGAATGGGCTTGCAAACAAAGCAAGAGCAAACAGGCAGACAGAATACTGGCTTCCTTCTTCGTACCTCATTCCGGCTTCCCGCAGAGGCGGTAGCCCACATTAGATCTGGATTAAAGATCTGGTCTGAAGGGATATCTTCCTTTCTCAAGAGCAGGATTAAAAGTCATGTCCTTTCCCCATTAAAAAAAAACCAAAAAACTAGATTATAGGTGTGTTTTTCTACCCGAGAGATCCGAATTAGATGTATCATGTTGACAATCAAGCGTACCCATTGAACACTGTTTCCAGGTCAAACTGAGCTACCCTTGCATTTTCCTTCAATAACATTATTATTATTATTATTATTATTATTATTATTATTATTATTATTATTATTATTATTATTATTATTATTATTATTATACTTTCCCCCCTCACCTCAGAGTTCAGAAACAGGCAGGTGCCTAAGGCTCTTTCTATCCCATACTCAACCAATAGGATAAAAACACACAAACAAGAAATGACTATCATTCAAGTCACCAAGTCATGGAGAAAGTGGAATTTATACAGAAAAACGAACTGAAAATGACAGCAAAACAAAACCACACACATTAAAAAAATTAAACCCAGGCTGGAGAGCTGGCTCAGTGGTTAAGAGCACAGTCTGCTCTTCCAGAGGTCCTGAGTTCAAATCCCAGCAACCACATGGTGGCTCACAACCATCTGTAATGAGATCTGATGCCCTCTTCTGGTGTGTCTGAAGACAGCTACGGTGTACTCATGTATAATAAGTAAACAAATCTTTAAAGAAAATCAAATCTTTAGACGTGGTAGTGCAGTGGGTTGTCACATACACTTGTGAGAAAGATTCAGATGGAGTTCTGTGAGTTCAAGGTCAACTTGGTTTACATAGTGAGTTCTGAGACAGCCAGAGCTACACAGCGAGATTTTTTTCTCAAAAAAAATTAATTAATTAATTAATTAAACCCTGACTGCCCAGCCTAACTTGTTGATTTATTATGTTGTAACTAAGGGCAACCACTTTGTTGGCCCTCAGACCTTAGCACAACTGACTCCATGACAGAGGTGTAAAATTTAGCAAGTAGAGAGTACAATCTACCAAGAACAAAGAACCGCTCCATCAAAGTCTAGTTCTGAGAGCTTTATTTTTAGCTTTCTTAGTTCTGTTTCTGGCTAACTGTTCTTGTTCACTGAGGTATATATCAACGCAGGATGTGTGTGTGTGTGTGTGTGTGTGTGTGTGTGTGTGTAAAATCTCTCCAGGAGAAAAATTCAGAATTATACTTGAATCACAAGCACACAGTGTACTTGCTGGCTGGCTAATAAAGACTTTCTATTAGCTAGCACTCATGTCTGAGCAGTCTTCTCTGGTGGATTCCCCACAAGAGTGTCTGCTACAAACATTTACAACTGACCCCCCAATGAATGACACATGGCACCTGACCCTAAATGACCAGTGTAAACAGAATAGTGGGTGCTAGAAAATCAAGCCTTCCCCCTTCAAATAGAAACCTCATGTTCCAGCAGGAAGACAAGCCTCTCGCTCACCTGCTATAGAAACCTTCCATGTCCTCTCGGAAGTGCAATGAGTCAGCTGAGGCTGCCCCACCATACATTTAATAAATCATCTAATAGTCTATGTTTACCTTTGTTAGGTCCACAGCAGCTCCCCCCCCCCCAAATGGCAGAGCTTACCGACAATGTCCCAAAGGCTGGTTTCAGTTTAACAGAGAAACAGATCTCCCAATCCATGCTAAAGATCAACTGCCTCATGCAGGAGCATCTAGTTCCCAGTCAACCCTAACAGCTCAGTCCCATCCTGTTGACGGTCATATACTGTCTGCTCGCTTGTGCTCCATTTTTCTGCCCTCAACCTTGAGACAGAGCCTCAGCAGGGTGACCACCAATGAAGCTTTCTTCCTACCCACAGAGTGGGCCAGTTTGGTGGTTTCACTGCACTCCGGCTTACAGTCTTTATGCTAAATTCATCACATTCAGCATGTTACTGGCCTGTCAGCATTGTCTGCCACTGGCCAAATATAAGAAGCCAACATTTAAAAATGAACCAAAACACATTCCGGTTCCCACCCATGCCTGGGACCAGAGCCCTGGCACCAGACCCTATCCCACACAGCCCACACCCCAGTTGCAGCTCAACACCTCAGCTATTCTGGCACATCCAAGATCACAGGACCACAGGTTCACAGGAAGGACAGGCTCCAGTCAGAGACAGGGAGGCCATATAATACCAGAGATAACTAGATGTTGAGAGGCAAGCATAGGAACATAGGCAACAGAACCCAATTTGACTTGGCAACATCAGAACCCAGTTCTCCCATCACAGCAAGTCCTGGATACCTCATCACATCTATGTATCAAGATTCAGATCTAAGGACATAAATAACCCCCTTAGAGAAATACAAGAGAACACAAGTAAACAAGTAGAAGCCCTTAAAGAGGAAACACAAAAATCCCCTAAAGAAATACAGGAGAACACAAACAGGTGAAGGAATTGAACAAAACTGTCCAGGATCTGAAAATGAAAATAGAATCATTAAAGAAAAATCATAAGGAGTGAGCCATGGAGATGGAAAACCTAGGAAAAAGAACAGGAGTCACAGATGCAGCATCACCAACTGAATATAAGAGACAGAAGAGAGAATGTCAGTAACAGAAGATAGAATAGATGATTTCTACACAACAATCATGGAAAAGCCAAAAAAATAAAATACTATCTCAAAACATTTAAGAAATCCAGGACACAATGAAAAGACCGAACCTGAGAATAATATGTATAGAAGAGAGTGAAGATTTCCAACTCAAGGGGCCAGCAAACATCTTCAAAAAAATATAGAAGAAAACTTTCCTAATCTAAAGAAAGAAATGCCCATGAACATACAAGAAGCCTACAGGACACCAAACAGATGGGACCAGAAAAGAAATTCCTCCTGTCACATAATAATTAAAACACTAAATGCACAAAACACAGAAAGAATATTAAAAGTAGTAAGAAAAAAAGGTCAAGTAACATATAAAGGCAGATCTATCACAGTAACACCAGACTTCTCAACAGATACTATAAAAGCCACAAGATCTGGGACAGACATCATATAGACACTAAGAGAACACAAATGCCAGCCCAGGAGACTATACCTAGTAAAACTTGCAATTAATTAGATGAAGAAACCAAGATAGTCCATAACAAAAGCCAAGTTTACACAATATCTTTCCACAAACCCAGTCCCAGAAGTATAATAAAAAGAAAACTCTAACACAAAGAGGGAAACAACACCTAAGAAAAAGCAAGAAATTAATCTTTTCACAACAAACTCAATAGAAACACACAAACATAATTCCACATCTAACAACAAAAATAACAGGAAGCAACAAGCATTGGTCCCTAATATCTCTCAACATCAATGGACTCAATTTCCCAATAAAAAGACATAGACTAACAGATTAGATACTTAAACAGGATCTAGCATTTTGCTGCATATAGAAAACACACCTTAGAGTCAAAGACAGACATTTCTTCGAAATGAAAGGATGGGAATTTTTTTCCAAGAAAATGGTCCCCCCCCTCAAAAAAAAAAAAAAAAAAAAACCTGAGAAGACATTTTAATATCCAACAAAATAGACTTTTAACCAAAAGTTATCAAAAAAGATACTACATACTCATCAAAGGAAAAGTCCACAATGATAAACTCTAAATTCTGAACATCTGTGCCCAAATATAAGGGCACCGACATTCGTAAAAGAAACATTACTAAAGCTCAAAGCACAGATTGAATCTCACATAATAATCATGGGAGACTTCAACACCCCACTTACACCAATGGACAGATCATGGAAACAGAAACGAAACAGAGACAGTGAAACTAAAAGAACTTATGAACCAAATGGATTTAACTTATACTTACAGAACATTTCACCCTAAAACAAAAACATATACCTCCTTCTTAGCACTTCATAGTGCTTTCTCAAAAATTGAGTATATGCTCAGACACAAAGCAAACCTCAACAGATACAAGAACATTGAATTAATCCCATGTTTTCTATTGGACCACCATGGACTAAGGCTGATGTTCAACAGCAACAAAAGCAACAGAAAGCCCACATACGCATGGAAGCTGAACAACTATCTACATAATGATATCTACAGAGAAGAAATAAAGAAAGAAATTAAAGACTTTTAAGAATTCAACAAATATGAATGAGTAATATATACAAACTTATGGGACACAATGAAAGCAGTGCTAAGAGGATAACTCCTATCTCTGAAGGCCTCCATAAAAGAATTGGAAAGATGATACACTAGCAGCTTAAATGCACATCTGAAAGCTCTAGAACAAAAAGAAGCAAATACACCCAAGAGGAGTAGACAGCAGGAAATAATCAAACTCAGGGCTGAAATCAAACAAGTAGAAACAAAAAGATCTATACAAAGAATCAACAAAACCTGGAGCTGTTTCTTTGAGAAAAATCAATAAAATAGATAAACCCTTAGCCGGATTAACCTGAGGGCACAGAGAGTATCCAAATTAACAAAATCAGAAATGAAGGGGGAGACATAACAACAGAAACTGAGAAGATTTTTAAAAAATCAGATCCCACTACAACAAACTATACTCAACAAAACTGGAAAACCTGGATGAAATGTACAATTTTCTAGACAGATACCAGATAACAAAGTTAAATTAGGATGAGATAAACCAACAAATCAGCTCCATAGCCCTTGTAGAAGTAGTCATTAGAAGTCTCCCAACGAAAATGTCCAAGATCAAAAGGTTTTAGTGCAGAATTCTACCAATCTTTCAAAGAATATATAATACCAATACTCTCCAAACTACTTTATAAAATAAAAACAGAAGGAACACTACCCAATACTTTCTATGAAGCCGTAGTTGACTGATACCTAAACCACATAAAGACCTATCAAAGAAAGAAAACTCAGACCAATTTCCCATTTGAATATTGATGCAAAAATACTCAATAAAATTCTTGAAAACCAAATCCAAAAACACAACAGAAAGATTATCCACCATGATCAAGTAGTCTTCATCCTAGGAATACAGGGATGGTTCAATATATGAAAATTCATCAATGTAATTCATTATACAAACAAACTCAAAGAAAAAAAAAAAACACATGACCATTTCATTAGATGCTGAAAAAGTCTGAACAAAATACAACACCCATTCATGTTAAAAGTGTTGGAGAGATCAGAAATTCAAAATGGATATTTAAATATAATAAAAACAGTATACAGCAAACCAATAGCCAACATCAAACTAAATGCAGAGAAACTGAAATCATTCCCATTAAAATCAGGAATTAGGAACAAGACAAGGCTGCCCATTCTCTCTCTGCCTCTTCTTCTTCTTCTTCTTTTTTTAAACTTAAAAAAAAAATTTATGTATGTGAGTGAATACACTGTCACTCTCTTCAGACACACCAGAAGAGGGCATTGGATCCCATTACAGATTGTTGTGAGCCACCATGTGGTTGCTGGGAATTGATATCAGGACTTCTGGGAGAGCACTGAGTGCTCTTAACCACTGAGCCATCTCTCCACCCCTCTCCCTGCCTATTCAATATAGCAATCAAAGTTCTAGCCAGAGCAATTAGATAACAAAAAGAGATCAAAAGGATACAAATTGGGAGGGAGGAAGTCAAGATAACACTATTTGCAGACGATATGATAGTATACCAAAGTTATCCCAAAAATTCTACCACAGAGCTCCTACAGCTGATAAACAACTTCATCAAAGTGGCCGATATAAAATTAACTCAATGGGAAAAGATCTTTACCAACTCCACATCAGATAGAGGCCTAATATCCAAGGTATACAAAGAACTCAAAAAGCTAGACACCAGAGAACCAAACAACCCTATTAAAAATGGGGTACCGAGCTAAACAAAATGTTCTCAATTGAGGAATATCGAATGGCTGAGAAACATCTAAGGAAGTGCTCAACATCCTTAGCCATCAGAGAATTGCAAATCAAAACAACCCTGAGATTCCACCTCACACCAGTCAGATTGGCCAAGATCCAAAACTCAGATGACAGCAGATGCTGGCGAGATTGTGGAGAAAGAGGAGCACTTCTCCACTGTTGGTGGGGTTGTAAACTGATACAATCACTCTGGAAATCAGTCTGGCGATTCCTCAGAAAATTGGACATAGTACTACCTGAAGATCCAGCTATTCCACTTCTGGGCATATACCTCAGAGACACTCCAATATACAACAAAGACGCATGCACCACAATGTTCATAGCAGCTCTATTTGTAATAGCCAGATGCTGGAAAGAACCCAGAAAGAATCATCCTTCAGTAGATGAATGGATACAAAAATTGTGGTATATTTACACAATGGAGTACTACTCAGCTATCAGAAACAATGACTTAACCAAATTCTTAAGAAAATGGTTGCATCTAGAGAATTTCATCCTGAGTGAGATAATCCAGTCACAAAAGAACAGACATAATATGCAGTCACTGATAATAGGATACTAACCCCAGAAAGCTCGGCCTACCCCAGAAACAACTCACAGACTGTGTGAAGTGCAAGAAAAAAAAAAACATTATACTCAATCCTTACACACCAAAAATACTTTTACTAATTCTGGATGACTAATTACATCTTGTTTTACATGTACTTTTTGCTCATTGTAACTAGTAAGACCTTAATGCAGAGTATCAAACCTTAAAAAAAAAAAAAAAAAAAAAGTCAAGCACTGACAAAAATGTATTCTTATACATTTATGCAAAAATGCTTAAAATTTGTTCTTTTATCTTTGTTTTTTTTAAATAAAGTTAAAAAATTAACTCAAACAAATCAGTATCCTTTCTCTACTTAAAGGATAAAAGGGTTGAGAAAGAAATTAGGGAGACAACACCCTTCACAATAGTCACAAATAATATAAAATATCTTGGTGTGACTCTAACCAAGCAAGTGAAAGATCTGTTTGACAAGAACTTCAAATTCCTGAAGAAAGAAACCAAATAAGACCCCAGAAGATCTCCCATGCTCATGAATTGGTAGAATTTATATAGTAAAAATGGCCATCTTACCAAAAGCAATCTACAGATTCAGTGCAATCTCCATCAAAATTCTAACTAAACTCTTCATAGAGTTAGAGCAATTCTCAAATTCATTTGAAATAACAAAAAATCCAGGATAGCAAAAACTATTCTCAACAATAAAAGAACTTCTGGGGGGATCACCATCCCTGACCTCAAGCTATACTATAGAGCAATAGTGATTTTTAAAAAAGGGCTGGGTATTGGTACAGAGACAGGGAATAGATCGAATATAGTTGAGGACCCAGAAATGAACCCACACACCTATGTTCACTTGATCTTTGACAAAGAAGCTAAAACTACCCAGTGGAAAAGGATAGCATTTTCAACAAATGGTGCTGGTTCAACTGGCGGTCTGCATGTAGAAAACTGCAAATCGATCCATTCTTATCTACTTGTACAAAGCTCAAGTCCAAGGGGATCAAAGACCTCCACATAAAACCAGATACAATGAATCTAATAGAAGAGAAAGTGGGGAAGAGCCTTGAACACATGGGCAGAGGGGAAATTTTTCTGAACAGAACACCAATGACTTATGCTCTAAGATCAAGAATCTACAAACAGGACCTCATGAAACTGCAGTGCTTCTGTAAGGCAAAGGACATAGTCAATGAGACAGATTGGTAACTCACAGACTGGGAAAAAATCTTCACTAAACCCACATCTGATAGAGGGTTAATATACAAAATATACAAAGAACTCAAGAAGGTAGACTCCAGAGAACCAAATAATCCTATTAAAAAGTAGAGTACAGAACTAAATAGAGAATTCTCAACTAAAGAATTTTAAATAGCCAAGAAGCACTTAAAGAAACGATCAACATTCTTAATCAACAGGGAAATGCAAATCAAAACAACCCAGAGATTCTACTTCATACCAGTCAGAATGGCTAAGATTAAAGACACAGGTGACAGCAGATGCTGGCGAGGATGTGGAGAAAGAGGAACACTCCTCCATTGCTGGTGAGACTGAAAGCTGGTAAAATCACTTTGGAAATTAGTCTGGCAGTTCCTGAGAAAACTGGAAATAGTTCTACCTGAGTACCCAGCTATACCATTCCTGGGCATATACCCAAAAGATGCTCCAACATCTAACAAGGACACATCCTCCACTATGCTCATAGCAGCCTTATTTATAATAGCCAGAAGCTGGAAACAACCCAGATGTCTCTCAACAGAAGAATGGATACAGAAAATGTGGTACATATACACAATGGAATACTTCACAGTGATTTAAAACAATGACTTCATGAAATTCTTAGGCAAATGGATGGAAAATATCATCCTGAGTGAGGTAACCCAAACATAAAGAACACACATGGTATTTACTCACTAGTAAGTGGGTATTAGCCCCAAAGCCCACAGTACCCATAATGCAACACACAGAACATATGGAGTGTAAAAGGAAGACCAAGGTGTGGATGCTTCAGTCCTGCATTGAGTGGGGAACAGGATGCTTGGGGGAGGTGAAGGGAAAGGGGGACCATGGAGGTAGAAAGAAGGGGCAGGGAACAAGGGTGGTGGCATCTGGAGTAGATGTGAGAAAGGTACACCCGGTCAGGAAATCGAACCAAAATATGTAGCAGGGGTGATGAGGAACTGGGGATAGCCACTGGAGGGTCCCAGGACCCACCAGGGGTGACTTTAGCAGAAAAGCACAGAGAAGGGGGAGATCAATCCTGTAGCGTGCTCCCCCAGTTCAGGGATGGGGACACCCACCCATTTTAAAGTTTTTAACGCAGAAATGTTCCTGTCCAAAGGAAGAACAGGGTCAAAAATAAATGGAACAGAGACTGAAGGAAGGGCAGACAAGGGACTGCCCCTCCAAATCCAACACTGTTGCCTGCTAGACAGAGCTCAGGGAACCTGGTGGGGGACCTCACAGGACTGGAAGAGCAGAGGGGAATTGCAGTCCCATTGGAAGAACGGCACAGGCTGGCCTGACCACCCAGTTCTAGACCACCAACCAAAGACTGTACCTGGAGGGATCCATGTAGCAGAGGATAGCCCTGCCTGACAGCAACGGGAGGGATAGCTTCTTTGTCCTGGATAGGCTTGATAATCCAGTGTAGGGGAGCTGTTGGAACAGTGGAGCAGGAGAGGGTGGGAGGGTGGGTGAGCACTCTTATACAGGCAGAGGGCAGAAGGGAGGGCAGATGTGAGATGGGGGGGCTGAGGGAGGGGTAACTGGGAAGTAGGCTATCATGAGATAGGGAGTTGGCAGAGGGGGTAACCAAGAAGTGGGATAACATTAGAGATGTAAATGAATGGATTGATTAATTAAAAAAAAATGAACCAAGAGAGAAAATGCCACCCAGACAAGTAGGCAGCTAAGAAAAAAGGTCACCTTCCCAAGCTTAAGGACCAAGTTGATACCGAAAGAAGCCCTAGAGAGGATCATTGCTGGACAACCACATCCATATGAAGATGGGACTCTGAAAGACTGCAGCCCACTCCTGTCCCCAGTACCAGAGGGCGCTGCCTCTCCAAACCTGCATACTTATCAAAGGGACCGTCTCACTATAAGAAAACGTCAGCAAGGCGGGTATGCTGTGGTGCAGCCAGCAGTTGGGAGGCAGAAGTAGGTGGATCTCTGAGTTCGAGGCTGACCTGGTTTACACAGATAATTTCTGGACAGCCAGGGCTATATAGAGAAACCCTGTCTCAACAAAGCAAAACACAGAACAAAACAAATTTAAAAAGGAAAGAAAAAAAAGCTGAAAAAAAAAAAAGAAATATAGACTCAGTTTAACTCCCCCTACCCCCCAAAAAAGAGAGCAGACTTTTGTGAATCCCAGAGAACAGTAGCCTAAAATCCTGGGGCTCCGTATCTCAGCTTACAGAAGAATGAGTCTTGCAGGCTCTGAGAATCAGTGTTTCTGGTGAAGAGTAGGGAAGGGAGGGAGGCTTCACCACACACAGAAACTTTTTTATTGTTTGTTTGTTTGTTTTAAACTGCAGGGTGAGAGCCAGATTTCAGGAAGAAAAGGGGACCTTCACACAATGGAGGTTGGCTGCTGTCTGGCTAATCTATAGGAAACACATCTCTTGAAGTCTTGAGCCTGTCTAATGGCCCTTGTTTGGGGTCGGGGGGGGGGGGGGGTTCCTTTTGTTGAGATCAAAGAGATGAGACTTATCCTAAGTACTGCCATTTTGTTTTGAGACTTCATTTTGATCATAAGGTGAAATTAAGTTCAAGTTCCCAGGCCCCAGGGGAGCATTCCAGATGGCCATTCTTTTGTTCCCCCAAAACGCAATGATCGCTGTGAAAGAACAGATGATTCTGATTGGTGGAAAATCTCAACTGTAACTGGCGTTCATGTTTGTGGTCTTCAAGTGAACTCTGTCAAGCCCTGGCTCAGGGTTGCAGTGCAGCCCCAGCCCGCAGTCTGCTCTGCGACCCTGGCGAATCAGCAGCAGTCCTACTGAGTACAGTGCAATTCTGCCATCTGCTGAAATACTTTCTGAGATGACCGTGTGAAGAAGCAGCTAGCTCCTGAGTCTGTGCTGCTGCTCCTGACCGGTCACTTTTTGCTGCCAAATTCAAATAAAGCTCTTGCTTTGCTGGATTCCCGTGATGGCTTGGGCTGTTTTGTATTTACAGACCCCAACACTTTAAACATCCTCACTTGGGAATACAAACACCCTTGCTCCACAAGACCCACACCATAGAAGGCTTTCTTTAAGCCTGATTGTCATAGACACTTGGCGTTTCAAAACAAAAGCACTGTTCATAAATCACCGCCACCCCAGACGTCGCCTCTTCAGTCTGCACCTCAGTTCCCTGTGGCCCTACTAACCCCTCATGTGCTACAGGTTCACACACTCACATCTTTACAGACAGAAAGTTCAAAACTTAAAACATCCACAAACAAGAAGCAAAATGTCTCTCTTAATAGTAGACAAGCCCCAGGCCCTGAAGACTGACCCAGTGGTTTTTTATATCCTGTACAAGTAATGAAAGCCTAATCCATAAGGCCCTCCATCTGGTTCGAATACTCAAGGGACACAAGTGCCATTGAGAGAGTTACTTCCTCTGGAGAGTAAGCCTTTATTTTGCTAGTCAAGTAAAATTCTACGTACAGGAGCCATGAGGCAAAGATGGGGAACTTCTCCCACCTCCTGTAAAGGCTTTATCTTTCTCATGGGCAGAATTTTCTTTTCCTTTTTCGTGGAACTTGGCTGCAATGTTTTTGCTCACTGCCAGGGAAGCAGAAGCACAGGCTGGGGTTTAAAGGTGTGGGGTGCATCTCGTCCCCAGTTTAGGGTTGGCTGTAACTTGGTTATGTAGACACCCAAAGATTGTTTTGGATTGCCTTAACCACTTTAACTTGGCAGAACAGACCAATTTTTACTTGCTTCTGTTGATATCGAAGGTCTTCTTGTGGTTTTCCTATTTAAAAATCCTTCCCCACATCTTTCGTCATGACAAGCCAGAGATCTGGCTTTAAGGATGTTGTCAATAAATCTTTTAATTATAATTGGATTGAGTCCATGGTATTTTCCCAGAGGTCAGAAACTATACGACAAGGAATCAGTCTGATTTCTCCTCCTTGAACTCTGTCCTATTTGTGACCTTTGCGATGCATGTGTAGTGTTAGATCAGGATTGACCAGATGACATAAGAAATAAAGAAGCAGGCAGGTATCTCCAGAAGCAGATCTTTAGTCAGACAACTGAAAGATACCAACCAGTCTCTCCTCAGATGTGGGAACTGTGTGCACACGGTTCAGGGACTTGGAGCTTTATGGGGTAGAAAGGGTTGGAATGGAAGGCTCCACCTGCAGGTCAGTTCCCCTCACGTCTCACAGTGGGAATATAGACAGATATATAAATGCCAGCAGATGTGGAGGAAGCTTCCACCCGAGTTACCAGTCAATCACTGAAATCAACTTTCTTGTCCAGACTTCCACAGTCCATCTGACACCTTTAGGCCTTTTTTGTTTATTTATTTTGACGGGGGGACGTGGTGGTTGAAGTGGTCTCTACAGAGTCCTGGATATCCCCAACTCACGTCGTAGATCAGAGAGGCCTGTAACTCTCTGAGTTCAGAAGCCGGCTGGGCTGGGCTTAAGAGTAATTCTTACTCAAACCACCACACACAGCCTCTCCTCTCCTTTGTCCTCCTTAAGTACTTCCAGAAGTTCAGAGTTAGCCTGCCCGGGGCTCTTCTGCTAAACTTTAGTCAAATTATCCTCTGGCTTCACTGTGCATCTATTTTTTATACTCTTCTATTAATGAGACCAAGAACTCTGAGGTGGGGGTCCCGTATCAGTGATGAACTAAAATCCGAGGTCATAAACTAAAAGGAAACTGGTGGTTTGAATGCTTGGCCATCGTGAGTGGCACTGTTGGGGGCGTGGTCTTACTGGAAGAGGTGTGGCTTGGTTGGAGGAAGTGTGTCACTGCCTAGGTGGGCTTTGAGGACTCCCAGTGCCCAGGCTCTGTCCAATGCAGAAGAGAGCCTCCTCCTGGCTATCAGCAGAAGCCAGCCTCCTTCTGGCTTCCCTTGGATCATGATGTAGAACTCTCAGTTCCTTCTCCAGCACCACGTCTGCCTGGAGGCTGCCATGCTTCCCACCATGATGATGAAGGACTGACTCTGAAACTGTAAGTCAGCCCCAGTTAAATGTTTGCCTTTGTAAGAGTTGCCTTGGTCACGGTGTCTGTTCACAACGATGAAATCCGACTAAGACAGAAATCTTCCTGCCTTTGACTCATAAATCTAATCACGGGGCTGTAAGTGCAGGGGTTTTTGCACATGGCATCTTTGTTGCCAGAAATAAAGACTCTGAAACTTAATATTTCATGAGTATATGCTTAGGCTGTAAGCTTTGGCTCATTTCCCACCAGCTCATAATTTAATTACCCATTCATTCTATTTCTAAGTCCCACTATGTGCTTGGTTACCTCTCCTCAGTTTCATGTGACTGTCTCCTTCAGCATTTTGGGACCCCCAGAATTCTTTCCTCTCTGCCAGATGTCCCACCTTATTTATAAGGCTGCCTTGAACATCTCTTTGCATATCTTTATTCAGCCGTTTGTCTTCACTGCCCTGTGCACACACCCAGCACACACACTTCAGGGTGAAACGAGATTCTCTTTTACTCTCCAAGAACACTTGTTTCTTCCCCTGTTCTGGATGCCAGACTTCCTGCTGGTATACCTTCCATCATGACTTTCTATACATTTCCCCAATTCTTAATGAGACTACGCATCTTTCCAGGTTCTCTGTAGCCAACAAAATAACATTTTATATATGTAAATAGAATATTGTATATATGTCATATTATTGGAGGCAAATAAAAATACACACAAAAGTTTAGTGTTAGGGGCTGGAGAGATGGCTGAGCAGTTAAAAATACTAGCTGCTGTTCCAAGGATCCAGGTTCAATTCCCAGCACCCACACAAAGTTTCAACATACCTGATACCCTCTTCTGGCTTCTGTGGACACTGCAGACATGTATGCAGGCAAAACTCCCATACAAAACAATAATGATTAAAATACTGTTATAAATAAAAACACTAGAGATGTGTCTGGGAGAATATTGACAACGCTTACTTAACATATTAGGTTGATGTGTGATACATTTCTGTTCTGTGTCTTCCTTCTTTTATGGGAGTGCATTTGGATACAAAAGTATTCGATATAAGAACACTTTAGGGAAATCCCACAAATGTGACTTTCAGAAGATAAAAACCTTTTCTTATCTATATATCAATCATTTTCTTTCTTTGTTTGTTTCTTTATTTGGCTTTTCCAGGGTTTCTCTGTGTAGCCCTGGCTGTCCTGGAATTTTCTCTGTAGTCTAGGCTGGCCTCCAAAGATTTGCCTGCCTCTGCCTCCTGAATGCTGGGATTAAAGGCCAAGAACAACACAGTCTGGCTCTTCCTTTGAGGCCTGAAGTTAGATCCCACCAGGCTGCCAGGATGGGGCTCCCAACCCTGAAGGCTTCCCCTCAAGGACAACCCTTTGCCCACCACAGTTGGTTCTTAGAAAAACCAGAGGCAGACAACCATTTGTGGTTTGCAGTGCATGGATATTCCTTCTCGGGTCCCCTCCTCTCCTTTGCTAATGGAAAGCATGCTGACTGGCAGCTTCTGGCTGTCCCCTAAAGTCACCCACACTGTCCCTCTAGCATCCTCTTAAAATTCCCAAGCAGGATCCAGACAGCCGTAACTTACTACTCCTTTGTGTACAGATTTCGTTCCTGGGACTCAAGACAAACCAGTTCAGCCCTGGCTTCCGGTGACTTTTGATTGCTCACCACCTTTGCACCAACACCAAGCCATCTGAGTCTCTCCAAGACAGTCCTTCCTACTCAAGAAGACCATGTGCACCACACATTGAAGATGCATTTATATTCCAGTTCCAGTTTTAAATTATGTGTTTCTGTGGCGTGTGACTGTGTGTGGGGGATGCTCTCATGCGCGCGTGCGCGCGCACGCACACACACACACACACACACACACACACACACACACACACACACACACACACACACACACACGGAGCATGAGCACGCAGTTGCTAACTGAAGCCAGAAGAGGGCACCAGAGCCCTTGGAACCAGACACAAGTGCTGGGAACCAAACTTAAATCCTCCGAAAGAGCGTCAAGCGCTCTTTATCCCTGAACCATCTTCCCAGTCACTGCATCTCACGTTTGTTGTTTGTATTGTTTCGTTTTAAATGCAGGGGGGTTGGGGCGAGGCTGCAGAACACAGGGTTCTCACATGCTCACTAAGGGCTTTATCAGTAAGCTACGTTTCTAGCCCTGTAGTGAGGGACATATCCAGATAGAGCCCCTCTCCATGGTGCGTTTCAACAACCCCGTACCCATCACCCTCAGCCCCCTCTTCCCTTTCTTACTGGAGAAGACATGTAAGATAACACCAGACTAATGCATCACTTCAAAACACCCAGACAAGCCCAACACAGTGTCCTGCAGGAAGAGCTTAAAAAACGGGAGCCGGAGACTGTTTATGCTGATATAATGAGACCCTAGTTGTAAAAGAGACAATAAAAAAAATGCTGGTATTATGGTTTAATAAGCACAGTAATTTAGTGCCCACAGAACAGTAATGCCGAGGTGAGAGAAGAAAAGTCTATTAGGTGATTAGGATGGAGTTCAAAGTAATGGAAATGGAGCTGATAAGGGATTTGCTGCGAGAATCAGCGCTCAAATTTGTCTTTCATTCTGGTCTCTTGTTCAGACTGCCCTTTGGCTTCCTATTGTCCATAGGCTAATTCAGGTTGGCTGGCCCGTGGTCAATTAGAGGACGTCAAGGGTCTTGGGCTCAGATACTGGCTGGCCTTTCTCACCCACGCACTAGATTCACAGCGCCCCCTGCTGGCTCTCGGAAAGATTCGGGTCTCAGTTCTGTTCATTCTGGGATCCGCAGAGGGTAGTAGCTTGGTGGGGTGGCTCCAGACCAGGCACGAGGTCACTGCGCACCCGCGCTCAGCGGCTCCACCCGCAGCCACAGCCCGCCCTCCGCGCGCAGGATCAGCTCTGGCTGCCTGCGCGGCTCCTTGTTATCCGGTAGGAGTCGGAAGCGCAGCAGAGTCAGCGCCAGCGCCACCTTCATCTCGCTCATGGCAAACGTCTGACCAATGCAGTTCCTGCGGGAGGACCAGATAAAGACTATGAATGCGCCCGGACCCAGCCAGGCTCCGTGAAAACCAACCTGACACGGTCTCTGCAGCGTCTAGTCAGCATGAAGGGCAGGAGGGACCCTGACGCGTCTGGGACCCCAACTGGAAATCTGCATCCCCAAAGGTCTTGCAGCCTCAGTGCCCAGTTCAGACAAGCGGGACTCTGAGCATAGAGCATCAGTCCTTCCCTTTCTAACCCCTACTCTCGAGACCTTTGCAAATGACCCGAATAGAGGGCAGAAAGGAGAATCAGAACCAGATCATCCTAACCCTCCACTGTTCCCACTATCAGTCCCAGACCATACGCTAGTCACCCAAGCCCAAGTGTCACCAAGGCCCTCACCTGGGCCCGGCCGAGAAGGGAATAAATGCCAGAGGTGAGCTGTCTTTGATGTTTTCAGGGTCAAAGCGGAAGGGGTCGTAGACCTGCAGGAGATATTGAGCCAAGGTGGATGAGTGACTGCCCAGTACAACCAGTCCTGTTCCGGGGAAGGTGAGGTCCGATTTCCCAGGTCAAAGCCCCACCCCCTCCCTTAAAATCCCCACACCACTACAGGGAATAAGTGAGGCAGCACCTCAGGGTTTGGCCACACAGACGGGTTGTGATGAATTCCAAAGATGCTGATAAGGCAGATGATACCTGTGGGACAAGAGGGGGTTTCAAGACAAGACACTGTTGCTTGCCCAGGACCCTTCCCCCATATGGTTGGTACCTTTAGGAATGGTCCGGCCATCTGGGAGCACAACGTCTTGGGTGCAGCATCGGGAGATGACCGTGACTGGGGGATGCAGCCGCAGACTCTCCTTGATGCACATGGTCAGGAAGGGCAGCTGGGCCAGGTCGTCCCTGAGGAAACGCCTTCAACTATTAACCAGGGAGCAACAGGAGGCTGACAGTTCACGTGGATCAGTGAAACCTTTTCTCACAGGGATAAAATAAGCCCTAGGTGGATCAAATGTAACTAAAACAGTAGCAGACTAGGACATATTCTAAATTAAGACTGATCTGCCAAGTTGGGACCTTCTAACTAGTCCTTGGTCTCGTCTATCTTAAGTCTTTGGAACTTCAGACAAGATGGATGCAAAATTGGGGGTGGGAAGCCATTGTAGGAGAGGTTTCTGGAATAAGGCTGGATGGCTGAATGATCCAGGGATCCTAGACTTCTATTTTTATTATCTTATTTTATCAAGACAGAGATTCTCTACATAGCCCTTGGTAGACTGGTCTGGCCTCAAACTCAGAGGTCCTTCTGCCTTTGCCTTCCAAATGCTGGAATTAAAGGGGTTTATCACTTCACCTGGCTATTTTAAACTTTGTGTGTGTGTGCGTGTGTGTGTGTGTGTGTGTGTGTGTGTGTGTGTGTGTGTACAGGAAAGGGCTTCAGATCCACTGGAACTGAGTTACTGATGGTTGTGAGCTATCAGACATGGATGCTGTAAACCAAACTGTGCAAGACTAGGAAGTGCTTTAAACAGCTGAGCCATTTCTCTAGCTCCACACACTGCAATGCCCAGATAGTACTCCTGAGTCCCTGGACATATCACCACAGACCTAGGGTACAGGAGAAAGATGAAGTCATGGAAGATGAGGTTTACTGCAGAGAAAAGAGAGTGCATTCACTGAACACGTGTAAAGCACGACTTTCTTTTATCAATTATCACTGTTGATTAGTCTGCACCAAAGCCAACAACCGCTTCCTCGCTAGTCAGACTTGGTACCAGGTCTCTCCTCTGTGCTCAGATTCTGTGTCCATGAGCAAATGTAGGAGAATCAACAAAAAGAGTGACTCTTTCTCCGTGTGAGGAGGAGGGGCTCACTAATGTGCCAGGAGGAGCTATGCTCACCACTCAATCTCCTCCAGCTCTCGGTCCCTCAGCAGCTCCCGCACCTCCTGCCGGCAGCGCTCCTGGTGCTCCGGGTGCCTCGCCAGGTTGTACAGGATCCAGGAGAGGCCACTGGCCGTGGTGTCATGGCCTGGGGGAGAGATGGGCAGATGTGGGTCCGGGCACTGCTTCAGCACCTCACTGAGGACAGCGTAAGGTAGTGACACCAGAGAAAGGCTAGGAAAAGGATCAAGGGATAGAATAGAAAGATTCTGGATTTTCCCAACAAGTCTCAAGACAGATAAACTCCTGCCTTCTCTCTGTCCCATATGGGACCCTCACCCTCAAACATGAAGGTGTCAGCCTCCGCTCTGATGTCTTCATCTGACAGCCTCTTTCCATCTTCATCCTGAAGACAAAGCAAGACCCCTGACCATCTCTCGTTTGTTCTTTCCGGTACAGTGCAAACTTCCTGGCTTTCTGCTGGGTATCCTGTCTCCCATGTTGCCCGCAGTTGGAGGAGTCAACATCTCACCCAGAAATGTCTCCATGGAGAATTTCTGAGAAACTGACAGTGACTTGATATGGAAGATGACTGCATGCCAATTTGCTTTGGAAACTGGAAATGCAGCCTTACTCCAGATACTTCTACCCACATTCTAAAGTGCTGTAGATCCAGGGAATCCTACGTCCTGTGCAAACATTTGGTTTGTATATCTAGATTTGTCCTGGAAAGAGCCTGTGTAACTTCAGAAGGAAGTTCCCTCTCTCCCTTTCTTTCACTATCCCCCCCCCCTTTGTTCACCACTTAACCCCCTGAGGGGAATTAGCTTCAGGTGCCTTTGTTATTATGTGTGAACCACCTGATGAGAACAAATTGCCCTTTTTGTGTGGTGAAAACCTCACTGTGCATACAGGTGAACACTTCGTCCCCCTGGAAAAGGGGGCACTGGTAATGGGGAGTCACTGTTGCATCCTATTCTGGCTTTGCCTGTTGCTGTGACTAATAAAGGGGCTTCTGTAATCAGTGATGTTGAGGGATTTGCCTGGATTTGCACAGTGTCCTCTGTATCAAGCTCACACTATTGGATTCAGTATTTGGCATCAGTGTCCCCAGAAGCCCACCTTGGTCAGCAGCAGCACATCAATGAAATCCAAAGTCTTGGACTTGGCCTTAGACTTAAGGAAGTCATCCAAACCCTCATCTGGGAGGGTGCGGCGCCGCTCCTGGATGACGGCATCGGTGAATTCATGTACCAGGTTGCAGGCCTTACGGAAGCGCATCGCATCAGGCGTGAGGTTATACAGAAGGTCCATGTACAGCAAAGGCTGCTGATGTCGTTTGGCCACTAAGGCACTGAGCTCCAGGATGGCAGAGATATATTCACTGGACTTCCTGCAGGATTTAGGCAAAGGAGGCAACCATTTAACATATGTGAGTCCTGTGCCTCTCCCCACCAGCCAGGAGCCATTGGGTATGGAGAACCAGAGAGTTCACAGAGGCAGGGGAATGAGCCCTGAGAGTCAGTTCTCAAAAAACTAATCACATCTCTGTGAGCTGCCTCCACACTTCTGTACTCCCAAACCGCAGGGGCAGCTCTCAGTACTGACTTCCATGAAGTCATGTAGACACAAGATGAGTTGACAGTAGAAACAGTGACACTGGCAGGTGAGCTTAACTCTGGTACCTTCTGGAAGAGAATGAGGCCCAAGCTGGACGAACAGTTTAAGGAAGAAGGTAGGGAAGTTTGGACCCTAGAAGGAGTTTGCTTTTGAGCATGTCTGTCCTCAGCTCCCAAAGGTGTGTGTGTGTGTGTGTGTGTGTGTGTGTGTGTGTGTGTGTGTGTGTATTTGGGGAGGGGTTCAAGACTGAGTTTCTCTATGTAGCCTTGGTTATCTTGGAACTTGCTCTGTAGACCAGTCTAGTCTAGCTTCAAACTCTAAGAGATTTGTCTGCCTCTGACTCTAGGGTTTTAGGATTAAGGGTTTGTGCCACCATGCACAGCAAAATAGACAGACTGACAGACAGATAGATAGGTAGATAGATGGATGGATGGATAGATAGGTAGATAGATAGATAGATAGATAGATAGATAGATAGATGGATAGATGGATGGATAGATGGATGGATTGGTAGATAGATAGATAGATAGATAGATAGATAGATAGATGGATGGATTGGTAGATAGATAGATAGATAGATAGATAGATAGATAGATAGATAGATGGATGGATTAGTAGATAGATAAACTTGGCCTACATAGTGAGTTGTAGGGCCAAGGCTATATAGTGAGACCTTGTCTCATTTTTTAAAAATTTTATTTCTATGTCATATGTTTTGCCTGATGTATGTATCTACACTCTATGTGTGCATGTAATCCTTATCCTTGAAGAACTGAAGTGTGTGTTGGGTCTACTGTTACTCGAGTTACAGATAGTTGTAAACTTTTATGAGGGTGCTAAGAGCCAAGCTTGGGTCCTTCACAAGTGCCATCTCTCCAGTCCCTCGTGTGGAGGAATTTAGGACATTAGGTATGCTCTCTATATGGATAGTCTATCTGCATGTCTGTCTGTTTAAGTATGCCATGAGGCATCAGACTATTTTAACAGGTTCTTCCAGCTGTGCTGTGCTGTGATACAGGCTCAAACGTAATGGAGCCAACCAGTGACTAAAGCTGCTGGAACCATGAGCCAGAAGAATCCTTCCCTCATTCAAGCTTTCTCACGTACTTTTACCATGTTGTAAATATAACTAACACAAGCGCAAACACCTTCACTAACTAACACAAGCGCAAACACCTTCACTAACTAACACAAGCGCACACACCTTCACTAACTAACACAAGCGCAAACACCTTCACTAACTAACACAAGCACAAACACCTTCACTAACACAAGCGCAAACACCTTCACTAACTAACACAAGCGCAAACACCTTCACTAACTAACACAAGCGCAAACACCTTCACTAACTAACACAAGCGCAAACACCTTCACTAACTAACACAAGCGCAAACACCTTCACTGTTTCCCTGGAACCACAGGCTAAGTACATCTTTACTGGCTTTATGGTCTAGACACTGCTGGTGCCTTAAACTTTGTTTCTAATGTGTCTCCTCACTGCCTGTCCTACAAGTCCTGATTGTCACCATCTCTGTGGCTTTATTGAAACAATTCCACCACTTTCTCCTTTCCCAAATCTTTAGTGTTGGTTCTGGATCATGTCCTGAAGAGAGGCCATTTTGATTCCACTGACCAATCCTCCTTCCTTTTGGTTCACAGACCAGGTTTCGAGGCTCACAACAAGGACTCACTCCTGACAGTTGCTGTCGAAGCTGAAGACACATTTCTGCAGACTGTCCAGAGTCATGAGGCTGACGTGCTCAAACATGTCCAGACGGGCACTGCCTCCTGAAATCAACCGTCGCCATTTGGCCTGGCAAAAGTAGATAGAGGAGGTTGAGGTTGGACCTTGGCTCCTTGAGACTCCACCTAACTTCAACCCCTGCCCCAGCTTCCTCATTTTATGTTCCAGCCACCCAAACTCAGGAATAGCCACTGTTTGGGAAAGAGGGGGCTGCCACTCTGTGCTCCAGCAGCTCACATGCATGATGTTGGTGCTGTCATTGAAAATCTTCACATAGGGTTTCAGGATGTTGAAATGAAAAGCGGGTGTCAGCATGCGACGGTGACGGCTCCACTTGTCACCAGCGCTCACCAGGAGCCCATCTCCTGATAGAGCAGCCACAGTATAAGGCAAGAGTAGTGGCATCCCTGACCCCCAAGGGTGACCCTTGCCTGTCACCTGCAGGTACTCACCCAGCCAAGGCTTTAGGACACTGTAGAATATCACATCCTTGAGTGCAACAGCAGCTGCCATGGACAAGGACAGCCAGGGGTCATGGTGTGGGTCATGGTGTGAGTGGGGACCCCTCCCACAAGTCTGCACTTCCCTCCCAAAGTCCACATGCCAAGAACCAAGGATGGAGGAAGCAGCATAAAGTTGAAAGAGAAAAGAGGAAACAGTAGTGTCAGCAAGTAAGATGAAGTCACACCCTACCACGCCACATTATGCTGCAGTACCACTTTGCATGGCTTATACATAGTCTAACAGGTATGCCATATCTGCGTCCATTACAGCTCGGTGGCATCTGTTGAAACCCATGTCCCTGTCATCTAGGCACGCCAGGTGTCTGACATCTCCTGAACCGATATGGGACACATCACATGAACCAGGAGGGCTAACATGGCATAGCATGGCCTTAGCACACAGAACTACCCTGACATGATGCCTCATGCTGTAACACGGACCAGATTGTCTGACAGACCTCATGTGACCCTCAGACAAGCCCCTCACAGGACTTGTGAATGCTCATGTGTGGTGGTTTGAGTGACAGCATCTCCGTGTGTGAATACTTGTCTCCAGCTTGTGGCACTTTTAGGGAGGTTGAGTAGTTGTTGCTTTGTGGAAGGAAGTACCTCACTGTGAGCGGGTATTGAAAGTTCACGATTGCTCTTCCTGCTTTGTGTTAACCATTAACCAAAAATAAACTCTTCCTCTACGAGTGCCTGTTGTCATGGTGTTTTATTACAGCAACAAAAAAGTAACTAAGGCATGGCGGCTCTTGTAATTTCCAATATTTCAGAGGTTAAAGCAAAAACAACAACAACAACAACAAAACAGAGTTTGGGCCTTGCTTCGATTGAGTATCAAAACAATGTCTCCAAATAAGCAAAAGTGCCATTAATATGTGATTGCACCTGGATGTTCTTAAAGTCTTAGATAGGACTCTGATATCCATCATTTCTCAGCAGGACCCTGGGTCCTAGATCTCAGATAGTGGTGAAAAGCGAGATAAGAAGGCCATCTCCAAAGGTTTCTCTCACAGAACCTGCCACAGCTCAAACAGTCAGAGCTGCAGCTACGTGCAGACATGGCCATCCTCATGCAGTCCCAGGTGAGACAAATAGAAATGCAAAACAGGAGACGGAAATGTAAATTCGAACCTGCAAGAGCTGTGACCACACAGATGGCATCACACGGCTATGCTCACAACACAAGCGGCACAATGAGACGTGGGACAGGGGATGTCCACGTGAGAGGGATACAGGATTGTCACTGCCGCAGCCCAGCCTGCTTGCATGATTCACAATGCATTATCAGCTGGAGGCATCACAGAGACCTCAGTGGTGGCTAAGCTGGAGCAAGTATAGTGTCCATCTGGAGCACAAAGCATGGGCTCCATGAAAGTGGCAGGGTCTGGACTGGGGAGATACTCCGAGGATATAAGCACTTGCTGCATTAGCCTGAGCATCAAAGCCTGAATCCTCCAAACCAGATGTGGCAGCACATGTCTATTTCTCCAGATACGACAGGAGCCAGATACAAGAGGTTTCTCTCTTGGCCCCAGATGCTTGAGATTCAGCTAGCGTGTATATTTGGAAGTAAACGGCGAGGGACCCTGTCTCAAACAAGGTGGAAGGCAAGGATCAAGATGCCCTCTGACCTCCATGTGTATGCCAAAGCATACACATGCATGCGCTCACACAAACATGCCCTCGCACAGACGTTTTTAGAAAAGTAAAGTGGGGTCTTCAAGTTCCAGGGCACACTTGAAATAATTTGGCAATCAGAGTGTCAGACCCACGCCTGGCAAATGACAAAAGCTGTGGTTGTCCATCTCTTTCCCTTCTTAACCTGGCCTATCCCAAGATGTGAAGAATGCAAAAGTAGGCAGCTAGCTGTGATGGGAAAGATTCTGGGCTCTGACAAGACACCAATCAACGTAAGGCGATTGACCGACTGGACAGCGTGGAAAGATGAACTCAGAGGTGCGTGCTATAGAAATAACAGACTAGATTTTATAACAGCCACAAGTTCCCTCACTGCTCTGAGCATAGAACCGCTTACTTTTCTGGTTATAGGTCTGAGCATTAGATGTTTCTGATGCCCACTGGGCCACCTGACCCTGGCTTCAACATTTCTACTCAAACCTGAAAACATGGCTTGAGCAACAGTTCCTCCAGGAAGCCTTTGCACACACCCTAGCAGAGACTCTCCACTCAGCTGTTAGGCTCCCTTTCCACAAGGTTAGGGATGTCCCGGTCCCTGTCAAGTTGTCAAGTTGTAGCTCAAGAGTTGACTTTCTCTAGGGGGAGGACCTTGGCTTGAAGATGTCGGGATGCAGAATGTCCAGAATACTAGAAAGTAGTAAGTACAGCAAGGAATAGCAGAGGAAGAGAGTCATGTGGGAGCTGGCGAAACCATGAAGAAAAGACAGAGGCTGGACCACTGCAGGAGCCACACAGATTCCCAGCACCACCATGGGTACCTGAGGCATTGAGGATAGATCGGACGATGTCAGAATGGCACAGAGTGATAACGGGGACCATCGGCCCCATCCACATCAAAAAGCCTTGGGGGTAGGTGCCCACCAACTGAGTCAGTTCCTTCATGCCCTGCTCTGTAGGGGTCACCTGCAAACAACACAGGGAGAGTCACTCTTGAGGTAGTTAAGAGATGCCCAGGAACATACGCTCATGACCTCTGGGCGTGTCTGTGCTGGTGCTTCAAGTGTGTGTGTATGTGTGTGTGTGTGTGTGTACGACACCAACCAACTCACCAAAGATCTAGAGACAATGGACAGAGAAGGGGAAATCTAGTCTTCTTTCCAGAGCTTGGGACATGCATCTTCTCCTGCCATCAGGTGTCAAAATTTAAGTCCTTGAGACATTGAATCCCAGTATTTACACCTGGTCCCCCATACACCCCTGGGTCCTCACACTGTCGTTTCAAGTTTCAGTTGCTCATAGCTTACATTTCTGGAATTCCAGTGTTCACATGGTATGCTGAGGTACTCCTCAGCCTCTATAAAGGTATAAGTCAATTCCTATAACGCAATGAACCCCTTCTTTCTTCTACCTTACTTTACATATATATATATATATATATATATACATTATATCTATGGATATGTATCTGTATGTATACATGACTGTATATACATGATCATGTACTGCATAATGATGTTTTTGTCAAAGACAGACTGTACAAGTGACCTTGATCTCTTAAGTCTGCATTGGAGCTAAAGAATTTCAATTGCTGTTATTTTCCCTACACATTTCTATGTTTAGATAGA
Source organism: Micromys minutus (assembly GCF_963924665.1). Classification (NCBI taxonomy): domain Eukaryota; kingdom Metazoa; phylum Chordata; class Mammalia; order Rodentia; family Muridae; genus Micromys; species Micromys minutus. The sequence goes on from NC_137957.1 coordinate 3,720,046, forward strand.
TACATTCAGATTCATAAATGCCACGATATCACAAATTATCTTCAGTGTTCAGGGCAGCACCATGATGTACAGACTAGTCTATTAGAACAACGACTGGTACGTATTATGTAGCATAGGTGGGCGGTAGATCCTGATGTCAGCACAACAACACCACCACGTCAGGACACATGTCTCAGGATGTTCTCATCACTCCCGATATATCACTCTCCGCCCGCCCCGTGTGTGTGTGTGTGTGTGTGTGTGTGTGTGTGTGTGTGTGTTATCAACCAGCACCAACTGCCCACTAGCCTGACAGAGCATCCTGATTCTCTGTATACAGCTCACACTGATCCATTTGCAAGTGAAATACCTTGGGATTAAGCCACCCAAGTGGAAGAGCAGATGTAAATCAAAGTCCATAGTATGGGGTAAAGGGTGGGGTCAAGGAAAGTTCATAGGAGGGTGAGTGGACAGCTTTTTATCCAGATAGCGAGACAAGGCTCACTATCTTAGGGAAGAAGCATGGTAAGGAGGAAGTGGCCCAGGGAGGGGCAGTGGGAGTCAGCCTGCAGCTCTGCTCTAGCCCAGCTGTGCCCTGCCTATGTACAGTTAAGGAGAGATATCGAAGATCAATGGGAGAAAACCATAGAACAGAGACGGGCTCACAAAAAGAAAGTCACAGCCTTTCTGGAGCTTCCAGTCCAACAGTAGACACAGGAAGGGCCAGGAGTTCTCACTCTGTATATCCTACCGTGAGAATCTCTCTGTTGTCCTTCTGTGTGGAAAGATAGAAACACCAGAGCAGCCTGTGGTGGGAATACAGGGGGCGAGAAAGGCTTGGGAAGGTACACCAAAGGTCAATATCACCTGTCCCATTCCTGGTCCCTCAAAAGTCCGTCCACTCTGACACTCCCACCCGTACCATTCTTACCATGCCCACGTGACCCATAAGCCAGTTCCTTTTGGGGGGTTGAGGGAAATCACGGAGGTGACGATAGTTCCTATACACAGCATAGATCTGGGTCAGAATCAGGGCCAGGATCCAGGAGGCTCCAAGCAGCAGCAGGGTCTGCCATGGGAAGGCCACCTCAGGCCCCAGTTCCAGCCAGGACAGGCTCAGCTGTGACATCCTGATGGGTGAATAAATGTGCATCGAGTAACTGAGGTCCCAGAAAGAGACTGGAATCTCAAGTCACTGAACAGAGGACAGAGCAGAAAGGAGGAGTGAGAGCCACAGAAATGTTGAAGAAGAAGGTTGGAGAGGAAAATGAGGGAGGGGAGTGTGGTGACGAGGGGGTGACCAGAGCTAGCAAAGCATAAAGGAGGAGAGAGACTGATTGAAGTCAATACCTCCCTAAATTATGCAAAAATAACCAGGCTTCAGTTACTCAGAAACTACTATTCCCAAGGCCAGCTGGCTCCCCGTGGCATTCTTGCTTGGCCAACTGAACTTCTGCCCTCCCCTGGCCTTGGGTTGTACCCTCCCTGTTCCAGACTAGGTCCCAAAAATGTCACCACCCCAGGTCTGTCACCTCTTCTCAGGCACAGGATTCTACCATACCTTCCCTCTCTTCCTCTGGGGCTCTTTTGTCCCTCGATTCTGGATGCTTGGAGGGTGAGCCATTCTATGCCAGCCAATCCCTGCCAAGCCTGGATGCCTCCTCCTTGCCTGGGAAAGTGGCCAAGTTGGGGGTAGAATCAGCCTGGTGCAGACGAGAATTATCATAGGCTTGTAAAAACCATGGACATCTGAATCTTGGGATTAATGTGGGACAAGGTTCCGTATTTCCAGCATCCCTGCTCCTACAAGGACTTGGTATACTTAGTAAAAGGGTGGATTTTAGAATTTTCAAGCTAGGCAATCAGAATATGGCTAACCTAGTACCTGACCATCCCACGAGCTCTTGTCTAAATGGGCTGTGAAGATGGCAGGCACCAGCTTTTCAGTACAGCATTAGAAGGTTATGGGATTGGAGAGCTTGCCATTCAAGTCATCTCCTCAGTAGAGACAGGATGTTCTGAAGCCGAAACAAAGAATGAACCCCAATTGGGGTTTCCAGGTCCAATACTAAAGATCAAGAATGTGACTGGTTGGAACTAGAAAGCGCACCAAGTAGGGGAGTTGTGTAGGGAAGAGATTAATTGTTGAAGTCAATACTTTCTTAATTATGCAGAGATGGCAAGAGATAAAGCTATTCCTGTGTGTGTCTGTCTGTCCGTCTGTGTTTCTCTCTCTGTGCCCATGCTTCCATATTCCATTGGAAACCAGAACAAGAAATCTGCTCCCCTATAGCTGGAGTTCCAGGTGGTTAGCCACAGGATATGGATGGATGAGCAGAACCGAGCCTCTGGAAGAGCAGCAAACATTCTTAACTGCGTAGTCATCTCTCTGGCTTTCTTCCTCTCTCCTTTTTTCCTTCTTTCCTTCCTTTCTTCTTCCTTTCTTTCTGTTTTGTTTTGAGACTGTTTCTGTGAGTATCCCTGGCTGTCCTGTAACTTGTTCTATAGATCAGGATGGCCTTGAACTCACAGAGATCTACGTGCCTCTGCCTCCTGGATTCTGGGACTAAAGACACGCATCACCAACTTTCTTTTCTTATATAAGAAAAAGTACTATTCCAGATACCATTTGTTTAATATTTACTCTTCTGTATGATCATAATTAATGCATTTTAAGTTTGGAGACAGTGTGTAATGCTATGTTGCTAAGGATGACTTACACTTCTAAGCCTTCTAATTCCAAGCCCTGTGCTGGAGTTACAGGTGTGCTCCATTATCCTCAATCTATGCAGAACTGGAGATCAAACCCAGGGCCTTCTTCTGTGTTATGTAAGCACTGTCCAAACTGGGCTACAACCCCAGCCTTCTAACTCATATTTTACAAAAGCTCAGAGGAGAACAGGGGCCTCCAGAGACAGTGGACAGGAGTAGAGACTGTGCAGGCTGGGGACAGAGCAGGAACAGGGATACTTAAGGAAATATATGGGAAGGGGAGCAGAAGACAGTGGTAATGATGAGGAGGTGGAAAAGGGAAAAAAGAGAGAGAAGAGGAGGAGAAGGAGGAAGAGAGGGAGGCTAGCCTGGGAAGACATGGAGGAGAAGAGAGACTGATTAAAGTTAAGCACCATCTAAATCATTTGGGCATGACCGGTGAGTGACTCGGTTGCCTGGAAACAGCCTGGACCATGTGCTCCCTGAAGCTATATTATTCTTGTTCCAAGACCCTACCTAATAGCCCCCCTGGGCCAGCAGCTTGGTAACTTTCCATAAGTTCCCCACAGTCTCTTCTCTCTTCTTTAGGGACATCTTTGCCTCTGGCTCCTGACCTGGAAGGGTTCATGAGGGGCTGGGTTGGATTGGAGCAGCCGATCCATTCCAGATCTAGCTGCTTTATCTTGGCCTGGGAAGGTGGCCAATCTATGGGGGTAGGGCTGGCCTTGTTTAAAGATAAGGTATCTCAGGGTCGTAATGCACTTGATCTTTAGAACTTGGGCACTTCTTTCTGGGATGATTGGCAAGAATGGGGATGTGAGCAGGGTTTATTCTGAGTCATCACATGTCCAGAAGCCATGCCCCTTCTAAGGACAGGACACATGCACTAGGCAAAAGAACTTGAATTTCAGATGCCAGAAGACAAGGACCAGGTTAAGCCTGACCCCAGAGCAGCTTGCAAGGTGGAAGGGTGACATGCGACATTTCTCACTATGGAACTGAGGTTCAGTGATGCTCCTGCCCCAAGGCCTCACAGCCTGGGAAAATTCATATTCTCCTTGTAAATCTTAGGGTCTAAGCACAGCAGGGAGCAGGAATAAAGAAAACAGCTCTGCTAGAGTGTACCCAGGTCAGACTGCGAAGATAAAGAGCTTGGCTGTGATAACATGTGGGGTGTGGGGGTCAAGGGGTAGAGGGATGAGAGCACACGTAAGGTGGAACTAAAAAGGGTGCTGAGGACACAAGGTCCACGCAGAAGATGGAACCAGGGATGCTGAGTGAGTCCTCTTCCCCCTCCATCTTTCTCTGACTGTGGGGATGGCCAGCTCTTGACTGCAGCCCTCACAGCTGAGAAATGAGCTATCCATTGAGGAGTAGAAAAAAGAGGCAAAAAGAGGGGGTGAAGGAGGGGCCTGGTAATCACTACTGGAGCCGCTGTGAGCAGGAACTGTCTGCAGAGTGTAGGGTGTGTAGGGAAATTACTACATTGTGCAGGTCCCCTCCGTACAATGTGCTTACTGGATACTGGGGGGAGGGTAGTGCTCAATCTTGGTTGTCAACTTGACTGGATCTGCATTCAACCAAGAGACTTTCCTCTAGGTGGGTTATGAGGGTATTTCCGGGAAAGATGAAGTGAAGAGAAAGGCCTTCCCAGGAGGGCGCCCCTTCTCACCACAGCTTACATAGAAAGAGGTCTGAAGGAAAAGCAGGGTTGCTTGCTTCTGCCCGCCTTCACTCCTTGCTTTTGAGTGGCTCTACTATGACCCTGCCACTTTTGCAGATGTTGAAAGCCACATTTCTCATACTTCCAGTGTGGGCAGGAAATCAGTGGGTCTTCAGATAATCTCCAGTTTTGACACGTGGAGACATCCACCTAGAGGACTGAGTAACTGCAGGGATCTCAATTTTCTACCACACATCTCAGCCAGAATTGTGTAAGGCACTCGAACAAATAAATCCCTTATTAACGGATTTTCATTGTATTGGCCCTGCTCCTCTAGAGGACAATGACAACCAGGGTGTCTTAGTTAGGGTTTTATTACTGTGAAAGGACACCATGACCAAGGCAAGTCTTATAAATAAAAATATTTAATCTAGGCTGGCTTGCAGGTTCTGAGGTTCAGTCCAGTATCAAGGCAGAAGCATGGCAGCATCCAGGTAGGCATGGTGAAGGAGGAGCTGAGAGTTCTACATCTTCATCCAGAGGAAGCCAGGGACAGGCTGAGCATCCTCAGGCAGCTAGGAGTAGTGTCTCCAAGCCCATCCCCAGAGTGACACACTTCCTCCAATAAGGCCACACCTTCTACTAGTGCCACTTCCTGGGCCAAGCATTTGCAAACCATCACATTCCACTCCCTGCCCCCCATAGGCTTGTTCAAACACATGAGTCTATGGGGGCCATACCTAAACATAGCATAATAAAAAGTACATTTAGTCCAACTTCTAAGTCCCCATAGTCTGCAGCAGTATCAACAATGTTAAAAGTCCAAAGTTCAAAGTCTCTTCTGAGATCCATCCAATCACTTAACTGTAATCTTTGAATTAAGTCAGACAACCAGCTGGGCAAACTCCAAACTCTGCATCTCCATGCCTGCTGTCAAAGTGGTCTTCAAATCTTCAACTCCTTTTCATCTTTGTTGATGACAACAAACTTCTTTCTCCTGGGCTGGTTCCACTCCCTGTTAGCAGCTTTCCTTGGTACATATCCCGCTGTTCTGGCATCTTTAACATCTTTTGGTCTCCAAGGCAATTTCAATGTTACAGCTTCTCGTTTCAATGTCTGGGATCCACACATGATCTTCTGGGCTCCTCCAAGGGCATCCCTAATATACTGGGGTCTTCTGTTGCAACTGGGCTTTACCAATGACCTCTCACAGGCTCCCTTCATGGTGCCAAGCCTCAAATCCTTTGCATGAGCCCCTCAGTCCTGGGCCATCAACTGCAACTTAGCCTGCACCTTCACCAATGGCCTTTCACGGCCTCTCACAGCCCCAAGCCTCAGCTGTCCTTTATGATGACTCCATGCCTTCAAAACCAGTGCCACCTGGGTGATTCTTACACATTAACAAGTACAGCTGCAGCATGAGGTACAACCTTGGCTGTCTCTGGAACACAGTTTTTGTGCTCTCAGAAAACACTTCCCAGAAGATTTCACCTCAGTGATGCTGGTCTCTTCTTAATCATCACTAATTTCTTAGCTCCAGATAATCAGCATCAATTGTCCCAGTGGTCTCCTCCTCTAAAATATAAGGCCAGAACCACATGGCCAAAGCTGCCAAGTTCTGCTGCTTGCAGGAGCTGGAACGTGCCCCCTTGTTCTAGTATGTTATCACCAGATTCCTCTTTTCTAACTCTGATGCTCATAGACACTCAAGGAACTGGAAGCGGTTCTGTTTATTCAGAGATCTAAAGAGGTAGGAGGGTGGGTGAGGAGGTCCCAAGGCAGCTGTGAGGTCACTGTGCGCCCCCTCCCAGCGGCTCCACCCGCAGCCACAGCCCGCCCTCCGCGCGCAGGATCAGCTCAGGCTTCCGGCGCGGCTCCTTGTCATCTGGCAGGACGCGGAAGCGCAGCAGCGTCAGCGCCAGCGCCACCTTCATCTCGTTCATGGCGAAAGTCTGTCCTATGCAGTTCCTGCGGGAGGACGGGGTCGGGGCTCTGATTGCGCAGGGACCCAGCCAGGCGTCCTCGGACCCAACCTGGCGCAGTCCCAGCCGAGCAAGGTCAGGAGGGCCAAGGGGGCGCTGATGTGCCTGGGTCCCTGAGTGGGTGCCCATATTCCTGGGACCTGTCCTAGACCCAGCAGCCAATGCAGACCAGGGCGGGGCTCGGAGTACAGGGCGACAGCCTTTGACCTCGGCACCGCGGGCTCTGCAAACCTTTGCACATAACTCAGGCAAAGGTCGGGGAGGACACACAGAATCCTCATCCACCCAACTGTCCCCTGGCCCCACTTCCAGACCCAGACTCCTCACCCAAGACCACTTCCTCACCTGGGCCCCGCTGAGAAGGGAATAAAAGCCAGAGGTGACCTCTTCTGTGGGTTTTCTGGGTCAAATCTGAAGGGGTTGTAGACCTGTAGGCCAGGAAAGACCAGGTTAACAGGTCATGTCTCTTCCCCTTCTCCAGGACGGTAGTTCTAGTTTCTCTGGCGGGCCTGTGCCTCTTCCCAGGTAACAGAGTTGGAGAAAGGGTAGGGTCACACCTCAGGGTCTGGCCAGACTGAAGGGTTGTGGTGAACCCCGAAAATGCTGATGACACAGATGTTCCCTGTTGAGTAAGGTGACAGTTAGGACAGGTCCACATTGCATCTGAGGACCACCACCCTACCCACTTCCCACTGATACCGAAGGCACCTTTGGGGATGACCCGGCCATCCGGCAGCACAACGTCCTGGGAACAGCAGCGGGAGATTAGTAAGACTGGGGGATGCAGCCGCAGACTCTCCTTGATGCACATGGTCAGGAAGGGCAGCTGGGCCAGGTCGTCCCTGAGGAGCCACCACACAGTTATCCCGGAGCAAAAGCAAAGCCTCTCTGCTGCTCAGTGGTACTGATCTATAGCTCTGTGCTTAAAATATTGTTTCTTCTTTAAAATATTAAAATTGTTATTGGTGTGCATGCGTCTCTCTGTCTGTGGAGGCCAGAAGATCCCCTGGAGGTAGAATTATAGGTGAGCCGCCTGAAAACAGTGAGTTCTTTTAACTAACAGGCCATCTCGCATCTTTGTTTTTGTTGTTGTTTGTTTAATTCTCATGCTGGCCTTGAACTAGCTATGCTGTCAAGGATGATGACCTTTACCCTTGATCTTCTTGCTTCTGTTTCCTAAGTGCTGGGTTGAAAGGGACATTAGTAAATTCCAGATACGATCATGAAAACACGAGAAGTTATTATCTGGTAAAGATAAAGAGAACACATGCTAGGTGGTGGTGACACACACCTTTAATTCCAGCACTCGTGAAGCAGAGGCATCCAGGCTCTCTTGAGGACACCTGGTCTACCTGAGTACCATGACAGTCAGGGTTAAGTAGAAAGAAAGAGCGAGTGAGCGAGGGAGCGAGTGAGCGAGGAGACCCGAGAATGGTGGCTTCCAGTTATAACTGCAGGACTCGAGATGCCAGGGCAGAAGGGTGACCAGCCACGTCAGCAGAGCAAGAGCTTGTCAAGAAGGAAGAGGAGGAGGGAGGCGACTAAAGAAAAGACTGGTGTCTTAATCCCAGCACTCAGGAGCCAGAAGCAGGTGGATCTCCGTGAGCTCAAGGCCAGCCTGGTCTGAAGAGCTCCAGGACAACCAGGGACACACACTGAGAAATTCTGTCTTGAAAAGGCAAAAGAAAAACGAAAAGAGGAGGAGAAGGAGACCAGATTATGAATTATCAGAGAAGTGAAATATTCTTGGCAATGGAAGGGATGTTATGTTATGTGACATCTATCCCGGGCACGAATACGTGAGGTAAGGAGAGCCGGGGAGTTGCTGGGGTGTAAGGCAATGGAAAGGACCTGTGTACTGGGGCTGAGGATGTAGACACAGACAGAAGCTACTGTGGTGGAGACTTGGCAGCCCAGGGACCCAGCACTGAGGACCCTGGAAAGCACAGCCTATGTGGTGAACAGCAGGAAGGTAGGGCTGAGACTGAATCTCACACAGCACTCCACCCCTAAGCACTGAAAGAAAAAGCAGTAAATTCAATGTTCTTAGGCATTACTAAATTACTAGATCATTACTAAAACCAGGGTGCTTTTTATGTCCCTGAAAATGATGAACCAGGAGGAGACTTTGAATATGTAATGAGTTCTTGGGAAAATGGCTCAGTAGATAAAATGCTTGCTATAGAAGCATAAGGGGGTGGAGTTCCGATCTCCAACCAGATGACCATGGCTGACCCAGAGCAGTCAGATCAGACAAGCTGGTAGGAGTCACCGCTCAGCAAGTACCTGTTTAGTGTGAGACCCTGACTCAGTAAAGAATGTAGAGAAAAAAAAAAATCAAGAAAGACACCTGATGTTGAGGCATGGCCTCCACACACATGCGTGTACATGTTTGTATACATACATAGAAACATACACACATACAAACGTACAACTTCACTCTCTATATTTACCATATTTATAAACATTTTCAAACTAGAGAGATGCTCAACAGTTAACTCACTAGGGGACCTGGATCTGATTCCCAGTGTGCACTAGAGGACCTGGATCTGATTCCCAGTGTGCACTAGAGGACCTGGATCTGATTCCCAGTGTGCACTAGAGGACCTGGATCTGATTCCCAGTGTGCATGTTAAGCTGCCCACAGCTGGTTAGAACTCAAGGGACTTGGCTCTCTTCCTTCTGTCATCTGTGATCCCCCTACACACATGGCAGATACTCACCTAGCCACACACATACATGAGTATACATAAAAATTAAAAGTTAGATAATTGCTAGATGTATCGGTGCAGGCTTTTAATCTCACACAGGCAGGCAGTTCAACTACAGACTGAGTTCTAGGACAGCCTACATAGTGAGACTGTGTCTCAAAAAAAAAAAGATTAAAAACATTTTTAAAAAGATTTCTAGTATATCAGAAAAAAATAAAAGCATAGAAATTCCAAAATTAGGAAAACAAAGAAATTTGGCACATCAAGGAAAAGACTAGCCTGGTAGACGGCAAGGTGACAGCCACATTTGGCATGTCACTCACATAGCTCGGTGTGCTGCAACTGTCCACACTGGCAAACATTTTCAAGTTCTACAGTTTGCACTGATGAACACACAAAGGAGTGAGCGCTCTCCAGGTTTGTGTGTGAAAGTGGGATTTCCCAAGAGCCACTAAGCTAGAGAACTCAGAAAGCCTTTGAAAAGAATGAGCGATGTTTTAAAATTATATGTATCTTATGGTGTGGTGTTGTGATGGTGGTGGTGGTGGTGGTGGTGGTGGTGGTGTGTGTGTGTAGGTGCCTGCTGAGGCCAGTGACATCATCAGAGCCCCTGGAGCTGGAGTTGCAGGTGGTTGTGAGAACCTAAAGTGGGTGCTAGAACCAAACCTTGCTCTTCTGCTGAGCCTCTTCTCCAACCCCGGCAACTAGTCTTGGAATTTGTCCTACACAGGTTATATGGCTTACAAAGGGTCAGAGTGCACAGATATTCTCCACATTATGTTTATAGAGGGAAGGCTGGAGGGCCAACAAGATGGCTCACAGGGTAAACATGACTGCTGTCAAGACTGACAACTTCGGTTTAATCACCGCGTCCCCCATGGTAGAGATTCTACAAATTGTCTTCTGAATTCTACATATCCACTATAGTACATGTGTGTCCAAGTGCACATTTGAGTACGAACACACATGCACACATGCACGCACGTGCACACACACTGAATAAATATGAAAATTCAAAAAACGAGAAAAAGATTAGAAGCTAGGCAAATGTCTAAGGTGAGAATGTTTTGATAAGCCATGATACATCCATTTAACAAAATCCTACGCAGTTAGTCAAGAGGTAGAAGTAGGAACCACTGGTTCTATTACACATCGAACAGTAACTCAGCACAGAGATGCTAAAACACAATTCAGCAATATTTGTTCTCACTGAACGTATTTCTATGCATGTCGTCAGAGAAGTTCTGAATTGAATAACCGAGGAACGCCACGCAGAACACAAAAGATGGGACAGCTGGGCACAATGTGAGTAAAAGAACAAAAAACCACAGGGACATGTGTACGGTAGATACAGCCGAGAAAAGGTCTGGAGATCTCCCCGGAGACTAGAGGAAAGCAAGCATGGAGAAGCTGTCTGTCCAGATGCAGGGAAAGCAATACACTTCAGCCTGCAGCTAGTGACGGCCTTCAGGCTCTGTGCAGCATTCATCAGCCATGCACCCAGGGGTCCCCTAGGCAACAGGGAGGCACATGGTCCACAAATGCCTAGCCATTTTTGCCTACAGTCTGTCCTAAAGACAACATATCACACTTCTTTCTTATGTTCACTTTGAGACAAGCATTAATTTGTAGCCTAGTTGCTCAGTGCTTAATATAATAGGCAGTAGCCTCCCTGGTGCCAAGATTCCAGCCTGAATCACCACACCTGGCTTTTCTCACTCCCTCTTCTGCCTTCCTATACTTACTACCTTCCAAAGGTCTTCAGGGGACACACCACTGGTTAAAGCTCAGATTCTTAACAGTTCAAAACATCATATTCCCAGCTCTAGTCTCACAAGGAGCCTCCCTGACTCCTAAGCATGTCAAAGTGTCTCTTGTACGCTTTCCTCCTGGTGCACAGAGAGGCTCCTTCTGACTGTCTCATCCGCTGTACCACCAAGCAGCTTGGCTTTTCTCCCCCCCCCCCCACTCTGCTTTCTTCAGCGTTCTGTACACTGAGGCGGATGAGCACTGAACCCATCACTTTGGTACCAGTGTGGGCAGGATAGCAGATCACAAACCGACCTACTTAAAAACGCATCGAGGAATTGGCCTGGTGACATGGTTTTATGATGCTGACTCTCAAGAACGGGGCACGGGGACTGACTGGAGGCCAGCCTAGACTACACAAAGGCAACCTTACTTCAAAAACTGGTAACGCTTTATTTTGAGACAGGTGTTACACCATGTTGCCCAGGCTGGCCTTGAACTTAGAGGCGTGACAGGGTAGGCTCTGTGGACCTGTTCCACAAATGAAGGGATACGTGATTTTTACCCACTGGGATCCTTGTGAATCCTCAGCACCAAGTGCAAGGTGTGAATTGAACAGAAGAGGGAAAATAAAGGGGAGCTAAGGTCTCAGGGAGAAAATGCAGGTTTACGCAGAAAAGAAAAGGAGCTGGGGCAGCTTTGAATTTGTGTTGGTGGCATCTGCTCTCCTCATATTGTCACTCATTTTCAAGAAGCTCTGTAGGGTTGATTTCCCCAGTCTACAGAGCATATCGATGATTTATAAAAGCTTGCTCGAGCTGTCTAGCCAGTTAGTGCAGTGATAAAAATGGGCTTTGAGGTCTCTCGGTCACTAAGCGTACAGCCTTTCTCTTGCTGGCTAGGCTGGGTATCTCCCTCTGAGCTCAGCTCTTATGATTGTCAGGAAAAGATGGAGGAAAACAACAAAAAGAACTTCTCATCTCCATCTGGGGAGCAAAGCCTAAGGGAAGGGCCATACAACAGACCACAAGGACCCGAGCTCACCACTCAATCTCCTCTCGGTCCCTCAGCAGCTCCCGCACCTCCTGCCGGCAGCGCTCCTGGTACTCCGGGTGCCTCGCCAGGTTGTACAGGATCCAGGAGAGCGCACTGGCCGTAGTGTCATGGCCTGGGGGAGAGACAGGAAGGTCTGGGTGTCTGGGCTACTTTAGCATCACAGTCTGGGCAGTGAGGTTCCCCAGGCAGGATGAGGAAGGGATGTATGGAAGGAATGGAGGGATCCTGGGTGTCCCCCAACAGATGAGCCTGGGACTAACAGTTCCCACCCTTTTGTTAGCCCTACGCAGGGACCCTCACCTCCAAACATGAAGGTGTCTGCCTCCGCTCGGATGTCCTCATCTGACAGCCCCTTCCCATGATCATCCTGTACATAAAGTAGGACCACAACTCAGATAGTGTCTGAGCACTCCTGAGCCTGTCTTTCAACAAGTTCTGACACCCACTGCTCACACAGGGTCCCCCGTATTATCCTCACAGCCTGCTTCATAGTTTTCTCCTTTTTTTTCTTTTTCTTTTTTTTCTTTTGCTATTTTTTGCTAATTCTACACAGCATTCAGCACAGCCACCTCTAAAACTTACCTCTAAGCTGACCCTACTTTTACAATCGCCGATATACTTCATTAGAACTCTTTAGACTAAGTTTAATGTCTAATGTTGAACATTGAGATCCATGCAACTTAGATTGCACCCCCCAAACCCCCCCCCAAAACCCTCACCTTGGCCAGCAAGAGAACATCAATAAAGTCTAAAGTTTTAGTCTTAGCCTTGGCCTTCAGGAATTCATCAATGCCCTGGGTTTCGAGGGTGCGACGTCTCTCCCTGATGACAGCATCCGTGAAGCTGTGCACCAGGTCGCAGGCCTTGCGGAAGCGCCGCCCATCCGCAGTGAGGTAGTACAGGAAGTCCACGTGCAGGAGGAGCTGGCGGTGACGTTTCACTATGAGGGAGGTGAGCTCCAGAATGGCAGCTATGTATTCGCTGTTAGACCTGCAGGGCAAGCCAGAAAGAACGCAGTGTCTTCGGACACACAAAACCCCAGAACACCCCGAAGCAGAGATGCAGGACCGAGACACCCCACCCACCAAAGGGACCCTCCGAGAGTACTTCTCTCTGCCTCTCACTCCTCATGAGCCTCATGTTCCTGATTCCCGGTGGACATGGGCATTGTTCTCATCTTTCTTCTACTCAACATACGCTTCTGTGGTTCTTCCTTGAGTTGTTGCAGATGTACGCGATTTTTTGGCGCTGAGCACCGCTCTTTTCCTCTCTGGATCCTACGTCGTGTGTCAACCTGTCTGCCAGTTCTCTGAAGAGTTGGTATCTAAATTCAACTGTGACTTGAACTCTCATCTTCTTAATTACCTATGGCCGCCTGGGAAACTCAAGAGGAAGTCCACATCCTTCTGGCTGATTGTTCAACATTCTTAACATCTAGTTGCCAGTTGGACATGGTGTTCATGCTACAAACTCTACACTCAAGAAAAGGAGGCAGGAGGATTGATTGTGAACCCCCAGGCCTGCCTGGGCCATGTAGTAAGACCCTTTCTAAAACTGAAAAGTTTCATGGTTTGTTTTGTTTTGATTTTTAGTTTTTGAGGCAAGGTCTCTATAACCCTGGCTGTCCCGGAACTCCCTTTGTAGACCAGGCTGGCCTCGAACTCAGAGATTCGGAGTGCTGAGGAACCAAAGGTGTATACCATCACCATCTGGCAACAATAATATTTGTAAAATTATTTTCACCTTTGACCATATTCTTTCCTTTCCTCTAATTCCTTTTTGAACATCCCCAACCATCCAACTTTATGGGTTTTTTTTTTTTTTCCTTTTAAAAACAAATGAAAGAAAAAGACACACGGGCACAAAACCAGAGTCTGACTTATGCTGACCTACTACTCCGGAGCATGTGTCCTGCCTTGGAGTGTGGTAGATATACCCAGTGTCACTCCACTGAAGAAAACTGATTTTTTTTTTCCTTCCCTAGAAGGTACCAATTGAAATATCACTTTGCTTATGGGTGGAACTAGGTGCCTGTGTCCCCTTATTCTACTGAGATTAGTGACAGTCAATCTTGATTATCATCTTGATTGGCTCATGACATGCCTGGGAGTTTAGTGAAGCATATGTTTGCTTGTGTCTATTTATTATTTCAGAGAAGACTATCTGCGTGGGTAAAGGCCTTTCAGGCATGTGGTCTGCCATATTCCATTGGGTGGGGATTCATGTAGACAGGGGAAGGAGGCAAAAGGTTGGTTGCAGGTACAGGCAACCTTTGCTTCTTTGTCATTATGGTAAAGATGCCCTGCCACGCTCTTTCTTGTAAACTAAAACTTTTGACACCAGGAGCTCAGACAAATCTCTTCTCCCTTAAGCTACTTTGCTCACATATTTTGTCTCAACAGGAAAACACAGATACACACACGCACACAAACACACAAACTAAGACCCACCTCAACCTCATTTCCAAGACACCACTCAAACTGCCTGTTAAGGACACTGTTCATCTACAATTCCCACAATCCACCTCCCAGGAAGTCCATGCTTTCTTCTCTCACTGTCCCTAACTGTCAGGTATAGCTCACCTGTTCTCCTCTGGCCAGCCACAGTCTCCCCCACCTCCTCCCGGTCCAGGGCTCAGGGTCCCAGGCAAAGACACAGAGAGACTCACTCCTGACAGTTGCTGTCCAAGCTGAAGATGCATTTCTGCAGACTGTCCAAGGTCATCAGGCTGATGTGTTCAAACATGTCCAGATGGGCACTGCCCTTGGAGGCCAGCCGCTGCCACTTGGCCTGGCCAGAGAAGTGGTGTGAGGCTGGGGTGAGTCTGCTCTTCTTGTGCTAATGTATAACTCCAAATGCCAGTCTACACAGTCTCCTACGCTGCTCAGAGCCAGCCTTCAGCTGCTCTGCCCCAGGCACTGCACCCAGGATAGGCCAGGATGGTGAACACAGAGGCGTTATCATGCAATGCAGGGAGGCAGGAGCCCTGGGTTCAAGTCCACCTTCTGTGTACCTATGTTCAACTTACTGTCTTCTTCCCAGTCCTACCTTCTAAAGCTTTAGTGATAATTAAATCGTCCTGATTTTTTTTTTTTTTTTTTTTTTTTTTGGCTCCACAACCATACATAAATACTTGCTTCACTACGTATATGCTCTTACAGCTGTGGGTTTTGACACACTGCCTGTCCTCTCTGGCCCTCAGTTTCACAATCCATAGTCTAGAAGTCAAAGTCATCTCTGTTTTAGAGCGGTGTGGAAACTCTGTCAGGCAACTTATAGCACAGACTCATCGTAACACTTCTATCTACAGTAGCGGATCAATGCATGTCCGCTGTCTTTACCGCCCTTGTTAGCACAGTGATACATAGCTTTAGAAATGCTCCAATAGTTCACAACTCCTCAGCCTTTTCAATGAGCCCTGGTAGCTCTCTCCATTGGGAGGCAGGCCTGTTTCTCCATGTCTTGAATCTGAGTGGAACTAGAGACTTACTTGCTCTGACGTAAGGAGTATAGACAGAATAGTGTGCTATTCCTGAAGCTAAGCTTGGAAAGGCCAAGTTCTGCTTGCTCTCTCACTCATTCCCTCACTCCCCCCTTCTCCCTCCCTCCTCTGCTCCCCAATCTCTCCATGCTAGGAAACCCAGACTCACTCAAGGAAGATAAAAGGCCAGGAGGGATCTAGATGGCTTACAAAGGCCAGCGATGTTATTCTTTTCTTTTTAGAAAACAACTTTTCTAAGCTAGTCATGGTGTTTCCTGCCTTTAAATTCATCAGGGACAGGTGGATCTCTCTGAGTTAGAGGCCAGCCTGGTCTACACAGTCACTGTGTCATAGTGAGTTCCAGGACAAAAAGCAAAACAACAACAAGAAGAGCCCTTTCTTTTGTTTTTGATGGTGGAATAGGAGCCAGGGCTTGTGCATGCTAAGCAGGCTCCCAAGATCGAGTTACACCTAACACAGGATCTTGTGTAGACACGGACTCACTGTACTTCTGCTTCGTCCGACCAGTGCTGGGATCAAAGGGACCACTCACCATGCAGAACTTGAGGCCAGTGACTTGAAAGTGGTGTGGTGTGTAGACAGAGATATGGTGCGACAGACAAGATTAATGTGTGCCGACTCTCCAAAGCTTCTGTGACCAGGAAGGGAAACAGATCCTTCCGATCCCCCTTTGTATGCTAGGAGCCTGACTCCACAGTGTCATCTCTTCTACACGTTAGGTCTAGATTATTATCCCCACTTTACAGCTAGAAAATTGCTGGGTGGTGGTGGCACGTGCCTTTAATAGTAGCACTTGGGAGGCAGAAGCAGGTAGATCTCTGAGTTTGAGGCTAACCTGGTCTACAAAGCAAGATCTGGGGCAGTCAGGGGTATACAGAGAAACTCTGTCTCAAAAAAAGTGAAAGACAGACAGACAAACTAAGGCTTGGAGAGGCAAACCTGTGATCCCAAAGTCATCTAAGCAGACCCACATCAGCAGATTACATCTGAAACCCATCCCTTTCTGCCAGGCTCCAATGGGGCCCCATGTTCCGGAAACTCACGTGCATAATGTTCACACTCTTGTTAAAAGTCTTCACATAGGACTTCAATATGTCGAAGTGGAAGGCGGGCGTCAGCATGCGCCGGTGGCGGCTCCACTTGTCCCCAGCACTCAACAGGAGCCCATCCCCTGGAAGGACAGCCATGACCATAGGCAAGGGCAGTGCCCTCCCTTAACCCCCCAGGGAGTCCGAAGGCCCTCACTTTCAAATACTCACCCAGCCAGGGCTTCAGGAAGTTGTACAGAGTCATTTCCTTGGGTGCAGTAGCAGCTGAAACACAGGAGGACAATCAGGAGTCATGGAAAAGGTGGGCAACGGACTTTAGGAGGGATAAGGACCCTCAGCTAGGGCTGTGCACCCACCCCTCCAAACTCTAAGGAGGATGATTTTGGAGAAATGGGGTGTGCATAGAGTCACAGGGGAATCTCCATTATATCCTGGATGGGTCCAGGTGTGTTTCTTTGAGCCGGGGGTTAGAGGAGGCAGAAAAAGATTTACTTGGTGCTCACATGGGGACAGTGCCCAGTGCTACCTTTGAGGATAGGGGAGTCCTTGGCCGTAAGCACTTGACACATCTGTGGAAACATTTGAACCCTGCTATACAATAATGGGGGAAGCCTAGGGCATGTTAAGGGGAGTAGTATCAATACCATGAACCCCAGGGATGAGGCTTTTGTTCCTCTACCATCATTTCCCCTGCCCATCCCTCCCACTATAAATGTGCTGGCTGGAGAGGAGATGTAAGGCAGTTGTTGTTTTAGAATGTTAGAACTCTTCCTTCTCAGATTACAGATTTTAATCTATCATTGGCATTCTCGTTGATAGGCAGTACGAATCTTGGTATTGTGGTTAGCTCTCTGGCCTGAATGCCGTTCGAACTATCCAGTTAGCCACAGAGTTAAAGAGAATATCCAATAAATTTTGGGAGAAAAGAAAAAGACCGCCTAGATGAGGGATCCTACACTCAACCGAAGACTTTCTCTGTCCCAGCTCCTGACATTCCTTGTCACTTTCAATAGTAACCTGAAGTTCTACACTTTCAATTTTGTTCCCTGGTTACAACACGTTTGGCTTCTGGTTTTTGTTGTTGTCTGTTTGATTTTTGAAGATGGGGTTTCTCTGGGTAACTTTAGCTGTACTGGAACTCACAATGTAGACTAGGCTGTCCTTGAATTCAAAGATCTGCCTGCCTCTGCACCCTTAGTGCTGGAATTAAAGGTATGTGCCACCACTGTCCAGCTTGGCCTCTGCTTTCAGTGTGTTGTAGCGCAGTTTTTTCTTCCTTCCGAATGATGGCACTTGAGGCAGCTGGTAAAGGCACGGTTCTGTTGATTTGATCTAGTTCACAGTGTTGTCTAAAGCCTCCATTCCTGGTGAGCACCTCTTGCTTTTATGTATCACTATGTATCTATAACAGTTTGCAACAAAATTTCATCTGGCCTTAAAGATCTTAAGTATGAATGAGCTTTAGATTGACAGTCTCTAGCTTATAATTATTTGGTAAAAAGGCAGATATTTGCTCTGTCCCACAGTTTTCAGGGTCACAGACGCCTTTTGTAGCTCTCACTGTAACTACAGGGTTGGCGGAAAGACTTTGGTTCCCTCTCTTATGCCTTCTTATTTATGCAGCATAGTTCCCTACCCAAGATCACTGAAGGCCTTGTTAGCTTGCCCGCCTTTGCTGGCATGTAAGATTCTGTAACCCTCAGATGTAAGTGAAACAAAGGAAATCTGTGTAAGACAGAGTTTAGAAAAATCTAATGGCAATGAACAGTGTTTGGGTCTTGCACAGACAGGAATTTTACAGCTCAGTAAAATGTGGGCGAGCAATCTTAATCTGTTCTATTATGTTATAAATGTCATTTTGATGGAATACTTACTCTCTTAAGAGACTGATAAATTCGTTTGTTGTATTGCAAGGCTCATGATATCAAGAAACAAAGCCAAAACAAACAAACAAAAAATACCAGTTTACTGGAAGAGAGAAATGTAAGATCCAAGCAAGTCACTTAGGGGTTGTAGAAAAGAATATTTGTTTTTTGGGGTTTGGGGGTTTTTTTATTTGTTGTTTTGCTTTTCAAGACAGGGTTTCTCTGTGTAGCTTGGCTATCCTGAAATTCACTTTGTGGACCAGGCTGTACTGGAGCCTGCCTCTGCTTCCTGAGTAAAGGTGTGTGCGGCCACAGCAGTCGGGAAGAATCTTCTTTAAAGAGTGTCAGGTGATTGGAGGTAATTAACATTCCTGAGGTCAAAGTTCAGTAGGCTAATGTACAACTGAAAGCTAGTTCTCTGGTTAAATCGATGAGGTCCTCCTAAGATATTGATTTGTTCTTGGTAACATTTACGAAACCAACTTAAAAATAAGATTTATGTTTAATGAAGGCATGCTTTCTGTTAACTTTGTCAGGCTTTTAACTACTTAAAGAAGTGCATCTTAACAAACTCAAGGTTTATCTAAGGACGTGTTTACAACTATTTTAAAAAAGATTATTTGCCACTGTTTTTACTTGCATGCATCTTTATGCCAGATGTGTGCAGGTATTCCCAGAGGCCAGACGAAGGCATCGGATCCCTTGGATCTGGAGTTACAGGTGGTTGTGAGCTGCCTTGATGTGGGTGCTGGGAACTGAACTCAGACCCTCTTCAAGAGCAGTGAGTGCTTTTCACCCCTAAGTCAGTCCCCCCGAACCCCTCTTTTCAACTTTATAATTAAGATTATCTTAAGATGGTTCCAGTTACTGATTTTATTTTGCTGTTTGCTGAGCATGTTACAAAACTCTAACCAGGGCTATTCTAATTCTTTTGTTTTCCACAGTCCTAGCCTCTCTATATAAAATTTATAATCGGGGGCTGGGGTGTAATTCAGATGATTAACTGTCCACCTAGCATGCATGGAGCCCAAGGTCCAGTCCTATAACTGCATAAAGCAAGTGTGACTTCGTACACTTGTAATCCCAGCATTCAGGAGATGAATGTAGAAGAATGGGGAATTCGAGGTTATTTTTGCCACATAGCAAAACTGAAGTCAGCTTGGATGTGTGGGACACTGTCTAAACAAACAGGTTTACAACTACTTTTAATAAATGATTCTAATTTATTACTTATTTCTTAATTTATGTATTTACTAAACTAGTTTTCTTTAAGTATTTACTGCTATGGGTTGTGTTTTTAATTATCATTAAACTGTGCTGTCAGTAGACATTTTGCAGAAGTAAATTTCCAATAAAAAAAAAAAACTGAGGGGGCTGAAGACATGGCTCAGCTCATAAGAGCACCACTGACTGCTCTTACAGAGGTCCTGAGTTCAAATCTCAGCAACCACATGGAGGCTCACAACTATCTGTAACAGGACCCAGTGCTATTAATATGCTTTCCTTGTTATAATTAAACACATGTAACAACCACTAAGTAATATCCCACCTCTTTGGATTTCTGATGATCTACAAAGATCTACTGTCTTGTAATGATGATAGATAAACAAGTAGATGACTTCTTAAGTCTTAATGATGACCCTATAAGAATCCCTAAAATTATATCAGTGATTATTAATTTCTTTTATAGTGGGACTAATGTTATGTCCTTTTCTGATAGTCAAAACTGCAGTGAGAACTCTGCCAGTCTCCCAAGTGTCACCAGTTAATTGCTCTTAGATTGCAACCAAACTTTCTCATTGTCAGGGCACATTCCAAGAAGTTGTAAAACAATTCACCAGAGGTCATAAGAAAGGGATATAACTATTTATTATAGGTGCTAAGACAGAAGATAAAATATTGACCAGGCTTATCTATATAAAACTTCACTAATAACTTAGTTATGGTTTTAAACCTTCAGTGAACCTGTGGAGCTGAGACAGGTGATGGATGTTTGGTCAGATAATCACTCCTAATGGATGTGCATGTGAACATTCTCTTCTGTAAACTTCTGTTTCAATTTATGGTTTGATTTTTGTGTGTGAACTTGTGATAAACACTTTAACATGTGATCATGTGTTCCGAAAGGCATATAAATACTGAGGACAAAAAGATGAGAGAGGAGAGTAGAATTTTTTTCCCTTGGGAGATTTTTTTGCTTTTCCCCACTTAGAGTAGACATTTTTTCCCTTTTCCCACTTAGAAGAAATTTCCCCTTTTTCTGCTTAGGATCTTTCTGCTTTTTCTCTTAGTTAGCTATCATAGAAAACTTTTTACAACTTAGTAATAAACTCTATAATCACTTTTCAAAGTGTCCCCTTTACTTTCTGTGACTTCCAACCATCAGGCTGAGAGTTAGAGCCCAGCAGTTCCCGCTGAGATAGGGCAAAAGCCACACTGATTAATCCTCTGCTGTTGGGCTACAGGTGTCAATCACCTAAGCCAGCAGCTTTTTACCCTCGGAAAGAGCAAGAAACTTTTTAGGACCTTTTAGAAATTATCATCAGTATTATAGTACAGTTAGAGAGCTAGGAAGTCCTGAGACTCTGAGACCCTCAAACTTTAAAGGCATTGTCAAAGTCCTACTGTGTGCTCTCAACCACTACCCTTTCCAGGCTGGAAAAAAAACAACCCCCCCCCAAAAAAAAACAAGACAGAACACAGACACTAACAGAATGTAACATCTGTGGGAATATCTTGGTCACAGAAGTTAATACCACGAACCCCAGGCTGACCACCTGACCAAAGGGGCAAATCTAAGATCTGGAACTATTGATCAACTTTTATCTGTCTCCTTTCCTATATAATGTGCTTGCTTGAAAGATGTATGTGTCAGGCAAGGGGGTGGCATACATGTGTGCTGTGCATGTGAAGGCAAATGGTCAAGTTCAGGAATTATTCTTCTGGAGACATCTACCTCGTTTTTTGTATTTTTAGGTCTGTCACTGGGACTTGGACTCACCATTTTAACAAGGCTAGCTTGCCAGTGAGCTCCAGGGTCCACCTGTCTCCACCTCCCAGTACTAGGATTTCAAGTGCATACCACTATGCTCAGCTTCCTCTGAAAGGCAGTGTTTTAGGATTGTGGTGGTTTAAATGAGATGTCCCTCATATCTCAGGCATTTTCAGTGTGGTGACACTGTTCGGGGCAGGTTAGGAAATGTGGCCTTGCTGGAAGAAGTGACTGGGGGTAGACTTTGAAGTTTAAATGCCTCCCACCAACAACAACTTTCTCTCTCTGCTACCTGTTAGTGGTGTGAGATATGTGCTTCAGTCACTGTGCCTGCCTGCTGCTGTACTTACACACTGTAGTGGTAACGGACTCGTCCCTCTGGGACCATAAGCCCAAATAAACCTTTCTTTCTGTAAGTGTCTCAGTCAGTGTTTCATCATGACAGAAAAGTAACTAATCACACATGTCTATCTGAATCAAGTGCAACTTCCAGAGGCAACACCTGTCTGCTAACCGGCATCTGCACTGACAGAGAGAATTAGCTTCAGGATTCCAGTGACTTATGAACAGCCGTGGAGTCTGCTTGTACATTTCTATTCTCGTGGATCGAGCACCTCACACCTTCCCTCATCTCAATCCCAGTACTTGAAATGTGGCCAGGCCACCTGAATCTTGGTGGTCAAGCCACAGTGATTAGAGCCAGTACCCAGTTCTCTCATGAAACGCAAACCAAATTTAAAGTAACCCTAAAATATTTCCCAAGACTACATGGACTTTCTGAGGATGCTGAGCTTCTAGGAGTCATCTTTTATAGCATGTGAGTGAAGCCACCACAAAGGAAAAAAAAAAAAAAAAAAAAAAAAAAACAGAGTTAAGAAGTGAAGTTTCCTGCTGCCATTAGTTAAAACATTTCTTCACTGGCATATGAAGACCTCTCTCCCTGACCTCAATAACAGTAGATCCCTTTACATGTTCCTCCCAGTGCTCCGCATGCAACCCAAGGTCTTGTATATGACAGGCAAGCGCATTGACATTTCTGAATGACACCCCTGATAATAGATTCCCTTTCTTTGATTAGATTGGGCTTCCTTTTCTCACAACCCAAACAGACCTCAGCACTACGAGAGACCCAAGACATTGACTGGTGTCTTCCAGAAGATTAGAGACAGAGCCATGCCGTCTGTTCCATATGGCTTCGTCTCCTGCTCAGCTTGGTCTGTGTAGCTGTGAGGACTGGGAGAAGACGCAGGGAAGAGAGCAGCGCTTGACGTACCTGAGGCTTGGAGCAGAGGAGCAATGAAGTTCGGGTGGACGAGTCGCAGGATCGGGTACACAGGTCCAACCCACGAGAGGTGGATATCACGGAAGTGGTGGCCCAGATGTGCTATGAACTTCATGCCTTCCTCATTGTTCTTCATCTAGGAAAGGAGAAATCTGCTGCTATCCGTGGAAAGGTGCCCTCCCACTCTGTCAGCCCCTCCTCTCCTCTCTCACCCCTTCTACTTCAGTAATCTATGGTTCTTGCTGAGCCACAGCCGGGCCATTGATATGTGTCTCTCATTGTATTCGTATTTCTATCCTGCACACAGACATACGTACAGACATACACACAGACAAAACAAAGTGCACATAAAAAGTGTACAATAAATGCTGGTGAAAATGTAGGGGCACATGAACCCTCACCCAGGACTGTAGTGCATACGATGCATGAACCGAAGTGTATATTGTGTAAATCAATATGGAAGCTTCTCTGTCCTATCACAGAGCTCCGTGCTCATCCATGTTTATCTCTGATCTTTTCACAATAGCAAGAAAATGGAGTGTGCTAAGATGTTTACCCACAGATGAATGGCTAATGAAAATGCAAGATACACACAATCTAATTCTGTTCGGATACAAAGAAAAATACGTTTGCTGAGAAATGGATGGACCTGAGAAACACCATGTTAGGAGAAGGAGCCCAGGCTCAGACTGATGAATACGGTATCTTCTCTGTGGATCCTGGCCTCTAACTATTAAATTCCCGTGTTTAAGAGAAAGTGTGAAAATGTGGGTAACCAGGCTGGGAAACCAGAAAGGGGCCCCTAAGACTTAGAAGCTAAAAGGCTTTAGTGTAGGGATGAAGAAGAAGATAGGACAAATGCTAAGGGGTGAGAGGGGAAAGTGGGCAGGGGGAAGAACTAACCCAAATGAAGTGTGTGTGAAATTCTATAAAAACATTTCCTTACTAATGTAATTTAAAATTAATGTGTGTGTATTGCTCTACAACTTGTCTGTTTTCTCTCTCCTCCCCTATGCATACATGCATCTCTCATTTTGTTTCTATTGCATTCTTCCCAACTCCTGCTGGGAATTTAAGCTAGAAATGCTGAGAAAATGGGTCGCAATGGTTACTCTCCTCTTCTCCCATCTAACAGGATACGTACATTCTGCTCCTCACAGCCCTCTGTAACTCCAGCTGCAGGACATCTGATGCCCTCTGCTGGATTCTGCATGCACCCACACGCAGGTCCGCACATCCCCTCCCACATCTGATTAAAAATAAACCTTTAAAAAAATAGCCAATGCCATGTGACTTTAATGCCAAGCTACAGAAACAGAAATTGCAATTGTCAGGAGTAGGTCTTTCCTACTTTGAGAATAGGTTTGTGCAGGGGCTGGAGAGATGGCTCAGCAGTTAAGAAAACACTCTTCTTGAAGACCAGAGTTCAGTCCCCAGTTCCCACCCACACCAGGTGGCTTACAGCTCCAGCTACAGGAGGGGATTTGATGCCCTGTCTCCTGAGGGTATTTGCACTCATTTGGTAACACACACACACACACACACACACACACACACACACACACACATACACACACACAGAGACACAGACACACACAGACACACACACACACACAGAGACACAGACACACACAGACACAGACACAGACACAGACACACACACACACACACACACACACACACACACACACACACACACACAGTGGACTAGGGCTGTCCCTGCTCTGTGCTGCCCATTCTGGGAGCTCTTACGTAGGACAGATTTGTATAAATAAGGGGATGAGACCTCAGATCATGGGTCTTGATCATAATGTGACACTGGGAGCAGGGAAGGGAGGGAAAGAAATCTCCTCAGATCTTGGAGAGGCAGACAGGAGTGGACTGGATGCTGGGGCTGAGAGAAGGGCTCCCTATGTCTTCCCTCACTTGCTACCGTCCTGTGTTCCAAGTTCCACAAGCACCTTTCCAAACGCATTGGGAATTTATCTACCCAGCGACCTACCACCTACTGCCACACTCACCAAGGCCAAGTGACCCCAAAACCAGCTTGGCTTAGGGGGCTGAGGGAAGCAACGAAGGCGGCAGCAGTTGTTATAGAAGGCACAGATCCAGGCCAGAATTCGGGCTAGAGTCCAAGAGGCCCCTCCCAGCAGCAGTAGTTGCCATGGAGAGGCTGTCAGGGGCCCCGTTCCCAGCCAGGACAAGCTCAGCTGTAGCATCCTGCAGGGCAAAAGCAGAGGGTGAAATTTCCAGGCTCCGGAGAGGGGCGGGGACCAGCCGGTTTGCGGAATAACTGTATAGCTAGCCATGGAGACTGGGAGGACTTGGGGGCAGCGCAGGAAGACGAGCAAGGAACCAACGTTGAGAAGAGGAAGAACAGAGAAGGGACAACATGAAGAACTGTTAGCATTCTAGAAGGCCTCGGCTTGAAGCATAAACCCTGGGTTCAAAATCCAGGAGACCCAAAGTCTCCAAGATCAGCCAACCCAGCTGTGGGCAGAGCTCTCCCTGTCCTGAGCCAGAACTCTCCTTGCTACCTTCCCGCCGGGCACCTTTTCTTATGAGCAGTGTGTCTTCCACAACCTCCAGTCTTCTCTGAAAATGTTTTGTCTCTGGCTTCCGACCTGCTGAGCTGTGCGGGAAGTTGTGCTGGGCTGAACCAGCCAATCCTTCCCAGTCTAGGCAAGCAGCCAAGGTGACTGGGGGGCGGGTCCAACCTTAAAGGGAAAGGGAGAAAATAAATAAAAAAGTAGAACTACCGTATCAAATACCAATTCCACTTCTGAGTAAAGGAGACACAATCAGTTCCTGAAGAGATGTTTGTATTTCCACGATCACCACAATATTATTTACAATAGACAATAAATAAAAATCTACCTAAATAAAAAAAGGGCGGGGGGGGGGACAAGATTGAGAGTCATAGGCTCAAGTGGGGCATCCTCAAGATTTCACATCTTCTGTCTGAACCAGAGACAAAGTTTAGGAGTGTGCCTGCCCTCCAGCCGTTAAGGTCTGGCAGATAAATCCCTCTAGCGTCTCCGAACAGTCATGGAGCAACAGCATGTAGAACTGGGAGGCTTTGAAACGCCCCCCGAACTGAACAGCCTGTCAGAGATCAATTTCTTCTTCCTTCTTAAACCCCAGGCCCTAAGTGGCCCGAAGCCTCTCAGAGCTGGAACAAACAATGCAACCCTGCTGGAACCCACTGGTCGGAGAGCATAGATTAAACGGAAGCATCAGAGATCGGAGGGAAAGTATGGGGGCAGAGGTCAGGCTAAGAGGGCCAGTGAGCCGAGGAGGTATAGGCCAGAGGGCAGAACCTTGCAGTTTCTTCTGCACTGACCTGCCATTCTTGACTTGTGAATGGTGTTTGCAAGTAGATTGAGTTGCAGCTACTGATGTGTGTGAGCTGAACTGCTGATGTCCTGGCAGTGCAGACTGGACTCACTCCAAAGAACTGTTTCTAAACAGATCCACACCCTCCTTTGCCCTATTAACCTTTTCTTTCTACTACCTCTTGTGGATGGTGGAATAGAAGAGATATTAAAGATTTTAAGAACCCTTATTAAAGTAGGTTTTGAAAACTTTAGGCCTACATTTCCCATTGAGTGTTTTCTGTGTCAACTTGGTTGAATGACATCACCCAGTTATTTAATGAAAAGGACATTTAGGTATGGCTGTAGGAGGGCTTTGTATCTGATGGATTGAAGAGCCACTACTTCACTTCTTAGCAACATCGAGAACACACACATAAACACACATATGCACACATACATACAAATATACACACACATAGACACATACACATACTCACACATACACACACACAAATATACACACATATAGACACATACACATACTCACACATACATACACAAATATACACACACATAGACACATACACATACTCACACATACACACACACACACACACACACACACACATACACACACACACACACCGGAGCAGCCTCTGTGGGACTGAATCTTGACTTAATATCTGAGGCACCTTTAGCAAGTAAATTTCCAAATACCAAAACTTCTTATCTTATCTAGAGGTTATCTTGAAAGATGCATTACCCAAGTGATTCTTAGTCATGGGAGACTCCCTGGTGTGCCAGGCCTGTCTCCGGACTAAGAAGTGCAAAGGGTCTGAGAATCCTTCAAGAGCAGCCCCATAAATTCTCAGATAACAATCACTGACAAAAGGCTGCTTTAAAGTTTAGCCACCATAACTCTGGATTCCTGCCGGATACAACAGTTCTGCTAAACTTCTGTTAACTCAGCATTTAATTATCTTTCTTGCATTAGTGTGTGTGTGTGTGTGTGTGTGTAATCATGTGAAGGTTAGGGGACAATTTATAGAAGTAAGTGTTCTCTAACTCATGGGTTCACACCATTTATTATGCACAGCATAGAAGTAGGGGGTAGCTGGCCTACGCTTAGAAGTCTGTATTGGAGCAATTTGAGGTTGAATCCATATCAGGGAGGAGGAAGCTGTGGTAGACAGTTTCTGGATACACTGGTTTTAGCTGGTGTAATTGTTAGTCAGTACTCACATTTACAGCAGATATTTGGCCTCCCTCTGAGCCTCCCCATTTCCATGGGTCTGAGGCCTAAGGTCCTTGAGGAGGCTGTGCTTTATCAATAACCACACCTCTAGGACTGTGTTGACTCTCTGCATTTCCACATCAATGCTGCCCCTCTTTTTGTCACCACAAGAAAAGTAATATAATCAGCCTTCTGTTAATATAAATAAAATGCATGAAATAAACAATTTATAGCAGTGTTTATTTCAGCTCATGGTTTCAGAAGTTTTCTTCCTTTATTGGCTTGGGTTTACGGTGAAGTAGAATAGGAGGGGACCCATGACACAGTAAACTTCTCATGTGGCTGACAGAATGGAGAACAAGCCTGAGGACTCAGCACCCCCCTCGGGATCCCACAAAAGTCTAATTTCCACCCATGGGGCTTCACCTCTTCCAGGTCCCACCTCCACCCACATCACACTACCAGCTCATGACAAAATCTACCCGTAACACAGAGGCCTTTGGAGAATGTGCTGGCTACTTGACACAAACTAGAGTCACCTGATAGGAGAGAACCTGAAGTGAGGAGGTGCCTCCATCTCATTAGACAATGTCTGTGTGGCACTTTCTTGTTGACTGATGTGGGAGGGTCTAGGATGCTATCTTAAGAGTTTCTATTCCTGTACAAAAACATAATAAAAAAGAAGCAAGTTGGGGAGGAAAGGCTTTATTCAGCTTACATTTCCACATTGCTGTTCATCACCAAAGGAAGTCAGGATGGGAGCCCAAGCAGGTCAAGAAGCAGGAGCTGATGCAGAGGCCATGGAGGGATGTTACTTATGGCTTACTCCCCCTGGCTTGCTCAGCCTGCTTCCTTATAGAACCCAGGTCTACCAGCCCAGGGATGGCACCACCCACAATGGGCTGGGCCCTCCCCTCTTGATCACTAATTGAGAAAATGCCTTACAGCTGGATCTCATGGAGACATTTCCTCAACTGAGGCTCCTTTCTCTGTGATAACTCCAGCTTGTGTCAAGTGGACACATAAAACTAGCCAGTACAGGTAGTGTGAGATGGCGGCCCCTGAGGCCTAAGAAAGATGAACCTGGAGAGCAATTCAGTAATAAAATAAGCATCTTTCTCCCCATTGTTCCTAGCTCTGCTCCTATTCGAGTTTCATCCTAAGTTTCTTAAATGACGGTCTGTGTTTGGGACATGTAACTCAAATAAATCCCTTTCCTCCCCTTAAGTTGTTTTTTGAGCAGTGCTTTATCACAGCAGCCAAACATAAGTCTCTATGTACCCCAGAAACTCCTAAAACTTTCTATGTAGCCCAGGCTGGTCTCAAACTCATATTTTGCAGTAAGTCCCCCAAATACTGTGTGCTCAGCTGAAATCATTTTAATTGCTTCCTAATGAAAGGGAGAAAATCAAATTCCAGAAGTGATTTGACAAGAGAAATTTGGCATACACAGGCTTACCCACAATGAGGCTGGGGTTGACCCCAATACACCAGAAAAGAAAGATTTTGATTGAAAATTACAACTCATGATGATGTTAGAAGACTTTAAGAAGGTCATAAATATCTCCCTTTAAGAAAAACAGGACCAAACAGGTAAACAGGAAGAAGCCCTTAAAGAGAAAACACAAAAATCAACCAAACAGGTGAAGGAATTGAACAAAACCATCGAGGATCTAAAAATGGAAATAGAAACAATAAAGAAATCACAAGGGGAGACAACCCTGGATATAAAAAACCTAGGAAAGAGATCAGGAGTTATAAACACAAGCACGCCAACAGAATATAAGAGGTGGAATAGAGAATCTCAGGGACAGAAGATAGCATAGAAAACATTGAAACAACAGTCAAAGAAAATGCAAAATGCAAAAAGCCCCTAGCCCAAAATATCCAGGACACAATGAGAAGATCAAATCTGAGGATAATAGGCATAGAAGAGAGCAAAGATTCCCAACTTAAAGGGTCAGTAAATATTTTCAACAAAATTATAGAAAAAACTTCCTTAACCTAATGAAAGAGATGACCATGAACATACAAGAAGCCTACAGAACTCCAAATTGATTAGATCAGAAAAGAAATTTCTCCCATCACATAATAGTCAAAATACCAAATGCACAAAACAAAGAAAGAATATTAAAAGCAGTAAGGGTCAAGTAACATATAAAGGCAGACCTATCAGAATCACACCAGACTTCTCAACAGAGACTATGAAAGCTAGAAGTTTGTGGGTAGATGTCATACAGATCCTAAGATAAGAAAAATGCCAGCCCAGATTACTATATCCAGCAAAACTCTCAATTAACATAGATGGAGAAACCAAGATATTCATGGCAAAACCAAATTTACACAATATATTTCCACAAATCCAGCCCTACAGAGGATAACAGATGGAAAACCCAACACAAGGAGAGAAACTACACCCTATAAAAAGCAAGAAAGTAAACTTCTTTCAACTAACCAAAAAGAAGACAGGCACACAAACATAATTCCATCTCTAACAACAAAAATAACAGGAAACAACAATCACTGGTTTTTAATGTCTCTCAACATCAATGCACTCAATTCCCCAATAAAAAGACATAGACTAACAGACAGGATACATAAAGAGGACCCAACATTTTGCTGCATACAGGAAACACATCTCAGTGACAAAGACAGATACTACCTCAGAGTAAAAGGCTGGAAAACAATTTTACAAGCAAATGGTTCCAAACAACGAAGCTGGAGTAGCCATTCTAATATGAAATAAAATAGATTTTCAACTAAAAGTTATCAAAAAAGATAAGGAAGGACACTTCATATTTGTCAAATATTTGTCAAATCCACCAAGACGAAATCTCAATTCTGAATATCTATGCTCCAAATGCAAGGGCAACTGCATTCATTAAAAAAAAAAAAAAAAAAAAAAAAAAAAAAAAAAAAAAAAAACCTTACTAAAGCTCAACACACACATTGCACCTCATACAATAATAGTGGGAAACTTCAATACCACACTCTCATCAATGGACAGATCATGGCAACAGAAACTAAACAGAGACATGGTGAAACTAACAGAAGTTATGAATCAAATGGATTTAACAGATACTTATTAAACATTTTATCCTAAAACAAAAGAATATACCTTCTTCTTAACACCTTCTCAGAAGTTGACTATATAATCAGTCACAAAACAGGCCTCAATGGATACAAGAAGATTGAAAGTATCCCATGCATCCTATCAGATCACCAAGGACTAAGACTGGTCTTCAGTAACAACAAAAACAACATAAAGCCTACATACACATGGAAGCTGAACAATGCTCTACTCAATGATAACTTGGTTAAGGAAGAAAGAAAGAAATTAAAGACTTTTTAGAATTTAATGCAAATGAAGGCACAGTATACCCAAACTTATGGGACACAATGAAAGCAGTGCTAAGAGGAAAACTCATAGCTCTGATGCCTCCAAAAAGAAACTGGAGAGAGTATACACTAGCAGCTTGACAGCTCACCTAAAAGCTCTAGATCAAAAAGAAGCAAATGCACCCAGGAGGAAAAGACAGCAGGAAATAATCAAACTCAGGACTGAAATCAACTGAGTAGAAACAAAAAGAACTATACAAAGAATCAACGAAACCATGAGCTGGTTCTTTGAGAAAATCAACAAGACTGATAAAGCCTTAGCCAGACTAACCAGAAGGTACAGAGACAATATTCAAATTAACATAATCAGAAATGAAAAGGGAGACATAACAAAAGAAACTGAAGAAATTCAAACATTTATAAGATCCTGCTACAAAAGCCTTTCTTTACTCAACAAAACTGGAAAATCTGGATGAAATGGACAATTTTCTAGACAGATACCATACATAAATGTCTGTGGTGGAAACAAAAATTGGAAGTTTGGGTTAAAGGAAGTTGTTCCCCCAGAACCGTCTTTGTTGATGAAGGTCCTCAGCTGCCTGTTTTTACCGGCCTTGTCCAGTCCTATTCCTTCAGAGGAATGGAAATACCTGGTATGATGCTCTGGTATTCATCTGCTTCTTGTTACTTTACTCTTTTATTTCTGCTTGGTAAACACTAAATAAATTTACTTACACAAACCCAAAAGCACAGCTGTAGTAGGTCATTCTCCACAGGGAGCATACAGAATTCCAAGACAGACACTGGAACCAGTTTTAGCTCTTTGACTCAACATCTGTTCTAGCTCTTCTTCCTTGGTTTTCTGAAATATGCACCATTTTCCCCACCAACCTCAGAACTCCTCTCCAGGTCCTCTTGCATCCTGTATCTACCTGGTTTCCATCCTCTAAAGAGTTGGTTGTCCACAATCAGCTGTGACTACTGAAACTCCTACCAGCCCAAATACCTTCTGTGGCTCCCTGAGAAACTTAAGGTGGAGTTCATATCATATGGCTGGTTATGAAAGCTCCTTAAATATGACCATTCTGGACACTGTATCTCATGTCTGGAATCTTAACACTCATGAAAAGGAGACAGTAGGATCACAAGTTCCAGACAAGCCTCAACTACCTAGAAAGTTATAGAATAGTGGGACTTGTCTCAAAATGAAAGCTTTCATTGATTTTTTTTTTTTTAATTTGGCTTCCTTTTTGCCCAGGATGGTGTCAAGTTAGCCCTTGTCTAACCCCCAGATGACAATCTTTATTAGATGCAGACACGTATAGACTAATAAAGGCTACTTCCAGTTGTGGCTGTGAGGGCATTTCCAGAGGGGATACATAGGAGGAAAAGCCTGCTCTGCTTGTTCATAGTCTCAGAACATTAGCTGGAGCCATGTGGGTAGCAGGAATAAAGAGAAAAGTTTCTAGCACAGGCAATTTCTCTCTCTCATTAATAGCTATCATGATGGGAACTGCTGTGTCACACCCTTTCCTACAAGGAAGGACTGAAACAGGAGCAAAAAACCAAAACAAAACCCTAATATACCATCCAACCTCATTTAAACTGCATGGACAGACAAGGCCCACACTTAATTCCCTGCCTTTCTGCAAACAATCTCACCTCCCTGAAAGGATCACTCTTTCTCCTCTCTGTCACTCAATGTCAGCTAAGACCTACCTGCTTGAGGGATGCACCTCACTTCCCCCGGTCAGTCCTCCATTCTCCAACCTTCTCTTTTAGTTCATGGCTCAGGTTCTCACACAAAGGGAGTTATCCACTCCTGACAGTTGCTATGGAAGCTGAAGATACACTTCTGTAGACTGTCCACAGTAATGAGGCTCCTATGTTCAAACAAGTCCACCACATATGCTGCCCTCACAGGTCACACACTGCCACTTGTTCTGGCCAGAGAATGAAACAAGGTTGTCCCTTGCCTCTGAGTCTCTGACCAGCCCTAGATATCAGAACAGATCCCTGGCCCAGAACCAGACACCTGGTCTTCTAATGAGCACTTGACTCCACATCAGCGAGCTAAAGGTATGACTGTAGGGGATAAAGATGTGAGTGCAGGAGTCAGGAGCCTTGAGTTCAAGTCCACATCCTGTCAACAAGCAACCAAGTCCTAGGTCCCACTCCTCCAGTTTGTAGCATTAAGTTGACGTGGCCATCAAACGATACTTGAATACCCACTCTACTAATCCTTTTCTCTTTCTGTTGGTGAATTTGGAGACGTTCCCTGAGACCATTCTGACCCTCAGTTTCACTATCCACAATGTAATATTTATAAGGTAGACCTACCTCAGAATAGGCTGAAAACTCTATCAGACAACTGGCATATTGTTTATGGTACACAGTAGATGCTGAATAACTGTTAACTATCATCCTTGTTCTCATTAATGTAGTGGTGACTCTATAAATATCCTGGTTGTTTATAATTCCTTCATTTGTAGCCTTTGCATTACTTTTCATTTGCAGATGGCCCCGTCTCTCAGTGTTGTGACCTTGAAGTGAACTGGGAACTCACTTGCTTTGGCTTGAGGAGTGTTTTTTTTTTTTTTTTTTTTTTTTAAATTATGGTATGTTAATTCTGAAGCTAAGCTTGGAGAGATACTAAATGTTCAGCCCCATCCCTCTCAGAGCCCTTTACGTCTTACAAAAAACAAAAACAAAACCAGACTCCCAACAAGAAAGTGAGGAGACAGCTGGCCCAGCAAAGATGCAAAGTTGTCTTTTTAGTTCTTTTGTTTTTCATCTCTTCTTTTTCTACTGTTGGATGCAGAGCTCAAGAACTTGTGCATGCTGAGCAAGCCATCTAGCACCGAGCTACACCACCCAAGACCTTAATTTGAGACAAGGTACTGACAGAGAGCCCAAACTGGCCTGAAACTCACAAATCTGGCTCACTCACCCAAGTTCTGAGATTACAAGTGTATCATCACATTGCCTAATTTACAGTCAGTTAGTTTAAATTTTGTGATAATTAGAATGAGACATCGTCTTAGTTAGGGTTTTATTGCTGTGAACAGACACCACGACCAAGGCAAGTCTTATAAATAACAACATTTAATTGAGGCTGGCTTACAGGTTCAGAGGTTCAGTTCATTATCATCAAGACAAGAGCATGGCAGCATCCAGGCAGGCATGGTGCAGGAGATGCTGAGAGTTCTACATCTTCATCCAAGGGAAGCCAGGAACAGACTGACCATCCTCAGGCAGCTAGGAGGAGTGTCTCCAAGCCCACCCCCAAGTGACACACTTCCTCCAACAAGGCCACACCTTTTACTAGTGCCACTCCCTGGGCCAAGCATATGCAAACCATAACAGACATTATCCAACAGTCAACATTAATGTAGTGGTTTGGATGAGATATTTGGCATATCTTAGGTATCCAAATGAGTGGTCTCCAGCTGGTAGTGATGTTTGGAGATACTTAGGAGGCTCGGCCTTGCTGGAGAAGATATGCCATATGGAGTGGACTTTGAGAGTTTAAAGGCCATTTTGTGTTTTCTCTCTTATCTTTCTACATGTGGCTCAAGATGTTATCCCCCAGCTTCTGCTCCAGCCTCTGTGCCTAGTGCCTGTTGTCATGTTTTCTTATCATAATGGACCCATGGCCTTATGTAACTGTAAACTTAATAGACCTCAGTCATAATATTTTTTATTACAGCAATAAAAAATTACCAATACAAATATGGTACCTTTCCAGCACTACTGAGTGACAGGGTAGTAAACATTCTTTGTTGAGTTTCTTGGGTTTTCATTGCTGCTAGCAGACAATGTGACCGAGGTAACTCTTATAAAGGAACATATCTAATTGGAACTGGCTTACAGTTTTAGAGGTTCAGTCCATTATCATCATGGTGGGAAGCATGGCAGCATCCAGGCAGACATGGTGCTGGAGAAGGAGCTGAGTTCCACATCTTGATCTGAAGGCAGCCAGGAAAACACTGTCCTCTTCAGGCAGCTCCGAGGAGGCGCTCTTCGGCCCTGGGCAGAGCCTGAGTACTGGGAGTCCTCAAAGCTTACTCAGTGACACACTTCCTCCAGCAAAGCAACAGAAAGCCACACCTCCTAAAAGTGACATTTCCCATGAGTCAAGCATTCAAACACCTATGGGGGTCGTATCTATTCAGACTACCACACTGAGCTCCTTGACATGCTACGATCATGATTCCATGGCATCATCCTCATCACCTTCTGAGTGTGGAGAATTATTCCCATCTTATAGATGAGGAAACTAAAGCTTGGTAGGAAAACTCTTGACCCAAAGGCATCCACCATGTCTAAAGACTGTCCTGTCTGCAGCCACATCCCTTTCTACAAAGGTCTGGGGATTGGCTCGGTGGGTAAAGACCTTGCTTTAGAAATTTAGAAATGAAGTCCAGATCACCAACACCTACATAAATGCCAAGCTAGAGTGATAGCTTCCTTCTCCTCCTCCTTCTGCTCCTGCCTCCCCTCCTCCATCTATAGTGCCAGTGTGAGACAGAGACAGGATTTGCATAGCAAGATGGCTAGCAAGTCTCTGATCCAGAGCCTCAGCATGTGTGGGTTTCCGCTTGGACCCAGGGGCTCTACAGGTTTTGAACTTGTCAGTCAAGTAACCACATGGATCAAGAATCCAGGCATGGAACACACGTGTAATCTCCCATCCGGGAGGCTGAGCCACAAGGATTATAAGTTTGAAGTGAACCTGGGTTATGTCTCTCAAGATAAATGTGAAACATGTCTTCAGATCAATATATATGCAGACAAAATGCAATTTAGTCAGAAATCCGTTGCTTTAACAAAATACCCTGGTCTAACAGTTTATAAGGAGGAACATCTTACTTCGGTTCTTGGTTTAGGCTATAGCCGGCT
The DNA here is from genome assembly GCF_963924665.1 of Micromys minutus. Taxonomy (NCBI): domain Eukaryota; kingdom Metazoa; phylum Chordata; class Mammalia; order Rodentia; family Muridae; genus Micromys; species Micromys minutus. Next base: position 3,755,380 of record NC_137957.1, read on the forward strand.
GACCCCTTTGGTTTAAGCCTGTGAGAGGATCCTGGAGGGAAGTTCAAGAAGGAGTCAAGATGCTCAGCTCAGGATAGCTGGGAAGTAAATAGATAAGTAAGTTCTGTTTAGATACCTGATTGATTGCTTAGGAAAGTGTTAGAGTTCCAATACTTGCTTCAAGGGCACATCTTTCAGGATCTTACCTCCACCCACCAGCCCACCAATTGCTAAGTTTCCATCACCTCCCAACAGCATCTGTGGACCACATCTTCAAAACATGAGCTTTGGTGGGGGGGTGGCTTTTAACATCCATCCCCAAACTAAAAATCAAATCATTGTATTATCCAGAGATACCCTCCTAGATACACTCCAAGAGAATGCCACCATGTCACTAAGATCCCTACATACACATTTACCCCACATGATGGGGTCAGCCAAGAAGCCTAGCCTTGGAGGAGTAAATGGATGATGCTCCTGATATTTATGCGCCGTGAAGTATTATGTATCCACAAAGAATGTTGTTTGCAGAAAAATGTATGGAGCTGGAGATCATCATGTTAGGTGAATTGAGCCAGGCTGAGAACAGTATATGTTTGCTCTTAGATGACAGTGAGCCTAAGTAATCGATATGAAAGTAGAAAAAAATTTATTAAGCCAGAGGGATTTTTTTTAAAAGCCAATCAGATGAACATATTCAAAGTTATTTCATAGAGGGACTTAAAAGGAAATCCGTTTTGGTTTGTTGTATCATGACTTTTTCTAGCTTTCTCTGACTGAAGGGCATAGGATTTGAGATGACATTTATTCAAAAGTGACGTTGTGACACTCTTTGTATGTAGGAAAAGTCAGGAAGAGGCCATTGAGCAGAAGAGGCTGTGAATAGGGTCGAATTTGGTGGTTAAGAGCACATGATAAACACCCAAGGCTGGCGTTCAGATTCCAACACTCCCGTTAGAGATCCCCCTGCACACGCCTGAAACACGTCTGTGAGGACGGTTCAAATAAGAGGAGCGCTGTGGCTGGCTGGCTTCCATTAGCCAAGGAAACCGGAGCCCCAGTAAAGAGTAAAAAAGATCTTGCCTCAATGGAGATGCGAATGGACATCTGACGCCCTCTTCCGGCCTCCGCGAGCACTCGCGCGCGCACACGGATTCATCCACGCAGAAACATCAGTAAAAATAAAAATTAACAAATCTTTCAGAAACCTGGACCTGTGTGTGTGTGGAGGGGAAGAATTCTCACTATATATCTCTGGCTGGCTCGGGACTCACTAATGTAGACAAAGCTAGCGTGGAACTTACAGACTTCCTCCGCCTCTCAGGTTCTGGTATTGAGAGCGTGCACCACTCCCGGGCTGAGATGCGTTCTGAAATGCGATATCCCTCCAGGAAGAAATCAGGTTTATTTCAGAGAAAAGGTCTGGACCTAGACGGGGCAGTTGTTGCAATCTGTACTTCTCAGTCCCATTTCGGTGGCAAGCGTTCGTGGCTGGACCTGTTAACTCAGTTCTACGGAGTTGGGTCCGGAATAATTCACCAACTAGCGATGCAGTTGCTCCCCTGAGCGATCCAATGAGAAGCACGGATAGTGGAGGGTGGCGCCCTTGCCGCCATATTTGAGTTCCGGGTAGCTGAGGGGAGGAGAGTTGTGTTTGAGCTTCCCAGGTACCTGTCCTGCGGACTGCAGCTCCGTAGGGATAACGCCTGGATGCATCGGAAGCAGGAAATGGTGAGTGTGCCCTGGACTCTTGGGGTCCTGGGTGGAGGGTTCTGACGCCACCGCGGCTTTGCTGCAATGTGGCGCCGGCTCCCGGACGTGTGCAGCAATTTGAGGTGAAGTCTGGCAGTGGCGACCTCAACCCCGGTGCATTTGAGTTGTGCGCTCAGCTAGCAGAGTCTGCCTTCCAAGTCAGTCCTGTCCCTTCCCTGCGAAGCTGCTTCGTTCCCAGTTTCTAGTCCTCCCATGATGAGTCTGCGCCGCGGACCTGAGCCTCTGCAGATGTTGCAGCTCTGGCAAGTTGGTGCCCCCGCGTCCAGACCGTGGGTGAAGGCATGTGGGTGGTGTGCACTGTTTTGCACTTTTTCATTTCCTTGTTTCCTGCTTTTTTTTTTTTTTTAAACACCGTGGTTACCCTGAAGAGTTTTTTTTCTTTCCTTTAAGCTTCTTTTAAAAAATACTAGGGATCCGACCTCAGGCGAACGCTTTACCTTAGACCTGTAGCCGCATCCCTCATCCTGAGTTCGTTTTATGCGAACACAGCTGGATTTGTTAGCGGTGATAGGCAAATTTCCTCTAATTTGGAGAAGGGAGAGCAATTTAAGTTTACTTAAACATTTAATTTGTATGTACTGATCAATTAAGCTAATCATTTCTGAAGCAAAAGGTAGGTTTTGGAGAACTTCAAAGGAGAGCCTTGATGGCCGTGAAAAAAGCCCGGGGCAGGGAGGGATTGTGTTACTCTTCTGTCTTTGTATGCAGGATTTCACTGAAACGCTGGCTGGTCTGGAAATAGTTATATAGACCAAGCTAGCCTGGAACTCAGATCCTCCACGGGGCTAGGTGTGTTTCTGCTCAGTTGGGAGGGTATTCCGGCGCTTGGAAGCCCAGAAACCATTCGGCTCTGAAGGGAAAGGTATCCCAGAGCCAAGGCATCCTGAAACACTGGAGCCCAGGAACCGCATGCACAGCTCTGAGAGGAAGCTCTCCAGCAGAGGTGTTGCAGCTCCCGGGGGAGGGTATCCCCAGCTGAGTTGAGGAGTTTAGGAGCCTCAGCCTTGCCCCTTCTCTTTCTCTCCTCTTCTTTTCTTCTTAGCGTCTTCTGACTACTGTCACTCCAGGCAGCCAATCTTATAAAGGAAACTTATTGAAGGGACAAATCCAGGGATGGCTGCCCTCTGCTCTCAAGAGCTGACATCAGGGAATCAGACAAAGGACAGGGCTTGGTTAGGATTTCTTAGAGGGCAGTGCTTTTTAGGACAGATTTCCAGATTGAGGAGTGGGATTTCAGGTCCTTGAGTTTGGAGTTTTCTGTTCAGGGATTGGTGCGGTTTTTCCCACCCTTTCCCCTGCACTGGGCCCATGGGATAGGATGGGAAGTCCTTCCTGGCTTCAGGTGGCATTGGTTGATGGACCATCTTTGTGGAGCTGCTCTGGGAAGCTGGAGAGGAGGAGCTGCCACTGTGGACGGCTCCTGTGACAGCTCCAGGCTGAGGCTGTGGGGGTATCTTATTAAGAGGAGGGTTATACTGGGATTATAGGTGATTTCCGCCCCCTCCTGCCACCCACTGTGTATAATTTTGTGTTGTTTAGCTAGCCCTAGGCCACTTCTCCAAATTTAGAGTGCATGGGAGGGATTTCTTTAATCCCATCAGAGGTAGAGACATGCCTATATTAGAGTTCATGGTCCCCCAGAGCTACACAGTGAGACACTATTACATATAACCCAAACAAAAATGCTACAACAAAAGCCGAACAACTCTTACCGGGATTATAGTTCTTGGAAAAAATACTAATATTTTCATTTCCTTTCTAGTTCAGGTAGCTAAGTTTTCTAGAAAGTGTAATTTCCTTGTTATTTATTTATTTATTTTTTTAGATTAAAAGCATTTCTATGTATGTGTGAGTGTGTGTTTCTTGTGTGTGGGCACCTGCTGAGACCAGAAATGGGTGTGGATCCTTGGAACTTGAGTTACAGGCAGTTGTCAGTAGCTTTTGTGGATTTGGGTCCTCTGGAAGGACAATGCATACTCATAACTGCTAAGCCATCTCTTCAACTCTGGACAGTGTGATTTTTGACCATTGAGAAAATCTGGGTTGGTCAGTCTGAGAAAGACATCTTTGTCTTTTTACCTGCCAGAGAAAATATTTTGAAAGTTGATTTTAGTGTTTACAGCATTTTTGTTTTTCCAGTTAGGTTCTGATGTATCCTGCACTATCCTGGAACTTCTGATCTTCCTGCCTCCACCTCTCAAGTGCTCTGTGTTACAGAGTATGCTTGTAAGTTTTAGGAGTGTCTCGAGATTTAGTCTTCCTCTTCTCTATGGGAGAGATTGTTTTAAATAGCTGCACAGCAAATGTGGAAGAAGTTGATGCCACACTGGTAGTAAGTAGTTTAGGATGCTAAGGACAAAGAAGGCTAAGAGACCTAGCGTTGCAGCGGAGGGGGGGGGGGGGATGGACAGGAATTATATTAGGACATGTGCTAGAGGCAATTCATGTGGCTGAAGTTTTTAAAAAATGTAGCTATATTCCTGTTTTCTGATAAATTGAGTGGGGGCTGAATTTAAAAGTAATAGAGCAATCTGTGCGGTAGAGGAAATTTGAAGAAGTCAGGCTATCCTGTTTGCTGCTTTCTACTCTGAGTTATAGATGAGAGTCAAAGTAATGCTGGCTTTGTAGAATGGGTTTGGTTCCTTCCTACTTTATGTAGTAGTTGAAGAGCATTTGTGTTCGGCTTTCTTTAAAGCGTCTGTGGAATTTGACAGAGACGCTGCACAGTACTGGGCATTGTAACTGCCAGTCTTATTTCTTGTAGATGTGTTTAGGTTGTTTTCGTGGTTTTATTTGGCATGTCATCCGTGCCTAGAAAGTTGCTCATCTCTTACGTATTTTCCAGGGTTCTTTCCTGTGGAGAATCTCTCAGATCCAATCAGAGAGCAGTTGCTTACCCTGTGTCTTCATTAGTTTTGATCGCTGTGATAAAACACCATTATCAAAAGCAACCTGGGATGGAAATGGTTTATTTTTCTTACACTTCCAGTTGGTCATTGGGGGGAAGTCGAGGCAAGAACCTGGAGGCTTGCACTGAAGTAGAGGAATGTTCCTTGCTGGTTTGTTCTCCGGCTTGCTCAGCCTGTTTTCTTGTGCCACTCAGGAGTACCTGCCTGCTGTAGCCCCACCCACAATGAGCTGGGCCCTCATATCAGTCACCAATCAAGAAAATGCAGTGCAGGGTTGCCCACAGGCCAGTCTGGTGGAGGCATTTTCTCGTGTGAATTTCCCTCTTCCCTAATGAAGTCAATATAGAACTGGCCAGCACACCTCCATGACCACTTGTGCCACATGTTGCCAGGCTCCCTGAGTTTGTTGCTGGTCAGATCATTGATGCGGTTTCTCCCTCAACATAGAGGAAGCTTCTGTCTAGTTCAGCTTGGTTTATTTTTTTTTCCCAGTCTTGATTTTTGACTCTCATCTCTTACACTGCAAAACTGCCATATCATACAACAGCCCAGCCGGGTATCAGTGAATGAGATGATAAATTATGATGTATATGTTTATTAAATTGCACGTGTAAATGTGTGATCTCATGATCTATGTATTTGTGCATACATATACATACTATACATATAAACACACATGTAAATACTACAGCGAATTGTACTCTAAAGAAGGGCACTGGGGACTGGGGAGATGACTCGAAGGTTAAGAGCACTTACTACTCCTAGAGGACCCAAGTTCCCAAAAAGTATGCCCTGAAGCTCACAACCTTCTGTATGTAACTTCAGCTCAGGGAAGGAGAGCGGTCTTGTATGCATGTGCACACACGTGTGGAACACTACCACATGAATACATCATTAAGGAAATATATCATGCCATGTTTTAGTAAAATGTGTTGAATTCCAGCACCATCTTTCTAACTAAGCCAGCATCAGGAAGGACAAGGAGTGTATATTGTACGCTGCATGTGGAAAACACTGAAAAGTAGAAAGGAAAGGTGGCAATAGAAGGAGCCAGCCAGATATACAGTGACTGTTTGAAGGGTAAAGCATATAGAAACTATGCATGTGACTATATAGCTCCTGTGTTTTCCCACTGTTCCTCCTATAAATGTATGGGGATCGTTTCAGGAGCCTGTGACCTTTGAGGATGTGGCTGTGAACTTCACTCTAGGAGAGTGGACTATGTTGGATTCCAGTCAGAAGAAGCTCTACAGAGACGTGATGAAGGAGACCTTCATGAACCTGATCTCCATAGGTAACAACAAAACCACTAAGATTCCTTGACTTTTATCACAATCGTGTTTCCTGTTCATCTGTGTAGTTGCATGATTTTAAAATGTGAAAGGACAGTGTTATCGAATGTCACATGCTTGGTCATATTATAACAGAAAAATGTAACTTTGAATGAGCTTTGAATAATTTCTTTGGGTTCACTTTTAGGGAAAACAGAAGAAGATAATGAAGAAGAATACCAAAATCCTAAGGGAAACCTGAGGTAAATTACCCTCAGAAAAAGATATAAATCACGTTACACTTAGGCTTGAATTTCGGGTTTAGATTGAGATACAACCTCACTAAAACACTTAAACAATTACTCATTTATTTCAAGTTCCATAATGAAAGCTAGTTTGCATTATAAATGTTCAACTGTTATCTGTGGCTTGGTGGCATATACCATTAATGTTTGTGAAATGCCTGAAAGTATTATAGGGCCTTAATTGATAGTGTGCCATCCTCAGTACCTCTAGTTAGATGTTCAGGCATTTAATGTTAATAATGATTCTCTTTTAAACATTTGTGTGTGTATGTGTGCGAGTGTGTTGGCACATGAATGTGCACAGCGTACAGTTGTGCAGATCAGAGATAACCCTCTGCAGTGGGTTCTTACCCTGTGCAGATCTTAGGGATTGAATTCATCTCAGCCTTCCCAGCAGGTGCCTTTATCTACTGAGCCATCTTACCTCCCCAAAGTTTACACATTCTTATGAAAATTAAGTCAATACTCTTAGTTCTTTCCTTGGGGAGAGGGTCTTTCTGTTGGTCCAGTTGGGCCTCAAACAGGTATTTCTCCTGCCACTCCCTCTTAAATAACAACAGTCCTGAGCCACAACACACAGCCGGTAATACTTGCCAATAATAATATGACTAACCATAAACTGTAGTATTTCTTTGTGTTTTGCAGGACTTTGATGGTTGAGAGACTCTGTAAACATGATTATGGTAATCAGTCTGGAGAAACGCACCAACAGAGTCCAGGGTGGGCTGTGAATGAAAAAATGGCTGCAGCCGTGACTGAGTGCGAAAGAGACAGCCTGACTTACTTTCCCTCAGACGTGCACTTCAAAGGTCGGGCTGAAGAGAAACCATGCCAGTATCAGCAACATTTGGAGAAGGCTGTGAAACAGAAGAGATGTTGGAGGGACTTCACTTATTCTGAGTTGCTGCGGATGCACAAAAGCCCTCCCATGAGACAGAAACCCTACGAAAGTAGACAGGCTAGCGAAGCCTCTAGGACTTTCACTTCCGATCACGACTATGAGGGAACGTACGCTGAAGAGAAATCTTACATCTGTAAACAGTGTGGGAAAGCATGGAGTGACTCCTGCAGCCTTCTCTGGCATGAAAGAAGCCACATTCAAGAGAAACGTCACACATGTAAGCAGTGTGGGAAAGCATTTAGTCGTCCCTCACAGCTTCACAAACATGAGCGAATTCACACTGGTGAGAAACCGTATGTATGTACACATTGTGGGAAAGCCTTCATTGATCGCAGAACCTGTCACAATCATGAAAGGACTCACACTGGAGTGAAACCCTTCGTTTGTAAGCAGTGTGGGAAAGCCTTTCTCCGTTCCTGCCAACTTCTCATCCATGAACGAATTCACACTGGAGAGAGACCTTTTGTATGTAAGCACTGTGGGAAAGCCTTCACCTATTCCAGTGCATGCTATTATCATGAAAGAATTCACACTGGAGAGAAACCCTGTGTCTGTAAGCAATGTGGGAAAGCATTTAAATGTTCTGCATACCTTCACATACATGAACGATCTCACAGTGGAGAAAAGCCCTATGTGTGTAAGCACTGTGGCAAAGCCTTTGCTTATGCCACGGGATGTCACAAACATGAAAGAATTCACACAGGAGAGAAACCGTACATGTGTGTGCAGTGTGGGAAACTATTCACTTTCCCCAGATCCCTTCACATACACGAGAGATCTCACAGTGGAGAAAAACCCTATGTGTGTAAGCAGTGTGGGAAGTCTTTCACTCAGGGAACTTCTTTGCGAAGACACGAACGAATCCACACTGGAGAAAAGCCTTATGTATGTAAGCAGTGTGGGAAAGCGTTCATCCAGCGTGATGACTGCTACAGTCATGAACGAACGCACACGGGAGAGAAACCATTCATGTGTGTTCAATGTGGGAAAACATTCACTTTTTCCAAATCTCTTCAGATACATGAAAAAAACCACACTGGAGAGAAACCATATATCTGTAAGCAGTGTGGGAAAGCATTTACCTGTTCCACATACCTTCTCAGACATGAAAGAACTCACGGTGAGAAGAAACTCAGTGGATGATATTTCCACCAGTGTAAATCACCGGAATTTCTAACACTGACTTTTATTTTGAAGTATGAAAGAAAACGGAGAGACACTGTAAGATTCTGAGACCTGCAGAAGTATAATTTTGGTCCCCTATGCTTTTCGTAAGATGACAGCCTGTACAACTGGTTCTGCTGTTGTGTGTCTTTCACTCCAGCAATGAGAAAGTAAAGGCTAGACAGTTACAATATTCAGTGAAGCCTATGTTGTTTACTGGGTTTGAACATAGCTTGGGAGGTTTATGCACCAATTTCAACTGAATGAAAATCTCTGTAAATATAAGGAAGTTGTGTTTTTACCAATAAGATAAAATTTATGAAATTATCTCAGATGGTTGAATCCTATGAAAGAAATGTGAATATAATGAAGGTTATTGTGTTGAATATTATTCTGAAAATAAACCACGAGAAAGAGATACAGTAGGTTCTGAGTATTTTTTAAAAACTTGGTTATTTAAATAAAGTGTGTCTTATTTTTCTGACTTTATAAGGCTAGTATCTCACTACAGAACATGTGTATACCAAAGAAACTCGCCAAAAACCCCCGAAGACATTAGTCTGATTCACAATACTGCCTGTGCTTTTGTATAAATTTATTATGTGGAATTAGTAATAAACATTTGGAAAAATTAAGCCACAATAAATTCCTTGTGTGAGAAGTTGGCTTGCATAGTCCGCCCACGTAGAAAGTTGTCCTTAGATGTCCCTAAGCCAGGCCCAGTTCACAGCTCAGTGCCATTTGGGCTAAATCACTTTGTTCTATCCTGGGATCGATTTAATTTATCGATTGAACAAACATCCTAAAAATAAATGAGCAAAGTATTTATTTTTGTGCATGATTGTCCACATGTGTTTCTGTGTACCATGTGCGATACCTGTGGAGTCCAGAACAGGTTGAGTTTCCCTAGAACTAGGGTTGGGATGGTTGTGAGCTGTCATAGCTGCAGTTCTCTGGAAGAGCAGCCGGGGTCTTTGATGGCTGAGCCATCGCTCCAGTCCAAAGCAATGCATTTTCAAACGTAATGTTGCTGCTCTTGAGGAGGAAGTACCGGAAGTTGAAGTTGTTAAATGTGCCTGGAATACAGCAAGTTAATCTAATAGCTGCTCGAGCACTAGTTTTATAGGTGGCCTGTTCTCATGTAAGACATCAGTATTTCTTCATCATCATTTCACTTGGGAAAATATGGTTGGCGAGTGACTTTGGCACGACTTTGTTCCTCTGTGACCCTGCTTTACATAGGATGCTGATGCAGAATAGCTTGAGCCCTCAGTTGAAGACCAACAAAACACCGAAAGAGCATCAACAGAAAATGTATAAAGAAACTATTGCGCTGAGGTAATGTAAGGTCAATAATCTTTTATGTCAGTGGAAATGCATAAGCCCGTTCATGACAATTGTTTATAATCTCTATCTCCCACATTTAATGACAAGTATTTTTACATTTCCCAGTATAAAGCTAGTAATGACCAGAAACAGTACTACTGTTTCAATAAAGCTTATGTTTTTCAGAAAATATGTCCTACGAGGGCTGGAGAAATGGTTTAGCAAAGGGCCAGACATGAGTTCCCAACTCTGTCAGTCTACTCACAGCTGCTTATAACTGCAGCATTAGGCGTATGGCACCCCCTTCTTACCTCAGTGGGCATCGACATTAATTACACATATTTACACATAATCTAAGGTGTGTGTGTGTGTAACACTCTAGCTGTCTTCAGACACACCAGAAGAGGGCATCAGATCCCATTACAGATGGTCGTGAGTCACTGTGCGGTTGCTGGGAATTGAACTTGGGACCTCTGAAAGAACAGTTGGTGTTCCTAACCACTGAGCCATCTATGTCTCCAGCCCCGAGACACTATCTCTTAAACAGACCAGCTAGCCCTTGAACGTTGCTAGATTCTCCTTTGTCATTTTCCATAGTTAGGAAAGGATTACAGACTCTTGAACTACTACAGCATGCTCTTATGTGGGTTCTGAGTCCTGGGCTTCTGACCTCAGGTCATCCACGGGGCCATTTCCCCAGCCATGCTTTTGACTTTTGTATTCTAGGATGTTGCTGCATTTTTAAAATCACTTCAAACCTGTCTGGTGCTGTAAGACCCAAACTGAGCCTTATCTACTTGAGGCTCCCATGATCGAGACGAGAAAGCCTTCAGTGCAGTCTTCGGGGTGTTTGTTTTTTTGAGACAGGGTTTCTCTGTTTCGCCTTTGCTGCCCTGTAGCTTGTTCTGTGCACCAGACTGGAGTCCAACTGACAAAGAGGCACCTGCTTCTGCTCCTGAGTGCTGGGACAAAAGACCTGTGCCATTACCTCCCAGCGAGTCCCCAGGGCTTCTTGTTTGATATTATCTGCACTTTGATATTATATTGACTTTTTCATATTGCATTCAATTTGTTTCCTTTTCTTTTATTGTTGGTCTCCCCAAGATGTCTTGTACTATCTTGAATCAACAGTGGAGAAAATAAACAACCTCGTCTTTTCCTTGACGATAATGAAAATTCTTTGAATTTTTCTTATTTACTATAATATTTCCTAATTGTTCTAACTATTTGCTGATGGTTGCTTTTATTATATGAGGGATATTTTTTCTGTTTCTATTTTCTTTAGGGCTTTAATCATGAACAGATACTAGATTTCGGTAAGACTTTTTTTTTTTTTTTTTTTTTTTTTTTTTGAGGGGAAGAAATAAAAACCTGTGCTTCCATTCATGTGCTCTTATGATTTTTATATGTGATGTATTACTTCATGTGATCTTATGATTTTTATATGTGATGTATTGCTTCATGTGATCTTATGATTTTTATATGTGATGTATTGCATTTTCCTTGGGTATGTTGAACATACATCCCTGGGATGAAGCTACCCTGACTGTGAATGGTGGCTTTTATGTGCTGCTGAATTATGTTCTCAAGTATCTTACACTCTTTATATCTGTGTTCTTTGGGAAGATTTACCTGTAAAGATGTGCTGAAAAAATGTCAGCATTACTGTGACATATATGTGCATATATGTTTATTTATGTTATGTGTGTCTGTGTGGACTTGCATAGCAAGGTATACTTGTAGTGGCCAGAGTTGCTTCTCTCTTCTGCCTTCATGGGGTTCTGGGGATTGGACTCAGGTCATCAGCCCTGCATAGCAAATGTCTTTACCTGCCGAGCCATCTCACAGGCTGGAGTAGCTACTTTCTATTAGCATGGAAGACATTTGGCTTAAGTGCTTTCCCATTTTTTCAGTTTTTATCCTAAATATTTCCTGAGTCAGAAGACTGACCTCTCCCTATATTTAGGTGACTTTCTGCCACAGTTTTATTGAGTATGTTACCTTCACTGTTGCTTGAAGTTCTATCCTTGTGCTTCGTGAATGTGATCTGTTTTGGGTGGGGGTCAGTCTTACATGCTCTTCTGTTTATCTTGGTTTGGTTTCTTTTATTTTCACCAGTGTCTGAGTGTTTTCAGATAGTGTCTTCTATTTGATCTATATTATTTTTATATGCTTTAAATGTTTCCATAATTAGGTTTGTTTACTTATTTGTGTTTATATGTGGGTATGAGTGTTCTGTTCTTTGACCCTATGAGTCTTAGGGTTCAAACTCAGCTCATCAGGTTTGGTGGTAAATGCCTTTACCTACTGAGCCTCTTGATAGCCCTGTGGCTTTTTACTGAGTCTTTGACTTAGTGGCCTCTTAATTTGTAAGATTTTAATTTGATATTAATAGTTTTTCTATAGTTATTGAATCCCTCTTTAATATCTTGTAATAAATTCCCAATTTTATTGGAGTACATTTGCTCATATTCTCTTTTATTCAGGATTATCAATCTTTCTGTCTATCGACCTATCTACCATCTGTTATCGATGTATGTATCTGTCATCTGTTATGTATGTATGTATGTATCATTTGTCATCTATATGTATGTATGTATCTGTTATATATCTACCTATGAATTATGTGTGTCTGACTGGCTATCTGTCTCTCTGTCTGTCTGTCTCTCTGTCTGTCTGTCTGTCTGTCTGTCTATCTATCTATCTATCCATCTATCTAATTAGGCATTCTTATGATTATCGTTTGGAGTACTTTGAGTTCTTTAGATTCACTCTGTTTGGAATCCAGTGACAGGAATCTGGCAGTTTTCAAGAGCGTCATTCTACCATGATTCCTCATTTGTGCTTTGGTATTTCCATATCCCAGGTTATCTTGTGTATGTATAAATCTCCCCTCTCCATGCTATTTTCACGTAGAAATACATGATGTTGAGAAAGGTATTGTTCAGTGTTCTTTAGAAGCAATTTGTGGGTATGTGGTGCTCTCATGGAGGTGAAACAATATTCCCTTTGGATTGATTTTCTAGCTCTGCTGTTCAGAGTTCAGCTTTATGTTTTTCAGTGGAAGAATCACACAGCAAAGGAGATAGTCAGTTCATAAGTTTACATGGTACTGTACTCTCCAAATATTACTTAACTTCGTGGTCATCATTCCCCATCATTAATTATACAGCTACAGTGACACTGTGTGGAATTATTTAGTAAAGTAATAAGACACGAGCATGCGCTGATGCTGCTCAGTCATCACTGGGCAAGTTTTTGACTTAAAGCCTACAAAAGTAAACCACTGGTTCTACAATTACACATTCTTAAAATATATCAGAAGAGCATCTGCTCAGTCCTGATACTTGTTCATTATATTGGCCCAAATTCCACTAGCTCAAACGTGGCACAGAGTTTAGCATGCATATGTTTCTCTCATGTCCTCCGCGTGCTGGAACGTCTGTAGGATTTTCCAAGAGGAAGCCTAGCTGATCAGAACCCAAGGTACTCTGCAGCAAATTTTGGCAGTGAAGTTATCTTATGATAACATATAACCCACCAGGCAAAGGTATTTACTTGGATAACTGAGCATGTTCCTAACCTTAAGGAATCTAGCTCAATGCCATTCACATAAAACATCCAATGAGATTCTTCACAGAAATTGAAAAAAAAATTTAATTCATTTGGAAGCACAAAAGATAGCAAAAGCCAGCCTAAAGGCAAAGGATAATGTGGGAAGTATCACCATAGCTGCTTTTAAGGTATATTAGAAAGCCACAGTAATAATAATAATTTTAAAAAGCATGGTACTGCATAACAGGTACATGAATTAAAGGAACAGAAGGTTCAGACATAATGCCATGAAACTGTAGCCACCCAATTTTAGACAAAGATGCTCATCAAATATAAAGCATCTGGGAAAACTGGATATTATAAATGCAAAATGCAACTCCCAGGCAGTGGTGGTGCACACCTTTGATCCCAATGATCACTCCAAGGCTGGCATGGTTTATGGAGTGAGTTCCAAGACAGCCAGGGCTACACAGAAAAACCTGTCTCAAAAAACAAAAACAAAACCCAACTCTAATCACAAGTCATTTATTATGGAGCCAAATAGGAGTGACCACAGTCTGGCAGCACAGAGTTAGGTCACACCAGACTCCACGTTCCGACATGAAAGAGTTTGATGAAGATTTTATAGAAACCTAGCAAAGAAAGTGATAAATCGGGACACGTCTCATCATGCTGTTTAATCTCCCCTGTTGCCCTGAAAGCTTGTAGTAGTGAGAGTACAAATACTCCTCCAGCGTGTCTCCTAGAGACCATTCACCCACTGCTCTGTTTGGCTGCTGGCCTCTTCTTTCTCTTCAGCAATGGTGAGGCAGATTCCTTTTCCTAGGGGAAGAGAGACCTATGGACTGTTGCCCTTGCCAATAACGAAAAATGTTGGACAGCTGAGTGGCAAAGCTGATGCCATTGGCATCTTACACATGAACCACGTCAAAAGAGCCGGGATGTCTCTCTGTTGGTGATTACACCAATTCTTCCCAAGTTAGCACCTCCAGTCACCATACACAGGTTTCCTGTGTCAAACTCGATGAAGTCAGTTATTTTGCCTGTCTCCAAATCAATCTGAATGGTGTCATTCACCTTGATGAGGGGATCAGGGTATGGAATAGTACAAGCATCATGGGTCACCAGTGTGGGATTCCTTCTGTGCCCACAAAGATCTTTCTCACTTTACACAGCTTGTACTTGGCCTCCTCAGGTGTAATACGATGAGCAGCAAAGCGACCCTTCGTGTCATAGATCAGACGGAAGTTCTCTCCAGTTTTGTCAATGCTGATGTCACCCATAAACCCAGCAGGGTAGGTTATATCAATCTTGACTTTCCCATCAGTCTTAATGAATCCCTGCATGCAAATCTTTTTAACTTCATCTCTACTCAGGGCATACCTAAGTCTGTTCCTTAGGAAAATGATCAGAGGCAGGCATTCCCTCAGCTTGTGAGGACCAGTGATGGGCAGGGAGCAAACATGCCAGTCCACTTATCCAGCATCCAGTGTTTTGGAGCAGCTCTGCATTTCAGATGTTTCTTGGGACCACGAGCCAAGGCTGCACTGGGAATGGAAAGAGTGAGCCACTTCAAATATGTTAGTGGGAACATGAGGTAGACGTGCTGATGAAGTGGAGACAGCTGTGCCATACCTCAAACATCTACCAATGTTTTTAGGTGTTATTGTGTGGTTTGGAGTAAGGAAAGAAAATGTTTGAGTGACTACCACACGTCATGGTACTGTGCCAGTGGCACAAAGAAAGCATCATATGTTGTAAAGTTTAATAATTCATAAATTTTGTTGGTCTAGGTTTTAGGAAAAACAGAATGATCGAAGTATTGAGGTTGACTACAAGAATCTGGAGAATTCTAAGGTATACTTTATTTAGTGAGAAAGTCATGTTCATGGCGAACCCTGCATCAATAAGTTTTCAAAACAAAAAAATATCAAACAGATTGCCCAATATGTGACAAGAAAATTTAAATGCACAAACATTGAAGACATGAAATAACATAAAACCACAAGAAATAGGTTCAAGGGCTCTAAAGTTTTTTTAACTTCCTGCAGAAAAAAAAAATCATCTTTAAGTGACTGGAAAGATGGTTATGAGCACTTACTGTTCTTGTAGAGAACCTGAGTTCAGTTTCCAGCATCCATATTTTGGCTTACAACTGTGTGTAACTCTGTTCTTGGGGATCCAAGACCCTCTTCTGGCATCCATAAGTGTATGCGTATATACAGAACCCTTATATATCTAAGAGAAAGGTAAACCTTTAAAAGAAACTCTTTAAGATATATCAAATGAGCCTTGGAGTATGGCTCTAAGAACCAGTTCAATAGAAATGAATTTTGATGTTAGAATTCCTCTTTAAGACAAGAATTATTAATGTGTATAAACACAAAGGTATTGTTTCCTAGCATTTTTCATTTTTAGCAGTATTACATGTAAAATGCAAAGTAGAAATAGTATTAAATGCACTTGAAAGTTTTTATCATTGGTAATAGCAGATGTGGAGCTCTGATTGATACTGTATCCATTCAGCTTACATATTCCTATTGGAACCTTTATCAAAAGTAGGTTGCAAAAAATTTATGCCTACAATGTGAAGTCCCAATGGCAGTTCATTGGCTTGTCAACAGCCACCCCAACTACTTGCTGACCCTAATCCTTAGCCCTAGTTAGAGATGCTAGCAGCCAGTTTCCCCATCACCTGGCTTCTGTTTACATTTTCAGTCTGTAGCCTGTCTTTTTATTAGGAAATTGAGTCCATTAATGTTGAGAGATAGTAAAAACAGATGATTGTTAGTTCCTGTTTTTGTTTTCTTTTCTTTTCTGGAGGTGCTTTTTTGTGGAAAATTCTCTTCTTTTGGATTTGTTGTGAGATATTTAATTTCTTGTGCTTCCTTAGGTGGGTTTACTGTTCTTGTTTTGGAGTCTTCTTTCTAGTATCATCTGTACGGATGCATTGGTAGAAAGATATTGTGAAAATTTGGTTTTGTCATGGAATATTTTGTTTTTTTTTTTCATCTATGGTGATTGAATGTTTTGCTGGGTTATATTAGTCTGAGCTGGATTCTGTGTTTTGTGGTCTCTTAGAGTCTTCAAGACCTATGTCTAGGATCTTCTGGCTTTTAGAGTCTCTGAGAGGTCAGGTGTAATTCTAATAGGTCTGCCTTTATATGTTACTTGTCCTTTTTCCTTTGGGGCTTTTGATATTCTTTCTATGTTATGTACGTTTCATGTTTTGATTATTATGTGGCAGAAGGATTTTCTTTCCTGGTCTAATCTATGTGGTGTTCTGTAAGCTTCTTTTATGTTTATAACCATCTCTTTCTTAAGTTTAGGGAAGTTCCCTTCTATGATTTTGTTGAAGATTCACTTTTTGGCCATTTGAACTGAAATTTTTTACCCGTTCTATTCCAATTATTCTTAGGTTTTAGTGTTTTCAGAGTGTACTGAATTTTCTGGATGTTTTGAGTTAGTAACTTTTTACATTTGGCATTTTCTTTGGTTGATATATCACTTTCTTCATGAAATCTCTATGCTTAAGATTCTTTCTTTCATCTTTTGTGTCCTGATGGTGATGTTCATGTCTGTAGTTCCTGTTCCCTTTCCTAAGTTTCTCATCTCCAGGTTGCCTCAATTTGTGTTTTCTTTATTGTTTCTATTTCCATCTTTAGATCTTGGAACATTTTATTCATTTCCCTCAGTTGTTTGATTGTATTTTCCTGTATTTATTTAAGGGATTTATTTGTTTTTTTAAAGGGCTTCTACTTGTTTGATTGTGTTTTCCTTTGTTTCTTTAAGTGTTTGCTTTATATGCTCTTTAAAGGCCTCTATCATCTTTGTGAGATGGGATTTAAGGTCACAGTCTTGCTCTTCAGGTGTGTTAGTATATCCAGGGTATGCTGTAGTAGGAATGGTGGGTTCTGATGGTGCCATATTTTATTGGCTTGTATTGATTATGTTCTTGCACTTGCCTTTCACCATATGGTTGTTTCTGGTATTGGCTAGCCTGGTGGTCCCCGGGACCACCTCTGGGACTGGTTGTCCCAGCTAGATGCAGGCCTCTCACATTCTTGATTGCAGGTAGAGGTGTGATCCAGGAGGGAGAGGAAGCTTCCATAGGGCGGGAGCAGAGCTCATGGGTGCTGGGCTTGATGGTGTCTTGGTGGAGGACATTGGGGCGTGAGAATCTCACCGGTGTGTCTCTTGTTGGAACAGGCTCCCTGGAAGCAGGTGGAGTGGCATGCTGATTCTCGATTGCATGTGGAGGTGTGGGCTGTATGACTTTCATTTTTCCTACCGACTGGATAATATTGAATTGTGTAAATGTATCACACTTTCTTTATTCACTCATGGGTTGTTTGACATCTGGGCTATTTGCAGTTTCTGGCTATTAGTAATAGAGCAGCAATGAGCAGGGACGAGCAAGTATCTCTGTAGAAGACACAGTCCTGTGCATATATGTTCAAGAATGGCACAACTGGATATCAGGATGGATTGATTCTCGGCTTCCTAAAAAGAACCCTCTATACTAATTTACATGGTGGGTGTACAAGTGTGCATGCCTACCAGTAATGAATAAGTATTTCCTTTCCCCACATCCTTTCTACCATGTGCTGACATTTGTTTTATTGATCTTTGCCATTCTGACTGTGGAAAGATGAAATCCTAATGTGGTTTTAATTTGCATTTCTCTGATTGTTAAGGATATTTCCTTTAGTGGTTTTAAGCCATTTGCATTTCATTTGATGGGACCCCCTGCTCACTGCTGTATGTTCTTTTTAATTAATGTATTTGTTTTCTTGATGTTCAAGGTTGGTTTTTTTAATTGTTGTTGTTATTGTTTTTTAGTTCTTTATATATTTCATACACTTACCCCTGTCAAATGTATAATTGGCAAATATATTTTTCCATTCTGTAGGCTGCTGCAATTTAAACAATCCTATTACTACCTGTAGTGAGATAGAAGCTGTAATTAAACATCTCCCAACCAAGAAAGGCTCGGTGAAAGATTCTACTGTACTTTCAAAGGGAAGCTACCAATGTTACTCCCCAAGTCATTCTGCAAACGAGAAACTGAAGGAACATTTCCTCATACCTTTCTGTGAAGCCATTAGCTCCCTTATGCCAAAATTCCACAAAGATCTGATTTTAAAATTGCAGATCAACATCCCTCATGAATACAGATGCAACTTTTTCCAATAAGGTTTGCAAGCTGAATTAAAAACAGAAAACATCAAGTAGATTGTTCACCATGGTTGAGCCAGCTTCATCCTAGAAGTGGTTTACACATATGCAAACAGACAAGTGCATTTGGACACACAGACAGACCAAAAGACAGAAACCACACGATTATCTTATTAGGTGCAGAAAAGCAGTTTGGTGCAATTCAAGACTCAATGATAAAAGTTCTGGAGAGATTAAGATTTAAGGGACATACCTCAACATGATCAAAGCAATTTACAGAAAGCCCACCGTCAATATCGTCCTAAACAGTTAGAAAAATCAAAGCATTTGCACTAAAATCAGGCAACAGCTAGGCAGTGGGGGCACTGCCTTTAATCTCAGCATTTGGGAGGCAGAGGCAGGCAGTTGGGGCAGAACCACAATGGAAAGCCTCGTTTTTAAAAAAGATATATTTATTTATTTACACGGTTGCTCTCTTCAGACACACCAGAAGAGGGCATCAGATCCCATTACAGATGGTTGTGAGCCACCATGTGGTTGCTGGGAATTGAACTCAGGAACCTCTGGAAGAACAGTCAGTGCTCTTAACTGCGGAGCCATCTCTCCAGCCCCAAGACTGCTTTGAAGTGAGTTTTCTTGGCTTCTCCCTGAACCCAACAGATTAGTGTGACCTGGAAAATTGGGCATATTTTACATTTCTGAATGTAGAATTTCCTTGGGACCTTGGGCAAAGAAACCTTTCCGTCTGAAATTCGAAGGCTGCTTTTCTTACCTGTTGAATCTTTTGTAGAATACCTCTTCTGTGTAATTCCATTTTTTTTCTCCAGACATTGTATAATTAAATTCCTTGTTGATATGTTTTAATTTTCTTGGCAGAAAATAGGTAGATTGAAACACAAGGTTTGAGAAAAGTCTTGAGCTTGCATGTCAGGTCCTCCTTTTCCCCCCAATGCTCCAAGACTGACTTACGGAGTCTTCCTAAGATGATGTCTTGAGCTTTCTCTTTAGGGTACCGCGTCTAGAGGCGCCTCTAAAACCTGCACGATTTCTTGAGGGCACAGGGAGCGGAGTAGGAAGGGTTCACTGAGCACCCAAGGCAGCAAGTACATGCATTAAAAATCCTGCTGAACGTTTCCTTAAATGTCTCAAAACTTCAGGCTGTAGCTGGTTTGTTCCAGCGTAGGGCAGGCTAATAGAATAGGGTCTTGAGTGACAGCTGTCATTTTAGCAGTACTGATACGCAGAACAGGCTGATTTCTCTTTAATTCGGGCGGTAGGAGGCGAATTTTCACCAATCAACGACGCCGTTATTTCCCTGTCCAATAAGAAGCGCAGATAATCGAAGGGTTCCGCTCTTGTTGCCATTTTGAAGCCGGTGCAGCTACGGGAAGAGTCGTGGCAACTCTGCCTCAGTTCCTGCCGCATTTCAGATTTCAGGCTTTTTGGCGAGGACACAGGATGCACCAGAAGCGGAGAATGGTGAGTGTGTCGCGGGCTCCTGGATTCAAGGGTGGCGGATTTGTGACACTGCAGGAGACCGGCGTCCAGTGTGTCTCTTCCCTGTGAAGCAGCTTCATCCAAGTCCTTTCAGTGTGGGTCGGTGCCTCGAACTTGGCGTCTCTGCAGAATCTGCAGCGCTGGCGGGTTGGTGATGCAGAACCCAAAGTGCGTTTTGAAGGACAGTGGGTGTGTGAGCTCTTGCACTTCCGTTTGCCCCGCTTTAGTTTACCTCTGTGATCACCGTGTGTTTTTCCTTTTTCTTCTGCGGGGGGGGGGGGGGGGGTAAAAAACAAACCCCGAAACAACCCAAGCTAGCACAAGAGCCCAGCAAAGTAAGATCTGTATTTTAATTAAGCAGTAATTAAGCAGCAAAACCTGTCTGGTCAGGGACAATAGCACAGACCGTGTCCCTGAAGGAAAATTGTGCCGCATATTTAAAGCATGTGACCCCAGAGCGAAGAGGAGTCGGGTGGGCTGGAGCACTGTCCAGTCGTATTTTGACACGGGGGGGTGGGCGGGGGAGTCGCCAATGTGATTAGACCCGACTCCTGCGCCTGGCGGAGGAAAGGTAGACTCTGCCGGGGAAGCCTTCCTTCCCTGGGCAGCCTGGTTTCAAGGTCTTTGACTCGGAATCTTGGTGACCAGGCTTCAGCCTGGTGCGAAACTCAAAATGATAAGAGAACAAAGGAGCTGGTTCCTGTGCCTGGGGACATGAACCCAGCTTGTTGGATCCTGTCAGCAAGTTAGAGAAGTTGTTCTTGAGATGCCTGGATTCAGACAACTGTCTCCTGACAGTACTGCCGGTGGAAGCCTAGGGTTTATTCATGTTAGGCAAAGGCTCCTTGTATAGAGGGCGTTTTTCTCCTCTGGAAATCTCTTTCAACCTCTCTTTAGAGCGCTCTTCTTTTTAACAATAATGCAGGTCAAAATAATTAGACATGGAAATATGGGAAAATGGGGGGGGGGAATCTTGAGGGAAGGGGGAGTTCACGTAACTGTAATTTAGTTTTGTTCTGGCGAGCTTCTCCGAACAGAAGCGTTAGAAAGAGTTAGTGCTGTTGCTGGTTTTCCTTCCCTTGCACTTTAGTTTGCCTGCTTTAGTTTTCCTTTTTGATCACGTGTCGATCCTTATTTAGTTGGAATATAGTTCTTAGAAGAAATATTAAATCCAGCTTTTTTTGCCTTCAACTACTTGTTCTGTGTAGACAGTAATTTCTGACCAGTAAGAAAGTCTGGGATGGGCAGTCTGAGACGGAGACACCTGTATTTTTTTCCCTGATGAAAATGTTTTTGATCTTGAGTGTGCAGTACATTTAAGAAATAATTTATTATTGTTAAGTGTGTGTGATACTTGGAGTTGCTGCCTGGCCCTGGTATGTTTGTGGAGGTCTGAGGACAGTACTGTGCGGTTGATTTTTTCCTTTTCACTTTGGCGTGGCTTCTGGGGATCAAAGTGAAGTTATTAGGCATACTTCGAAAATTTTCTTCACTCCTTTTTTGGGGGATGTTGAGACAGGGTGTATTGAGTTTTTGTGTATTGCGTGTGTGTGTGTGTGTATGTGTGCATGCATGTGTGTGTGTGCATGTCTGTGCATTTGTGTGTATGTGTGTTGTGTGTTGTGTGTGTATGTTCTGATTATCCCCAATGTGAGTGTCAGAACTACTCTATCAATGGTATTCTGGACACACGAGAACAGGAAAAGAGAAATGAGAAAAAGACTGGGAAAGCAATTAAAAGCAGCAGCAGAGTTCAGCTTTGGTCCAGAGTGCAGAAACAATATTAGGAAGCAGGAGAATTTCTCTTGTTATAAGGTTTCTTGATTAAGGCATCAGATTCATTTGGCTTGCTGTGAGTCTCTTCCAGTCCTTAGAGATCGAGGTATATGCTGACTCGGCTTTCCCCCTTGTTTTGTGTCTTTCTCTTAGTCACTGGTCTGCCTCTCTGAAACCAAGGCAAGAGATTACAGATGTTTTAATGTTTCAATTATAGGAGTAGACACTTTCTAATCTAAGCAGATGTGAAACTAAGAAAAATAAGGCTGGAAAGGACTTTTGTTTTTTAAGACAGGGTTTGTCTGTGCAGCTGGAACTCACTCTGTAGACCAGGCTGGCCTCGAACTCACAGATATCACCTGCTTCTGCCTTCTCAGTCCTGGAATTAAAGGCCTGTGTCACCGTGCCTGGCTCAGGAATAACTCTTAAAATTCAGTCAGCTGTAGGGATAGGTCTGCCCCGAGAAGCAGAAAAAAATGTCAGAGACTCTAGAGAACCTGTATTTTAATTACGGGATAGCAGAGTGTAGCAGAATCACTTCCAGTGAACAAATTCACAGCCAAAGGGAAAATAGAAAGGACAGAAAGCTAGAGAGACTTTTTTTTAAAAAAATAAATTCCAGTGACTAGACACAGTTCTGCGGCTACACAGAGCCGGCTGTTCTAAGGAGAGGAGCGGAATGTTTGAACAGAGAGAGCTGTTGCTCCCCTTAACTCCATCTTTCGGTGCTCTCTGTGGCACGTGAAGTAGCTGGCATCGGACATTCTGTTCTTTATTTAAGGCAGGGAGGCCTCACCTAGATGACTTTGGCTTTTTAGTTAAGAGCTTATTAGCCTTGATGGTTGAGCTGTGTCTTCAGCCCTTGATGACTCTTTTTGACCAAGTTGGTTACTGTGATCATCCATTGTAACCATAGTCATCACTATACTCAAGGGTCCAAATTATTGTGTGAGGCCTCTTTTTTGTATGCAGTTGAAAAGTTCAGTTGCTAAGGTGTATATCAATTACAGGTGGTTCTTTGTTTTGATGCTAGTCGAGTTATGATATGTATAAAGTAATAGAGAAGTAGCCCTAGAGATTAATTTTATTAACGTAATTTGCTTATTGTGAATGTACCCAGAATCAGTTCATGGCAGACAAGTCCACTGCCCATAGGTCCCTGAAGCCTTACAGGATTCATTTGATTCGAAACGTGGTAATAGGGAGTGTTTTCACTGTATAAAGCAGGTATATCTGTTTCCTGATGATCGTTGGGGTTCTAGCTTGCCAACCAGTTGATAGGTGTATTGTTCACAGAGCGCTGATTGCGTGACCTAAGTCAGGTGGAGTCTCATTTTGCTAATACGGTCACTGTGTGCGCAGGCCTTACTGTTGTTCCAGTGCTCAGTGCTGCTCGTGGCCACTTTGTCACCTGTTGTCGCTTGTTCACACTCCCCAGATTCTCTCATTTTCTTTAAATTCTACTTCATTCAAGTTTTAGGCTCTGGGCCAAGTGAAGCCACATTTTGGTTAAATTAATCGCCAATCGCCTTTCTCCTGGATTCTGATAGAGTCCTTGTTTCCCTGTCAAAGTGGCCAGTTACTCTCTGCTTTTACTTGCACGAATTCCTAACATTTTATCTTCTGTGTGGGTCTAGGTTCTCTCAAGTTCCCAGTTAATTCTGACTTCCCATTGTGTGGATGATTTCAGGAGCCTGTGACCTTTGAGGATGTGGCTGTGAACTTCACTCTAGGAGAGTGGGCTCTGTTGGATTCCGGTCAGAAGAAGCTCTACAGAGACGTGATGACGGAGACCTTCATGAACCTGATGTCCTTAGGTAAAACATACACTGAGTTCTTGGCTTATTCATCTAGAGAACGGCTGCTTCTTGTTCCTCTGTGGCTGCAGGAAGGGAGCTCGATGGTGAACGGAACATTCCTAGTCATATTGCACTATAACAAAATGCACAAGTTAGTAAATTTTTGTGTGATGCTGAACTAAATTATAATGATTTCTTTGGGTTTGTTTTTTAGGGAAAACAGAGGAAAAAGAAAATATTGAAGACAACTACCAAAATCTCAGGAAAAATGTGAGGTAATACCGAGAGAGAGAGAGAGAGAGAGAGAGAGAGAGAGAGAGAGAGAGAGAGAGAGAGAGGAGAGAGACTTATATCAAATATTTGTAAGTGATAGGAAACTTGAGAACCAAGCAAATGTACATCTTGATGCAATTGAATTAATCCCAAAAATTCTCTCCAAGCACAGTGAACTGGAATATTCAGAATTAGAGGAGGACAGCTCTGTAGTGCTTGGATATTTCCAAAATGTAGTGCACCATTAACCTGTGCCAGATCTGTCTTAGTGTTTCATTGTGTCCAAATTGTCCTTCATACAGAAAATTATTTAGTGTATTTTATCAAGTCACCTTTCAGCTTTGGATTTAAGGTATGTGCAGTAAAGTGGGTTTTAGGTTTAAATTAAAACCTATTATCAATAAATCATGTAAAGCATATTCAGCTATTTTAAAACCCATCATATTTCATGCGCACCATGTTTCCTCAGGAGTATTCGACTTTGCTAACTGTGGCACATGTAGTATGTTTGAGATGCCTAAAAGCGGTAATATTTAAGAACTTTATATGTTTCTTTATACGCCTGCTATCTCAGGACCTGGGTTGAATGTTCACTTAGTTCACTTAGCTCATTTATCTTTCCAAATTCTCACAGCAGCAAAGTCAGCTGTGCCGTCCTGCGTCCTCCAGCGCCTTTGTATACGGCCCAGGTGGACTTGACGCTTCTCTCCTCCTTCTGCTGCCCCGGAGCAGTAGCAGTGGCCTAGTGTCCCGCCTCCAGCACGTCTCTCTGTGACTAAGAATGTAGTGACGCTTTTCCCCCTTTCTTGCAGCACTCAGGTGGTTGCGAGGAGTTGTGACTACGGAGATGACAGTCAGTGTGGAGAAACCCAGCCACGGGTTCCAGAGCACATGGCTCACAGAGACACTCCTGAAATAAGGATGTGTGAGAATAGTGTGCTGGCAAGAGACGTCATTGTCCGCTCACACTCACACGTGCGTCTCAGCTGTGAGGCTGCAGAGAAACCCTGTGGGTCTCGGGAACGTGTGGAGAAGGCTTTTACACGGGAGAAATGTTGGGAAGATTCTCATTTTGATCCCGTTCATACAAATCCAAGTCCTCCTCGAGAGACACCCTATCAAAATAAGCAATCTAATGAAGCCTCTAGGAGTCTGAATTCTGACCAGTGTTGTGAGCAAATTCATGCTAGAGATAAACTCCAGGAATGGAAGCAAGTTGAGAAAGCCTTCTGGAGGTACTGTTATGGTCAAATTTATGAAAGAATCACCATTGGAAAGAAACCGTTTGGGTGTAAGCAGTATGGTGAAGCCCTGGTTCATTCCGGCCACCTCATTAAACATGAAGTAATTCACCCTGAAGAGAAATGTTACACATGTAAGCAGTGCGGGAAAGCATTCAGATATTCCTCATCCCTTCAGAACCATGAAAGAATTCATAGCGGGGAGAGGCCATATGTATGTAAGCAGTGTGGAAAGGCCTTCATTCGTTCCTATGACCTTCTTATCCATGAAAGAATTCACAGTGGAGAAAAACCTTATACCTGTGAGCATTGTGGAAAATCGTTCACCCATTATAGCGGCTGGTACAGTCATGAAAGGATTCACACTAGAGAGAAACCCTATGTGTGCACACAGTGTGGGAAAGCATTTTCATGTTCCACATCATTTCGGAGGCATGAAAGAATCCACACTGGAGAGAAACCTTATCTGTGTAAGCATTGTGGGAAAGCCTTCACACATTCCAGTGCTTGCTACATTCACGAGAGGATCCACACTGGGGAGAAACCCCATGTCTGTAAGCACTGTGGGAAAGCCTTCCTCCGTGCCAGTCATCTCAGCAACCATGAGAGAACCCACACTGGGGAGAAACCACATGTCTGTAAGCACTGTGGGAAAGCCTTCATCCAGCGCGATGCTTGTTATAATCACGAAAGAATTCACACTGGAGAGAAACCCTATGTATGTAAGGAATGTGGGAAAGCATTTAGGATTTCCACATCCCTTCGTGACCACGAAAGAATTCATACTGGAGAAAAACCTTATATATGTAATTATTGTGGGAAAGCATTTAGGGTTTCCACGTGCCTTCACAAACATGAACGAGCTCACGCTGAAAAGAAACCCAGCGGGTAGAACTTTAGACTGTGTATAACGTGGAATTATCTTTGATCAATTGCTGTTAGGAAAGGACTGTATGCAGGCTCAGGCAGGTGCCCAGGGGTGGAAGCGCTTGCCCTAGCTCGATAATCTTAGTTGGATCCTCAGAACCCAAGTGAAGAGAGAGAACTGAGTTTCCAAGGTTTGCCTCTGACTTGCACACATGCGCTATCATATGCATGCATACCCTCACATATACAGACATGGAATAATTTAAAATTCCTTTTTAAATTCTTTTGGTTTTTTGAGACAGGGTTTCACTGTGTAGCCTTGGCTGTCCTTCAACTCACTCCGTAGACCAGGCTGACCTTAAACTCAGAGATCTGCCTGCCTCTGCCTCCTGAGTGTTGGGATTACAGGTGTGCGTGCCACCACAGCTTTAGAATACATTTTAATGTTATTTTTTAATTTTTCATTATGTGGAGGTGTGTGGTTATGTGTATGTGAGAGCTGGAGTATGCAGAGGACAGAGCCATCAGACTCCCCTGGGGCTGGAGTTCTAGGTTCCTGTGAGCTTTCCCACGTGAGTGCTGGAAATCCAACTCGGGTCCTCTGGAAGAGCCGTATCTGCTGAGCCATCTTTTCAGTCACACAAGTGTCATTCAGAAAGAAAACATGGAAAGAAATAGCTGGAATAGGAGACTTAAAATGTGTAACTTTGGACACGTGGAATATGATGTTGGGTAATGACCAGGTCCATCAAATGTACTAAGGCACATAGGTTTGAATATCATACTTAACATAAGTTACAATTCATGAAGGTTACATTTATGTAAGTGTTATGTGCATGGGGCCCACATGCCAGAGTGTGCCTGTGGGATTGGACAGCTTTGAGGAGTCTGTTCTGTTCTTTCTACCATGTAGGTCCTGAGAGGAACTCAGGGTGCCGGGCAGTCTTGCTGTCCCTCTTCACTCCTTTTACGCAGTAGAGAAGCAGAGGCGGAGAGTTACAAACTGAATACTGTGCATTGGAACACACCCAGGAGAGTTAGGATCCCGTTCCTACCAGTGAGAACTTCAGTGTTAAAATCATACAAGTCGTTAGTTGTCTCAAGTAAGGTGAAAGGGAATCCTCTCACGTGTGTTGTAACAGCAAGAAAACTGAGCACCCCGAGCAAGTTTTCTTTTGAAAGTCTGGTTTTGTGGAATTTGTGAAGGTGTTGGTGTGATGTTTGCCTGTCATTTCTGCTGTTTGGAAAATGGAGGTTACAGAATCCTGTTTCGAAGAGCAACAGCAGGAACTGCATACACTACATATATTGGAGTGTTTTTTTTTTTACTTTGATAAATCAAGTTTTTGTACTGAAATAAGTTCTCACTGTGTAGACCAGGCTGGATGATATTAAAGGTGTGTACCACAAAGTTGTGGTGATTGGTCTTACTTCAGTGGGTATTTCTGAAAACCAAGTGAGGTTGTACCTTTTCCCATTTCATGTGTAACTGTTGGATTCATGAAACTTAAGTGAACGGTGAGAGTCCGGCAGACTTAGTTTGTATGTAGTTTTGAATAATTGTGGGTCATTTGCAACTGAAAATAGGCTTCTTGTTAACTGTTAGTGTGTTCACGTGTTCTTATACGACAGCTTCCATTTTCCTTACTATTCTTAATTTATCCGCAGTTTCCTTACATTTTATGTTCACTTGGATTTTCTAATAGTAAAATCTCTCCAATAGATTTTGTGTATTTTGTACCTTAAAATATATTTTCTTCAAGCAAGATGTTTTGGGGCCAAATTGGCTTAGTGAGTAAAGGAATATTCCATAAACACAATGTCTAAAAGTATTACTTCCACTTACCTTCACAGGTGTGAGTGGGGTGACACTGGAGAGAAACTGCGTATTGTATACATGCATATGGGAAAATATCTCAAACCACTATCATAAACAGGAGGGCCATTCTATCTAATCACCTTCAAATACACAAAAGCTCAGACTGGAGAAAATAAATCATATATTTAAGCTATGAGGACTGTCAAGAAAATAAAATGGCAGCCAACAGATTGGGAAAAGATCTTTACCAATCCCACATCCGGTAGAGGTCTATTATCTAATATATACAGAGAACTCAAGAAGTTAGACTCCAGAGAATCAAACAATCCTATTAAAAATGGGGTACAGAGCTAAACAAAGAATCCTCAAATGAGGAATATTGAATGGCTGAGAAACATTTAAGGAAGTGCTCAACAACCCTAGTCATCAGGGAAATGCAAATCAAAACAACCCTGAGATCCCACCTCACACCAGTCAGAATGGCTAAGATCTAAAACTCAGGTGACAGCAGATACTAAGAGGAACACTCCTCCACTGTGGTGGGGTTGTGAACTGGTACAAGCACTCTAGAAATCAGTCTGGTGGTTCTTCAGAAAACTGTAGATAGTACTACTTGAAGACCCAGCTATACCACTCTTTAACAGATACCCAAAAGGTGCTCCAACATCTACCAAGAACACATACACAACCATTTTCACAGCAGCCTTATTTATAATAGCCAGAAGCTTGAAAAAACCCCCAGAAGTCCTTCAACAGAGAAATGGAAACAGAAATTGTGGTCCATATGCACAAGGGAGCACCACTTAGGTATTAAAAGCAATGAGTTCGTTAAATTCCTAGGCAAATGGGTGGAAGTTGAAGCTATCAGCCTGTGCCCCCTTCATCATAAAATAGTAAGTAAAGACTGTATAACAAGGAATACAATGAGCTTTCATAATTGCACTAAGAAAAAAACGGGCTTAGCACAGAGTTATGATCAAGGAAAAACATTCATTCTAGGTGAGGTACAAAGATGAGGTTTGAAGGATGAGATTATGGAATGAAACACTGTTTTGAACTTACTATGGACATCCTTTTGTAACTCTACTTTTGTGTAAAATGTTATCTATGAGGTAAGTTTATAAAGAACTTTTGTCTAAGAAGGTATAAAAAGGCTGAAAGAAGACATAAAGTGTGGCTGCTGGGGCAGAGCCCCAATGTCTATCTGTCTATGTATACTTAAGAGTTAAGGGTTCAGAGTTTCTGGCTGGGCCTTTTTTCCAGCCCTGGGGATTAAGTTTTGTTCCATCAGTATTGCTGCACTTTCAATGGGAGCCCGTCGGCTGCTACCAACATGACCCCAATCGACAACACCACACCCCCTTTCACTGCCTGCCTAATTTTACCCTGTGATGTCAAATCTGGTTTCTGACACCTTCTAATCCTTTTAAATAGTGCCACTCCTAATGACTAAACATTCAAATATATGAAACTATGGGGGAAATTGTTTATTTTTTATTCTGTAGGCTTTTTACAAATTATTTCATAACATTATATCTCAACTCCAGTTTTGCCTTCTTCAACTTCTCCCAGTTGCTCCCCCAGCCCCCTTCTCCCTGATATCCACTCCTTTTCCATTTTCCTTAATAACAGTAAGAAAGAATGAATGAAAGGAAGGAAGGAAGGAAGGAAAAAGCAAGGAAGGAAGGAGGGAGGGATGGAGGGAGGGAAGGAAGGAAGAAGGAAAGGAAGGAAGGGCAAGCCTCCCAGGGATATCAATCAAACATGGCCCAACCAATTACAAGAAGACTAGGCATAAGCCCTTGTATCAAAGCTAGGCAAAGCAACCCAGTAGGAGTAAAACGGTCCCAAAAGCAGACAAAAGTTCTACTCCCACTGTTAGAAATTCCACAAGAACACCAAGTTATACAACCACAAGGTCTATGCAGAGGACCGTGCTCAGACCCATACAGGGTCTGTGTTCATTGCTTCAGTCTCTGTGAGCCTCTATGAATTCTGCTTAATTGATTCCTTGGGCCATGTACTCATGGTATCCTCAACCTCTCTGGCTCCTACAATCCTTTGCCCTTCTCCTCTGTGGGGCTCCCCTGGCTCTCTGCCAACTGTTTGGCTTTGTGCCTCTGTATCTGCTCCCATTACTGACTGATGCCTCTCTGATGACACAGTTGGGCTAGGCACCAATCTATGAGTACATCAAGGTATCATTAAGAATCGTGTTACTGCCAGTTGTGTTTGGTTCTGTTGTGTGTCTTTAGGCTGTCCAGCCTCTGGTTTCTGACATCCAGTCAATGCCAGGCAAACCACAACTATATAATGGTTTCAAGTCTACTCTGGGCTAAATATAAGTCCTGTCTCTAAAATAAGACACAACAACGACAACAACAACATCCCAAACACTTGCTCATAAACTCCTGTCACATGAGAAGGATCATTGCCACGACTGAAGACTTCTGTGATCTAATATGATGAGCATTGCCTTGAACAGTGGAAAATCACTGAAGAACTGGGCTTTTGGACAGAGGGAAGGAGAGTCATGCAACAGTACATAGTTTGCTTATCACAGGCATCATATCAACAACTGCGGCGCTAGGAAAGATGACCACCACCAGAGGATTCTTCTCAGATCACGCTTTATTGTGGGATCCTCTTGGTTGAAGGGGAGAGCAGGAAGCGAGGGGCCCCAAACTACCCTAGCTGTCCACTTACATAGGGAGAAGTGCATACGGGCTTGCCATGATTGGTTGTCACCAGTCTGCTGACACCAGAGGCCTCGGGATTGGCCGGAGATAGGTTATGTACTGCGCATGAGCAGGGTGCAGCGCCTTAGCTGACAAGAGCATTACTATATATGGAGTTGTTTACCTCAAACCGTGAGGGAGCCAGCGCCATCTTGTAATGGCGTCCGCATTCGGCTCCCCACAAACAACAGTGCCATTTTGAAGGCATCATATGACTTCTATCTGGATAAGGATTTTCAGCATAATGTAGATTAAAGCAGTGGTAGATACACAGAGTTATGAAGATAGGTTCTATTTTTTAAAATAAAACTACAGCCCATTGAATCTAATCGGTACAGCCTCTACTTGTAATATGCACAGGGTCATACACTATGACCTACCGGTTCCTATTATCCTAAAGGAAATTCTCTCCACACCTAGAAGCCATTAACTAAAACTAGGATCTCAGTAAGTGGAGGGACCTCAGATCACACCCCAGTCTACTGTGAGTTTTGGTTTCTCAGCTTTATGCTCCCAGCGGGTCACATACTTTCAGCCACCTGCCCAGGAGCTCTCTGGATTAGGGAATGGCACACACACACACATACACACACACACACTCATACACATACACTCACACACACACATACATACACAAACACACACACACACACCAGTTAATTTTAAAAATGCTTTGGCTTCCTCAACAGCCGGCCACTCCTAAACCTTCCCCGCTACCCCAGGCCCAATCGGGGAAGTGTCAGTGGCTACCCACCCGAATTTTCACATGGCTGGTGGCTTTCTCTCCTGCAGCTCTGCTGCATGATGGCATGGACAAGGGGGAGATGCCGTTCTCTGCTTCCTCATCCCTCACCGCCTGTGGCAGACTGGAGAGCTGACCCCAGCGTCATTAGTTGGTAGAACTGGCCTTGCCCCTCATAGGCTGCAACACTCCTGAGGATGGGCCCTGAATCTCCCCTAGGCAGGAAGGTAGAGCTGGCTCTGGAGTCAGGGGGCTTGCTGGTGAGCCAGCCAGGAGGATATGGGAGCTGGAAAGTCCAGGCTCAGACACTTCTCAGGCCCAGATCATGGGCTTTGAATTGGCCCATTTCAACATCTACCTCATCGATTAACTGCTGGGGTACTTGAAAGGGTCAGACGTGCAGATCCCAAACTACAGGATCTCTGTGACACAGGTCAACAACCGCATATTCAAGAGGAGTCCCAATGAGGTTCCAGTATTGATGAAGCAGTAGAAGCCAGAGGCTTCATACCGGACCACCTAGACATCGAAATGAGCTTCCATAAGAGATTGTTTTTCTAGGTTTTGGAGGAGTTTACAGGGTTAAGTGTGGGTACCAGGATGACTGGGTTACATGGTGTGAAATTGACAAAGAACCAATAAAAAGTTAAAAAAAAAAAAAACAGAGAAAATTTATAAAGCAATTCTTTAGTTAGCATGCAAAAAAATAAATAACCTAGCAACACACTGGGTTTGCACAGCAGGAAGTGAGATGGCTGGGTGTTATGATGAGCCAGGGCGTTAATCTCCACACAGGGGGAGTTGCTCTTTTCCAGACACTTCTCCAATGCTGGAGATCAGTTCCTGAATCCTGTTTACAAGTGGGAATCACTCTTGGAAGGAGCTTCCCACCAATTTCTCCATTTCGACTGGGTCTCACTGTGCTGTTCAGGTTATCTTGGAAGTTAAAAGATGGCTTTGGAAAATTTCCTGAAACTTGGAATTCTTCTGCCGTAGACGCAGACTCTAGATGTCTGCAATTAACACCTGGCTTTTCTTCAGAGAGATCTTAAATGTTTACTCTTCAATTTCTACAGGAGTTATCTGTTTTTATAATTCCACATGGTGGCTTTCATATTCCAGTGAAGAAGATGGACGTCTCAACTCATTTGCTGTTGGTGTAATAGAATATGACATGCTGGGTAATATATCCTGACAAGTATCTGGGTGTTGCTAAAATTCCTTCCTAAGGGGAGATATAAAGCAATTCTGCCTTTCATTTGATAGAAAAACAAGTATGCTTTCTACAGGCTTGAGAAATCTTTTTTTATTTGAAAGATTACTTGAGTATGCAGCACATTCATAATATATGTATTACTCTTTGTGTATATCTAACATTTCATTGTTATTTCTTTGCTTGCTTTTGTGGACAGAGTTTCTCTGTGCAGCCCTGACACTCACTCTGCTGACCACTCACATATCTAAGCCTGCTTCTGACTCAAATATTTCCTAAAATGTATTTGAATAGAATAGGCAGTTACCAAGGCATTGCTAAAGGAACTGACTTGTTACTCTTGTTTTTCATTAATTAATTAATTAACTTTACATCCCAATCACTGCCCCCCTCCTAGTGGTCTCCCCTCATACAGTCCCTTCTCCTGCCCATCCCTTCTCCTAACCTCTGAGAGGGTGGAGGATCTCCCTGGGTATCCCCCAACTCTGGCACATCAAGTCTTTGCAGGATTAGGCTCATCCTCTCCAACTGAGGCCAGAGAAGTCAGCCCAGTTAGGGAACAGGATTCACAGATAGGCAACTGCTTTAGGAAGAACCACTCCTTCTGGCCCTGGGCTTCTCTCTCTCTCTCTCTCTCTCTCTCTCTCTCTCTCTCTCTCTCTCTCTCTCTCTCTCTCTCTCTCTCAATGACTGCTTATATTTCCTTAGGAATTATATGTCTATTTAAATTGTCTGATCTTAGTTCAACTTTGGTGAATGGTATGTATCAAAAAATTGTCCATTTCTTTTTAGATTTTTCAATTTTGTGGAGTACATGGTTTTGAAGTAAGACCTAATAACTCTTCAGATCTCCCCAGTGTCTGTTGTGTTCCACTTTTCCTTTTGGATGCTATTTAGATATTCTCTCTCCGACTTTTAGTTCGTTTGGCTAAGGGTTCATCTATTTTGTTGATTTTCTCAAAGAACCAACTCTTTGTTTCACTGATTCTTTGTATTGTTCTCTTTGTTTCTATTTTATTGATTTCAGCCCTGGGTTTGATTATTTTTCTGCTGTCTTATATTCTTGGTGTATGTTTGCTTCTTTATGATCTAGAGGTTTCAGCTACATTGTAAGTGCCCAGTATGAGATATCTCCAGTTTCTTTATGATGACATTTAGCACTATGAACATTCCTCTTAGCACCGCTTTCGTTGTCCTCCATAAGTTTGTGTGCATTGTGCCTTCAATTTCATTGTATTCTAGAAAGTCTTTAATTTCTTTCCTTATTTCTGTCTTGACTCATTTTCTCTTAGTAGAGAGTTGCTCAGTTTCCACTAGCTTGTAGATTTTCTGTTGATTTTGCTATTGCTGAAGTCCAGCTTTTACCCAGTGTACAGATAAGATACAGAGAGTACTTTTAATTTTTTTGTTATCTGTTGACATTTGTTTTGTGGCAAGTCTATGGTTATTTTGGAGAATGTTTCATGATGTGCTGAGAATAAAGCATAGTCTTCTTTTTTTTATGTAGGTGAAATGTTCTATAGCCATGTAAGGTTCATTTGAGACATAACATCTGCCAGCCCCATTATTTCTCTTTTTAGTTTCTGTCTGCATGACCTGTCCATTGGTGAGAATGGTATGTTGAGGTCTCCCACTATTAATGTTTTGGTTTTTGTGTGTGATTTAAACTGTAGTAACGTTTCTATTACCAGTGTGGTACCCTTTCGTTTGGGGTATGACTTGCGATGTCATCTTGGTGGATTTTTTTCTTTGATGAGTATGAAGTATCCTTCCCATATCTTTTGATTAATTTTTCTTGAAAGTCTATTTTGTTAGATAGTAGAATGTCTACACTGCCTTGCTTCTTGGCTTTATTTGCTGGGCAAACCTTTTTCCAGCCTTTGACTCTGTGGTAATATCTATCTTTGATGTTTAGGTGTGTTTCTTATATGCATTAGAATGTTGGATTCTGTTTTGCCATACATTTTGTTAGCCTGTGGGTTTTTTTTTAAATTGGGAAATTGTGTTCATTGACATTGAAAAGTATTAATTACCAGTGATTGTTAATTCCTGATATTTTGATGTTATTGTTGTTGTTGGTGGTGGTGGTAGTAGGAGTAGTATTTGAAGTTGAAACTTCTTGTTTCTTTGGAGAGTCAGTTATGTCAAGTGATATTTTGCTGGGTCACACAGGTGAAGGGATATTTTGCTAAAGCAGATGTGAAAGAATGTTTTGCTGAAGCAGACACAGGTGAAAGGATGTTCTGCTATAGCAGACACATGAGAGGACATGTAAAGAAATGTAAATATGACCCACAGATACGGGAGCCAGAGGACTGACTTGCATTACTCCACGTCACTGTTCTTTGGTAATAACACACATGTGTTGTTTCACCTTACATCACTGGTTAATGCATCGTCTGCCTGCTGAGGGGACCGGACTGCAGCTGCTGATTCATATCTGGTGTTTGCTATGAGACTGAACTGCTGATATCCTGACAACAAAGATTGGAGTCACCTCCAAAGAAGTATCTCTAAACAGGTCTACTGCCCCGGTGTCCTATAACTTTTCTCTTTCACTACCTCTCCTGTATTTTAAAAAGGGATTTATTCATTTCATGTTAAAGGTCTCTCTCATCTTCACAAGCTTGGATTTAAGGGCTGCTCATGCTTCAGCTGTGTAGGAATATCTAGGGTTTGTTGTAGTAGCATAGC
The DNA here is from genome assembly GCF_963924665.1 of Micromys minutus. Lineage (NCBI taxonomy): Eukaryota > Metazoa > Chordata > Mammalia > Rodentia > Muridae > Micromys > Micromys minutus. The sequence continues at coordinate 3,790,400 of NC_137957.1, forward strand.
TAGTGCCATATTTCCCTGGATAATTGCATTCTTATACAGCATCTGGGTTTGGGGTTATTATAGGTACAAGTGCCGATTTCTGAGATTATCTTTGTTAGATGAGTTTCCCCCTTGATTTAAATTTCTTCTCTCAATCTTCTGGCCTGAGTGCACTAGGGTTCTGGGAATCAACTAGTCCTCAGGTCCAGTGTGACCTCAGGAGGGCAGCCAGAGTTGTGGGAGAGAATATGGAGCCTGGGGAGTGGGGTGCAGTTTAGGGCCACTGCATTAAGGGGAGTTGGCAGGCAGGGAGCTGGGTCTTACCTGGGTCCCCGGTGGGAGAGTTTCTTAGACTTCCTTTGATTAGCTGTCTAGAAATTAACTTCTTGTGACTGCTTGGACATGTTTGTCCTTGTCTTCAGATAATTCATTCATCCTTCAATTGCACTAGTTTTTACTGGGTGTGCTATTCTGTGTTGGCGATTATTTTCTTTTAGAATGCTTGGTACTAAAGGAGACCAGAATAGGGAATTGCATCTCCCGGAACACCAATTATGAGTGGTTGTTAGGTGTTTTGTGGATGCTAGGGATTGAACCCAGTTCCCCTGGAAAAGCAGTAAGTGCTCTTAACCACCCAGCAATGTCTGCAGCCCAAACAACACTATTTTAAATCTGCTTTGTTATTTACATAGTGATTTTTCATCAGTTGTGTTTAAAGCAAACTTTAATTTGTGGGAGTGAATATACCAGTGTGTACACAGAGGATAGAGACCAACTTTGGAGTCAGTGTTTTTCCTGCAATTTTTATCTGGGTTTTAGATATAAAATTTAGTTTGTTAGGCTGTTATAGCCTTGCATCCTTACAAACTTCTGTCTCCATCAGTGGCTTCATGTGCTCTGAGCACTTATGCCTAATCTTTCAAGCACCTGGATGCAAACAGCACAGGGGTTAGACCTGTGTGCACCCTGACCCGGAGGGCGAGCTTTGCTCCCCGTCTGCTCACTTGGCTCTTTATAAAGACTGACGATCAGTCTGCCCATCTCTGGGGGTGTCCCATCTCAGCCTTAGTTCAACTGGTTCTGTTGACTGTTTTCAGGTCCATCTCTAGCTGATGATTATTTCAGAATAACTGGGACTTGCACTTATTTATATTCTGAATTGCATGTTTGCCTGACTTAGTATTTCTCAATTAAAAGCTCTAGGTGGAGCAATTTCTTTGTCAGTTGCTACCCATGTGAGGTGATACTGTTACTGTTGTGTAAATTAACCAGAAACTCATCCTTAAGATGGTCTACTTGTGCAAATGTTGATTTCTTTTTTTGCTTTAAACAGAATCTTTCTTCAATTCTACTGTGGATTAATTTGTCTTGTGCAGTGACAACGGAGTGCCATCTTGACTGGAGACTGGACTGTATCAAGTGGGACTCCTTGTCATGGTGGCAGCACTGGTCACTGGGCCTGCTTTGGAATCAAGTGTGAAGACCCTTCAGTCTGTCCACTGAACAGCATTCTCCCGGGACAGCTTGCTTGCATCTGTGCTTGTTTTGGTTTTCCCACCCTTTCTGGGCTAGTGCAGTGGGAAGAAGAATGGGGCTTTAGTTAGTTCCTGCCTCTGGTTGGTGTTTGGAAAACAGCTTTGGACAATGCCCCGCCCCCCCAAATTTAAATACAAAGATTAAAATTGAGCAGAAAAATAGACTACAGAATATGAGACAACTCTTTGCTAATTATAAAAAAAATATAAAAAGTTAACAGAGTTGACCATGAATTAATATGTAAGATATATTAAAAAAAACTGAAAAAAAACCCCCAATATTAGATTGAATATTTTGCTATGACTGAATCCAGTGCAGGAGCTGCTACAGCTATGGAATCCACAGATACTGGAAGGCTAAAAGCATGTAAACAGACCTCCAGCAGGAAACCTACAAAAGGTGTGCTGGTGGGCAGTTTATTCGGTAATTTCATAGCAACTGCTGCTGAGAGCAACATCGACACCTGAATAAAAATTGAGAAACTGTGAACTAAGCACAAATTCTAAACAATGCTTCACGGCATCACAATGCCACAGGTCAGCAGGTGGAGTCCCATCAACTGACACATTTTGTCCATGCTGTTTCCAGCCCATTTAATGGACTTGAGTACTGCAGCAAGAAAACAAACAGAAATGGAACCAGGGATGTGTAAAAGGCATTATTCACCATGATAAATGTGGTTTCATTGCCGGTACACAGGAACGGTTCAATAGGCATGAATCAGTAAATGTGTTTTATTATATAAATGAACCCAAAGATGTAAATCACATAATGAGGATGTACAAAAGGCCTTTGATAGAATCCTAAACCTCTTTATAATAAAGCCTTTGGAGACACTAGGAAGGGATGGAACATTATATATGAAAAATCTATAGCACCATTATGCTAAATGGTGAAAACTCACAATGCATTCCAAGTAAAATTATGAACAAGACTAAGAAGTCAATTGTCACCAATACTATTCAATCTAATGCTAATATACAGTCCTAGCTAAAGTAATGAAAGGGATAAATAGGAATGGAAAAGGTCAAAGTACCCCTATTTGAAGACGCTCTATGCTACCATGAAAGACTCCAAATGTGTTGTCAGGAAACTCCGAGAGCGATAAGAATTTTCAGCCAAATAGCAGGTTACAAAATTAACACATTAAAATCAGAAGCCTCACTATTTATCAAAACAAACAAACAAACAAACAAACAAACAAACCTTGGGATAAATCTAATTAAGAAAGTAAAGACCTATAGAATAAAATGCAGGAGATGCAAAGCCTCACCATGCTATGAATAAGGATTAATACTGTGAAGATGGCCTCACTACCAAAAGCCTTCCACATATCTACTGCAACTCCCCCAAGAGTCCAACGCAATTCTTCACGGAAGTAGAGAGAATACATCATTAGAATCACACTGAGGCACAAGGCCCAGGAAAACCAACGAAGAAGGAAAAACAACAACAACAACAACAACAAAAAGATCCTCAACAATAAAAACACCATTGGAAATATCACTATTCCTGATTTCAAATTATACTATAGAAAAATAGCAACAGTGATAATTTCAAAAAGGACCATAATAGTGGAACAAAAACAAATACTGATCAATGGAATACAACTGAAGATCCAGATAGAAGTTCAAACAACTACAGTAACTTGATTTTTACAAGACAAAAATACATGTTGGGCAAAAGACAGAAAATGGTACTTGGAAACCTGAATATCTACAAGTGGAAAAATGAAATGTGACCCTTTTAACTCATTCTGTATACAAAAAAAAAAATCACTTTCAAATGGATCAAAAAGTTCAATGTTAGACCTGAAACTCTGGAGCTACTAGAAGATAAAGTAGGGAGTACATTAAATACACAGGCACAGGTAAGGACCTAGAAGCTCAGGGATAAGGCTGGTAACTGCTGCCAAGGTGTGGAATTTAAGAACTTTTATCTTGCAAGTAATCTGTCAATTAAGCAGTCTACAAAATGGGGGAAACCCTCCACTTGCTACAATCTAATAGGAGATTCCTACATAGAACACATTAAGTGCTACAAACCCCCAAACAAATGGAGAAACCCCATTAAAATGGCACATGCAATGAAAGTTTCAAAGATGAAAATCATTAAAAAGTTTGTAAAAGCCTAGGGCCATGTAAAAAATGAAAATTTGATCAACTTTGTGTCTTCATCATACACCTGTTCCAATGGCCAAGACTAAAAAAACAAATGCTGATTAAAAAAAATCAACAAACAGGAAAATAGTGACCCTGATCCAGTGTTGGTGAGAGTGCACACTGCTGAGTGTGGCCATAATGGAACTTAGTGTAGAGGTTATTTTAAAAGCTGGAACTGCCACATGACCCAGCAATACTACTCCTGTGCCCATACCCCAAGAGAGGAATTCTTGTCTTTAGACATTCAAGGAAGTTGTACCTGCCTGAAACTCTCCGTTGTCGAGTAGACAGTGGAACCTTGGTATTTATACATACAGTGGAATCTCATTTATGGGTAAATAAAGAAATTATGAAATTGGAAGAGAAAGAGACTTAAGACATATGCTGAGTGAGGTAGCCCAGACTCAGAAAGACAAATGCCTGAGGTTCTCCCTTTTATGCAGCGTGTGTGCTATAAGGGTCAGGTAAATAGAAAGGGGTCACAGTGAGCGAGGAGACAGGACAACCCGTCAGATATGAAGTTGGAAGGGAAGGAATACTGGAGATAGAAGTGTGAGCAGGAAGGTGGCAGGATAGGGATAAACGGGGAGGAAATAACCAAACACAAGCATATATGGAAAAGGCATCTGAAAAATTATAAACTTACTTCAAATATACATTTTAGAGTATAAATGGCGGCACCCTCAATAGATGCATAATATTCCTACAAGAAGCCATGGTTACTGGATGAAAATCCAAGTGCCACGTGCGGGACATGCCACAGAGATCCCCTGCCACATGCCATCTGCTGTCATTGCTATCGGTTGCCTGGCAGGAACTGTTAACACGATTGCTGAAGTTACTGCACGTTCCCCTCCCCCTGGGCACAGAGAAATCAGACTGGAACTGAAGGATGGGAACCTACTGGCCAGCCTTCCCAATGCCAGACGTAGTTATGAAGGCTGAAAGGGAAGAAATATCAACAGTCTTACCTAAGTCTATGGCTTGTGAACGCTAATAATGACCTACCAGGCAACATGTACCTTAATAGCAAAATAGTGGAATAAATATTATGGGACTGAACAAGACATTCCTGACTGGATTAGAGGGCATTTCCATAGGAGGAAACATGCCTGCCCACTCTCTCCTTGTTCTTTCTCTCTTCTTGATAGTTTTATTATAACAAAATAAAATGCAATAAGATAAAAAAAACATATCAATGTTGAACAGGGCAAATCAGCATAAAGGGTACAAGAATCAAAGACAGACCTGTTCACCCAGGAGTCCCATAAGCACTAAACCGAAAGCTATGGTACATAAGCACAGGACCTGATGTGGATCCATGTGGACCCCATGCTTCCTGCTTCAGTTTCTAGAAGCTCCTATGAGCCTTGCTTAATTGATTCTGAGGGCCTTGTTCTCCTGGTTTCCTCCATCCTCTGGTTTCTATACTCTTTTTGCTCCTCTTTTGCAGGGTTTCCTGAGCTCTGAGGAGAGGGATTTGGGAGGTACCACATTTAGATGCTCTTCACATAATGTCCTGCTGTCAATTTCTGTATTTGTGCCCATGTGCTATCAGATGATGACTAACTAAGGCACCAATCTATGGATATAGCAGAATACAATTTTATTGATAGATATAATTTGGGCCAGCAGTATTTGATTGTACCCTTGGTCTCTGGTTCTTGATCACCTTGTGTTGGCTATGATTCCATGTTATGGAGAGGATCTTAAGTCACATGACATTAGTTATTCCCACGAGCTCTGTGCTACTGTGGGTCTAGCATATTTTGTAGGCAGGACAGACTGTAAACCAAGGGGTTTGTGGCTGGTCGGTATTTACATTTTTTTCCGGTAGCCTGCAGAGTACCTTCCCATACCAACGAAGATGCAGTGAGTGCCCTTCATAGGCACCAGCTCTCTCCATCTTCACTGAGTTGTGTGGGTGTTGTCTTAAGCATGGCGCTTTGCTGTCAGTTTTCAGACAACAGCCTATTTTTTGGTAACATCCTGGGATTTCTATGGGGCCCCAGTGGCCAACAACTCAACTGGATGTGTTCTTGTACTGGAAGCTTTGTGGACAAGAGATGCATACCTAGTTCTTCAAACCCAGTTTAAAAGCCAGTGGCTGGTGAGGCCATAGGTCCTAGGGGAGGGGGAAGTCATTACTACATTGCTACATGGTCACCTTGTCAAACCATCTTGTAAGCACTCGCGACCAGAGATTAATGCTCTGTACATGCATCAGAGACGCTAGAAACCTGGCCAAGTGCCATGAATAAGTAATGGTAGAGAACAAGGACAGAGGTTAAAAAGTAAGTGCAGCAAAGACACGTAAAACTGTACCTCCTGGTCCCAGTACAGGAGGCAGAACTCTGAGTCAGCAGTTATACACTTGGTCTACACAGCCAGTTCCAGGACATCCAGGGCTACATAATAGACACTGTCTGGAAAAAAAAATGATGTGTGTCATGTATGTTAAGAAGTCACTGCACCTATCCTATGGTATCTGTTCCAGATTGGGCCTATAAACATTTAATCATCAACAGGGGAACGATACATGAATCTCAACATACCCAGTAGGGAGCTATTAACAACTCATGGCTGCTGGGGAGGAGCAGTCTTGTTTTCAGTGGAAGAGCCTCAGACAATTTGCTTTTCAGAAGATAATTCCTAATCTATGCCCGAGCAAGAAAGTTGAGTTAGAATCAGTGGGGGCACACATAAGATGTGGAGAAAAGAAGGGGGCTTGTTAAGGATCTTAGCTGGGGGGGGGGTGAAAAGGAATGTGGGAGAGAAGGAGACTAAAATTAATTATATAAGTGTATAAAATTGTCAGAGAAATTAAGAAGGGACTGGAGAAGTGGCTCAGCAGTTAAGATCTCTCGCTAGTCTTCAGAGTTGACTTCAGTTCCCAGCACCTATTTCGGCTGCCTGACAACCTATAACTCCAACTCCAAGGATAACTGTGGCCTCCATGAGTGCTCACCAATAACTTTTTTTTTTTTTTTTATCATTTCTCCCCCAAATCCCTGCAATACATAGCTAAGCATTGGCTTGTGCATTTTAACCGTAGCGATTGGAAGTCAGAGGCAGGTGAATCTTTATGTTTGAGGCCAGTCTATAGATAGTTAGTACCAGGACAACCAGAGCTACACTGTGAGACTCTTGCTCAAACAAACAACAAAACAAAAACAACAAACAAAACCCCATAAAACACATATACAAAAATTTCATTTGAGCCAAAGGTGGTGGTTTAAGTTTTAATTCCAACTCTTTGGAGGCAAGAACTATGTGAGCTCTAGGCTGTCCAAGCATACATTGTAAGATCCTTGTCTACAAACAAAAAAGAAACAAAACACTCTTATCAGAACACATACACTGAAAAGCACAAAATATAAATCTATACAAACACTGGAAACATTCCATTTTCACTTAAATGTAAGAAAGTTACAAAGTAATTAATATTTTTAAAATGACATATAATAGTAAGAAAGTACTTTTAAGAAGCTTTCATTTTCTCTTTCAAATGAAGCACATGTACCAACAAGCTAGACTAGATTAAGTTTGTTTTATTACAAATGTATCTCAGTTCAGTGAATCCAACAGCTCTACAGTAAAGTAGAAAAATCACCACCTCACTTCATTTAAACAACACCCACTGAACTGAAACTAATTAATCAAACTTAAATCACCTCAACGCAAATGTGTTTTCATATGGTTGTGGTTGCTATTGTTAGAGATAGACCTTGGTAGCTTCGGTGGTTCAAGCACCAGGCTATGTAGGCAGGCAAAATCATGACATTGTTCACCAAATCTTATTTCAGAACTATAAGAAACAGTAATATAAGCTAAAGATCTCATATAAGAATCAAAGAATAATAAAAATGCCCATAATTTTACGGTACTCCAGGTTATTCCCAGAATTAAATAAATTTGTTCAGTCTCCACATATATTAGTCTTATAAGTTTCGACTACATGATAATATTTCATATTCTTTTTGCAAAAGCACAACTTTCCCCTATTTGCTTTATACATGTAATTTTTAAAAGACTTATTTGATTTTTATGTATGTGTATCATATGTGTTCTATACCCACAGAGACCAGAAGAGGGCATACAGTTCTTGGATTTGGAACTGCAGATGGTTGTAAGCCATTCAATGCTGATACTGAGAATCAATACGGGTCCTCTGGCAGAGCAGCGTGGGCTTTGAACAGCTGACTTATCTGTCTACCTTTGTTTTCTTTTTTTCTTGCAAAGAAAGTCCCACTTGCTTGTAACTGGCTTGTCCTAAACTTCCCATGTGGTGTTCAAATCCACGCTATCCATTATAATCCTCTAATCTTTATCATCCCTACCTTGCCATAGGATTTTACCCTATATATGTTTGCATATCAGGGATACAACCACACTTTTGAAGATTTCAGTTTATAATGAGTTTGTGTGTGAGCGCACATGTGTACATGGAATTCAGAGGTAAACTTTTGGGAATAATTTCCTATTTCTACCATATGGGTCCCTGGGATGGAACACTGATTATCAAGCTTGGCAACAAGCACCTTTGCCCACTGAGCCTTCTCATAAGCTGTCCTCACCTTTCTTCCATACACGTAAGTTGTGGACAGATGAGGCCACCAGATACACTGCTGAAAATTTTTGTTTTTTTATGTCAGCCCTTTTGTGTATATAAAGGAATGTAGAACACATAAAAGCTTCTCTATTCCTACATGTGTAAGGTTTCTCTCCAATGAATTCTTTCATGTTTCACAAGGTAGCTACAATCACTGAAGGCTTTCCCACATTTTTTACATACATAGGGTTTCTCTCCAGTGTGAATTCGTTCATGACGGTAACGGGCACTCTGATGTGTGAATGCTTTTCCACAATGCTTACATATATAAGGTTTCTCCCCAGTGTGAGTTCTTTCATGGTTGCGAAGGTATGTGGAACACCTAAATGCTTTTTCACAATATTTGCATGCATAGGGTTTCTCTCCAGTATGAGTTCTTTCATGATTGTGACAAGCCTTACGTTGGATGAAGGCTTTCCCACAGTGCTTGCATGGATACGGTTTCTCTCCAGTGTGGATCTTTTCATGGCTGATAAGATGACTGGAGTGAATGAAGGCCTTGCCACACTTTTTACACACATATGGTTTCTCTCCAGTATGAATCCTTTCATGACTGTACCGGGTACTGGAATGGGTGAAGGCTTTTCCACAATGCTTGCACGTGTAAGGTTTCTCTCCAGTGTGAGTCCTTTCATGGTTGCGAAGGCATGTGGACCATGTAAATGCTTTTCCACACTGCTTACATACATAGGGCTTCTCTCCGGTATGAGTTCTTTCATGATTGTAACAAGCATCACGTTGAATAAAGGATTTGCCACACTGCTTACACGCATAAGGTTTTTCTCCAGTGTGAATCCTTTCATGGTTTCGAAGGGATGTTGAACAAGTAAATGCTTTCCCACACTGCTTGCAGACGTAGGGTTTCTCTTCAGTGTGAATTATTTCGTGTCTGTAGCAGGCACTGTGATGGCTGAATGCTTTTCCACAATGCTTACATGTATAAGGTTTCTCCCCAGTGTGAGTTCTTTCATGGACGAGAAGGTGAGAGGAACGAACGAAGGCCTTTCCACACTGCTTACACACATAGGGTGCGTCTCCACTGTGAATTCTTTCATGTTTCTGGAGGTATGAATAGTGTCTAAATGCTTTTCCACACTGATTACACACATAACATTCCTCTCCTGTATGAATTTTTTCATGGTAGACAAGTTGGCTGAAATTACCAAAGACTTCTCCACATTGCTTACACATAAATGGTTTCACTCCAGTGTGGATTTTTTCATACATGTGAAAATAAGCATATCTCCAGATAACTTTTTCAAACTGAGCATATGAACCTTCATTGTAAATTCTCTCATAATTTTGATCAGAAGTGAGAATCCTATAGGCTTCATTAGGTTGCTTCTTTTGATAAACGATCTCTCTAGGATCTTCTCGTATGTGAAAGGGCTCAGAGGTGAAATCTGCATAACGTTTCTCATACTGAAAAGCTACGTGCACACGTCTCTTATTGTCAAATGGTTTCTCCCCAGGTTCATCTGTGAGATGCACATGTGAAGGGGAGTGACCACTGGTGCTTCTTGTACACACATTACTGTCATCCACTGCGGTTGCAGAAAGCACGTCCTTGTTAACAACACATTCTGGAGTCCGGTGGTGGGCTTCTCCATACTGAAAACCATCTTTAGATTTACAATCTCTCTCAATCATCTGAGTTCTGAAAAAAAAAAAAAAACCGAGAAGAACATAACTAATATTTTATGATTAGCCAAGAGAAGCAGCAAGGGCTGAGAGCTGTGACTGAGTTCTGTTTACTCCCGAGAACGGAGTACTTGCAGCAGCGGAGTAACACCAGCTTTGCGGCCCACATTCTAAGAGCCTGTTCTGAGTGCTGAGTTTACTTTCATAAGGAATTTTTCTTCAGGAGTTTGGACTCTGGTGGGTTCCTTACGCTTCACTGGAATACCCTGCACCCATTTCTATAAAGGTAATACCAATGAGATTCCATGGGCTATGTAAAATAACAACAACAACAAAACTAAGATATAAAATAAAAGAAAGCCTTCTTTTAAAAAGAAGACAAGAAGTTACAGGAAGAGGGATGTAAGGAAGGATGCTGGAAGAGTTGGCGAGGAAGGAGGATAGATCTATGATTAGAAACACTGCATTCATGTATGAGATCATCAAAGAATACATTTTTAAATGTTTATACCAGCTAACAATGGGGAATATGACGTATGCAGAAGATTTGGATCAAGCATGATGCAATCAGAATATCTGAATATCCTTCATGAGATTTATTGAAGCTAGATCCCAATTTAAAACTAAAATTCACTATACTTAACATATATCCAAATCCTAATGAAAACCTGATAAAAGTATATTAAACACTTCTGTATTGAAGAGAAGGCTGTATATATACAACAATGTCTTACATTGCTTAATTTAACACATTTTGAAAATATTAATACATTAAAGGGATAAAATCCTGAACAACTCTGGATGCACAAACTCAGTGCAGGTTTTAAAGAAATTTGTCAAAGAATCAATTTACATTTAGATGTAGTTGGATCATTGGTTTTCGTATTTCCTAAATAATTGCAAACAATTGATACCCATCCCCCTCTCTGAGTGTGGATTACTGCAGACTTCTACTTTTTAATTTTTTTATTATTAATCATTCCATTTGCTTACATCTCATATGATAACCCACTTTCCGGTTACCCCTCCACCAACCCCCATCCCATATCTGCCCTCCAGCCCCCTTTACCGCAGACTTCTTCCGACGTTCGCATAGTCCTTCTCCATGTTTTCTTCTGTTTTCCCTGGAAGTAATTCAAAGGAAACCATCATGACTTAATCCAACACTAGCAAACACTTACAGTCTACCTTTTACTGTCATATGATGTCACCAGCTCCCTTACGATCATATCCCCTTTCCATATTCAGCTCATAGAACTACAAAGATGGGCAAGGAACAGTTGTTTTCTCACTGAAGAAGAATCATAGTAGGGGTTGGAGAGATGGCTCAGTGGTTAGAGCACCGACTGCTCTTCCAGAGGCCCTGAGTTCAATTCCCACCAACCACATGGTGGCTCACAACCATCTGTAATGGGATCTGATGTCCTCTTCTGGTGTGTCTGAACATAGCTACAGTGCACTCATATGCATTAAATAAATAAATAAATAAATCTTTTTAAAAAAAGACAAATAAATATAAAAAAATTTAAAAAAGGAAGAATCATAGTGTTGCTACCTATGGAGATCAGGGTCATAAAAGTTTCTGTCATCACATCTCTGTAGAGCTTCTTCTGACTGGAATCCAACAGAGCCCACTCGCCTGGACTGAAGTTCACAGCCACATCCTCAAAGGTCACAGGTTCCTAAAACAATAGGGAAATGGCTAGTGTTAACTTCCAATCTGCCAAGATCTGCCCCCTTGATGGGACCAGGCCATTGTAGTGAAAGACAAGAATGCTGATAGAAATGTAGACAGGAGTCCCACCTGTGACTTTTTAAGAGGAATTAGAGCTCTACAAAAAACAGACAGGGGGCATTTGTGTCCTATCTTTGCCACAAATCTGGACTCATGCTGCTCAGGGGTTACAATGAAGTTGATTATAAAGACAATGGACTAATTTATTTGACAGGAAACGGAAGTGTGCAATCTTAAAGTTTTGGACAAGCAGGTCCCAGACAAGGCAGACGTACTAACCTGGGGCAATGCAGAGGTAGGCGAGGTTCGGGAATAAACAGTGTGGGACTGCTTTGGGGACAGTGTGATTATCTGCTTCTGAAAAACTGCACCGGGCAACTTATTGTCAATCTAATGCCTTCTATGCACCAGGATGCAAGTATGCCGGCTTTACACAATCAAAATGCATTATTCCATGTAGCCATGCTTTGCTAGTGTCTGGGCTCCATTCAAATACAAATTAGAGCACAACCAGACAGACTATCTGGGTCTGAAAGGAACTTGTTTTAGGTACACAGAACTAGTTTTTGGTACTGGGGTAATAGGCACATCTCACAAGTGAACCTATAAGAATATCCTTTTTCTATCTTATCCTTATGTATGACTGGGCATAGATATGACCACATTCTGATGAATTATGGCAAAGGATGTGGGCTGTGAACAAAGACTTATCCAAAACCAGCCTATCAATCGAATCATCTGGGCATGTTATCCTCCTTTAAGCTCCCTTTTCAGCTCTATAGAAGGAAGCCAGAAATGAGTGCCCTCACTTCTCAGTACTGAAACCAAATTTTGCAGCTATATTTTTTTAAGGTGTGGAGAGATAGCTTAGCAGTTAAAAGTAACCATTTCTCTTAAACAGGAGTGGAGTTTGTTCCCAGCATCCACTTCTAGGTGACCTATGACTGCACCTATCTCTAATTCTGACTCTTCGGGCATCCACTTACACTAACACACTTATGCACACTCACACACATATAATTTAGACACAATTATAAAGAATCTTTAGCAAATATGCAGCTGGGTGTTTATGTGGTTCTTCTAACAAGTGGAACAGGAGCTCTCTCGGTCTCTGTTCCCTGCCATTGGATGTCCTTCCCCTCTACTTGGACTACCCAGATGGCCCTCTGTGAGAGGATGTGACTCTATCTGCTGGGACTAGATGCCCCAGGGTGGGGTGGTACCTAAGGGTGTCTCTCTTCTCTGAGAGTGAGGTCAATGGGAGGAGGAATCTGTAAGGGTGGGACTGGGAAGAGAAGATGAAGGAGGCTGTGGTCAGGATGTAAAGTGAATAGAAAACAATTTAAAAATAAAAAAAGAAGATATAGGTGTCTCTTTTTTTTTTTTTTTTTTTTTTTTTTGCCTTCCATTTTCTCCCCCTGTGCTCTCACACTGTGTGCGTTAGAGTATCACTGCCTCAGGAGTTGGTGTGTGCTTCTGGAGACAAGCAGAAAAGTAAAAGAAAAGAGAAAGAACTCTTTGTGGGCACTACAGACTAGTGTGTTGCTGGTCATGTGTGATTCTGAGAAAGGACGGTGGACATGGCTTTGTTCTGGGCCCCGGAGCATGGTGCAAACTAAGCCTCTCCTCCCAAGGCATGACTGCTGAGCCACGAGTTCCACTGCCACCCCTAGCCTGGGAAGCCGAGTTCCTATCTCTGTACAACTTCTGCTCTCTGCCTGCACCATGCACTTAGAGTTGAGGTGGTGTCACCCATTTCAAGGTAGCTAGGTCACCAAATTGGGCAAATCAGACCTTTCTGGTTAAGACAAACTGTCAGGTCAGCGTTTGTCTGAGTAACTTCCACCCTCCTTCCCTCCCGTGGTTGAACATCTTGTGACCTTTTCAAATCTCTCTTCTACTCTACTACAATGTGTGCACTTGAGGACTCAAGATCCTCTCCTTTGTTATAACGGAAGTTGCAATAACCTGTTTTCTCTAATTATGGAGTGATAGTTGTTTTATGGATTATTTCTCTCCTATTTCCTAATCAAATCCCAAGGAAGCAGGTTCTCTCAAATCAGCATTTCCTTGACTCTCTTTACTAGATAAACCTTCAGCAACTCTCATCCAAACAGTGACTCAACTCACGAGTCAAGGCCTTTACAAGAGGCTTATAGGGGTTCATGTTCTCCACCTGCTGTCACAAACATTAAGTCATAGAAAAGGCTTTGGCAACATGGGACTTCACGTGTCATGAGCTATGTACACACACCACCCAACTAGACACCTAAGCACACAGTAGCAACCTGGGACACCCTCTGCACCCCTGCATCAAATGATGGAAAGACGTTCCTCCCCTTAGAAAACCCTGTTTCTAGTCAAATACAAACCAGTACACATCCAGGACATATGAAAATGGGACCAATCCAGTGTAGCTAGATTTTGCTGCAAGCTCATTAAGACAAATGGTGCCCTTCAAAGGATTTTTTTTAAAAGACCATTATTTACAGTATTATGCTTAAACATACTCAGGAGTACATTTGATTAAAACCAGAGGCATAGCTTTGTGCAGTGGCAGTATCGTAGCCAATGAGGTTTATCCGAGGCGCGATTATTGCTAATTGAAAACCAGAGGCATTATGAAAGATGACATATTAAGTCTCTGTCAAAGATGTGGATGTGACAGAAATGCAAAGGAAACAGGGCACATATTCCTTGGACCTCAATGTCACACATCAGAACAATCTATCACAGATACGTCCAAGTATGAAATTCTCACAATACTTTAGATTAGGCCAGTCAAATTCCAGCACAGAGTTGGGAGCGCTCCGGAGACCACTTCCTGATGGCTGTTTGAGGGAAGAGTCAGTATTCCTTTATGCCTACAGGTAGGCTGATCAGGCTCCAGTGAGTGAGGCCACACCCAGCCGTTTTCATCTCTTTCCTAACGGCTGAGATGTTGACCGCTTTTAAGTATGTAGTAGCCATTTGCACTTATAAGACTGTTCTGTTCAGTTCCCGTGGTTGATCTTTGTCTTCTTCTTCTGCTTCCTCCTCCTCCTTCTTTTGGGTTTTTGAGACAGGGTTTCTCTGCATAGTCCTGGCTGTCCTGGAACTCTCTTTGTAGACCAGGCTGGCCTTGAACGCAGAGATCCACCTGCCTTTGCCTCCTGAGTCCCAGGATTAAAGGCCTGTGCTACCACGCCTGGATGCCCCGGTCCACACTTTTTCTTTTTGATCTTTTTATTGATTGTGAGTTTCACATCATGTACCGAGTACTGCTCATCTCCCTGAATCCTCACACATGCCCTTCGCCCTTGTAAACTCCCCCTTCAAAACCAAAGAACACAAGGCAAAACCAAAAACAACAAAACCGAAAGTATAGAGAAGGTCTCAGCGTGGGAGCTGTAGTCAGTGTGTCCCACAGTCTATTTTTCTGTTCACACATCTTCACCTGCAAATGTTGCAATGAGTCACTGGCCTGGTTTTAGATCTGACGGCCGTGACACCATCAATACTGGATCCTCACCCGGACTCCTGGCTATCCTGTGGTTGACTTGTGCCACGGAGATCCTGCAGGACTGGCTCTTTCATACATCACAAGATGATACAGATTTTGGGGTGGGCTAACTCAGAGCTTTGGATCTGGGCCTGGGTGGGAGCTACGCTGGTCAGCCCTCTGGGTGTTTCTAATCTTCGCCACTAGAGGGAGCTTTTCAGCACTGGCCACCCAAATGCCACCATTGGCGGAGGGGACTGGGGAGGGACCAGCTTTCCTAACTCATGCTCCCGAGCTGGACCGCCTGCATCCATGCCTCTAGAGCCAGCTCCACTATGTGCCCAGTCAAGGCCCGGGCCCATTTTCCCAAGTGCTGCAGTCTGTGAGGGGGTGGGGAGACAGTTCTCTTTGCCACCAGGCACAAGGCCCGCTCACCTGGGTGCTGGAGCCCGGAAGGGGCGAGGGCTAGCTGTCCTGCTCCCATGCCTTTGTAGCCAGCTCTCCCTGCTACGGTGGAGGGTAGAGCAGCACCCCAGCACTCACGCCACCTCACTGTAGATGAATGGCGGGGCCAGATCGCTTATGCTCTCGTCCTTGGAGCCAGCTGGCTCACTGGTGCCCCTCCACCAGGGCCAGCCCCACTGTGCTGCCCAAGCGAGGCACAGTGCCTGCTCTCCAGACTGCGGCAGTTGGTGAGGGGCGGGGCACCACACTGCCACCATACCACCTCACAGGAAACAAGTTCCTGGAGTCTCCAGTTTCTTCTCACAATGCTCACGCTGCACCCCCTTTCTCTCCACCACATACTCACATTGTGGTGGCTTCTGCTACAGGCTGGCTACGTGACAGGCAGGCCCCTGGATGACACTGTCTATCCACGCTGCATCACCAGTGTGGCAGTAAGTAGTGGCTATTGCTCCCTGTGCCATGGAGGGCAGGTCTGTGGGCGGCATGGCCGTCTGCCTTCCTCCCCTGCACTGTGCAGGAGGAAGATTTGATTTAATCAGATCTTTATGAATCCTAGGCACAAGACAGCTTTGGCCCCAAGCCAGGAATCAGGCTAGGAAGAGCAAAGAACTGCCTGACAGCAGCTCTACCTCTGACTGACGTAAGAGCACCAACGTGTCTTCTTCGACCATTACTGTGTGTGTGTGGGGGGGGGCAGTCTACATTTTAGCTGGTGTTTGATGTCTTGTTTAGTTGTTTTCTAAATCGTTTTATACTTCCTAGACACCAATCCATTAGATGCATAGATGACTTTCTTCCATTCTGTGGGCCGCCTCTTCACTCAACCCTTTATTGGGCTGTACAAAAGTGTTTTAGTTTCATGAAGTCCCATTTGGCTTACTTGTTAGTTCGAACTACTTGAGTCCTACCTAGAAGCTCCTTACCTGCACCTGTAAACTGAAGTGTGCCTACTATATCTGGATATCAAGCTGTGTGTTAGGGTCCTTAACCCATGTGCAGTTGGAGTTGTGTGCAAGGTCGTGATCTAGTTTTATTCGTCTGTGCCTTGCAACTGCATTAAGAATGTCTCACCCGAGTCAAAAGGCTATCATGAGAAATGCACAGATGCTGGGCTGAATGTAGGCTACAAGGTGAAAATGTGAACTAGCGTGTAACCTCTGGCAGCCCGTCAGGAGGTTTCTTAAATTAAAAATAAAAAAATAAAGCTGGAAGGAAGGTTTACAGTTAAGAGTATGGGAAGCCCTTCCAGCAGCCCAGGTCATATGTTAGTACTGACACGGAATCTCCCCAGGTCATATGTTAGTAATGACACGGAATCTCCCCAGGTCATATGTTAGTACTGACACGGAATCTCCCCAGGTCATATGTTAGTACTGACACGGAATCTCCCCAGGTCATATGTTAGTACCGACACGGAATCTCCCCAGGTCATATGTTAGTAATGACACGGAATCTCCCCAGGCCATACGTTAGTACTGACACGGAATCTCCCCAGGTCATATGTTAGTACTGACACGGAATCTCCCCAGGTCATATGTTAGTACTGACACGGAATCTCCCCAGGTCATATGTTAGTACTGACACGGAATTTCCCCAGGTCATATGTTAGTACTGACATGGAATCTCCCCAGGTCATATGTTAGTAATGACACGGAATCTCCCCAGGCCATACGTTAGTACTGACACGGAATCTCCCCAGGTCATATGTTAGTACTGACACGGAATATCCACAACTATCTGTAACTCCACTTTCAGGGGAGTCAGTACTTTCTTCTGGCTTCCTCTGATACTGCATACATGCAAGAAAATATCCATACAAATAAAAATAAATAAAAGACGGAAAACCTTGAAGTAGATTTACCACATGTCCTAGCTGTACCACTCCTGTACGTCCAAAGCACTTTGTATCTCAGAGATACTTGCAAATCCATGTTCAGTGCTGACTAATTCACGATAGGTAGGCAACAGAATCAACTTAGATATTTCTCAGGTTGTGAATGAATAGTGAAAATATGGTACGTGTGCACCATGGAATTATTCCGCTGTAGACAAGAATAAAACTTTCAGAGAAATTTCAGGCACAGAAATGGAACCAACAAAATTATACTGAGGAGTTCATCCAAGTTCAAAGTGGAGCCCTGAAAGGCCTTCCTCAGATGAGGTTTCCAATCTTCTGTTTGTTTGTGAGTATATATGGAGGATAAGGAAGCAAAAGTAGGCTGTAGGGGTGGAGGATTGTGGAGGGTGGAATATGGGTAAGTTGAAAGCAGAGGAATGATGGGGACAAAAGAGCTCAAGCAGGTTTGGAAACGACAGAGAGAGGAAAAGGAAGGGCTAGAAAAAAAGCTTAAACAAAATGAAATGCACAGTTCATAAGAAGGTATCTGGGCACCTGTGATCTGACAAATCAGGGGACGGTAAGACCTGTGTGGGGAGTGAACGGTGAGGAGATGCTGGAGACTGAAGGGTTAAGGAGGGATGTGGATGGAGCACTAGGACGAAGGAGGGCTAGGGACTGGGCTAACCAAAACTAAAGATGTGTAAAGTGGCATCACGAAGCACCACTAGTTTGGAAGCTGATTTAAAATACATTTTTTTCTTGTAGGGAATAGGAAACGAAGTCTTACTACGTAGCCCTTGTTGGTGTGGAACTCTGTATGCTGACCAGACTAAAGCCCACAGAGATGTAAACAAACACAAGTACCACATATTAGTAAGTATGCTGCTCCCAAATGCCTCAGGGTCAGGCCATTATCATACAGGTTATTGGTCAGAGAGCCCCCAGTGGCATCATGTCTTTGGGTTTCCATTATGTGAAAAGACACCATGACCAAGGCAACTTGCATAAGGAACAACATTTAATGGGTGCTGGCTTACATGGTAGGAATCATGGGAGCATCCAGGCAGACACGGTACTATGGAACCTGAGAATTCTGCATCTGATCCAACTGGCATCCTCAGGCAGCGAGGAGAAAGCTCTCTTCCAAAACGGGTGCAGCCTGAGCACAGTAGGAAACTTCCAAAGCTCATCCCCATATCGACACACTTCCTCCAACAAGGCCACACCTCCTAAGAGCACCACTCCCTTTGGGCCAAGCATATTCAAATCACCACATTTCATAGGCTTCTTCAAACACATGAGTCTACGGAGGCCAGACCTATCCATAGCATAACACAAAAATACATTTAGCCTGACTTGAAAAGTCCCCATGGTCTATCAGTCTCACCAGTATTGAAAGTCCAAAGTTCAAAGTCTCTTTTGAGATTCATGCAATCTCTTAACTGTAATCTCCTATAAAATCAAAATCACAACACAGACCACATACTTCCAGCATGTCATGGCATAGGATATACATAATTATTCTAAAGCATCATAGCAAGGAAACACTGGACCAAAGCAAGTAAATACCCGCTGGTCAAACTCCAAACTCCATGTCTCCATGTCCAGTGTTAAAGCACTCTTCAGATTTCTTTCCTCCTGGTTGAATGTTACTGACAGATATGGCATTCAGCAGCAACAAACTTCATTCTTTTGGGCAGGTTTCACTTCCTGTAAGCAGCTTTCCTTAGCAGGCATCTTTAATATTTTGGGGTATCCAAGGCAAATTTAACTTTACAGCTTTTTGTTCCAGTGTCTGAAATCCACACACAATCTTTTGAGCTTCTCCAAAGGGCTGGTGTCACTTCTCCAGCTCTGCCCTCTGTAGCACTCTAGGCCATGGCTGACTCCACTCCACTGCTGCTGCTGCTCTTGGCTATCATCCCCCCAGAGCATTGGCATCTCCAGTGCACTGTACTCTTCTGCTACAACTAGGCTTCGCCAATAGCCTCTCATTGGCTCCCTTCTTGATACCAAGCTTCAACTGAGACTGCACCTTCCCCAATGGCCTTCCTTGGCCTCTCACAGTGCCGAGCCTCAGCTGCTCTCCGTGATCCCTTCAAGGCTTCAAAACCAGTATACATTACACATTACCAAATCCAGCTGCAGCACGAGATAAAACGTTAGTTATCCCTGGAACACAGCTTCTTTGTGCTCTCAGATAAAACTTTCCAGAAGATTTCACCTCAGTGATGCTGGTCTCTTCTTAATGACCACTAATTTCTTAGCTCCAGCTAATATCAATTCTCCCAGTAGTCCCTTCTATTCTTGACTCTAAAGCCAGAGCCACATGGCCAAAGCTGCTGAGTTCTGATGCTTGCTTGGGTTGGATCATAGCCCCCTTGTGCTAGTAGTATATCACCACCAACTTTCTGTGTTTCAGTTTCTTCACTAAGTCTGGCTGTCCTGGAACTTTCTCTGTATACTTTGAACTCAGAGATCTGCCTCTGTCTCCTGTGTTCTGGGACTAAAGGCACATACCACCACATCTGGACCACCACATCTTTACTAGAACTAGCTTAGGCTAGCCTTGAACTCGGATCTACTTGCTTGTCTCCTGGAATTAAAGGGACATACTACTACGCCTGGCCCTATGCTCGAGATCTGGGTCAAAAAAGCCTGTGTCCTCCACTTCTGGGTTGCAGTTCATTCCAGATTAAAAGTACAAATGAAAATAACCAAGTAATAATAATGGTAACATGATATAACTATTCCTAGTTCAATGGCAAGTACATAAACAATAAGCTTAGCTGGTGGGATCTTTTGATAAAGTAACTACCCCTTTAATCTGCTTATCTCCTCAAATATGGGGTTTTAGCTCCAATGTACTCCTTGGTCCCTTTTATTACTTGAACATTTTGTATTTTCCCTTCCTAAGATGGCTAGGCTTGATCAAAATGCTCTCCATGAAAGTACACTAGAGGACAAAGTCTATGCTGAGCTTTTCTGAGACTTCCTTTGTCAATACAATTAATATAAATCTCTTTACCTTAGCCTCAGCAGACTCTTCAGACAAGGATAAAAAGCAACAACATTCTTCACTGAAACATCATTAAGAAAGAGCTCTGAGCTCCAGAGTTCAAATCACCCTCAGGACTAAGGTCTTCCACATTCCTACTAGGATGGCCCATTAACTCCCACCCATTTAAATCATTCCATGGCTTTCCAAATCTAAAGTCCCCAAATGTATATTCTTCCAAACAAAAACAGCACCCACTCCTGAAAGTGAAAATCAAATGGCCGTGTTTAGTGCATGGTATGGCTGCACAGTTAACCACAGCCATGGTTACCCACATACGTTCTGCATGAGATCGTGCCAGTGAAAAACTCCAGCAATGGACTGGGAGTGGCTTCTAGAGCCCCACCATTAGCTGAGAAGCAAATGCTGGAATTTCAGGATTTCACTATGATCAGCAATGGCTCATACTTTTAATTTCTCAACAAGGTACCACTACTAACCTCCATCTCTTATGTGATTAATTTTTCCCATATAAAGACATGTTTTCTAGTCTAATGTTCTCTGTCACTCTCTTTTATGTGGCACGTGTGTGTGTGTGTGTGTGTGTGTGTGTGTGTGTGTGTGTGAGTGTGTGTGTGTGCACACACACCCACCTCTGACATGTAAATAGACAATTGTTAACAAGTCTGTAAGTCTTGCATTGTATAACTGTTGTCATTGCAATAAACTGTATTTTGCTTGATTTTCTTTAAGATTGTTTTTATATGTCTCTCTGTGTGTGTGTGTGTATACAATTTGTGTGCAGGTTCTAGAGGTCAGAGGAGAATGTCAGGAGCTGGACTCACAGGTGCTTGTGAGCCGCCCAACCTGGCTCTGGGAACAGAATCCAAGTCCTCTTTGAAAGCAGCAAGCATTCTTGACAGTTGAGTCATCCATCTCTGGAGACCCTAAACTTTCCTTTTAATCTGGTATTATTTTCTTTTCAACTTCTATTACCCAGAGCTTAAAAAAATTATTGTACAAGTAATTTAAATTCATTTTCAAACAATAGTACACTGTTTCATGACAATGCCACTCTCTCCAATTTCCTTCTCATTTTAATATGTGACTGTTCACTATTTTACCTATACTTAGCTGAAATTATCTAATGCACTGCTAACATTCCCACCAATTTGAGCATGAATACAACACAGAGAGAATTTTAAAAAGTAACAATTTTCTTTGTACCATTTAATACTTTTTTGAACATACCAGTATATAAAATCAATATACAGTAAGCAGTATCTCCTGAACAAATTATCATTCACAGTAACAGGAAGAGAATTACTTAGAAATAAACCCCAGCTAAAGGGTAAAAAGACTTCAGTGATGACAACTTCAAATGGTAAAGAAACTGAATACTCAAGTCCACAAACTGACAGAAAGAATACTGTACAAATGAGTATTCTACTGAAAATACTAACTTCTTTTTTCCCCCCTCAAAGATCTGGTAAATACTGATCAAATACTCCCGGTCACAATTTCTTCAATTTGGAGAAGCAGCCTCAGACACACAGCAGACGACCTACATTCCTTCACGGGGCTTACAAACACCAAGTCTAGGAAAGCTTTAAAATCCGAAATTTGGCTTCAGAATTGGTCAACAGAAAAAAACCAACCAATCAAACAAACAAACAACCCCCCAAACCCCTTATATTTCTCCACAACCCAATCTTTTTGTTTGTCTTTTAAGATTTATTTATTTTATGTATGTGAGAACACTATTGCTAGATTTACACACGCCAGAAGTGGGCACCGGATCCCATTACAGACGGTTGTGAGTCACCATGTGGTTGCTGGGATTTGAACTCAGGACCTTTGGTAGAGCAGTCAGCGCTTAATCACTGAGCCATCTCTCCAGTTCCAAACTTATATTTCTCTATTTCCTCTAAGACTGAAAAATTGGGCCCACTCTCACAGAGGGCACAACTAAATACTCTTTAATCTCATTTTCAAAAGGGCAGAACACATACAGACGCGCGCGCGCGCGCGCACACACACACACACACACTCATTCCTCCAAACAAAAACAGCACCCCACTTCTGAAGTGAAAATCTATGACTGTGTTCAGTGCACCGCATGACAGCAGCCTGCACGGTTAACCACAGCTGTGGTTACCCACGTACGTTCTGCGTGAACACATACACACACGCGCGTGCGCGTGCATGGGCTTTGGGGGAACGTAGCCTAAAGCCAAAGTCCTTGTCCAGGCCTAGTGTTCAACTGCAGTACTAAGAAAAAAATTTGCAAAGGCGATGAGAGAAAGAAATCTAAAGCAGCGCAGACATACGGAAGGGCACACGAGCAACTACTCACACAACCCAGGTCCCCTGACACCAGTCTGGACTCAGCGTCACCAACCTGCCAGTGCTGCAGTGTCTGCGGAGGCGCAGGTTCCAGGTGAGGATAAGGGCCTGGGAAGAAGTAGCTTTTCCCTAGGACAGACCAGGGCGGGCTCCGGTGCCCGGCCCCGGCTCTGCACACAATTCCCGTGCTCTGGGGATCACCGAGCCAGTGCCCGGCTGCAGGGCACAGTCGGCTGCACGGCGCCACGGGAAGACTCTGCAGTGTCACACGTCTTTCACTTGCGACTCCAGGAGCCCAAGACACTCACCATTTCCTCTCTCAGATGCATCCAGGAGTTCTTCCTAAGAGGTGTTCTAAAAACTGGAGAGGTAGTCCAGACCCCAAACCACAGACCTTCTCAACAACACAGGACTCAAACATGGCGGCAGGGGCGGGGCCTCCCGAACATACGGGTTCCTCGTTGGACAGTTCAGGAACAGCAGTAACAGCATCCCTGATTGAGGAAAGATAGTGACAACCTTGAGCTTAAATGACTTAATTAATAACATTCGTCCTCCCCCCCCCCCCATGCTGTTAGAGTGGCAGATTCTTTTGTAAGCCAGTTTTTTTTTTTTTTTTTTTTTTTTTTGTTTTCGTTTTGTTTTTAAAACTGGGCTAAGCCCGTTCCGACCTTGTTTTCAACTTTGCATTTAAGGGGAACAGGCTATTTTTTGCTGCTCACACTTCTTATGAACTCTGGGGCCCTCTATTGCTTTGATCCCAAACAGTGTCCAAGTGTGTCCTGGACATTCCCGATTCAAGTTCTTAATGGGGAAACCCACAGAATCAAAGGAATTCCCAGGGACAGGAACAAGGAGGGCGTCCTATACAAACGAATTTGGAATGAGGCAAAAGTGTTGCAAAGTTCTCTCGCACCTTATGTTTCAATTTATTGATTTTGTTTGCTTGTTTTTGAGGCAGAATCTCTGTTATGTAGCTGTGGCTGTCCAAGTATTTACCATATAGACCAGGCTTGTCAGGAACTTCAGTGATCCATTAGCCTTTGCTTCCATAGTGCTGGGATTTAAAGGAGTGCACCATTATTGCTAGTCAACCAATCCCCCCCCCCTTTTTTTTTTACCAATAGGATTAAAGCAACAACCAGAATACAATTAATGAATTGCAGAAACATGAAATTACATAGCAGCAACATTTAACATAGATTTCAAAACATATAAAGAGTAACTCTTCAATTCAGACAAAGAAGTTCCTTGGCCCAGAGTCTGGAGGAATATCTACATCCACTAATATAA
The DNA here is from genome assembly GCF_963924665.1 of Micromys minutus. NCBI lineage: Eukaryota > Metazoa > Chordata > Mammalia > Rodentia > Muridae > Micromys > Micromys minutus. The sequence goes on from NC_137957.1 coordinate 3,814,491, forward strand.
AAATAAAAACAGCCCTCAGATTGTAGTGATAAACAGTCATTTCATGATGTTGATAGAGAGAGAGACAACTAAAAGTCTAGGAACTCACCATGCCTTCTATTGCTTTTTCTGCCAAAAAAAAAAAAACCAAAACAAACAAACAAACAATAAAAAACAGAACCTTTTCAAGACCTTAATATTCCCAAGAGGGACAATGCTGTCCACATTGGCATTGGATGTATAGGTGAGATTATCTGAGTCTGGATGGCAGCTCCCTCACATCAGGTTCCTGTGTCTGTGCAGTGACTTGTAGAGACAGAAGAGGAAACTGCAGAGGACCTGAATATATGCTGTATATGCACTGTGGCCTGGCCTTTAGACAGCAAAGTTGGTAAGGTGGTGGGATGGGGCCAAAAGGAAGGCTTTTCTGAGACTCCTCCGAGGTCTCATAATGGAGATTTCCCAAGAGGGCTACCTTGGGTGCATGGAGCAGAGGTGTATTAAGGACCCCCAGACTCTCGGCTACCACTTCCTTTCATATGGTCATCCCTAGAACCTCTTTGCTTTTCTAATTTTTCTGCATTAATTCTCCAGTGAGTGTTGTGCTCCCCAAAAGCTTTTAGGGCTCTAGAACAATGATCAGTCAACCTGAATAAATATTTTCTTACCGATGATGTGGATAATCACTGTCTAAGAGAAAGCACAGGATTCTCTAGTTTATCTGTCTCAAGAGGAGGTTTTGGATTTTCAGTAAGATAGATTTATTAAAGGCAGAGATAGAATATAAAAATTAGGGAAATAAGAAATAAAAAGGGGTACAAAACATCAGACTCATAAACCAAGGAAACCCAGACTCATAAAAGCATACTTTAGAAACCTGCAGTCCACAAAACTGTAAAATCTAAAAGAAATGGATAATATTTTAATAAGGTAGCACTCACCAAAGTTAAACCAAGATCAAACAAACAATTTAAATAGACCTATAACCCCTAATGAAATAGAAGTAGTCATTAAAAGTCTCTCAGCCAAAAGAGGCCCTGGGCCAAATAGTTTTAGCATAGAATTCTACTTGACTTTCAAAGAAGAGTTAATGCCAATACCCCAAAGACTATTCCACAAAATGGAAGCTGAAGTGTTGGGGTTAGTCTTGTCTGTATATTCAGAGTCTGAGTTCCTTGCCCCTATCCAAAGTGAACCTGATCTTGGGGCATTGTATTAACCAGTGTATTATAAAAAAATGTTCCCAGATGATTCTTGATTTATTAATAAAAGGCTAGACCCTATGACTGGGCAGAGAGGATAGGAAGGCAGAATTTAGGATCAAGTGAGGGGCCTCAGTAGAGGCCACAAAGCAGGAGGAAGAAGAGAGAAGTAGAAGGAAGTCACCATTTGAGAGGCTGGATCAGGAGGTCACCATTCAGCGGAATGCACCACGAGGACAGGGCCAAGAGAAATGCCCCCTGAGGACACACATGGAGCAGAGCTGGAGAGGTGAAACTCAAAGGGCTCATGGCTGGGATGTGCGTTTGAATAGCTCAGAGCCTGCCCAGTTCAGTGCTTGTAAATTGTATACCAAGTTTCTCTGTCTTTTATTTTGGAGTTATTTGGGATAGAGTGAGGGCATAATCCCCTCATAAAATAACTCTAACACAGAAGGAACATTGTCCAATTTATTTTCTGAGTCACAGTTATCATGATACCCAAACCACATAAAGACTCAACAAAGAAATTACAGACTAGTTTCACTTATGAACACAAATGCAAAAATACTTAATAAAAATATTTTCAAACTGAATCCAAGAACACATCAAACGATCATCCATTAGATCAAGTAGGTTTCATCCCAGAGATGCAGGGATGGTTCAATACACAAAACAAATCTATTCAACCATATGAGCAAAATGAAAGTAAAAAACAAAAACAAAACAACAAAACAAACAAACAAACAAACAAAAAAACAACATGATCATCTCATTAGATGTAGAAAATTCTCTTTGGCCAAATCCAACACCCCTTCGTGATAAAAGTTCAAAGGAGATTAGGATTAAAGGGACATACCAAAACATAATAAAGGCAGTTTATGGCAAGTCTACACCCAACATCAAATTAAATGAAAACAAACCCAAAGCAATTCCACTTAAATCAAGATCAGGAACAAGACAAGATTGTACACTCACCCCATATCTATTCAATATAGGCCTTGAAGTCTTAGCTAGAGCAACAAGACAGCTTTCTTACTGAAGGAGATTAAGGGAATACAAATTGGGAAGGAAGAAATTAAAGTATCATAATTTTAGGTGATGTGATGGTGTACATAAGTAACCCTAAACATTCCACTGGCGAATTCTTACAGCTGAGGAACACTTTCAGCACAGTGGCTTGATACAAGATTTAATTAATTAATTAATTAATAAAATTAATTAATAAGTAAATAAATAAATAAGTCAGTACCTCTCCCATATATAAACAATAAATGGACTGAGAAAGAAATAGGGGAACAACATCTTTGACATAAAATAAAATAAAATATAAATCAAATAAAAAATAGCTCTTGCTTGGGGCAACTAACCAAGCAAGTGAAAGACTTGCGCGATAAAAACTTGTATGAGGGAAGAAATTGAAGAAGACCCCAGAAGACAGAAAGATCTTCCCTGCTCATTGATCAGTAGGATTAAGGCAATAAATATGGCCACCCTACCTACAGCAATTTACAGATTCAATGCAATCTCTATCAAAATTTCAATACATTTCTCCAGGGACCCTGAAAGGACAAATTCTCAACTTCAGATGGAATAATCAAAACCCAGGATAGCTCAAACAATACTGACAATAAAACCACCGCTGCCTGTCTCAGTAGTCCTGATTTCAAGTTGTACTACAAGGGTATAGTAATAAAACCTCCACGATATGAACATAAAATCAGACACACCGAATGGAATCAAATTGTACACTAAAACATAAATCTACACACAGATCTGATTTTTGATAGAGAAGCCAAAAGCACATGATGGAAACCCCCCCCCCAGCATCTTCAATAAATGGTGCTGGCCAAGCTGGATGTAGTCTGTGTGTACAGTATGCAGAAGAATGGGCCATAGTCATCACCCTGCACACGGCTCTACTCCAAGTGGACCGAAGAGCTCCACTTAAAACAAGATGCACTGAACCTGATAGAAGAGAAAGTTGGGAACAGAGTTGAACACATTGGCACAGGAGACAAGTTCCTGAACAGACCACCCCTAGTGCAGGGTGCCAGACCCTAAGACCAACAGTTAATAAACGGGACCCTATAAATGTTGAAAACTTCTGTAAGGGAAAGTACACTGTCATTCACACAAATCAGCAGCCTACAGAATGGGAAACGACTTTTACCAACTCCACATTCAATAGAGGACTAATATCCAAATATATAAAGAACACAAGAAACTAGATATCAAAAAACCAAATAATTCTATGTAAAAATGGAGCACAGATCTAAAGGAAATTGTCAATAGAGGAAAATCAAATGGCTAAGAAGCACTTTTCAAAAAGTTCAACATTCTTAACCATCAGGGAAATGCAAATTAAAACTACTTTTAGATTCTGTAGACCTAGAGAGGTTAGGTAAAGAGGAGGGGTGGGGGTGGGGGCTAAAGGATCTCCCAGGGAGCAGGTAATGTCATAGATTTTACAGGCACACTGGGCATGGGTGGGGACAGGAAGGAGGGGATCCAGTGGGGAAGGGGAGGGGAGATAGGGTTGAGTGAGAAAATTTAGGAACACAGCTGGAATGGAGGTATATTTGAGGAATGGTATGGAAGCCTAGTGCAGTGGAAACTTCCCATATGAAGGTAATTCTAATGCGGTCTTGTAATGGGGAAATGGGTTGCATTCAATCGAATTGTTGGCTAAAGAAAATCCACAAACAACCCAGGGTGCTGCTAAGACGATGGATTGCTCCCCCTAAACTGACATCAGGGCTCCCTTGCCAAGGACAACAGGCACACAATTCACTGAACAAGGGCACTCTGTAGGCTACCAAAAGAGAAATGTAAACAGCGACCCAGCCACCAAACCCTCAACTTTCACTATGTCCTGCCTGCTAGAAAGGCTAGGGCAATAAAAGGACGGCTAATGATACTCTGCTCTACTCAAAGATATTCAGCCACCATCAGAGAAGCTTCCTCCGGCAGCAGATGGGAACAGACGCAGAGGCCCTCAGTCAGACAGTACCGGGAAAGTCTAGATGGGACGCCGCCATTAAATCCCTCTTCCCGGAGCTCAGGGAACCCGGAGAAAAGGCGGAGGAAAGAGTGTACCAGCCAGAGGGGATCCAAGACACCAGAAGAACAAGGCCCTCTGAATCAACTAAGCAAGGGTTGTATGAACTCAGAAAGCGAGGCAGCAGGTATGGGCTTCCATGTGCTTGGACCTGTGTTATGACAGCTTTCAGCTTAGTACTTTCATGGGACTCCTGAGTGTGGGAACTAGTGGGTCTCTAATCATTATCTTGTTATATTTTATTTTGTCATGTCTGGTTGCCATCTCTTTGAAGCTTGATCTTTTCTGGTGAAAAACAGAAAGTGAGTAGGTCTAGAAGGGAGGGGAGGTGGGAGGGAAGGTGGGAAAGAAGTAGGAGGATAAGAGGGAGGGAGAACTATAATCAGGATATATTATAGGAAAGTAGAAACTATTTTCCAAAAAAGGAAAAACTGAAAAGAAAAAAAAAAAAAAAAAAAAAAGAAAACATTGAAAACAAAGAAAATGTGAATGAAGCAAATCGAATTCTGACTGGTAATTTCGGCAAACAGCATTCCTTTGGGAGAACAAGAAAACATTCTTGCTCATCATCGTTTTGTAAACCAAAGCAAACCAAAAAATCCAAAAGCAAAAGGGAAAATGCAAAACGGATGAGGTATTAAGAGGAAAACCAGGAAGCTAGGGGAACACTTCTGAGGGAGGGCACATCAGGAAGGGGAGGGAAGGAGACCCGAAGGAAATGTAAGACGGTAACCGGAAAAGCCGACATTACACCAAACAGAAGCAGAAAGAGGAGGGAAACTGCACAGAACGCTCAAGTCTGGACTCGGCGTCACCAACCCACCAACCCGATAGTGCTGCAAGATCTTGGTAGGCGCAGGTTCATGGCAATGACTCACCAAAAGTTCTGGGGACTGCAGGGAACAGCTTTCCCAGGACAGAAAAGGGGGAGGAGGAATGCGGCTCTCAAGGCCGTCTTTGGGGTGCACACTTCAAACATAGGTGGACAAAAGCATTTCAGGGCCCGACTCCACCTCCCATTGGACTGCAGAGAGCCAGGGTTTCCCACAAGTGATGCCAGGCGAACTCCACAGGAGCTAGTGTCTCAAATCCTGCCACCCAGAATTCCAGGAGCCCAAGGCACTCTCACCATTCCGTACTTCCGGTGTGTCTAGGTGTCCTCCCTCAGAGGCGTGCAGTCGCCTAAACCAGGTCCTTACAAAGATGCGCTCTACTAAAAACAGTTAAAAACAAACAAGCAAACAAACAAACAAGTTTTCTGACGCACACGCTGTCTGCTCGCCATTGGACAGTTCAGTTCGTTCCTTCTGATTGGTGAACTGTTATCACTCCGCCCACTCAGCTAAAAGTATCAAAGCACTTTAGACAAGTTCTTAGTTCCAGTCCTCAAGAGGAAGGCAGACTTCTGTGTATTCACAGACAGACATCTGTGTGTTCACAGCCATCCAAGACTACAGGGTAAGACCCTGAATCAAAACTAAACAAAGAAACCCAGCTTGGTAGCAGGCATTTTTAAAAGTTCTTTTTCTTCTTGTTCTTGTTCTTCTTTTTAAGATTTACTTATTATATACACTGTATATACAGAAGAGAGCATTAGACCCCATTGCAGATGGTTGTGAGCCACCATGTGGTTGCTGGGAATTGAACTCAGGATCTCTGGAAGAGCAGTTGATGTTCTTAAACATTGAACCATCACTCCAGCCCTAAAGTTCATAAATAAATAAATAAATAAATAAGAATATGTATTTATATATTTAATTCACTTTACATCCTGACCACTTCCCACCACTGCTTCTGCCCCACCCCAGCACAGTCCTTCCCGACCATCCCTCCTCCCCTTTCTCCTCGGAGAGTATGGTGGAGACCCCCCTGGTTATCCCCTCATTCTGGCACATCAAGTCTCTACAGAACTTGGCACATTCTCAATGGGGCCAGACAAGGGAAGTTATTCCACAGACAGGCAACAGCTTTAGGGATAGCCACCTCTCCAGTTGTTGGAGGACTGACATGGAGACTGACCTACATGCCTGCTACATGCATATGGGGGTCTTGGTCCAGCCCATGTATTTGCTCTTTGATTGATTCAGTCTCTAAGAGCCCCCAGGGGTTCAGACTGGTTGACTCTGTTGTCTCCTGTGGCATTCTGGCCAACTCTGGGGCTGTCAATTCTTCCCTCAACTCTGCTAATAAAAGTCTCGGAGTTCCATCCCACGCCTGGCGGTGGATCTCTGCAACTATGTCAGCTAGCAGATGGGTGGAGCCTCTTAGAGTACAGTATGTTAGGCTCCTGTCAGGAAACATAACAGTATCATTAATGATGTCATTCATTGAGGCTTACCCATGGTATGAGTCTCAAGGTGGGCTTGGTATTAGTTGGCCATTTCCTCAGTCTCTGCTCTGTCTCCCATCCCTGCATTTCTTGTAGACAGGATAAAATTTGGGGTGAAAGTTTTATGGGTAGGTTGGGGTCCCTATTATGCCAATAAGATTCTTACCTGGCTTACAGGAGGGAGCCTCTTCAGGCTCCATATTCCCACTTCTGTGAGTCTTAGCTAAGGTCACCCCCACTGATTCCTGGGAGCCTCCACTATCCCAAGTCTCTGGCTTGTCTTTGAGATACCCCAGCCCATGAGGCATATTTCCATTTATTCTCCTGGCCCTCTGACCCTCTCTCCTGTCATCACCTACACTTGATCCTGAACTCCCCACTCCCCTCCCTGTTCTTTGCTGCACCCAGTTCTTCTGTTCATCTGCCTCCCATGACTTTTATTTCTCCTTCTAAGAGAAATTCAAGCATCCTCATTTGGGCCTTCCTTCTGGTTTAGCATCTTTGGGTCTGTGGATTTTAGCATAGGTATCTCATAATTTATGGCTAATATCCAATTATAAGTGAGTACATACTTTTGAGTCTGAGTTACTTTATGAAGGATGACATTCTCAAGTTCCATCCATTTGTCTACAAAATCTATGTTGTCTTTATTTTTGATAGCTGGATAGTAGTTCATTATGTAAATGAACCACATTTTCTGTATCCATTCTTCAGTTGAGAGACATCTGGGTTGTTTCCAGTTTCTGGCTACTACAAATAAAGCTGCGAGGAATATCGTGGAGCATGTGTCCTTGTGCTATAGTGGAGCATCTTTTGGGTATAAACCCAGGATCAGTATAGCCATATCTTCAGGCAGACCCTATTTCCAATTTTTCTGAGCAACCACCAGATTGATTTCCAGAGTGGTTTTACAAATTTGCAATCTTACCAACAATGGAGGAGTGTTCTTCCTTTTCCACGAGGTTTTGATCTTAGCTATTCTGACTGTATTAAGGCAGAATCTCAGGGTCATTTTAATTTGCAGTTCCCTGGTAACTAAGGATGCTGAACTTTTTTAAAAAGTGCTTCACGGCCACTCCATTTTAAAGTTGGATTATTTGGTTTGTTGTTGTCTATCTTCTTGAATTTGTTATATATTTTGGATATTAGCCTTCTCTCAGATGTAGGGATGGTGAAAATCCTTTCCCAATCTGTAGGGTGTCGTTTTATCCTATTAACAGTGTCCTCTACCTTACAGAAGGTTTTCCTTCTTATAAGGTCCCATTTATGAATAACTGATCTTAGAGTTTGAGTTATTGGTAGTCTATTCAGGAAGTTGTCTTCTACCCCGATGAATCCAAAGCTATCCCCCACTTTCTGTTCTATTTGATTTACTGTATACAGGTTTACACTCTGGTCTTTAATCCACTTGAACTTGAGTTCTGTGCAGGGTGAAAGATATCGATCTATTTGCATTCTTCTACATGTAGACATCCAGTTAGACCAGCACCATTTATTGAACATGCTTTTTTTCCATTGTATGGTTTTTCTGTCTTTGTTACGAATCAACTGTCCATAGGTTGGTGGATTTATTTCAGGGATTTTGATTCAATTCTACTAATCAACATGTCTGTTCCTATACCAATACCATGCAGTTTTTACTACCATTACTCTTTAGCATGGTTTGAAGTCGGGGATGGTGATACCTCTAGAAGTTCTTTTAGAGTTCAGGATTGTTTTGGCTATCCTGTTTTTTTTTTTTTTTTTGTTTGTTTATTTTTTGTTTTTTGTTTTTCCATATGAAGCTGAAAATCGATCTTTCAAGGCCTGTAAAGAATTGTTTTGGAATTTTGATGGGAATAGCACTGAATCTGTAGATTTCTTTTGGTAAGATGGACATTTTCACTATGTTAGTCCTACCCAAATATGGCCATGAAGATCTTCCATCTCCTGTTATCTTCCTCAGTTTCTTTCTTCAGCCATTTAATGATAAATTATTGTCATTAGGTCTTTAACTTCCTTAGTTAGAGTTACACAAAGAAATTGTATATTATTTGTAGCTTTTGTGAAAGGTGTTGTTAGCCTAATTTCTTTCTTGGCCCATTCACCATTTGTATAAAGGTCTACTGAGATTTTTTTTTTTTTTTTTTTGTATCTAGCAATTTTGTTGAAGTTGTTTATCAGCTGTATAAATTCTCTGGTATACTTTTATATTGTCTGCAAAAACATTTAATTCTGTCTTCTTCATCCCCTTGGTTTTTTTTTTTTTTTTTTTTTTTTTTTTTTTTTTTTTTTTTTAGTTCTCTTATTGATCTAGCTATAACTTCAAGTACTATATTGAATAGATAGGGAGAGAGTGGGTACCCTTGTCTTGTGTGTAATTTTTTTGCTAGAAATGCTTTAAGTTTCTTTCCATTTAATTTGATTTTGGCTATGCTGTATATTGCTTTGATTATTCAGGTATGTGCCCTGTATCCCCAATTTCTCTACTATATTTAACATAAAGGGGTTTTAAATTTATCAAAGGACATTTTTAGCATCTAATGAGATAATCATATGTTTTTGTTCAGTTTGTGTCTAAGGTGGATTTTATTGATCGATTTTCATATATTGGACCGTCCCTGCCTCCCTGGGACAAAGCTTACTTGATCTCAATGGATTATATCTTTTATGTGTTCCTGGATTCGGTTTGCAAGTATTTTATTGAGTATTTCTGCATCGATGTTTATAAGAGAAATCTGTTTGAAGTTTTCTTTCTTTGTTGAGTCTTTGTGTGCTTTAGGTATCAGGGTGAATGTGGCTTCATAAAATGGGTTTGGCAGTGTTCCTTCTGTTTCTATTTTGTGGAATACTTTGAGGAGTATTGGTATTAGCTCTTCTTTGAAAGTCTGGTAAAATTCTGTGCCAAAACTATTTGGCCTTAGGTTTTTTGGTTAGGAGACTTTTAATGACTGTTCTATTTTCTTAGGGGTTTTAGGGCTTTTTGATTAGTTTTACCTGATTGATTTAACTTTGGTAAGTGGTATCTATCTATATAAAAATCATCTATTTCATTTTGATTTTCTAATTTTTTAGAGTACAGGCTTTTGAAGTAAGAACCAGTGATTCCTTAAATTACTATGTTGTCTGTTTTTATGTTTCCCTTTTATTTCTAATTTTGTTTATTTGAATACTGTCTCTCTGTCTTTTAGTTGGTTTGGCTAAATTTGTCTATCTTGTTGATTTTCTCAAAGAACCAGCCTTTGGTGTCCTTGATTCATTGTATTGTTTTCTTTGTTTCTAATTGATTGACTTCAGCCGATTTTGATTATTTCTTGCCTTTTACTCCTCTTTTGTGTATTTTCTTCTTTTTCTCCTAGAGCTTTCAGATGTAGTTTTAAATTGTTGGTATGAGAACTTTCTAATTTCTTTATGGAGGCACTTAGTGCTATGAACTTTTCTCTTATTTCCTTTATTGTGTTCCATAAATTTGGGTATGTTATACTTTAATTTTCACTGTGTTCTTGAAAGTGTTTTATTTATTCTCTGAACCAGAGATAATTTTGCAGAAAGTTATTCAATTTCCATGAGTATGTAGACTTTCTGTTGTTGTGGAAGTCCAACTTTATTCCATAGTGGTCTGATAAGATATAAGATGTTATTTAAATTTTCTTTTATCTGTTGAGGCTTGCTTTGTGACTGAGTATATGATCAATGTTGGAGAAGGATCCATGAGGTTCTGAGAAAAAAATATGTATTCTTTTGTGTTTGGGTGAGATATTTTATAGATGTCTGTTAGGTTCATTTGATTTATAACCTCGGTTAGTTTAATTATTTCTCTGTTTGGTTTTTCTCTGGATGACCTGTTGATGAGTGAGGGATGAGTGGTGAATTCTTCAGCCATTAATGTATGGGGTTTGATGTGCAGTTAAAGCTTTAGCAATGTTTCTTTTAGAAATGTGGGTTCCCTTGTACTTGCAACATAGATGTTGACACATCTTAGTAGATTTTATTTGACAGGTATGAAGTGTCCTCCCCAGTCTCCTTTGATCAATTTTGGTTGAGAGTCTAGTTTATGATATATTGGAATGGCTACCCCAGCTTGCTTCTTTGGTCTATTTTCTTGAAAACCTTTTTTTTTTTTAATCCCTTTACTTTGAGGTAATACCTATCTTTATTGTTGAGGTGTGTTTCTTGTATGTAGCAAAATGATGGATTCTGTTTTCACATCCATTCTGCTAGGTGGTGTCTTTTTATTGGAGAATTGAGGCTATTGATGTTGAGAGATATGCTATTTCGATGTTGTTGTTATTGTTGGTGTGTGTGTGTGTGTGTGTGTGTGTGTGTGTGTGTGTGCTTTTCTTGGTTTTGTTGGTATGGAATTACTTATTTCCTGTGTTTTCTTGGATGTCTTTATTTTTCCTGGGTTAGAGTTTTCCTTTTAGTATTTTCTGTAGGGCTGGATTTGTGGATAGATATTGTTTGAATTTGGGTTTGTCTTGAAATATCTTTATCTTGATAGTGACTGAGAGTTTTGCTGCATATAACAGTCTAGGTTAGTATCTATGGTTTTATTTTATTTTATTTTATTTTTTTAGAGGCTGAAAGATACTTCTCCAGACCCTTCTAGCTTTCAGAGTTTCTGTTGAAAAGTCAGGTGTAGTTCTCATAGGTCTGCTTTTGTATGTTAACTGGTCTTTTCCCTTGCTGCTTTTAATATTCTTTCCTTATTCTATAGATTTTGTGTTTTATTATGTGTATTATTATGTTGTAGGAGGAATTTTTCTGGTTCAGCCCGATTGATTTTATGTAAATTTCTTGTATGTTTGTAGGCATCTCTTTCTTCAAGTTGGTGAAGTTTTTTTTTATGATTTTGTTGAATATATTTTCTGGTTCTTGGGTTGGAACTCTTTTCTTCTATTCCCTTGGCTTTTGTTGATTATGTTCTTTCATGGGCCTTTAGCCATCTAGATGGCTTTAGTTCCTGAATGTTCCTGTTTAACTTCTGTGATCCTGGTGTGGCAGGCCTCTTCTGGATATCCTTGGGCTGTATGGTGCTGTATCAGCAGGTCTGATAAAGGTGGGTGGAGAGGTGGCAGGAGACTGGATGTCCAGCAACGACATCAGGCTTCTCAGAGCAGGTAATCATGCTGTAGATGACTTGCAGGCCGGCAGGAGAAATGGGTGCAGGAAGGGAATCTAATGTGTACAGTTCTGGATCAGCAGCTTTAATGAAGTTGGGCAGGAGTGGGGCAGAAAAATGGAGGTCTGTCAGGGCAACATGCCCAAAAGGACTCAAGGGCAGGAGAGATAGGTGCAGGGAGGGACTCTAACTTGTATAATTGCAGATCAGCAGGTCTGATGATAGTGTGCAGAGAGATGGCAGGACAGTAGGTGGCAGGTATTTTTAATCCCATAGTCCTCAGGCAGAGGCAGGATGATCAGTAAGTGGAGGCAAGCCAGGTTCAGAGAAATAGACAAACAATAGTACCCAAAGAAACCATTTCCAAACCAAACCAAACCAAACCAAACCAAACCAAACCAAACCAAGCCAAGCCAAGCCAAACCAAACCAAACCAAACCAAACCAAACCAAACCAAACCAAACAAGGACACAAAATAAACAACAAAAATTAAGAACAAATCAAACAAACAACATATTATCTGCTCCATTTTGGGATTTCCCTGCACTGTAACACAACATGCTCTAGGATTTGGGGTGCACTCACTCAGGTCCTTGCACACCTTGTGATTTTTACATGCCTTTTCCACACAGACAGCGCATTAAGTTTGCTCTGTATATTTCAACCTTTTGTTTCAAAGTGGGGTCAGGGGAAACAAAAACAGCAAACAAATAAATGAAAACAGAACTTCAGCATAGAGCAGGTGCATTGTAGGCTCACGCACAGAAACCATACACAGGGCTTGCTAGGAAACCTCAAAGATCAGCAACGAGGCAAAAAGGCCATGGCTTTCTCACTCTTAGTGTTGCAATGCATCTATTCTCTACCAATATAGTTAAAACACACCAAAGGGGAATGCAATTACTGAGTGGACAGATAAACACACGACAGGAGTGCTCCACTAATGACCCAGTGTTATGAAGAGTAGCCTTTGAACTTCAGAAATGATTTTTCCTGTCCAAGGCCACGAAAAAAGTCTCCATTCACTTATTCACTGGAGAAATTTCAACTGAATCTGAGAAAAATTTACATTGTTCAGGTAAATTGGCTGTAGGTGTCTGTAAGATCCATTTATGGTCTTATTAATTCCAATGTCAGAAGTGTTTTAGTATACAAATCACACATCATTTGTTTACAGTGGGAGGTATTTAAAATACTTACAGTGTTGAGCTTCATTTGTAAATGTTGACCTTTCATTACTGACATACAAATTTGATCATACACACACACACACACACACACACACACACACACACACACAAACACACACACAAACACACACACAAACACACACACACATACACATACACACACACACACAAACACACACACACACACACACAAACACACACACACAAACACACACACACACACACACACACAGCCTGCTATTTTATACCACAGAGAACCATCTGCCCAGAATAGCAGTGCTCTTAATTAGCTGGACCCACATTAATATCAATCATTAATCAAGAAAATGATCCCCAGTTATGTAGTGCAGGCCATTAATCCTGTGTTGGAGTCAGTAGTGGGACATGTCGAAATCTACATGTTCAGCACCAGTGTCCCACCTAGCAAGTACCGGACCAGCCACAAATGCCTAGGATGAGATCCTGTCTTGGAAAACAAACCAAGAAAATTGGCTGTAGAGTTGCCACAGAAAGGTCTTATGGGGGTGTTTTCTTACTTTACAGGCCTTCTTCCCACATGACTAGTTGTGTTACTTTGACATAGAACTAACATGAACGCCCATTGTTTGTTGGTTTTATTCCATTCTTTTACACGTGACAATACCAATCTTTGATGATGAGGCCTGTTTCTTGATGATAGTAGAAAGATCTTATTTTCTATGAAATAACCTAAACAAACAGATGGACTAAAAAGGCTCATACACCAAAGAGAGCTTTCAAATTTGAAAAGCAATCAATAAGGAAACTCTTTAAACCGCTAAACATGCAATGGCATTTTTAGAAAAGTGCATTTAGAACGATTTTGCTAATCTATCTTTCCTGAGTCAGAATGTCCAAGATTAAGAAAACAAATGATAAATAAAGGTTTGTCCTGGGGCTGGAGAGATGGCTGAGTGGTCAAGACTGTTTGCTGCACTGAACGAGGAATAGGATTTGTCCCCTGAACTCACAACACTGGCTCAAAAGTGCCTGTGACTCCAGGTCCATGCCAGCCTTTTTTAGTGATTTGTTTATCTTTATGTTATGTGTCTTACTATTTTGGCTACATGTGTGTCTGGGTGAGGGTGTCAGATCCCCCAAACTGGAGTTACAGACACTTATGAGTTGCCATTGGGTGTTAGAAATTGAACCCGGATCCCCTGGAAGAACAGTCACTGCTCTTAACCATTGAGCCATCTCTCCAGCTTTGATCTGGCACCTTCTTTGGACCTCCATTGTCACCAACACATTCATGCTGAAATATACAGAGACAGAATAAAAACATAATACATCTTTTATAAATTTTTATTAGATATTCTCTGTATTTACATTTGAAATGTTATCCCCTTTGCCCTCCCCACTCCCATCTCTCCTCTTCCTCTACTTGTCTTCACAAAGGTGCACTAGCTCCCAATCACCCTCTCCACCTCAGTGCCTTGGCATTCCCCTACATTGGGAAAACATGCCCTCCCTGGACGAAAGGTCTCTTCTCACACTGCTGTTCTCTGCTACATATGCAACTGGAGCCATGGGCCTCTCAGTGTGTGCTCAATGGTTGGTGTTCTAGTCCATGGGAACTGTGGAGGATTTGGTTGGTAGACAATGTTGTTCTTCCCATGAGGTTACAACCCCTTTCAGCTCTTTCAGTTCCTGACCCCAGCACCCTCATTGAGGTCCCCGTGCTCAGTCTGATGGTTAGGTGCAAGCATGCTCAGCTGCATGACTCTGGCAGAGCCCCCGAGGAGGTACCCCTATCTGGTTCCTGCCAGCAAGAACATCCCAGCATCACCTATAATGCTTGGGCCTGGTGGCTGCACATGGGGTGAATCCCCAAGTGAGGCAGCCCCTAAAAGATCCCCGCTTCAATCTTTGCTCTTCCACGTGATCCTGTTTCTCCTCCCATGAGTATTTTTTTCTCCATTCTAAGAAGAACTGAGGTTTCTACATTTTGGCCTTTCTTCTTATTGAGCTGCATAAGGTCTGGAAATTGTTTCTTGGGTATTCAGGGATTTCTGGAGCTAGAATTCAATGATCAGTGACTGCATATCATGTGTGTACTTTTGTGACTGGGTTACCTCACTCAGGATGATAGTCTCTAGTTCCATCCATTTGCCTAGGAATTTCATTGTTTTTTTTAATAGTAGTGCTCCATTGTGTAATACCACCCTTTCTGTATCCATTCCTCTGTTGAAGGACATCTGGGTTCTTTCCAGCTTCTGGCTATTATAAATAAAGCTGCTATGAACATGGTGGAGTATGCATCCTTGCTATATACTGGAGCATCATTGGGGTATATGCTCAGGAGTGGAATGGCTGGGTCTTTAGGTATGCCCAATTTTCTGAGGAACTGCCAGACTGATTTCCAGAGTGGTTGTACCAGCTAGTAATCCAACCAACAATGGAGGAGTGTTTCTCTTTCTTCACATCCTTGCTAGCACCTGCTGTCATTTGAGTTTTTGAGCTTAGCTGTTCTGACTGGTGTGAGGTGGAATCTCAGGGTTGTTTTGATTTTCATTTCCCTGATGGCTAGGGATATTGATCATTTCTTTAGTGCTTCCCAGCCATTCGGTAATTCTCACTTGAGAATTCTTTGTTTAGCTCTGTACCCCATTTTAAATAGTATTGTTTGATTCTCTGGAGTCTAATTTATTGACTTTGTGTATATTGGATGTTAGACCTCTATCAGATGTGGCATTGGTAAAGATTTTTTTCCCAGTCTGTTGGCTGCTATTTTGTTTTCTTGATAGTGTCCTTAGCCTTACAGTAAGGTTGCAATTTCATGAGGTCCCATTTGTAGATTATTGCTCTTAGAGCATAAGCCATAGATATTCTGTTCAGGAAAATTTCCTCTGTACCTATGTGTTCTAAGCTCTTCCCCACTTTCTCTTCTAATAGTTTCAGTGTACCTGGTTTTATGTGGAGGTCTGTGATCCACACAGACTTGAGCTTTGTACAAGGAGACAGGAAAGGATCAATTAGCTTTGTTCAGCATGCTGACTGTCAGTTGAACCAGCTTCATTTGTTGAGGCGGTCCTTTTTCCATGGAATGTTTTTAAGTGACCATAGGTGCAAGGGTTCATTTCTGGGTCTTCGATTTTGTTCAGCTGATCTACCTGATTGTCTCTGTACCAATACCATGAGGTTTTTTTGTTTGTTTTATTACAACTGCTTTGTAATATAGCCGGAGTTCAGGGATGGTGATTCCCGCAGGAGTTTTCTTGTTGTTGAGGATGGATTTCGCTATTCTAGGTTTTTTGTTATTCCAGATGAATTTGCAAATTGCTTTTTCCAGGTCTGTGAAGAATTGAGTTGGAATTTTGATGGGGATTTCATTGAATCTGTAGATTGCTTTTGGCAAGATGATTATTTTTACAATGTTGATCCTTCCAATGCATGAGCATGGGAGATCTTTCCATTTTCTGAGATCCTCCTCGATTTCCTTCTTTAGAGATTTGAAGTTTTTGTCATACAAGTCCTTCACTTGCTTAGTTATAGTCACACCAAGGTATTTCATATTGTTTGTGACTATTGTGAAGGGTATCTTTTCCCTAATTTCTTTCTCAGAAAGATGGGCAAGGGTCTTGGACCCCCAGATTGATCTTAAGACAAGGTGCTGCTTGAAATTGAAGTTATGGCTCTTTTCTACTCATTTGAGCCTCTACTTCTCCTTTACAAATTTGTCTTTTATATAATATAAAAGGGGGAGCTGTTGTAACCCACCCTTGGATCCTGGCCTTATTTTCCCCTCCCCTACTTGTTTTGCTAAAGAACTCCTTCCTTGTATCCATTGTTCTTAACCACGCCCTAGAACGATCCATCCAAGCTACATCCTGTTTTGTACACTTGAGACTGCACCTGGCCTCCCTAGGCTTTGTTGTTCACCCCATATAAAAACAGTCCGGAGTAAAGCCTGGTTGACCTTCACCGATTTTTGAGTGACCCATGTGTGTGTCTGTGTGTTTCTTTTTCAATCTCCCAGGCCTCTGTCCAAGGCTCAGTGACAGTGATGGCGCGGGCGTCATCAATTTTTGATAACTTTTGGTTGAAAATCAATTTTATTCAGTATTAGAATGGCTATTCCAGCTTGTTTCTTGGTACCATTTGCTTGGAAGTTTGTTTTTTTTCTCAGCCTTTTACTTTGAGGTAGTGTCTGTCTTTGTGTCTGACATGAGTTTACTGTATGCCGAAAAATGCTGGATCCTGTTTACGTATCCAGTCTGATCGATTATGTCTCTTTATTGGGGAATTGAGTCCATTGATGTTAAGAGATACTAAGGAATAGTGATTGTTGTTTCCTGTTTCTTTTGTTGTTAGAGGTAGAATTATGTTTGTGTGGTTTTCTTGCATGTTTCTTTTCTTTCTTTTTTTTTTTTTTTTTAATGGTGTAGTTTCCCTCTTTGTGTTGGATTTTTTATTTATTATTCTTTGTAGGGCTGGATTTGCATTCAGATATTGTGTAAATTTAGTTTTGTCCTTGAATATCTTGGTCTCTCCATCTATGGTAATTGAGAGTTTTGCTGGATATAGTAGCCTGGGCTCACATATGTGCTCTCTTAGGGTCTGTATGATGTCGTCCAGGATCTTCTAGCTTTCATAGTCTCTGTTGAGAAGTCTGGTATAATTCTGATTGGTCTGCCTTTATATGTTACTTGTCCCTTTTCCCTTACTGCTTTAGTATTCTTTCTTTGTTTTGAACATTTGCCTATTATGTGTTGAGAAGAATTTTTTTTCTGGTCCAATTTATTTGGCTTCTGTAGGCTTCTTATATAGGACTGAAGGAACTGAAAGAATTTGCAACCTAAAAATTATCAACCAACCAAACCTACCACAGCTCCCAGGGACTAAAACACCAACCAATAAGTTTGCATGGAGAGACTCATGGCTCCAGGTGCATATGCAGCAGAGGACGGCATTGCCTGGCATCAAAGGGAGCAGAGGCCTGTGGTCCAGTGAAGGCTCGTTCTCCCAGTGTAGGGAAATGCCAAGGCAGTGAGTTGGAAGAGGGTGCTTTGGTGAGGGAGTACCTTAATGGAGGCAACTGGAGGGGGATGGGGTTGGGGTGTGTGTTAGTCATAGTTTCTATTCCTCCACAACATATCATGTCCAAGAAACAAGTTGGGGAGGAAAGGGTTTATTCAGCTTACACTTCCACACTGCTGTTCATCACCAGAGGAAGTCAGGACTGGAACCCAAGCAGGTCAGGAAGCAGGAGCTGATGCAGAGGCCATGGAGGGATGTTACTTACTGGCTTGCTTCCCCTGGCTTGCTCAGCCTGCTTTTTTTTTTTTTTTTTTTTTTTTATAGAACCCAGGTCTACCAGCCCAGGGATGGCACCGCCCACAATGAGCTGGGCTGTCTCCCCTCTATCACTAGTTGAGAAAATGCCTTACAGCTGGATCTCATGGAGGCATTTTCTCAACTGAGGTTCCTTTCTCTGTGATAACTCCAGCTTGTGTCAAGTTGACACATAACCAGCCAGTACAGGAGAAAAGGGAATAATATCTGAAATGTAAACTCAGAGAATATCCCATTTAAAAAAAGATTTAAAACCCCAAGAACATTATGCATTTTGCAGGCACATGCATGGAATATAAAGTATCTTCCTTAGTAAGGTGACCTGAACCCAAAATGACATACATGGTATATACTCACTGATAAATGGATTTTCACCATAAAGTACAAAATACTCATGATCTACCCCACAGACCCAAAGAAGCTAAAGAAGGAGGAAGATCTGAAAGGATGGAAGGATGCTGAAATCTCACTTGGAAGACAGAACAAAATTGTCATGGGAGGCAGAGGGAAGGAGGGACCTGGGTGGAAAAGGGAAGGGATGGGGGAATAGGGAGACAGGAGTAGGTATGGGGAAAGAAAGAGAAGCCCAGAGGTCTGGGAGAAGGAATGGAAATCTGCTGAGGAGGAAGTGTGTGAATCTCTAGCAGCCCATGAGACCTGGAGTGGGGGAGGGCTCCCCTGAGTCAGTGCAGGTAGCATTAGTGAAGTTGCTTAACGGTGGGGACATGGGACCTGAAGAGGCTACCTCCTGTAGCCAGTAATGGTCCCCAGTACAGGAATAAAGACCCACCCACAAAACTTTCATCCTCAAATTAGTTCTGTCTAAAAGAAATGCAGGCCCAAAGATGGTGCAGAGATTAATCCCATGGGCAAGCACCAATCCCCGACACTCTAAATGATACTCTCTTATGCTCACAGACAGGAGCCTACATCCTGTGAGCGGTCCCACCCAGCAGCCAATGGAAACAGATGCAGAGACCCACAGCCAAATATTAGATGCAGCTTAGGAAGCCTTGTGAAAGAGCCGGGGGAAGAATCGAGGACAGAATGTCCACACAAAGGCCAACAGAGTCAACTCACCTAGACTCTTAGGAATCCCAGCGTCTGGACCACCAACCAATGAGCAAGCATGGACTGGACTTACGCCATCTGCTCACAAGCAGCTTGGTCTTCGTGCACGTCCCTGACTCTGTTGCCTGCCTGTCTGTGATGGATCCTGTTCCCCTAACTGGCTGCCTTGTCTGGCCTCAGTGGGAGGGCCAGTATCACCTAGTATCACAGTGACTTCATGTGCTCCTGGTGTGTGTGGGGGTGGGGAGTAGGCTGGAGGGGTTGAGGGTGGGAAGGTCGGGGTGGAGAGGTGGTGTAGGGGTGAGGAGGGTGGAATGATTGGGGATCTGAATGACAGGGTACTGGGAGGAGGGAGCCTGATATTGGGAAAGTAAAGGGAATAAATACATTAATTAAAAATATTTAAAACTTAATTTTCTGTCTGTCTTCCTCTGCTTGTTTCCTTCTCTTTCTCCCTCTCTTCATCCTACTGAGTGTTTTTATTTCAAACGCAATGGATCACATTGTTATGTAAGGCAAAATGAAAGGGGTTTGATATATTAACCAAATATTATACAATGCTACTGTAATTTTTAATTACTATTTACATCCTGAATGATGCCCCCTCCTGGCTTCCCCCTAACAGAGTTCCTCCCCCATCCTCTCCTTCTCCTCTGAGAAGGTTCTCCTGGCGATCACCACACCCTGAAACATCAAGTCTCTGCAGGGTTAGGCGCCTCCTCTCCTGCTGAGGTCACACAAGGTGTGTCTCTCACTGTGTGTCCCCCCCCCCCTCGTTCACCACCATCATCTACTGTATTTCTCTTTCTGAGGAGGGTCCAGCTATCCTCCTTTGGGGCCTCCCTTTTATTTGGCTTCTTTGGGTCTGTTGATTATAACATGGTTAACTTGTATCCATGGCTAATAACCACTTATAGTTTAGTACATACCATGCATGTCCTTTTGCATTTGGGTCCCCTCACTGAGGATGATATTTCCTAGTTCTATTTGCCTGCAAAATTCACGGCATCCTCATTTTTTAATAGCCTTGTAGTATTCCATTGTGTAAGTGAACCACATTTACTTTATCCATTTTTCAAATTGTGGCATTCTTTCCCCGACGGGGTTACCTCATCTGGCCTCAGTGGGTGTGCCAGGGTAGGGTGATACCCATGAGGGTCACACATCCTCAGTGGACAAGGAGTAGGGAGATAAGGGAAAGGAGTCTTTTAGGTGGGGACAGGAAGGGAAGCAGCGTTTGGGATGTAAATAAATAAATTTTAAAAAATCACTTTCTCATGTAGCAGCAACAGGGGAAAAATGGCCTCCTTAGCAGCCACTAACTCCCATCAGTCACTGGTAGGAGTAACTCATAGGCTTCCCTCTCATCCAAAATGAAATAGCAGCAGCATCATTTTCTAATCACAGCAGCTTTTTCTGTCTGGACCTTTTCAGACTGCATCTCCATCCTGAGGTACATATCAGAACACAGAAGGCTTTTCCACCACCATGTTTTGGCAGGATGTGGACCTTGACAAACAGGTATATTTGCTCTGAGTGCTTTTCGGCTACACTGAAATGTAAACCAGTCGGTGCATTTTTTCCTTATATGGAAACTCGAGCCTTATTGTTTATTGTGTGTGTTTGTGACTGTGTGTCCGTACTATATAACACTGCATACAGGTAAACACACCCAAGTGCATTCCAAGGCCAGAGAAGGACCACACATGGAGACCAGAGACTCCACGTGTTCTGGTGGACCACTCTCTTATTCCCTTAAGATGGAGTCTCTCCCTGAGTCTGGAGCTAAGCAGATGAACAGCAAGCTGAGCCACTCTGTCTTCGGACCCCTTAGCACGGAGGTTACAGGCACACGTGCTATCTGTGGCTTCTTATCTGGTGCTGCGAATCTGAACGGAGTCAACCTAGGTATGATATGCAAGTGTGCATTAGATGTCCTTACCAACTGACCCATCCCCCCAGCCTCCGAAAAGTCTCCAAAAAGTTTCCGGTACCGCGCCTTAACTCGAAGCCCCACGACCCGACTGATGCTTATGGGCTGCCTAGTGACTTCCTGGAGATAGACATCTTTAATCCACAGACGTTGGGTGTGGGCCGCGAGCGCTTCACCACCGATGAGGTTCGCATGCGGACAAAACTACCCATCTTTAAGCTGAAAGAATCCTGTGTACGGTGACGGCGACGCTATAGTGACTTTGGCTGAAAAAAAAAAAAAAAAGAAAAAAGAGCTGGAGCGAGATAGTAAGATTGTAGTACCGCCGTTGCCTGGGAAAGCCTTGAAGCGGCAGCTGCCTTTCCGAGGAGATAAAGGCATCTTTGAGGAATCTTTCATTGAAGAAAGAAGGAAAGGCCTGGAACAGTTTTTTCTTTTAACAAGATCGCTGGGTACGCACTGGCTCGGAATGAACGCTGTCCACACGTTCCTGTAGGAAGAGGCGACTGATGGAAAGGAACTACGTCCCTGGGAAGGTCCTTGGGGAAAGGATTGCTGATTCTGACCCTTGTCAGAGAGATAGGATTCGATTTTGACAGGGGAATTGGAGCCCATCTCAGTGTTGAAGCTCCTTGAGATAGTTTAGCCCTCCTGCTGCTGAGCCCATGCTGGTAGCTGACAGCCTTTCCCACCTGGCCAGAGTCGGTGTTCCTGCTGCCTTTTGATTTGTATTTTCTGTTACAGACTTTTTTTTTTTTTTTTTTTTTTTTTTTTTTTTTTTTTTTTTTAAGGATTTCTTTCACTGTGCACAAGGGCTGAGACTCTGAGGCTCCATTTCTTCTGTGTATACACCCTGACTTGGGGCTTTTATTCACCCCATTGTTCATTCTTCTGTCAGACAATGTCACATTCGACTCTGTTCGTATTAAACCACTGTGAAGGGGAAAAAAAAAAGTCTGTCCCTTAGATCTGAAAACACTGTTGGACAATGACTTTTCCAAGTCCCCCCCCCAGCCCCCCGGCAGTTACTTCTCTCATTATTATGACCAGATGCCTAACAGTAGCAGCTTAAAGGGGGCGGGGTGTGTTCTGGTTCACACTTGAGGGGATGCAGCCCTGTCAGTCATGATTGGGGGTGTGTGGCTACAGGAGGATGCTGATCTGCACCGTGGATGGAATAGAACTCTGCAGTGAGGAAGGCATTTTTCCTTTCACCTCTTCTTTTCTATCTGAGACTCCAGCCAGTTTAACATTCTTCAGCAAATCATGGACCTTTATATTTTTCTTTCTTCATGAATTTCAGTAATCTAACATGGGTTATCAGGCTCCTTTCCTCTGCCAGAGTCTGTGATTTCTGATGGATTCTCTACTGCATCATAAACCTGCTTTTTGGCTATATATAGCCCATTAAATCCTTTCATTTTTAATAATTATTTTAACCACTCTGTTAATACTGTCTTAAAGAATGGAGTACACTCATGAGCCACATGTAAATGCTTAAAAGAGCAAAGAAATGAGTCTGGAGAGATGGTTCAGTGGTCAAGGGTGCTGCTGCTCTTAGAGAGGACCAATTGTGTGTTCTGCTCACACAATTCTTAGCCAACTTACAACTATTTATAACGCTAGTTCTAGGGCATCATACACCCTGTTCTGGTTTCTGCAGGCACCAGACTTGCACATGGTACCCATGTAAACAGCAGGGACACTCTCATACACATAAAACAAAATTAAATTAAAACACCTTCTTAAAAATAGCTAAGATGCCTGACGTGATAACATATGTCTTTAAATCCAACACTTGAGAGAGAAAGAAAAGCATATTTCTGTGAGTTTGAGGCCATGCTGGTCTATACAGTGAGTTCCAGGACAGCCAGGACTATCTAGAGAGAACACCTCTCAAAACAAAATCAACAAGCAAACAAGCATTTAAAAGTAAGCAAAGCAACGTTATAGTGGGTTTAATGGTTCTGAATGTCTCAGTGCACGGTTGACTGGCTCCATTTCTTTGAGCCAATAGCAGGGCAGAGCACCACAGCTATGGGGCTCAGTTCAGGAGAAGAATGTGCACTCCATGGAAGTTGGGAAATAGAGACCGAAGTGCTAGATGCTAAAGATACAATTCAAGGTCATGTTACTATTACTTTCAAATAAGCCCTGCTGGCTACACTTCCCAGCAACTTTCATGACTTAGCTTCTTCACTTTACTTATGAAGCTAACGGTGAAAAACTGAAATTATGAAATCAGAGTCGTTATAACCCAAGAGACTCCCTTTAACCTCTAGCATTGGACACAGGCCTTAGGTGTGTGACTCTTTAGGAGACTTGTCATATCCAAACAAAGATACAGAGGTCTCCCTTTGTTTTAGGCAAGATATTAGTTTTTGTTCCAAAGAACATCATACATCCAAGATTTTGTAAAGCAGTCTTATGACTGACTAGTGACATGTGTGTTTGGGAAATAATAAAACCTGCAGCATATTCTTGATCAAAACTGTTTGGTGACAGTGGGGTTCTATGACATTTATTTTGGTGAAGTCTATCCCAGGAGAAATTCCTAGAGCCAGGCAAAATTAAAAACAGGATCTTAAATATGTGTAAGAACACACAGCCCCAAGACAGATACTGGTGGGCCTTTTGTTTTTATTTTATTGTTGTGGTCCTTTTGCTTGTTTCCTTCATCTTGAGTTTATTTAAAACAGTAAAATTCCAGTATTTCCAAGTTACATGCAGCACTGAGATATAAATGGCGGCTTTTAGGAAAATCGCTTCTTGACCTTCTTGATCTCTTCAGGCTTCCAATAACACCCCTAAAGACATTACTAAGAAATTCTACAACTCTATAGAATTTCCTATTAAAAACAACCCTATTAAAATTCATCTAAATAGGGTATTTTTACTAAAATTATATTCACTTAAGTATCAAGCAACAGAAAAGCCGAAGTTTGAGGACACGGGTTAGATATTTTCTTCTCTGCTTATTGACTGTGTTTTCCTGGACTGGTCAGCGTGAGGTTCACGCTGTTCACTTGCTGTACCAGCTTTGTCCC
Source organism: Micromys minutus (assembly GCF_963924665.1). Taxonomy (NCBI): domain Eukaryota; kingdom Metazoa; phylum Chordata; class Mammalia; order Rodentia; family Muridae; genus Micromys; species Micromys minutus. The sequence goes on from NC_137957.1 coordinate 3,838,714, forward strand.
TGCTGGAGCCAAGCCTATCTCAATGGAGGTAACTCTGCTACCCTCCAGTACAGGATGGTCCTGCTTTGGTAGTGTCAGGATCTCACCTGCCCTAGGAATCCATGGGGCATTATCTGATATCTTCCTTTTCTTTGGTAGAGATCTCAAAACAGGGTTGTCATCATCATCGTCGTCATCATCATTGTCATCGTCGTCTTCATCATCATCATCATCATCATCATCATCGTCGTCATCATCGTCATCATCGTCATCATCATCGTCGTCGTCATCGTCGTCATCATCATCGTCATCATCATCATTCTCATCATCGTCATCATCATCAGATTCCAGGGATAAGTAGATATACTTAACTTTCTTGAAGCATGCTCCTAAGCTGTCCTCCTTATCCACACAGGTATTTTCCTCCTCACTTTCAGTTCTCCAGTATGCTAGCCGCTTGATCGGCCATTTCCTTGGGGTGTGTGGAGAAACAGTGTTAGACACTGTGCCCAAGCCACTGCTGCAGCTCTCTTTGCCTTGGTCTTGTCCCCCACTCCAAAATGCCTGAAGACTGGAGGGAGCTGGCAAAGGAAGTGAGGAGCACAGTTCCTCCTTACTGCTGGAAGAGTCTGGGTCATCCGAGAGGCTAACACAGCCAGGCCCTCCCACCTGTTTCCTGGCCCTAAGTGGATCAAGAATTCCTTCATGTTCATGTCCATTCTTAAGCTTGCCTTCAACCTCTTCCATCGTTTCCTCCTCTATTTTATAGTTCTCCACAATGGCGATCTCAGTTTCCTCTGGTTCATGATTTTGGTTTTGGTCAGAGGAAAGCTTCACATGGGGCAAATTTGGGGAAATTTTTGGTCTTACTAACAGACTCACTTTTTCTTTGCCCAATCTCTTTTCAATCTGCAGCTCATCATTTGAATCTAAGTCAAACTTGTCTCCCATCATTTGTTCTTTCACCAAATAGGATTCATCTTCCTTCTTTGTGATTTTGGCTCTCCAAGAATTGGACAAGCTCTTCACCCTCTTGGTACTGCCATTAGCCATCAACAGAGGCACCAGTCTCTTATTCTCATCAAATACTTTGTCAGATTTTGAGCCATCATCTGAGTCATACAAACAAGTACTAGTGATATTAAACTTTACATTTTGGGAAAAGTCTACCTTTGATTCTTGATGATTATTTAGATCCATGAAATTACAGCTACGTTGGTCATTAGGCCCCAAAGCTTGGCTCTGCTCTCCCATTTGTTCTTCCTTCTTGAAGATGTCTTTATACATTGGGCTTTTCTTTTCTGAAGCACTTTTGGAGATCAGTAATAATGTAGACTTGTATACGGAAGTGGAAAGAGCTGGCCTGGTTAAGGAAGAGGGATTGGTATGGAGCTGCTGGAGCTCAAAGGTAGTACTCGTCCTCGAGATGTTATGTTGGATGGTATCTTCAACCAGGCAGATTTCCCTAGCCAGATCTTCAATGAGCTGTACGGTATGTACTGTCTTTGGGATCTCATCCTCATGATCTGCCAGAACTTCTTTCCTTGTCCAGGCTTGAAAGGCCAAGTTTAGAGCTTTACCACCACAAATCAAGTAGGATGCAGGACATCTCCCATTCTCCCGCAAACCTTCAAAGATGTCCAAGATGTGCTTTCCCACATGCCAACAGATGGTCTCAAAGCTTGGAAACTTGAAGAGGTCTGTTGCACTCAGATGCTTCTCAGTCTCATAGGCTTTGAGCTGCATTTCAATGTTTAGACTGTGTAAGAAGTTTCCCCCAAATGCTAGGCAATCCACAGGGGTCAGCACAGCATAGATCCATCCTGTAGGAATGAAAAGTGTCTGTCCTTCCTTCACAGAACACTTGTAACATTTGTCTACCTGGTCACCAAAGAACATTTGCTTTTGGTTAGAAGAGTTGCTCCAACACTCAAAAAGAGTCAGATTAGCATCTGTTGGGTGAATCAGGTAGAAGATCTTCTCTCCCTTTAGTACATGGTACCAGACTGAAGTGCCACCAAATTCAATGTGAAAATCTGTATAGCTATTCTGCATACTCATAAGACAACGCTTCTGTACATTGGGTTTCTCAAAGCCACACTCTTCTGGCCATAAGTTTTCAACCCAGGAAAGTTTACGAACTATCTTGGGCGTCTCTACTATATTAGAAAGCCTAGTATTAGAGAATTCCAAATTAATAACATTAAGGACTTTTACCCTTTTTCTGCTGTAATAATATTTCACAAAATCACCCAGCATCATCTTGCTGCTAGCCTGACAGGCCACATCAATCACATCAGTCTCTCTATCAGAACCAACATATTGTTCCACATCTCTGACAGTGAATGATGTTGGGGGAAGTGTCATCCCCAACCCATCCTTCTTCAAGACAAGGATAGGTATACTGAAGCTACTTTCTTCCAGGAATTCCACAGTCAACTGACTTCCTTTGGGCTTCAAAATCACTCCATCGGAGCTGTCAAAAGCCTTACCCTGGAGCTGGTGAATAAAGATAGGGCTCCCAGTCTTTACTGGCTCCTTTTTGAGAGCTTTATGCTCTTTAGGCAATCCATGCCATTTTTTCATGATGGAAGGCCCGTATATAACTTCACAGTTTGGGCAGTGGTAGATGTCAATATCAACAGCTTTTTCTTCTTCAATCCCAACACAACTACCATGAAACCAGTCCTGGCACAGGTCACATTGAATCATGAAGTGGTTCACATCATAAGGCTGTCGACAAAGACAATACACAGGCACAGGCATCAAGGCCATCTTCACAGTTTTTAGAGTGGACCAATGTTTGTGTTATTAAAAGAGGATGAGAAGGTAGCCGCAAACACCCTCTCTTGTTGACGATCAATCACCGAGACCCAGACTTTAGAGTGTCTTTCATTGAGAGAGATCAGAGAAATAGTTCTAGGTCTTATCTTCGAGCCTTTCCCAGACCACTTCTTTTGGCCCTCAAGGCAGTGGTAACTTTCTGGTGATTCATATAAATGCTGCAGCCTATTAAGAAGCTTATGTAACCGTTCTGTTGCTAGCCTATTGTTTCTCCGGTTCTAGAACTCTCCACTCCTATTATTATGATGCAAACTACAACATAAATAATGAAGGAGGAGCTTAGAAACAGACCTTCTCACATCCACAAAATAGGAGGGACAAGAGATCAAGAAATCCTTCCATTTCTGGTCAGGTTATTAGAAAGTTACCTCAAAGTCTTTATGGACAAGGCAAGCAAGACTAGGCTCTGAAGTCAGAATCCTGGAGCTGGGATCAGTAATAAGTATCATCTTCAAACCTAAAATAAACCTCAACTTTGTGACTTTCCACATGACAGGGATTTTCTCACACTTCTGATCTCTCTGAAACTGCTATAAATCAACAAGTACCTTGTTGATTTATATAAATCAACAAATGCCTCAAAACCCTGATACTAAGCCAAGATGTTTTTTTTTTTCCCTCACAGCTCCAAATATCAGACATTTCTTCACAGCAGAAACCTCAGACTGACAAGGGCTCTCTTGTACTCCCATTTGACAAGAGATTTTATTTTTGATTCTGAAACTGACAAGAATGTCCTTGTAATTCCCTAAACTTATGAGAAGCCCTTTTTGCCTCCATGATGGAAATATAACATTTTATATCCTAAACCTAAGAGGAATTTCCTTGATTGTAAAGCCTATAGGGACCTCCTCAGTCACCAGACTGTAGCTCTTCAACCAGGGGAACAGAGTGAGCTCTAAAGACTCACCTATTGAGAAACATGTCTTAATTAGGGTTTTACTGCTGTGAACAGAAACCATGACCAAGGCAAGTCTTACAAGAACAACATTTAATTGGGGCTGGCTTACAGGTTCAGAGGTTCAGTCCATTATCATCAAGGCAGAAGCATGGCAGTATCCAGGCAGGCATGGTGCAGGAGGAGCTGAGAGTTCTACATCTTCATCTGAAGGCTGCTAGCCAAATACTGGCTTCCAGGCAGCTAGGGTGAGGGTCTTAAGCCCACACTCATGGTGACACACCTAATCCTAACCAAACAAGGCCTCCCCTCCTAATAGTGCCACTCCCTGGGCCTATCATATATACAAACTACTACACAAGGCTTTACTAAGCAGTGGCTAGAAGAAGCTGGCTACTCCCCGAGAGACCACACACTTTAAATTCTGGGGTTGTAAAGTAAAGCTAGAAACATTGTCACATTTCTAGAATCACAGGTTGTGTTGCTTTGTGCCAGTAGCAAGCAGGCATCTTGGGACAGCCTTCAAGGTGCAATCAGTTACCTAGGGTTTTGTGGGAGGAAATTAGGGACAGCAGACAGGCAGACAGACACATCAAGGGTAACAAAAGCACACAAGCTGAAAGACCTGAGTTCAGTCACCAACCTCACATAACGGGGAGAGAAAACACTATCACAACTTGTCCTCTGATTTCCACTATACTGAGAGAAAACACTCACACGTTTAATTAATTAATGATTATATTCTCATGAAAGAAAAGCCAATGGGGAATCTGACAAAAAGGGGAGGGGCATGGAATTGGTTAAATAATTGTTTTGACATTACTCAGATACCATGTGGATATTTCCCTTTATTGTAGCAAAACAAATGTAAAGAGTCTAGTATATTTACTCATTTATTGAACAACTATTACATGCAAGGAACTATTATAAATCAGTGAATAAAAATGAAAGATTTTCTACCCTGGTGATGATCAATATTTCACTGGTCTGATAAATGGTATTAGGTTAGCAATACTATTTTTGTGAATCTGAACTTAATTTGAATTTTTTAAAGATTTATTTATTTTATATATGTGAGTACAGTGTGTCATTGTCCTCAGACACACCAGAAGAGGGCATCAGAAGCCATTACAGATAGCTGTGAGCCACCATGTTGCTGCTGGGAATTGAACTCAGGACCTCTGGAAGAGCAGCCGGTGTTCTAAACTTTTAAGCCATCTCTCCAGCCCCTAATTTGAATTTTTAATTGAGACTTTTGCACCTGTGTTGATCACATATTACAGTACATTGTTCTAGGCCCATACAAAACCTGGCCTGGTGAAATCTGCAGGCCTGAGTTAAATCACTGGTGCCCTCCTGGTGGAAGGTAAGAATAGAGTCTCACAAGTGTTCTCAGACCTCCATACAGTGTGCCCACACACATACACAAAATATCAGCGTTTTTATTTTGTAAAGATAATGTGTGCTGTAGAAATGGCCCAGCAGTTAAGAGCAGTTGCTGCTTGTCTTTTGACTTGACTTTGATTCCCAGGACCCATGCAGCATTTTCTGACAGTTTCAACTCCAGCCATACAACATCAGACCCCTTTTAGCCTCCCAGGCACCAGCCATGCAAGTGGTGAGCAAATACATGCAGGAAAAACACATAAAAATCAAATCCATACACAATTAAAATAAAACAAAACTCTGGGCAGTCTTAAAAATTCTTTGTAAACAAATAAAGTAGTGGGTTTCCTCAATCATTTATGTCTTCTTTTAAATTCATAATATGTTTTTATATTTTTGTAGTTTTCTTCTTTTAGAGCCTTGAATCTCTCTCTCTCTCTCTCTCTCTCTCTCTCTCTGTCTCTGTCTCTGTCTCTCTGTCTCTCTGTCTCTGTCTCTTTCTCTTCATGCACATACACAGATGTGTAAGTATTTACATCTGAAGAGCCTATGTGTAGACCCAAAGTTCATAGTGAGTGTCTTTCTTGAAGATTCCCCACTTTATTCACTAAGGCTCTCCTTGACCTTGGAGCTTACTAGTTCTGTGTGAAACTCGGACCACCCTGCTGGGTTGGACAGGGACTCAAGCCATAATTAGGAACCCTGGTTCTCAGTTGAGACTAGTCGAAGCCCCGGAAGTTAACAAAAAAAAAAAAAAAAAAAAAAAAAAAAAAAAAAAGGACCATAGCCAAATTAGCCACGCCCCAAGTGTGACTGCACTGTAAGATCTAGGCAGACGCAGGACCGCCCTCAAATATGTAGGCAAAATCTTCCCACATCCTGAGGCCAAGATAATAGGAAACTGGGTGTCAGACTCCGGACCATTTCGAAACTGTATTTATACGGAAGCTGGGCACAAAGGTAAGTGAGACACGTGTAGAAATCATTCCTCCGCCTGAATTTCTTTTTTTCAAAATAGCTGATAATACTTCTGCTTGGGAAGAGATTTTTCTCTCCCGAAGTTTCTTGCATCTTGTGCCAGAGCCTGGTTCAGCTCGACTTGGCGCCCAGTGGCAGCAGCATTCCTGAGTCCTGCTAAGATCAGCAACAGATCAGGTTCTTACCGGCTCAAGCTTGAGTTCGCAGGACCGCTGAGCTTCCAACTCAGGAACTCATACCGGAGTTCACACGCCCCACTGAGCTCTGCTCTCATGCATCCAAGCCTGAGTTTGTGCATGCCAGCGGATTCAGTGGTGGAGATAGCAGAGGCTGCCTTTTCCCAGCCGAGGAGCTGTTAGGGGCTCCTGGCACCAGTCCCACAGTGCTGGCTAGTCTTATTAGTTAAATTGTCTTGGAAATCTTCTGTCTTTGGCTCCCCGGTGTTGGGATTACAGGTGGCGGTCATGCCTTCCTTGCTTTTAGATGAGTTTAATCTCCAGTTTTCATTTGCTTTACTTACTGGAACATTCTCAGTCCTCATTTTCTTCTTAAATATATTCCTACATAACTTCTTAATTTTATTATCAGCATGATTTTTTTGCTTTATTTATTTTTTATTGAATATATTTTATTTACATTTCAAATGTTATCCCCTTTCCCAGATTTCCCTCCATATCCCCTATCCCATCCTCCTCCCCATGCTTCTATGAGGGTATTCACCCACCCACCTCCTCCTGCCTCCCTGCCCTGACATTCCCCTACACTGGGGCATTGAGTCTTGGCAGGACCAAGGGCTTCTCCTCCCACTGATGCCCAACAAGGCCATCCTCTGCTACATGTGCAGCTGGAGCCATGGGTCCGTCCATGTGTACTCTTTGGATAGTGGTTTAATCCCTGGGAGCTCTGGTTGGTTGGTATTTTGTTCTTATGGGGTTGCAAACCCCTTCAGCTCCTTCAGTTCTTGCTCTAACTCCTCCATTAAGGACCCGTTCTCAGTTCAGTGGTTGGCTGCAAGCATACGAGCATGATTTTTGAATAAAATGCTGGTTACTATGGATACAATAACAATTAGTGAAAAATAGGCCATGAATTTGCAGGAGAGGAGGAAGAAATTTATGGGAGGGTTTGGAGGGAGGAAAGAGAAGGAAAAAATGGTAAAAATCTTACTATAATCTGAAAAACTAAAAATATATAAAGATAATGCATAGACTTTAATTTTTAAGTATTGAAAGCAGTTCTGGTAAATTGTTACTATTTCTTAAAAAGAAAAAAAAGCCAAATGCCAAGGAAAGTCTGAAAACATTTCCTCACCTAGGCTACATACAGGCAACAGTCTGTATGTAAGAAAAGCCTACAGCATCAAACATGGAAGAAGTGAATAGTACTAAATGTTTCAAAATAGGGTCATGGACCCTGAGGTCTAGTAGTTTCTGTTGGTCTTTCCCTCCAGCAAAATAGCCCACTCCTACTCTAGAGGAGATTCCTATTTTCCTTATAAAGCGGCTTTCTTTCTATTTCTAAGCTTGTGTCTGTGGCTCAGTACTTTGGGAACACAAAATCCTGGAAACATCTCCCAGTGCCTCCAGGACTCAAAATCAGAAGCTACAGAGCAATGGAAGGCAGGAGACCCGTGTGCACAGATGGGCGTAGGTTATGTTCTTGGGGGAAGGTGAGCTGTACTTGACATCACTGTCTTCTGGATAGTGTTTTGCTTTGGGTATTCATGGAGTTGCTGGTCCAATGGCGTACGTCATTAATTCTAGCACTCAGGAGGCAGAGGCAGGTAGATCTCTCTTTAGCTTTAGGACTGCATGGTTTGCATAGTAAGTTCCAGGCCATCCTGAGCTACACAGTAAGACCCTGCCTAAAAGAAACAGCAGCAGCAGCAGCAGCAATCTTGCTTACTTTTTGGGTTTGTTTTTTGTTTCTCTTTTATTTTCTCTCGGGAGAAGGTTGCAAGGAAGAGATGAGTGGGACTGGAGGGCATGGCATGAAACTCACAAAGAATCAATGAAAAGTTGAAAATAAAATAAAAACAACAGCGAAAGCCAGATGGCCAGGCTATGATTCACTCAGTCTTCTGCATAGGGGGATGATACATCTATTGGGTCACTTAAAATGCCCCCCCCCACTTTAAAAGGCACCCCCTGTGAATATAAAGATTTTAAATGGTGGTGTTTCCATACTGGGCAGACTGACAACAGAACGTACTGGGCTCCCAGCGTTACGCCTTAAATGTCTCTGCCCAACACAAAACAGATCCACTCCTGGCCTCTGTTTGACCAGGTGGTCTGACTCTCTGGCATAGGGATATTTATCTGGTTTTGTAGATGTAGGCTTTCCATGTGTCCCTGGGCAAAGCAGAGACACACCTAAAGGAGACTGTGAACTAAATCAATCACAGTTTACCATCGATGGCTGTCTCTGGACATTACAAGCCCTCGGTAGACTCTAAGAGTTCCAAAACATGCTCTATCTAGATGGGATGACACATTCCTTTGGACTTCTCGTCGGATTTCATCTTTAAATGTTATACGTTACTTTAAAAAAGTAACACATAATCTGAATCTCATCTCCACAAGCCTCTTCTACTCCCCTTACAGTTGATCATACTGCTCTTTATACGTAACGTGATCTTCTGAGTCCGTTTTTCACTGAACTTGTAAAAATCAGAGAATTGCACAAGCGGTCACTTTCCCTTCTCACTCTCCCTTGCTTGGAGGTACACCCTATATGCTCTGAGCAGTTTCCAGGCATAATTTCCAGCTGGCTGGGGCATGAATCTAAGGTAACCCTGTGACTCTGCAGCAGAGCACTGAGATCTTTGCTTAGTGTCTAACCACAACCCCAGCCCACGTTGAGCAGAATTACGTGGAGAGCCAGGGAGGCCCACTGCACAGGGTTGAGGAAGGAGATTCTTGGAAGGGAATCACTGGGAGTCCACCCTTTTCTTAAGAGCTGATAGGTAAACTTTTTACTGTTGACTGAAAACACCATTCAGAAATGTCAATAATTTAGCCTAGAATTCTGCCTGGTACATAGCAGGCACTCGGATTTTGGGAAAGTTTCAAATTTGTATTCCATTTTTATTTGCTATCTCTGTTTAAATATGTATGTATGCCATAGCATACATGTGCAGGTTGAAGGACAACTTTCAGGATTTAGTTTTCTTCACCATATAGGTGGTTGGGATCCAATCAAGGTCATCAGGCTTGGCAGTTGGAATAGTTACACTCTGAGATATTTCACCTTCCTGGTACTCTTTTGTATTCTGAGATCATGCTTTTAGTCCCCTGTTCTTCAGAGATTTTACTGTGAAGAGATGCTGACTTTTTAAAATTTAAGATTTAAGCCCCCCCCCCCCCCCCCCCTCTCTCTCTCTCTCTCTCTCTCTCTCTCTCTCTGTGTGTGTGTGTGTGTGTGTACTGCCCACAGAAGGTCAGAAGCAGGACATCAAATCCACTGGAGCTGGAATTACAGACATTTATGAGCTACCTGACATGGGTTCGGGTATCAAAACTCTAGCGCTCTGACAACAGTAAGTGTTTGTTTCCCTCGCCTCAAGGACAATGTCTTTGACAAAACGATTGTACTTCTCTTGAGATGATCATGGAATTCCCGTGTTAATGAGGCTGAAAACTCAGTGATGGAGTTAGGTTTCATAATTCAGTTTGACAGCAGTCAAGTGTCTTGTAAACACATAACTGTACAGGATAGACCGCCTGGTATTTCCCGGATCAGGGCTATATATTTCTACATCTATCCCTAGTTGATATGGTCCTTTTCCTCAATACAAAGTAAAACTGGCTACTGTGTCCTTCACTGGTCATGCCTCCTGCTGACTGACACTGTCAATATGTCCATCCTTTTCCCTATTGCCCTGAAAAGGTACCTTACCAAGGTAGCTTTTGTAAAAGAAAGCACTTAATGCTGGGTCTGCTTACAGTTTTAAAAGGTAAGTCTGTGTGAAGGAGACAGGTCTAGCACTTGAGCAATAGCTGCGAGCTTTACTTCTTGATTTCAGGAAATAGGCAAAGGAAAAGACACTGGGCCTGATACAAGCTTTGGAAACTCAAAGTCCAACCCTAACAACATACTTCCTCCAACAAGGCCACACCTTCTAATCCTTCTCAAACATTTCGGATAGTCAGGGAGTTCTTCCTTGGGGACAACTATTTCTCCCACTCACTGTGCCTATAATTCTTTGTTTAGTGTTGAGGCCTCATGAGCTTTCTCCCTTCCATGTTAGTTTGTCTAATGGTACCATCGTTCCTTACATCTTATTTATGCAGTTACATTAATGAGAATTTGTGGATGTAGGCTTTTTAGTATTTCTAGGAAACTAGAACACAGTTTAGAAACCTGCTACAGAAAATGTTCTGTTTCTCCTGCTGTTCAAAAATATGACCCCCCTAGACTTTAGGTGCAGGTGTTGCAGATGCCTCAGTTTAAGTTTATATCGTAATAAGTTTTTCTCTGGAAGTTTCAAAAGGTCTGATCTCACATTAAAGTCTCTGTGTGCACATGCACACAGATCTGCACTTGAGTCTTGGTACACAAGCATGTGTCTAAAAGCCAGAAGACAACTTCAGGCATCATCCTAAAATACTCTGTCTACATCTCCTTTGAAACAGTCTCTCCCACTTGCCATTCTCTGATTTAGCTAGGCTGGCTTGCCAGTAATCTCCAGAGTCTTACTTTTTATTTATCTTGACAGTTGGACTTCCATGTTGTCATGAGCAAGAAGGCAGATATTTGTAGTTGGCATCATAAAAGTTATATTTCATTATGCTGAGGGTCTTGACTCAAAGTTCGCATTTTAAATTCTTGTACACAGTCTAAAAAAGCCTACTGTCCAAAACTGCTCACCTAGGTCATGTTTCTTAGCTTGTTTCGTCCAGTCTCTGGCAGAAGTCTCTGGGTCAAAGGTCAGGATCCTGGGGGAGACTCTTCAGCTGCAGGGCAAATCAAGGTTCATATGGTGTCTCTCCATATGAATAAATCAGAGCATTGCTCTTGATCTCTACTTATATACTACAGACCAGCAAGCTCCACGAGTTGTCTGTTTATCTTGAGTGAGTGATGTAGCCAGGGTTGGTTATCAGGTCCAGCTTTGTGTGTACGGGGGGATCCTGACTAAGCTATTTTTGCATATCAAAAGGGCATGCTTTACTATGTTCATTACACAAGTGCATGGATGACCATGCTTAACTTGTTTTGGTTTTGGTTTCAGATTGGGATTGAGACAGAAACTCACTAAGTAGCTCTGGTTAGCCTGGAACTCAGACAGATTCAACAATCTCTGTCTCCTAAGTGCTAGGATTAAGGATGTTCCTCATTTCTCTCACATTAAGGTCTTTTCTCCATTATGAGTTGGATTTTGTGTGCATATCTTGCTTATTTTTTATAGTGCTTATTAGGTCAAAGAGTTTTTCCTGTACAGCCTTTAGGGTCTTAAGTATGTGAGCAAATCATTTGAAAACAATGATATGATTTTTTTTGTATTATCATCTGTGATCAGAAAATTTTAAGTGTGAACTTGACACAACCTAGGTTGAAGAGAGTCATTACTGAGGAATAGTTTATTTCAGGTGTGCGTGGGGAGGGTGTTTTTATTGTTAATTGATACGGGAAGACTCAGTAAACACTACTTCCCAAGGGCAGGATCTTGAATAGTTTAAGAGAGGAGAAATCAAGTGAGCAAGGAGACAAGCATGCACTCATTCCTTCTGCTGTGACTGTGAATGTGTGGATGCAGTTTGAAGTTCCTGCCGCCTCGACCTTTCTGCTATTGTAGCTATAATAATCTAAAATTTCTTCCTCCCATAAGGAGGCTGCTGTATTTTATCACAGCAACGGAAGTGAAACCAGAACAGCATTCTTTTGCTTGTGTTTATGTTCTGAAGCACTACATTGACTGAAATTGTAGATAATGGCTATCCCTGTCTCACCACCTACTTCAGTTTTGTTTGGCTAGGCACCTTAATTTTTTTTTATGTGTATGAACACATGCATATTCTGCATGTATGCATGTATGCCAAATGCATGTCTGTTGTCTGTGAAGTTTAGAAAATGGCATCAGATCACGCATAGCTGCAGTTGAAGATGGCTGTGAGCCGCCAGGTGTGTTCACAGAATCAAAGCCAAGCTCTCTGCAAGAACTGTAAGAGCTCTTAACTACGGAGCCACTGCTTCAGCCTTAGGTTTAGTTTTTACACATTTACTATACTTTTATTATGTCAAAATGGAATCTTTCTATTCCTTATTTCCACACGGTTTTTACCATGAAAGTATGCTGGAGTTTGTCAGACCTTTTATGCAGATATTGAAGACTAGTATCATGTGGGTTTTTTTTTTTTTTTTTTTTTTTTTTTTTGGTCCTTTGATTATATTTTTGCCATATCTTGTGTTTTCTTTTTTTCAATATTATTCTTTCTTATTTTCATTGTATATTCTATGTATTTACATTTCAAATGTTATCCCCTTTCCCTGACATCCATCCCACACCCACCTCCCCTTGCTTCCACGAAGGTGCTCCCTCTCCCAACCACTCATTCCTACTTCAGTGTTCTGGCATTCTCCTACCAAAGAACTTTCTTCCCATTGATGCCAGACAAAGCTATCCTCTGCTACATATGCAACTGGAGCCACGGGTCGCTCCATGTGTGCTCATTGGTTGGTGTTTTAGACCTCGGGAGCTCTGGGGGGTTTGGTAGGTTGATAATATTCTTTCCATGGGCTTGCAAACCCTTTCAGCTTCTTCGGTCTTTCTCTATCTCCTTCACTGGGGTTGCCATGCTCAGTCCAATGGTTAGTTGTAAGCATCTTTCATATCAGTATGGTTCAAGCAGAGCCTCTGAGGAAGCATCCATATCAGTTTCCTGCCAGTAAGCACCTCTTGGCATCAGCAATGTGCTTTGGTTTGGTGGCTGCAAATGGGATGGATCCCCAGGTGAGGCAGTCTCTGGATGATCTTTCCTCCAACCCCAGCTCCTCTATTTGTCCCATTATTTCCTTCCATGAGTGTTTTGTTCTCCCTTATAAGAAGGACTGAGGCATCTACATTCTGGCCTTCCTTCTTTTTGAGCGTCATAAGGTCTGTTAATTGTTCCTTGGGTATTCCAGACTTTTGGGACTAGTATCCGCTTATCAGTGCGTACATACAATAAGTGTTCTTTTGTGACTGAGTTACCTCACTCAAGATGATAGACAGCTTCTAGTTCCATTGATTTGCCTAAGAATTTTGTGAGGTCATTCTTTTTAATAGCTGAGTAGTACTCCATTGTGTAAATATACCACATTTTTTGTGTCCATTCCTCTGTTGAAGGACATATGTTTTCTTTCCAGCTTCTGGCTATCATAAATGAGGCTTCTATGAATATGGTGCAACATATATCCTTGTTATATGTTGGAGAAACTTTTGGGTATATCAGTGGTGTAGCTGGGTCTTCAGGTCAGACTGATTTTCAGAGTGGTTGTACCAGCTTACAATCCCACAAAGGAGTGTTCCTCTTTCTCCACATCCTTATCTGCATCTTCTGTCACCAGAGTTTCATTTTTAATTGAACAATTTTATTTTATATAACAAAGATAAATGTACAGATTTTAAGCATTTTTGCATAAAAGTATGTGAATACATTTTTGTCAGTGCTTGGTTTTTTTAAAGGTTTGACAGTGTGCATTAAGATCTTACTAGTTACAGTGAGCATAAAGTACATGTAAAACAAGATGTAACCTAGAATTAGTCAAAGTTTTCTTGATGTGTAAAGATTAAGCATAATGGTTTTTTCTTTTTCTTTTTTTTCTTTTCCTGAACTTCATACAGTCTGTGAGTTGTTTCTGGGGTGTTCAGAGCTTTCTGAAGTTAATATTTAATTATCAGTGACTGCATATTATGTCTGTTCTTTTGTGACTAGGTAATCTCACCCAAGATGATATTCTCTAGATGCATCCATTTTCTTAAGAATTTCATAAAGTCATTGTTTCTGATAGCTGAGTAGTACTCCATTGTGTAAATATATCACAATTTTTGTATCCATTCATCTACTGAAGGACATCTGGGTTCTTTCCAGCTTCTGGCTATTATAAATAGGGCTGCTATGAACATTGTGGTGCATGTGTCTTTGTTGTATGTTGGAGCTTCTCTGGGGTCTATGCCCAGAAGTGGAATAACTGGGTCTTCAGGTAGTACTATGTCCAATTTTCTGAGGAATTGTCAGACTGATTTCCAGAGTGGTTGTACCAGTTTACAACCCCACCAACAGTGGAGAAGTCTTCCTCCTTCTCCACATCCTCGCCAGCATCTGCTGTCATCTGAATTTTTTGATCTTAGCCAATTTGAATGGTGTGAGGTGGAATCTTAGGGTTGTTTTGATTTGCATTTCCCTGATGGCTAATGATGTCAAGCACATCCTTAGATGCTTCTCAGCCATTTGATATTTCTCAATTGAAAACTTTTTGTTTAGCTCTGTACTCCATTTTTTAATAGGGTTGTTTGATTCTCTGGTGTCTAGCTTCTTGAGTTCTTTGTATACCTTGGATATTAGGCCTCTATCTGATGTGGTGTTGGTAAAGATCTTTGCCCACTCTGTTGGCTGCCCTTTTGTTTTCTTGACAGTGTCTTTAACCTTACAGAAACTTTGCAATCTCATTAAGTCCCATTTGTCAATATGTGACCTTAGAGCATGAGCCATTGGTGTTCTGTTCAGGAAATTTTCTCCTGTGCCTACGTGTTCTAAGGTTTTCCCTACTTTCTCATCTAATAGTTTCAGTGTACCTGGTTTAATGTGGAGATCTTTGATCCACTTGCACTGAGCTTTGTACAAGGAGATAAGAAAGGGTCTATTTTCATTCTAATGCATGCTGAGTGCCAGTTGGACCAACACCATTTGTTGAATAGGCTGTCTTTTTTCTATTCAATATTTACAGCTCCTTTGTCAAAAATCAAGTGACCGTATGTGTGAGGGCTCATTTCTGGCTCTTCTAATCTATTTCTTTTATCCACATGCCTATCTCTGTACCAGTATCATGCAGTTTTTAGCACAATTGCCTTGTAATATAGCTTGAGGTCAGGGATAGTGATTCCCGCAGATGTTGTCTTGTTGTTGAGGATGGATTTCACTATTCTAGATCTTTTGTTATTCCAGATGAAATTGCACATTGCTTTTTCCAACTCTATGAAGAACTGTGTTGGAATTTTGATGGGGATTGCATTGAATCTGTAGATTGCTTTTGGTAGGATGGCCATTTTTAAAATATTGATCCTTCCAATCCATGAGCATAAGAGATCTTTCTGTTTCTGAAATCTTCCTCGATTTCCTTCTTTAGTGGTTTGAAGTTCTTGTCATACAGGTCTTTCACTTGCTTAGAGTCACACCAAGGTATTTCATAGTTTTTATGACTATTATGAAGGGTATCTTTCCCCTAATTTCTTTCTCCACATGTTTGTCCTTTGCGTAGAGAAAGGCTGCTGATTTGTTTGAGTTAATTTTATATCCAGCCACTTTGCTGAACTTGTTTATCAGCTGTACAAGTTCTCTGATAGGATTTTTGGGGTCACTTAATTACACTATCATGTCATTTGCAAACAGGGACGTATTTACTTCTCCCTTTCCATTTTGTATCCCTTTGCTTTCCTTTTGCTGTCTAATTGCTCCGACCAGGACTTCCAACTTCCAGTACTATGTTGAATAGGTAGGGAGTGATTGGGCAGCCTTGTCGAGTCCCTAATTTTAGTGGGATTGCTTCAAGTTTCCCACCGTTAAGTTTGATGTTGGCTGTTGGTTTTCTGTACATTGCTTTTATTATGTTTAGGTATGGGCCTTGGATTCCTGTTCTTTCCAAGACTTTTCACATGAAAGGGTGTTGAGTTTTTTCAAATGCTTTCTCAGCATCTAGTGAGATGACCGTGTGGTTTTTTTCTTTGATTTTGTTAATATGATGGATTATATTGATGGATTTCTGTATATTAAACCATCCCTGCATCCCAGGGATGAAGCCTACTTGATCATGTTGAATGATGATTTTGATGTGTTCTTGGATTTGGTTTGCAAGGATTTTGATGGGTATTTTTGCATCAATGTTCATAAGTGAGATTGGTCTGAAGTTCTCTTTCTTTGTAGAGTCTTTGTGTGGTTTAGGTACGAGGGTTATTGTAGACTCAATTTTGTGGAATGTTTTTTAGAGTATTGGTATTTGATTGTGAATAAATATCTGATAAAATTCTGCACTGAACCTGTCTGGACCAGGGCTTTATTTGGTTGGGAGGCTTTTGATGACTGCTTCTATTTCTTTAGGTGTTATGGGATTATTTAGATAGTTTACCTGGTCCTGGTTTAACTTTAGTATCTGGTATTTGTCTAGAAATTCATCCATTTCCTCCAGATTTTCCAGCTTTGTTGAGTATAGTCTTTTATAGTAAGATCTGATGATTTCTTAAATTTTCTCAGTTTCAGTTATTATGTCTCCATTTTCATTTCTGATTTTGATAATTTGGATACTCTCTCTTTGCTCTCTAGTTAGTATGGTTAAGGGTTTATCAATCTTGTTAATTTTCTCAAAGAACCAGCTCTTGGTTTTGTTGATTCTTTGAATGGTTCTTTTTGTTTCTATTTGGTATATTTCTTTCCTAAGTTTGATTATTTCTTGCCGTCTACTTCTCTTGGGTCTATCTGCTTTCTTTTGTTCTTGAGCTTTCAACTGTGCTGTCAAGTTGCTAGTGTATGCTCTCTCCAGTTTCTTTTTGGAAGCGCTCAGGGCTATGAGTTTTCCTCTCAGTACTGCTTTCATTGCATCCCATAGGTTTGGGTATGTTGTGTGTTTGTTTTCATTGAATTCTAGAAAATGCTTAATTTCTTTCTTTATTTCTTCTTTGACCCTGCTATCGTTTAATAGAGCATTGTTTAGTTTTCATGTGGATATGGGCTTTTTGTTGTCTTTGTTGTTATTGAAGACCAATCTTAGACCATGGTGATCTGAAAAGATGAATGGGAGTATTTCAATCTTCTTATATCTGTTGAGGCTCATTTTGTGATCAATTATGTGGTCAATTTTTGAGAAGGTGCCATGAGGTGCTGAGAAGAAGGTGTATTCTTTTGTTTTAGGATGATATATTCTATAGACAGCTATTAATTCTAGTTGTTTCATAACCTCTGTTAGTTTCACTGTGTCCTTGTTCAGTTTCTGTTCTCATGATCTGTCCATTGGTGAGAGTGGGGTATTCAGGTCTCCCAATATTATTGTGTGGGGTGCAATATATTTTTTGAGCTTTAGTAGGACTTCTTTTATGAATATGGGTGCTCTTTTATTTGGAGCATATATGTTAAGGATTGAGTGTTCCTTCTGAAAAATTTTCTTTGTAATAAGTAAAAAGTGTCCTTCCTTATCTTTTTTGGTAACTTTTGGTGGAAAATCTACTTTATCCACTATTAGTATGGCCACTGTAGCTTGCTTCAAGGGGCCGCTTGCTTGGAAGGTTTTTTTCCCCAACCTTTTATTCTGAGATAGTGTCTGTCTTTGTCTCTGAGATGAGTTTTCTGTATGCAGCAAAATGTTGGATTGTATTTATGTATCTAGTTTGACAGCCTATATCTTTTTATTGGGGAATTGAGTCCATTTATGTTAGCAGATATCAAGGAATAGTGTTTGCTGTTTCCTATTATTGCTTTTGGAGATAGAATTGTGCCTGTGTGTCTTTCTTCTTTTGGATTTCTTGCTTAGGAGTTTTCTTGTTTTACTAGGATGAAGTTCCCCTCCTTATATTGGGTTTTCTTCCTATAATTCATTGTAGTCCTGGGTTTGTGGTCAGATACTGTGTAAATTTAGTTTTGTCTTGTAATATCTTGTTTTCTCCATCTATGGTGATTGAGAGCTTTGCTGGGTATAGCAGCTTGGGCTGACACTTGTGCTCTCTTAGGGTCTGCATGATGTCTGTCCAGGATGTTCTAGCTTTCATAGTCTCTGTTAAGAAATCAGGTGTGATTCTGATTGGTCTGCCTTTATATGTTACATGACCTTTTCCCCTTACTGCTTTTAGTATTCTTTCTTTGCTTTGGGCACTTGGTGTTTTGATTATTAGGTGTCAGGAGGAATTTTTTTTCTGGTCCACTCTATTCGGAGTTCTGTAGGCTTCTTTTATGCTCATGGTCATTTCATTCTTGAGGGTAGGGAAGTTTTCTTCTACGATTTTGTTGAAATATTTACTGTGCCTCTTAGTTGATATATTTCTCCCTCTTCTATTCCTATTATCCTTAGGTTTGGTCTTCTCATTGTGTCCTGGATCTCCTGGACATTTTGGATTAGGAGCTTTTTGGTTTTTGCATCTTCACTGACTGTTTTGTCTATGTTTTCAATGTTGACTTCGGCCCCTGAGATTCTCTCTTCCATCTCTTGTATTCTGTTGGAAATGCTTGCATCTGTTACTCCTGATTTCTCTTTTAGGTTTTCTACCTTTAGGGTTGTCTCTTTTAGTGTCTTCTTTATTGTGTCTATTTCCGTTTTAAATTCCTTCTTCCATTCCTTCATCTCTTTGGTTCTGTTTTCCTCTAGTTCTTTGAGTGTTTTTCTTGTTTCCTCTTTTAACTTTCTAATTCTTTATGCTTTTCCTCCCATTCTTGTTTATGGATCTCTATCATCATCTTGAGGTATGATTTTAGGTCTGAGTCTTCTTTTTTGGAGTGTGTAGCATTCGGCTATTTGCTGTGGTGTGAGAGCTGGGTTCTGGTGTTGCCAGGTTGTCTTGGTTTCCCTGAGGTAAGTTCTTTCACTTTCTTCTTGCCAACTTGTCTGTGATTATATGTGGTCTTGCTATAAGTGATTGGTTCTCGTCTCTCCCTTGTACCTGGCCTGAGTCCCTGCATCTTTGCTGTTCTTGGTGGTAGATGGCCTGTGCGCATGTTCTGCACTCATGGGCTGCCGTGTGGAAACAAACACCCTAAGGCAGGATTCCTGCTCCCCTGAACCAATGGGGGGGGGGGCGGAGGCGCACGTTCTGCATGCTTGGCACAGACCTCTCTGTTCCCTGGCTACTCGGAGCATGGTCTCACCAGGCCTGTGTCCCTGGATCTCTGCTGTTCCTGGTGGCATATGGCCTGAGCGCCTGTTCTGCACGCATGGTCTGCCGGCTGGAAACACACACCCCAAAGCAGGGTTCCTGCTTCCCTGCACCAATGTGGGGGGCACACTTTCCACATGCTAGGCAGAGACCTCTGTGCTCCCTGACTGCTCTGCATGCATAGGCCGATGCTGGAAATAGACACCCCAAAGCAGGGTACCTGCTTCCCTGAACCAACCAGTGGAGGCACACTTTCTGCATGCTGGGCACAGACATTTCTCTTCCCTGTCTACTCAGAGCACTGTCTCACCAGGCCTGTGTCCCTGGATCTCCAGTCACCTGAGTTTTTTATCTTAGCCATTTTGACTGGTTTAAAGTGAAATCTCAGGGTTGTTTTGATTTGAATTTCCCTGATGACTAAGGATGTTGAGCATTTCTTTTGGTGCTTCTCTGCCATTTGGTATTTCTCAGTTGAGAATTCTTTATTTAGCTCTGCACTCCATTTTTTTTTTTTAAATAGAATTATTTGATCCTCTGGAGTCTAAGTTCTTGAGTTTTTTGTGTATATTGGATATTAGCCCTCTATCAGATGTCAGATTGGCAAAGATATTTTCTCAATCTGTTGGTTGCCATTTTGTCCTTTTGACAGTGTCCTTTGCCTTACAGAAGCTTTGCAATTTCACGTGGTCCCATTTGTTGATTCTTGATCTTAGAGCATATGCCATTGGTGTTTTGTTCAGGTTGTTTTCCCTGTGCCTATGTGTTCTAAGCTCTTCCCCACTTTGTCTTCTATTACTTTCAGTGTACCTGGAGGTCTTTGATCTACTTGGAGTTAAGCTTTGTACAAGGAGATAAGAAAGGATCGATGTGCATTCTTTTGAATCCATGCTGACTGCCAGTTAAACCAGCACCATTTGTTGAAGATGTCCCTTTTCCATTGAATGTTTTTAGCTCCTTTGTCAAAAGTCAAGTGACCATAGTTGTGTGGGTTCATTTCTGGGTCTTCAGTTCTATTCCACTGATCTACCTGTCTGTCTCTGTACCAGTACCATGCTTTTTTCCCCCCACAAGCGATAAATATAACTTTATTTTAAATAAACATTTGTACTCTGTCCATAGCCCCAGCAGAAGAGGGGCTCAGTCATCAGCTGTCTTGTTCACGTCAAAGCTGCCACAGGGTCCCCGCAGCAGCTCTGTCAGCAGTGCAAAGCAGCTAGCTTGCTGTGGAGGCCCCGCTCCTCCATTCGTCCTAGGGCTCGCCGAAACTCCCTTAGCAACCACACAGTTCGTGAATCCCTTTCCAGCCGCAGCAGGCCACTGTCACTCAACGAGATGGTGGCCCGCCGTCTGTCATCTCAAATGTGCACATCCCCATCTGTTAGGAGCAACACAGCTAGTGGGTGCACTTGGGGGGAATGACGGCCATGAAATACATTAGCCATGTGCTCTGTAACCGGGTGGCCTCCCTGTTAATGGTTGACTTCTGCAGCAAGATGTTGCCAGATTTGGTCCTGTAAGTGACGCTGTTGGGTTTGAACTTGCCTTGCCGAGTAACCTTACCTTGCCTCACCATCGTCACGCTCTTCACCAGCTCCTCTTCCTCACTGTACTCACTGCACTGAGCAGAGGGCAGTGTGCAGTCAGAGGGCTTTCCCACTAGGAAAGCCTCAGAAATATTCTCTGAAAACTGCTTGATGAGCCCGTGGATGAAGCGCAAGCTGGGGGCATACAGAAGCTTTTCTTCCAGGTAGTTTTCCCTGCAGGTATGGTCCGGCCAGCACAGTTCCTCCTCCTAGCCAGCCATAGCCTGCACAAAGGCCAAATGGTCACTACCACTGTCATGGCTCAGCAATGCCTTCACCTTGTCTACCTCTGCCCTGTTCTGCAAACTGCTGTTGAAGGGGTCCTGGGTAAGGCAGGAAACAACCACCAGCAGTGGGTGCAGCCAACACTATGGCCTTGGCCAGTCGGGGGTCAATAGAGATGTGGGCCAGGCGCTGCCCCAAGGTGGTCAGGTACTCCTGCTGGTCCAGCACCCCAATCTCCTGGAGCAGTATCACGGCCTCATCCCCTGCCTTGATATTTGGGTTGTCCACAGCCTTAGAGAAGAACTCCACTGCCTTCTTCTCAGGCATGTAGATTTTGGCTTGCACCACCAGGCTCTCAAGAGGTGTGTGCAGGATCTCTGGCACTTGAAAAGGAACCATTTTATCCAGCAGGCTCCTCGGGAACAAGTGGTAGGCAAACCCTGACTGACAGTGGCCTGACCTGCCCTGGAGCTGAATCACATTTGCTCTTGTCACCCACACGGTCTCCAGGCAGGACACCTTGGTCTTCAGGTCATAGCGTTCCTCCTTGTGCAGAACGCTGTTCACGACAGGCACGATTTGTCGTTAACTGTGATGGAGGTTTCAGCAATGTTGGTGGCCAATACAATCTTGTGCACCCCAAGTGGAGGCTGTTGGAACATGGCCTTCTTGTCCATCTTGGGGATATTGGAGTGCACTGGTAAGATGAGGTACTTGCTTTCATGCATGCCCAGGGCCTCCTGGAGCCATTGTGGTACTCCTTTGATTTCTTGCCAGCCAGGCAGAAAGCACAGGATCCCACCTGGTTCCCCACGGGCATCGACGTGCAGAACCAGATCAGTCACAAGGTCCAAACCAAGTGCACATTCATCTTCAGACGTGTGGTGCCAACGCCGGTGTGGGTACTGATGTCTACCCAGCTTGGCCAACATGTCCTCTAGGTAGTGTTCCTTGACAGGATACGTGAAGCCAGGTACCTTGATAACAGGGCAGCCCCCAAAGTATGGGAAAAGCGCTCATTATCTCCGGTAGCACTCGATAGTATCAGCCGCAGGGCTGGGCTGAGCCGCTGCAGGCCCTTGAGCAGAATCAGCAGGAAGTCTGTGTTCATATCCCGCTCATGGACCTCATCCACAATGACGCGGCTCACACCCTCCAGGCGGGGGTTGCTCTGCAGCTTCCGAATCAGGATACCCACAGTGAAGAAGAGCAGCACCCCACCCCGGGCTGGGGGCTTGCGTTCCAAGTGTACCTGGAAGCCCACATTCCGGCGAAAGGAGGGGCCTAGTTCATGGCTGACCCGCCACAGACACGGCTGAGATTCGGCGAGGTTGTGTGATGATCACATTGCAGCGGGCGCCTCGACCCTCAGTAACATAGTGCTCCAATAGCAGCTGAGAGATACGTGTGGTCTTCCCACCGTCTGTCTCCAGAGATTGAACCACACTGGGATTGGCCCTCTCCTCCGCCACAGCTCTAGCAGGCTCTGGCTCAGGCGCACCTCCTCCGTTTCTGACAGGGGCATGTTTGGCTTGCCTGTGACAGGGTCACTCAAGGGCCCCAAGTCCTTGCCTAAGGGCAAGATGTCATCACTCTGCAGCTGGAGTTCTGGGGGAAATCCATGAAGTGTCCACCGGGCAAAGACTCAGGAAGGCCTCTGTTTTTCAAAGGATGGGCTCAGGCACCTGAATGGTACATGGCCGGCGCTGGGTCTCCCCCAACTCACGCAAGGAGGCCAGGTTGTACATGGCGTGGGTAAGCCGCTCATTGTTCCTGTCCACAAGGCCCAGACTCTTCAGTTTCTTGCAAGCCAAGGCTGCTGCCTTATTCTCCGCTCAGCTTTGCAGCAAAGATCATGGGACAAGGCCAGAGCAGACTGAGTGCAGCCAGCTTGCTCTTGGTACCCACAGTATGGAACTGCACGAGGTTCTTGGCTGTGGAGGAGGACGCTGCAATCTGAATCACTTTGGCCAGAAGGTTCTTGGGAAGTGGAAACTGGGTCAGAGCTCTAATACCACTGTCATCATCTGTCATGTCAAAGGAGCCCCCCCCCCCCCCCGAGTCCCTGAGTAGGGTGTGGGAGTCTTGCTGGGTCATGGACAGAAACTCCGTCACATCAATGGTCCCCTCTTCTAGCTCTTTCTCCTCATCTTCCTCTTCCTCTCGGCCTAAGGCTCGGGATAGTCCTCCAGGACCCCCTGGCCGAATGTTCTCAGGATTCAGCTGCCTCCAGGAAGTTGGAGGCATGGTGGGTTCTGGGCGCCACCAGCTGTCAGCTGGAGACCTAAAGTGATCGGCTAGCACTCGGTATTTGGCTGCATCAAACAGCTCATTCCGTGCACCCAGCAGACCGCAGCCCTTGAATAGTTGGCAGCCTGCTGCTCAGCATCGATCTCCTTGCTCCTTCCACCTCCACGCTCTTGGACCACTTTATGTGCAGGGTGACTTTCTTTTTCTTGGGTCCATTTGTGTGCACATAGACTAGCTTGTCTTTTGGATGTGAGATGCCAAGGGCTCTTCCTATCATGCTGTTGAGAAGGTTTTTAGGCTGTGGAAACTCTTTTAATAAGTCCCTAGAAGCTTGAGAGATGGTCCTTCCAGGGGCAGGGTTGACACACATAGATGGAAGGCGGGATGGGGGAAGTTTGCATTGACTCTGCTGTGCTGGTTCCAATCTTTTCTGAATGAGTCTAGGCTGAACATTTCTGGCCAGGAGAGAAAGCTGGAATCCTTATAAAAGCAGTAAGGGGCTCAGATTCTGCAGACTTCTCGAACTGGAGCTGAATTATCTCCTTGTAATTCCTCATCACGAGGCTGGGCCTCTTGTTGTTACAGATGTGAAACAAGCCTTCATGCAGTTTTTATAACAATTGATCTGTAATCCAGCTTGAGGTCAGAGATGGTGATTCCCATAGAAGTTATTTAATTGTTGAGAGTAGTTTTTGCTTTCCTGGGTGTTTTGTTGTTCCAAATGAATTTGCAAATTGCTCATTGTAACTCTGAAGAATTGAGTTGGACTTTTGATGGGATTGCAATGAATCTATAGATTGCTTTTGGCAAGATGGCCATTCTTACTATATTAATTCTGCCAATCCATGAGCATGAGAGATTTTTCCATCTTTTGAGATCTTCTTCAGTTTCTTCAGAGACTTGAAATTATTGTAATACAGATCCTTCACTTGCTTAGTTAGGGTCACACCAAGGTGTTTCATATTGTTTGTGACTACTGTGAAGGGTATTGTTTCCCAAATTCCATTTTCGGCATGTTTATCCTTTGAGTAGAAGAAGGCTACTGATTTGTTTGAATTAATTTTATGTCCACCAACTTTGCTGAAGTTGTTTATCAGCTGTAGGATTTCTCTGGTGGAAATTTTTTGGTTTACTGAAATATACTATCTTATCATCTGCAAATAGTGACATTTGACTTCTTCCTTTCCAATTTGTATCCCTTTGACTTCCTTTTGTTGTCTAATTGCCCTAGTCAGGACTTCCAGTACTATGTTGAATAGGTAGGGGGAGAGTGGGCAGCCTTGTCGAGTCCCTGATTTTAGTGGGATTGCTTCAAGTTTCCCACTGTTAAGTTTGATGTTGGCTGTTGGTTTGCTGTATATTGCTTTTATTATGTTTAGGGATGAGCCTTGGATTCCTGATCTATCCAGTACTTCAACATGAAATGGTGTTAAATTTTGTCAAATGCTTTCTCAGCATCTAGTGAGATTATCGTGTTTTATTTTTTCTCTAAGTTTGTTGATATAGTGAATTATGCTGATGGATTTCCGTATATAGAATCATTTTTGCATCCCTGGGATGAAGCCTACTGGATCATGGTGAATGATCATTTTCATGTGTCCTTGGATTTGGTTTGAAAGAATTTTATTGAGTATTTTAGCAATGATGTTTATGAGGGAATTTGATTTGACATGTTCTTTTGTTGTAGTGACTTCATGTGGTTTAGGTATGAGAGAAATTGTGTCTTCAAAGAATTAATTGGGTAGTGTTTCTTCTGTTTCTATTTTGTGGATGAGTATTGACATTAGGTCTTCTATGAAGATCTGGTAGATTTCAGCACTGAACTTTTCTGGTCCTGTGCTCATTTTGATTGACTTTGATGACTGTCTCTATTTATTTAAAGGTTGTTGGACTGTTTAAATGGTTTATCTGATCTTTATTTAACTTTTCTACCTGGTATCTGCCTACAAAATAATCCATTTCACTCAGATTTTCCAGTTTTGTTGAGTATAGGCTTTGGTAGTAGGATCTAATTATCTCTCGAATTTCCTCAGTTTCTGTTGTTATTTCTCCCCTTTCCTTTCTGATTTTGTTAATTTTGGATACTTTTTGTGTGCCCTCTAGTTGGTCTGGCTAAGCATTTGTCAATTGTGTGGATTTTCTCAAAGAACCAGCTCTTGTTATTGTTGATTCTTCGTATAGTTATTTTTTTTTCTACTTGGTTAATTTCAAATCTGAGTTTGATTATTTCCTGCCATCTACTCCACTTGGGTGCATTTTATTCTTTTTGTTCTAGAGCTTTCAGGTGTGCTGCCAAGGTGTTAGTATATATTCTCTCCAGTTTCTTTTTTGGAGGCACTCAGAGGTATGAGTTTTCCTCTTAGCACTTATTTCATTGTGTTTCAAAAGTTATGGTATGTTGTGCCATTATTTTCATTTGAATTCTGAAAAGTCTTTAATTTCTCTCTCTCTCTCTTTCGTTCTTTCTTTCTTTCTTTCTTTCTTTCTTTCTTTCTTTCTTTCTTTCTTTTTTTCTTTCTTCACCATGTTACCATTGAGTAGATCATTGTTCAGCTTCCATGTGTATGTGGACTTTTTGTTGTTATTTAAGACCAGCCTTTGTCCATGGTGATCTGATAAGATGCCTGGAATCATTTCAGTCTTATTGTATCTGTTGAGGCCTATTTTGTGACCGATTATATGGGTAGTTTTGGAGAAGGTACCATGAGGTTCTGAGAAGATTGTATATTCTTTTTTTTAAGGATAAAATATTATATTGATGTCTGTTACATCCATTTGGTTCAAAACTTCTGTTAGTTTCACTATGTCATTGTTCAATTTCTGCTTCCATGATCTATTCATTGGTGAAAGTGGGGTGTTGAAGTCTCCCACTATTATTCTTTGCAGTGCAATTTATGATTTGAGCTTTAGTAAAGTTTCTTTTGTAAATGTGGGTGCCCTGGCATTTGGAGCATAGCTGTTCAGGAGTGATAGTTTGTCTTGGTAGATTTTTTTCTTTTGATGAGTAAAAAGTATCCTTCCTTATTTTTTTTGATAACTTTTTGTTGAAATTCTATTTTATTCAATATTAGAATGGCTACACCTTCTTGTTTCTTAAGACCATTTTCTTGGAATTTATTTTTCCAGCCTTTTACTCTGAGGTGGCATTTGTCTTTGTTGCTAAGATAAGTTTCCTGTATGCAGCAAAATGCTGGATCCTGTTTATGTATCCAGTCTGATAGTCTATTTCTTTTTATTGGGGAATTGAGTCTATTGATGTTAAGAGATATCCAGGAATAGTGAATGATTTTTGCTGTTAATTTTATTATTTGAGGTAGAATTATATTTGTGTGGGTATCTTCTTTTGGTTTTATTAAAAGAAGACTACTTTCTTGCTCTTCCTAGGGTGAAGTTTCCCTCTTTGTGGTGGTTTTTCATCTATTATCCTTTGTTTGACTTGATTTGTGGACAGATATTGACCTTTTTTGTTTATTGCTTTTATTCTTTATTTTGAAGATTTTGTGTTTTGACTATTATGTGTTGGGAGGAGTTTCTTTTCTGTCCAATCTATTTGGAATTCTGTAGGCTTCTCTTACATTCGTGGGCATCTTTTTCATTAGGTTACAGAAGTTTTCTTCTATGATTTTTGTTGAGGATATTTTGTGTGCCTTTTAGTTGGAAGTCTTTGCTCTCTTCTACACCTACTATCCTTAGGTTTTGTCCTCTCATTGTGTCCAGAATTTCATGTTTTGGGTTAGAAGCTTTATGGTTTTTTTTAATTTGTTTTTTTTTTTTGCATTTTCTCTGACTGTTGGATTAATGTTTCTTAGTTGTCTTCTGTCCCTGAGATTCTCATTTTTATTTCTTGTATTCTGTTAGTGATGCTTGTGTCTATGACTCCTGATCTCTTTTTTAGGTTTTTCTATTTCCAGGGTTGTCTCCTTTTGTGAGTTCTTTATTGTTTCTATTTTCATTTTTAGATTCTGGATGATTTTATTCAATTACTCCACCTGTTTGCTTGTGTATTTTCCTGTAATTCTCTAAAATATTTTTGTGTTTTTTGTGTTTTCACTATAAGGGCTTCTACTTGTTTACCTGTGTTCTCCTTTGTTCCCTTAAGGGAGTTATAATCATGCTTCTTGAAACCCTTTATCATCCTTACGTGGTATGATGATTTTTAAGTCCAAGTCTTGTTTTTCTGCTGTGTTGTGATGTCTAGTACATGCTGTGGTGAGAGAACTGGGTTCTGATGTTGCCCGGTTGTCTTGGTTTCTGTTTCTTAGGTTCTTGAGCCTGCCTCTTGCCATTTTGTTATCTGTGGTGCTTGATGATCCTGTTGTTTAAGCCATGAGAGTCACGTGGTAGAAGAAAATATGCCCCTACAGATTGTTTTGTTGACCTTGACAATATAGTATGGCGTGTATGCACATATGCACCTCTCTTCCACCTCTGCCCTTAAAATAGTAAGTAAGTGCTTTTAACAATGAAATGCAAGTTCTTTGCTTATATTGGAAATTGTAGGGTGGTCAGACATGGTACTTGAGAGAGGTGCATTTTTTCTTTTTTTTCTATGAAACATGAAGGCTTTATGATGTTAAGCTTTTCCACTCATTAATGCATGGAATTTTCACAGATGAAGAAAGTCCTGAAGTGTAGTTAATGTTCCCCTGGAAAAATTGCTAACAGCAAAGAGGACTTATTAGTTTTACCCTAGAAATGCTCTTTGTTTTTTGGGTTGCATTGGTTGTTGTTTGTTTTTAAGACAAGGTTCCTTAGTATAGTCTCTGATGTCCTGGAACCAACTCTGTAAATCAAAGTAGCTTCAAACTCAAAAATCCTCCTGCTTCTTCTTCACTAGTGCTGGGATTAAAGTTGCGAACTACCACACACGGTCACCTAGAAACTTTACTATGGTTTCCCATGGTCATTAGAGAAAAATCTAACTAGTTGTTTAATTGGATAACTATCAATTAAATATTAAGGTAATACAAAATTTGGTCAGTAAAATGGCTCAGCTAAAATGCCAAGCCTGATGAAGTGAGTTCTAGTCCTGGACTCCAGATGTGGAAGAAGAAAACCAGCTTCTGCAAGTTGCTTTGTGACATGCACCTTTGCATATACACACAGAGACACACACACACAAAGTTAAAATATTTTTAAGTAAAATATACTATATCCTTTGCTTTAGTTAGCATTAGTTTTTGTGTAAATTTCAAACAGCTAAAAGTTTTACTGGATAAATGTCATATTTCTAGACTTAGGCCAGCTGAGGAAGACAAGAAATTGTGCTACTCCTTCTTCATTTAAAAATGCAGATATACTTGTTCATATGGGTTTTTTTTTTAAATTACCTTTGAAATTGATGTAGTGGCACATACTTGTAATTTCAGCATTTGGGAAGTGGGGGTAGGAAGACCACGAGTTCAAGGACATACTCAACCATAGATCAAATCTGAGGATCATCTAGAACGTGAGAGACTGTCATCAAAAATTTAATTTTGATCTTTCATACATCAGATTATCAAACTGTATCATATATATTCTTAAAAAGAATAGAATATTAAGTTGCATTGTTATATAAGCATTATCTATGTTGGTTGTTGACGTTGTTGGTGTCTTCTCAGGTTGAGCACATGTGATGATGGCTGACTCTCCTGCTAACCTTCCCCCAAAGAGGACAAATGCTTCCAAGTCTGTTTTCTCCACAGACTAAAACTAAAAGCCATCCTTAATTGTCTAGTGACAGAATATGAGTAAATGAAAAAAAGGGACAACCCACATGCTGTAGGAGAAGAGACGATGTCCAACTCTAACTACTAACATTAGACATTCCCATCAGTATCTAAAAGTCCTGTCCTCGTCTCTGTTAATCAGCTTCTAATTTTTGGAGCTCCACATGCCCTGTATTTTACTGTTTATTCTTCTCTCTTAATGGTCCCCCCGTGGATTCTTTGGTCTCCCCAAGGCTGAGCCCAGAGAGGCAATTAAAGGGAAGGTGCACAGAGACAGGCCTGTTGACATGGAGGCCCCCAGGCTTCCAGACACCCCTTACCAAGCTAATTGGAGCTAAGTACGCTGACACTAATTGACAGAGAACAAGGCAGCTTGGAAAATGAGACCCAAGGCCTTTTACCCACGGTTCTGCTTTCCTTCCACACTGATCCATTGCTCTTGCATGTGGATGAAATTCCAGGCTCCTGTTCATGAATATTTTTTTTCTCTTATCTTCCCACAAACTCACTAGGATGTCTCTACCTGGTGGCCATAAGGAACTTTCTAAAGGAAAACTCTGAATATGCTGCTCTGTTAAACTTTTCTTTTTCTCTTCCTCTTCCTCTTTCCCCTCTTTCTTCTTCTGGTGAGAACTCTTAGGTACACCCAGAGCCACTTTACACATCATTCAATCCCTGGCTCTTTTCAGCTTTTTAGCCACAGCATCCTCTTGTGGAAAACCAAGTGAATTCACACCTCAGAACCCTTATACTTGTTCCATCATCTATCCGGAATTCCATTTTTTCTATTTCTATATGCACTAAGGCCTGACCTGAATGCCGCCTACTTAGGAATGTCTTCAGTAAGTTCCTCTCAATAGCTCACCTCCTCTATCAAAACCAAATGTTCTACCTCATTGATTTACCTCAATGGCATGTAAAAATTTATTATCCATATTAATTAGGACAATCTCCTGTGACTATCCTTGGGAATTGGCTCTAGGATACTTCTGCCTAATACCAAATTCTGAAGATATTCACATTCTTTATATAGGATGCTTTCATATGTAATAGAACCCCTGAACAATCTATGTAGCTTTCACCTATAGATTATTTGAAAAATGTAATACAATATAAACATTCTACAAATAGTTATTATCCTATATTATTTAGGCAATAACCAGAAAACAGTACAGAAGCCATTTTTAAATATGTTCAGAGCCAGTGAGATAATTTGGTGGTTAAAAGTGATGGTCACCAAACTTAACGACCTGGGTTAATTTCCTGGATACAACATGTTGGAAGGAGAGAATTGATTTTAAATTCTTCCTCTACATGTTCATAAATATACAGCACATACATATATTATACATGTATAAATAATTACATGTAGTTGTTTAATATATTTAATCTGGATTTGGTTAAGTCTAAGGATACAGAGCCAATGTAAGTAAAGGTCTGACTACATAGTTGTTATAAATATATACTAACATTTGTATGATACATATAACAATATGTAACTTATACTTGATATCTCTCTACATATGTCAAATGTAGGTAATATATGCATGTATCACACACATACACACACACACACACACACACACACACACACACACACACAATTTCCTGTCAAGTGTAACCAATGAGATTGCTGTTCTTTTTGATCAGGTTTATTATTTTTTTAATAAAAATATAATTTCATTATTTTTAAGAGCTCAAATTCATTTTTAAGTGTGTGTGTGTGCATACATGCATGTCTGCTTATGAGTGTATATGTATGCAGGCTTATGCATATAACTTAGGGCCTCCAGTCCCCAGACGAGGGTGGGTTCCTGGTAACTATAGCTAGAGGTGTTTGTGAGCTGCCCGATGTGGATGCTGGAAATTGAACTTAGGTCCTCTGCAATAACAGCATGTGTCCTTAACCACTGATCTCTCTCTGTCTCTCTGTCTCTCTGTCTCTCTGTCTCTCTGTCTCTCTGTATCTCTGGCTCTCTGGCTCTCTCTCTCTCTCTCTACTGATTTAATATTTTAACTTTAGCAGTAGGAAATTGTCTAATACACAGCAAGAGCTCAATACATTTTGTTGAGTAGATACAGCCAGTCATGCCATCTGCTGTATTTTCCTTGCTCATGTACAGAACCAGTGGAGAGAAGGGGCTGTTCAGTGAGTTGTAAAATACCAAGCAACATTCCTGCCTTTGTTCTATCAATTGTTGTTTCACAGACTCCTTGACTTCCATCATAGAATTCAAATTAACTACCAACATTTCCAAATGCCCCATAGGGGTGGAAGACCCACAGTGGTCTGAGAAGCTGAGATATAGGAATTAGTGACCCTCAAATCACTGCATCCTTGCCTTTATTTGTAGCTGTGAAACTTTGTCCACATGGTGGTCAGTTTTAGGTGGCAACTTTCTTAAATCATGAATGAAAGGGGTGGTTCTTATGCTAAGATCCTGTTCCCCAATTTGTTGGTAAAGAAATCCAGAGGCCAATTCCTGGGAAGAAGATACAGATGGGACTTCTGGGTCCCAGGAGAACAAGGTAAACATGAGAAAAGAGAAAGGAGTTTCTGCCATGCTTTGGAGAAAGAACAACACAGCCACCATATGAGGTCTCGAGGGATGGTGGTGCTGTGGGTGGAGAGTTTGTGTGGGAGCTGGGGTCTATAGTCACTACTATATAGGCATATGGACAGGGATGTTTGACAGGGTCTAGGTGTGACTACCCACTGAAGTGTAAGGCAGGTAGAGAGATGAAGATAATAAAATGATGAGGGCATACTTTTCCAAGGAAGGAGATATCAAAGCCCAGCAATTGTACCAAGAAGGCAAGTTCTAAAGGAACAAACTGTGTGTGTGCTTTTGTCTGAGGATTCAAGGGATTCCAGGTGGGGGATGGTAGCACGGTCACCTCCCAGAGCAAAAGGCAGTAGCATAAAACTATACACAGCACGTGAACTATTCATATACTTGATTAAGAATTATTTCTAGCTATATCTAAGATAGTATTTCTTGAAGACAGCATTTAATTGCATTTTGGTTTTAATGTGAATTTTTTTTCCCAAAGGCACATGTATTTGAACACTTTGTCAACACCTAACAGAACTGTTTGCTAAAGTTGTAATGTTCTTAGTAGGTGGAGCCCAATTAGAGGAAGTGAGTCACTTGGGGGTTGACCTTGAGGTTTATAGCCTAGCTCCACTTCATATTTACTCCTTGCTTCCTGATTGTCAAACAACGGCCATATTCCTGTCAGCATGCCTTCCCGCCACAGCTTCTTCAGCAAGGTGCAATGTATCCCTTTGAAATCTAAGCCTTCCCTCTTCAATTTGGTGTTTTGATCAGTTGTTTTATTATAACGATGATTAAAGTAACCACTAGTAATTAAAGTTAATGCAAATTATAAAATAGGTAACACTCTCAATTGTGGTGCATTTAAGTACAGTCTCTTGTGTTGAGAGACTGACAAGAAGGTGAAATAGTGGTTATAAAGTATTATATGCTTACCCGCATAAGCTAGAGCCTTGTTTTTCTGCTCTTAGCCCTAAGAAATCCAGTTTAAAGTCTGAACTACTAGACCACTGGTCCCTGAACATTTGAATTATAATGATGATTACTTGAGATTAGGTTTGCTATGTGGAGCTTTTGGGGACACTTGACAAGAATTTGAAATTTGGCCAGTACAAGGAAGCTGGCTTCAGGCAGGAATCTGACAATAAGCCAGGACAGAGAAGTAAGCCAAGGCAGAAATCTGATTTTAGATTAAAACAAAGATGTAAGCTTCAGGCAAGAATATGACTTTGGACTAGAACTTTGAAGTAGGCTCAGATATCTTTGTCATTCTGATGAGCCCTTAGGAACAGTGATTAAGGGACTTTGTTTATTGCCTTGCTTGTTTCTTGACTATTGTGTTTATTGTCTTGCTCGTTCCCTTAACCTAGAACTGACCTTATTACGTGCATGTAATTAAAATGGCATAAAAGCAGAATAGGAAAAAATAAACCTGCCTCAGCCTCAGAACTGTCTGGGGTCATGCTACAGTGCTGTCTAATTGTCTTCTTTCTTTTTAATTCTCGATCCTGCGCTGGGGAACCTGTTGACTGACTTGGTCAGTTTGCATATAATATTTATGATATTTTACAGCTTCCATGGCATGAATGATTGCATGAACCAATATCAAATAATAAAATCTCTTCACCTAGGCATCTATGAACCACCTACTTTTCTTTTGGCGATATTTCCCTTATTCCTGGTTCTTATTTTATCTGGAGCCTTAATACTTCTCTGTGTGTTTACTAAACTTTAGGAGAATATCAGAAATACAATAGTTCCTTTCTTGTACTGCTTAGTATGAAGTTTTACAAATGATTGTTAAAGCTGGTACTTCTCAGATTTTTATTTAAAAACAATTTTTCTTTGTTTATTTTCTATATCTGTCCAAATGCAAATGTGCCATGGAACACATATGGAAGTCATCGAAACTTTGGGGCATGTGTTTCCCAGAGATAAAACTTAAGTTGTCAGTCTTGGTGACAAGTGTCTTTACTCACTGAGTTATATTGTTGGCCCCTTTATGAGTGTTTTCTGTGTGCCAGATGCTATCAACTATATCTTACAGGAGATGTGCTGATGCTTAATTATGGGAACTATCATGAAAGTTATAAACACTATTATTATATCCATTTCAATGCTAGGAGACCAAGTCTAATAAAGGACAATTCACCCAAGGAAATTTTATTTTTATCATTTAACCAGTGCACAGCCATTTCTACAAGTCATTACTTCTCTTTGCAAACAAGGTGCCACATTTATCACTTTTCATGATATGCTGCCATATGGCAATTCTTAGAGGCTAAGCACCATAGAAAGTAGGCAAAAA
This sequence comes from Micromys minutus, assembly GCF_963924665.1. Classification (NCBI taxonomy): domain Eukaryota; kingdom Metazoa; phylum Chordata; class Mammalia; order Rodentia; family Muridae; genus Micromys; species Micromys minutus. Next base: position 3,872,485 of record NC_137957.1, read on the forward strand.
GGATTCTGGAGGAAGAGACTGACTCTCATTGGAGTAGTGTTGATAGTTATTTCTATGTCTCTTCCCAGGCTTTTGTCTAGGGCCCTGTAGAATCTCTCACACTAAGTGCCAAGACATATGCATTAAAGTTTCTGTTCTTTAATTGTACAGTGCTTGTCTCACATTGGTCTGATGCAAATTTAAATAAAACTTGCAGTATGACACTATTTTTGAGTGAGTGTGTTACTGTGTGTGTGTGTGTGTGTGTGTACGTACCCGTGCGTGCATGTGTGTTAAGCACCATTCAGTGGTTTTCACAGACATTGCCTCACTGTGTTCTTAGAATCTGTTTTAGAAATCAGATAATTCTTACAGGACATGCCCATGCACAGGATGAGAAAACTGATTTTTATATATTTGATAGACAGTTACAACAGTCCTGGAGAGTGTTTTCAATTGAATGGACAAAAAATGTTCTACATTATTAGAATTACATTCCTAGTGTTCCAAAACAATTTATCCAACAAATATTTGGAAACCTATCATGTGCTACCATAAAGCAATGGACCAAATATACAAGTCCCTGTACTCTAGTGGCAAGAAAAATGCAATTTCTAGCAAACATGGAGAAGCTACATGACAATGTATACTTAGAGGAAAGTAAACACCAAGAGAAAGAGTACATAACCAGAACTACTGTTGAGTGGAGTGTGTGGCTGAGGGGGGTGTGTCTAGAAAAGGGCTGTCATATGCTCTCAGAAAATAGTGAAGCCTGGTGGACACACTTTGAAATGAAATACAGTCTTGACTTGCAGATAGGTGGCATCCAAGGTAAAGGAAAGGAGTTAGAATGTTCCAAAGTAGAGCTGGATTCATATTTTCTCAGATGTGATGAGGGGTCATGACAATAATAAGAATATTCAAGAGTCTAAGGAGAAAGCTCAGCAGTTAAAACATTAGTCATAAAAACATGAGAACTGTAAGTTGACATCTGGAAACCCACATACATTTTTGATGAGATGAGGGTGGTAGCCTAGATTAATTCTAGTACTATAAAATTAATACACAGAATCACCAGAACAAGATGACAAGTGAGACTAGCTCTATCAGGGAGCTCCAGGTCTAAACAGGCAACTCTTCCTTAGAAAAAAGTTAGATGAATGACTGAGAATGCTTCCCAATGTCAATTTGTCATCTCCAGATGTACACACACACACACACACACACACACACACACACACACACATGCATAAATGAAAAAAATATGCAGGTGCACAAGCATGCCTCATACATTAAAAAAAAGAACTTTAACAAACGAAAACAGAATATCTCCTAGCAATGGAGGGTTTAGAGCTTTCCAACTATCTCCTATAGCCAAGCAGGATTTTCAGAAGGATTGGGATATAAAACCTTTGACCTACATTTTGTGCGAAATTTGACTTAAAAGATGTGCTAGCATAAAAGTGTTTAGGATAAAAAAATGTGGGAGTAGACAACCAGTGACTGATCTGAAAGTAGCCATGAAAGGTAGTTCACTGACACTCTCTAGAGGATCAGGAACAAGAGGCTGGATAGCTCAGAGACCTAGAATAGAACCAAACACAATTGGCTAGAGGAGGAGGAAGGAGGAAGAGGGAACAAGAAGAAAAATAATAAGAACAAGAGCAAGAGCAAGAAGAATAACAAGAAGGAGGTGGAAGAGGAAGAGCAAGAATAACAAGAAGAGAAAACAAGAACAAGAACGACAAAAAAAGGAAAACATCAAAAATACTACAAGAACAAGAGCAACAAGAAGAAGAAGAAGAAGAAAAAGGATGAGAACAAGAAGACACTGAATGAAATGATAGCTAATGTTATTCTGCTAGACTTGTAGACTTGTAGACTTGGGCACCTAGCCCAATTCTCATTTCATCTAACAGCTGATGGAAACAGATGCAGAGAACCACAGCTAAACATTAGGTTGAGCCTGGAGAACGCTGTGCAAGATGGGGAGAAAGAAGTATAAGAGGATATATAAAGGATATAACAAGAAAATCCACAGAATCAACTGAGCAGGACACATAGGGGCTCACAGAGACTGAAGTGCCAACCAGAGAGCCTAACCTAGGCCCTCTTCATTATTGTCACAGTTGTGTAGCTTGGTCTTCTGCTTGTTCCTTTGTTTTCACTTTCACATAAGAGAGGTTCGTTGTAGGGAGGGGACAAAGGGACAATGGAGATGAAGAGGAAAAAAGAGAAGAGGAAGGGGAGCTTTATCTTTTTTGAGGGCTCCTAAAAGGGGGAATGGGGGATGTCTCTGACTCTGTTGCCTGAGTTTGGACCTTTTATCTACTAGGCTACCTGGTCTAGATTCAGTGGACATGGAGGTCCCTAGACTTACTACAACTTGATATGCCATGATTGGTTGATATTTATGAAAGTCCTTATCTTTTCTGGAAAGATGGAGGAGTGGATGCCAGGAGAGGAAGATGGAAGACAGATTGGGAGACAATGAGGGAGGGGAAACTATGGTGCAGACATAAAAGGAAGCAAGGAAGAAAAAAATGAAGGAAGAAAAAAAGGAAGGAAGGAAGGTAGTAAGGAAGGAGAGACAAAGAAGAAAAGCACTTAAAACTTAAAAGGAATTTTAATTAAGATATGTCAGCACTCTATAATCAACAAGATTAACATCTTTATAAATTAGAGAACTGTATAATAAAATCAAACACACAAAGCTAAATTGTAAAAAGAAAAGCAAAACAAGACAAAATTTAAGAAAGAAAACAGACTACAATAAAAAAGAAGTTGAGAAGGGTAAGAATCTCTATGTAGAGGATGTAAAGCTATATCTGATGAGACAACCAAGGAGGGAATTTCAATTCAATAAAAGACAAAATTGTTTCCATGGTTATATATGCTCTACTGTATAAACTGAATCAGTATTTGTACAACAGTATTTTTCTGTTTGGGAAAATCTTTTTTTTCTTACAACTTTATTTTAAGATACAGATACATATACAGAATTTTCAAAGCATTTTGGCATAAAACTATATAAGTATATTTTTGTCAGTACTTGATTTTTTGAAGGTTTGATAGTATGCATTGAAATCTTACTGGTTACAATAAGCATAAAGTACATGTAAAACAAAATGTAACATGGAAATAATCCAAGTTTTTTTTGGTGTGTACAGATTAAACATAATGATTTTTAAATACCAAAAATTGTTACAAGGCTATCTTCATAGCTCTTGAGTTATTAATGATTTAAGGTCTAGGTATACCCCACTCTGAGAGGGTGCTATACACTTACTGTTTTTTTTTTTTTTTTCTAAGATAGACTGAGACTTCCACTTTCTGGCCTTTCTTTTTTTGTGTTTCATATGGTCTGTGAGTTGTTTCTTGGGTATTCAGAACTTTTTGGAGCTAGTATCCAATTATCAGTTACTACATATTATGTCTGTTCTTTTGTGACTGTGTTGCTTCACTCAGGATGATATTCTCTAGATACATCTATTTTTCTAGGAATTTCATAAAGTCATTGTTTCTAATAGCTGAGTAGTACTCCATTATGTAAATATACCACAATATTTGTATCCATTCATCTACTTAAGAGCATCTGGGTTCTTTTCAGCTTCGGGCTATTATAAATAAAGCTGCTTTGAACATGATGGAGCATGTGTTTTTATTGTATGTTGGAGCATCTTTGGGGTATATGCCCAGAAGTGGAATTACTGAGCATTCAGATATTACTATGTCCAATTTTCTGAGGAGCCGCCAGACTGATTTTTCAGAATGTTTGTACCAGCTTACAACCCCACCAACAGTGGAGGAGTTTTCCTTTTTCCCCATATCTTGGACAGCATCTGCTGTCATCTGAGTTTTTGATCTTAGCCATTCTGACTGGTTTGAGGTGGAATCTCAGGGTTGTTTTGATTAGCATTTTCCTGATGACTAGGGATGTCGAGCATTTCCTTAGGTGCTTCCCAGCCATTTGATATTCCTCAATTGAGAATTCTTTGTTTAGCTCTGTCCCCCACTTTTTACATAGAATTGTTTGATTCTCTGGACTCTTACTTCTTGAGTTCTTTGTATATATTAGATATTAGAGCTCTATCAGATGATTGGTAAACATCTTTTTCCAATCTGTTGGTTGCTGTTTTGTTTTGTTTTTGTTTTTTTTTTTTTGTTTTTTTTGTTTTTTTTTGTTTTTTGGACAGTGTCCTTACAGAAACTTTGCACTCTCATTAAGTCCCATTTCTTGATCCTTGGTCTTAGAGCAAAAACCATTGGTGTTCTGTTTAAGAAATTTTCTCCTGTGCCTATGATTTCTAAGGTTTTCCCTACTTTCTCTTCTAATATTTTCAGTGTACCTGGTTTAATGTGGAGATCTTTGATCCACTTGCACTTGAGCTTTGTACAAGGAGATAAGAAAGTCTATTTTCTTTCTTCTGCATGCTGAGTGCCAGGTGAGCCAACACCATTTTGTACAACAGTTTTTATTACTCAATTTATCCATCATCTTCACTTATAAATGCCAGTAGTGTGAGCAATCTTTTTCTACACAAAGTGGAATGTGTATGTAAGGAACTGATCTGATGGAGTGAGAGTCTCATTCATATGCAATATTGAAGCCAAATCAGCGTGGCTCAGGCATGGATTTGCCATGTTCTCGAAGGTCAGTGAGGATTCTCACAGTAAGTACACAAGCCACCATTCTGGATCGTTCAGTGTCATGGAACAATTGATCATATAATACAAGTATCATCCTGGTACTCTTTGAAGGGGCAGAGCAAGCAAACATTCAGATCTTCCAAAGTTTGTACTCCAAGCAATCACAGATTGGCCTGCGACATCCACTGCCCAGGCCACAGTGGACAGTCATTTGTTATCCTCGATGCCTATTCACACAGATCACAGTACAGTCCAGAGCCAAGTGCACCTTTGGTTTAGAAAATGAAAAACTCAGAAAGTCTTGTCATTGCAGGAAGGAACTCGTTACTGGGGTTTGATAAATGGACATATAGCCAAACTGCTTCTGTTTGTGCTTTACACATAGATTCATGCTTCTCTCAACATTGTCTACACAGTTAATTTTTCCTGCAGTTTCTGTAACAACTCATAACCGGTCAAACTACTGATAATCAATCACTGATGATTGCTCAGCCCTACATAGGACATGCATATCACCTGCTGTCCCCTGAAAAGCTCAGGGGCAAATGTAATGAGTTTTATGAAATGTGCCTTCTGTACATGATGCAGTTGTTATGAAGGCCCCTAGAGGCTTTTTCCAGTCTTACACCCACCACCTCAGGTCAAGACTAGACCAAGTACCAGCTTCCCACCTCAGGTCAAGGCTAGGCCAAGTTCCATTCTTTACCCACAGTCCTCAGGAGGAGCAGGAACATTCTTGAAAAACTATAGAATGTACTGACTGATAGTCACCTGACCCTCTGGTCTCAGAGTTTGAATGCCTTTTATATGCTTGCTAGCCAATAGATTCAAAGGTCAATATGCTTAGCCAATACATTTAACTGTAACCTTGCTGATGGAACCTGTACCCCTAAAATGTATAAAAACTGCTTGTTGTACCCATTCTGGGTTGCCTTCCAGTCACTTACCACACGGGGTGATTAAGGGTAGACCCTGATGCACCAAAAAATAAACCTCTTGCATTTGCATCAGACTCTGTTCTCATGTTTCACTTGGGAAATCTCCCAATAGTTAAAACTCACTTCTATTCTTACATTTGGTGTGTTGGCCAAATAGTCAGACCCCCATGAGGTTACAAAAAATGTGGTCAGAGGAACAGCTCAAGCTTGATTATGTACTGAGTTTATATCATGTTGTCTGTATCCATGCTGCCTGTCTTGTTTTCAGTTTGCTCGTGAGCCTCTGTAAGGCTTGGAGAGCCTCTGGTCTGTTGTAGTCAAATTGTGACCGGTAGACGTGCTTTAAGGTTGTGATCTAGGGGAGTCTGCAGGTCACTTCAGGTCCCCCATTTTAAAACCTGTTAGACTCAATGCTAGTGTAAACTGGTCAAGATGCTTGACTATGCGGTTTCTGTGCCTGTGGCAGGGGCAATATCTGTGTGTTTGATTGTCTTAATCTGTGCTGATTGTAAGTATCAGCAGGAGCTGACTGAGTCTTGCTCTGTGCTTATGGTGGGGTAAACTGTGTGTTGATTGTCATTATCTGTGTTCTTGGACTTGGACTGAGATTATTTTTGGACATGAGACAGACTGAGTCCACCCTGTTAAACATCTTAGTTAACTACTGGAGGAAAGTTCGAAGAAGAAGAGAAAACTTGTCATTAGTAGTAAAGAAGGCAAGTTAGTTACTCTCTGCTCCCCTGAATGGTAGGGTGGCTACCCTTAGGGACCTTTGATTTGCAGGTGATCAAAGTAGTAAAGAGTCTTTAGGCCAGGATCCTTCGGGCATCCAGACCAAGTGCCCTGTCTAGTTAGTTACCTGGAAGGATCTAATGAAGGACTCCCCCCATAAAAGAATTTTTGTCTACAAGACTCTTGCAGGTCCTGGCCATGAAGGAGAAGAACCCTGTAGAGGCCAGCGAGTCTGTAAAAAACACCCTCCAGGACACTTCTAAAGTGGATATGATACTCAAGAGTCTTCCACACTCCCCCCCCTTTTTTCAGATAACCTCGAGGTTATTATGATTAATCTCAGAATGTTTTATTAGCCCACCTGGGATGATATTCAACAACTCATGAGAGTGCTCTTCATGACCAAAGAGTAGGAGAGAATAATGCAGGAGGCCAGAAGGAATGTCCCCTCAGACACAGGGACACAATTGATTAACTAGGCTGTCATTGACAGTGTATTCCCCTGACTAGACCTGGATGGGACTATAATACAGCAAAAGATTAGGAACACCTGAAGGTCTTCCATTGACAGCTATCAAGGAGGTTGCAGGATGGCCCACCCACCAATTTGACCAAAGTATGTGAGGTTAAGCAGGGACCAGGGGAGTTGCCCTCAGCCTTTCTAGAGCAGCTCATGGAGGCATTCCCCCAAAATACACTTTATGACCCCATCAACAAGGAGTACAAAGCTACTGTGACTATGCTTTTATAGGCCAGGTTAGTAGACATATCAGGAAAATGCTTCAGTGACTAGAGGGATTACAGGATACATTGTTGAGGGATTTAGTGAAAGTTGATGACAAAATTTACCCCTCTCCTGTCCTGGGCATGTCGGAGAAGAAAACAGAGCTAATTTCCCTCATCAAAGCCTTGGAATTTGGGGCCAGCAAGAACATCTGCACAGATAGCAGGTATGCATTTGCCACAGTCCACATTCATGGGGCTACATATCAATAAAGAGGACTGCTCACACCATAGGGGGAAAAATGAGAAAATCATAGATCTCTTGGATTCTCTGATGAAGCCAGCAACTGTGAGAATTATTCATTGCCTAGGATATCAGAAGGGAAGAGACCCACTGGCCCAGGACAATAACCAGGCAGATCAAGTAGTTGGAGAAGTGGCTATGCAGGAGCCTATCCCAGTTGTGGACCTGCAAGAGACACCTGGTGGGAAATGGGATTCTAAGGGATGGCTTCACTTAAAATATACAACAGAAGAAAAGGCCCAAACTGCTAGCTACCCCACCAACTATTGCTTAGAGGAGGAAGGACCATGGTGCACTCAAGAGGTGCACTATACTATACTCTCCAGTGAACAAGCAACAGACTCACTTGGCCAAATACCCAAATAGACTTATTTAGGGATAAGAAGCTCATCCAAGCAGTCAAGAGGATCTAAGGTATATGTAATGGACCTTAGGTTTCTAACCAGAGAGATGGTAGAACAGTGTAAGGTATGTCAGCAAGTAAATGCTTATGCAGCCAAGAACAAACAGGGTAAGAGCTATGGGAGAATGACCTGGGGTATATTGGGAGGTTGATTTTACAGAAGTTAGGTCAGAAAAATATGGTTAAAACACATCCGATTGTTTGTAGATACTTTCTCTGGATGAGTTGAGACTTTTCCTAACAAGCAAGAAACAGCTACTGTGGTGGACAAGTAGATATTAGAAGAAAACTTCCTGGGGTTTAGAGTGCCCAAGGTAATTAGATTGGACAACAGTCCTGCTTTTGTTTCTAAGTCAGGGATTGGCAGAGATTTTGGGGACTAATTGGAAGCTCCATTGTGCATATAGTTCCCAGGGCTTTGGGCAGGTAGAGAGAATGAACAGAACCTAAAATAGACCTTAATTAAATTGACCTTGGAGACTGGTGCTGACTGGGTGCTGCTCCTTCACCTGGCCCTGTTCCAAGCCCAGAATACCTCCTACCACTTAACCCCTTTTGAGATCCTGTTTGGTACCCCAATTCCCTTGGTGTCCACTGGGCCCTCCCTGGAGGTGTTCCAACTCACTGACAGGAACCTTTTCTTGAGGCTCCAAGCCCTTCAGTCAATACAGCATGAGATTTGGCCCAAACTGTCTGCCTTATATGCTCCAAGAACGCCAGAACCCCCTCACTGTTTCCAGACTGGAGGCATCAAGCATAATCACTGGAATCCCAGTGGAAGGGACCCTTCTTGGGGCTATTAACCACTCCCACAGCCCTCAAATTGGACAGTATTGTGGCCCAGGTGCACTTGTCAAATATGAAACTTGCAGACACCTTGCTCACAGGGGACCCCTGCTGCCCTCACGTGCCCGTCTATCAAACCTGGACTGTGGTTTCCAGTGGAACTGGAGATGAAGTCGCCTTCCTCACAGCCTCCAAACTCCTCAACATCTAGAGGCCATGCTTTACTTTTGACCTGTGCCAGCTGGTAGCAAGACTTGACTCATGGGACATCCCCACCCATCACCAGCGCTCTGATGGAAGCAAACTGCCCATATGGGAGAAAGAGGACTCTGGAATAAGGGGTGGCAATAGGCTTGTTTTAGCCATTTGGGGTCACTCTCCAGTCACTGGCCACAAGGGGATATTTGAGGGTTGACCCTGACAAGCTGGAAAATGAACCTCTTGCATTTATATCAAACTGCGTCCTCGTAGCTCACTTGCGGGGGCGGGGGTCTCCTGGTAGTTAAGACTCACTTTGTGTCTTACCGTATTAGGATCCAAATTGAGGTCTTACACCTACATTTAAGCACTTTAACCATTGAGTCATTTTTCCCAGCACTTGCTTATTGTTCTATCTAACTTCCATTGTACACATCTTGGCAATTCTAAAATTAAGGGTGTTTTGTCTTCCTCTGTTATAATCAGAGAGTAGTTTTTTTGTAAACTTATGGGATTTTTTGTTGTTGATGATGTTGTTTTTGAGACAGTGTTTTTCTGTGTATCTCTGGTTGTCCTGTGGTTGTCCTGGAACTTGCTCTGTAGGACAGGCTGACTTTGAACTCATAGATTTAACTGCCTCTGCTTCCTGAGTTCTAGGATTAAAAGCATGTATGACCACTGCCTGGCTAATCCTTAGTTGCCAAGGGCCAGCCTCAGCTTGAAGAGGGGTTTTGAGGAAAGGGTATTTGGAAGCAGCAAAACATACAACTTGAACTCGAATTGTGGATCCCAGCTGGCAGCCTTTGCTCTGCTCAAGACAGTTTTCTAGCCTTCTTTCTTTCTCTCTGATCTGCTTCCTCTGGAAATCTCTAGGCAGTTCTTTCTATTTATATTCTGTTTGAGACAGTTCTCTAAGCGTCTCTTGCTATTTTTAGAAAATTGGATAGCACATCTCTTGTAGGTCATAAGCCATTTCTTTCATTTTACGTATCAATCTAGTCATCCAATTCGGGTTTCTTTTGCTTATTTTATGAATTAGCATCGATGATCTCATTGTTAAGAAATATCAAGGACATGTTTTGTTTAAACATTGCAAAAAGAATTTAGACAGTGGCCTGCCCCTGTTAAACACAGATGCTAAGCTATGTTGGTGGTTGCTGTCCTGAAATTACCATTTATACCACATCTGGGCCTAAACTTTACCTCTGTCCTAAGCTAATACTAAACTCTGGGAACTGTCTGCCTTTGTAAGCATAAAAAAAACAAAAACAAAAAACTTTCTTGGGTGCCATTTTTCAGTAATCACCACTCCCTAAATCTCTTTAACTCCTTCCTTAGTATCTTTCTAACAAGTTGACTCACAGTGTAGATGCCTATGCTCCTTTAAATTCATGAAACTCCTCTTATAATTTATATTTCATTCTTATTTTTTGCATAGTTGAGAAACCTTATATTTTCAAACTTATGTTTTTAGAGTTCTTCTTCACAGCCTTAGGGCTGTCCTGAAGCTCTCAGCAGTTACCATTTTGTAAAAACCTTCACCTTCTAGACTCTTGCTTCCTGATCATCATGGAGTCATTAATATTAACAGAAAGGACATCCTCTAAAGGAGAAATGTAAAATATGTACATTATTATACAAAGAAGCCTTATCACATGGTAGCTATCAACATGGAAGCCCATGTCCCTGGTTCTGACCCAAGAGCAGGAACTACATTATTCTGTCCCCACCAAAGCCATGCTGAATCTGACATTTAGTAAACTTAAAGACTATGACTACCTAATACCCACAAACAAAAATATATCACAAAATCTTCCATTTCTTGTCGGAATGTGGGTATTTGTTGTTGGGAAAGTAGATGACTGGATTTTTGGAGGCAGAGGACAAAAAGTGTTCTCACAATAAATACCTAAATCACCATTATGGCTCAGTCAATATTGTGAGGCTTGAGTCCACCTGAGAAATATTTAAGACAAGTCGCGTACTAATAACATTTCCTGTAGCATGTTGGAATGGTCAAATATGATTTTCTCTGTATTGTCTCACATTTATTTCCATCTACAAATAAATCTCAGATATTAATGCTTTCATGTACATTTACATGTGCCTACAAAAGTTTTATCAACATGAAAGTAGCATAAGTAAGCCGAAAGTGATGAGCTGTTGTCTGAAACAGTAACATTCAGTAAACCAACTTTATTCTTAAGAATTTTCTTATAGGTTATTAAATTTTCTGTGGACAGAGTTTGCTTAGGAAGGCCTTCTTCATGGCATTCTTCAGCTCCTTGTTCCTGAGACTGAAGATGATCGGACTAAGGAAAGGGGTGAGGACTGTATAGGTGATACCCATCAGAGTGTCTCCTTCCAGAGACTTGGGGCTCTTAGACTTGAGGTAGATGACAGAGGCAAAGCCATAATGTACAACCACCACTGTGAGATGGGATGCACATGTGGAGAAAGCCTTGTGCCGACCCTCAGCTGATGGGATCTTCAAGATGGTAGCCACAATGAAGGCATATGAGAGGAGGATGAAGAGAAAGCATCCCAGCAGGGCTGTGATGCACACCGTCCCCACACCCTTTTCTACCTCCAGTACATTCTCTCCACATGCTAACTTTAGTATAGGTGGAACATGACAAGTAAAATGGTGGATCTCATTGGGTCCACAGAATGTGAGGTTGAAAATGGTTGTTGTCACCACTGTCCCCATGAATGAACCACCAACCCAGGACCAGGCAACCAAGCAGGCACAGCCACGGGGGCTCATGAGCACATTGTACCGCAGTGGGTGACAGATCGCCACATAGCGGTCATAGCCCATGACAGTGAGTAGAAAGGAGTGGGTGAAGCCAAATGTGAAGGAGAAGAACATCTGGCTGGCACAGGCCAGAAAGGCGATGGAGTGAAGTGTGGAGAGCAGGTCGGCCAACATGCGTGGGATGATGGCAAAGGTGTAGAAAATCTCAGAGATGGAGAGGGCACACAGGAAGAGGTACATGGGTGTGTGGAGACTGTGTTCACTCCAGATGGTGGCCATGATGAGCAGGTTGCCTAGCAGTGTGAAGAGGTACATGAGCAGGAACAGCAGGAAGAACATCAGCTGAAGATGAGGGAAGGTAGAGAAGCCAATGAGGATGAACTCTGTCACAGAGGTGTAATTTAGCCCCAGCATGACAGCCATACCTGAAAGGGATGAAGGGATGTCACTGATTACGATCATGGTGTGCTTGTGCATGTGGGCATTTGTGCAAGCATGCAAGCATGCGTGTGTGTGGTATATCTGCAAATGTGTGGGAGGAGCTCCGTTGCCCTTTGTTCATGAAGGGTAGCAAGAAGAGGGCACAGAACATTTTTGAGTCAGAACCTTGCTCTGAACCTGGAGCTCAAGCTTTATTGGCTAGACTGGGAGCTAGGTTGTTACAAGATCCCCCTGTCTCTGTTCTTGTTCTACAAGCTACAGGTGTTCACAGGGTCCCTAACATGTTATGTAGGGCTGGGATCTAAATGCTGGTTTCTGTCCTTACAAAATAAGTGTTCTTCACTACTGAGGTGTCTCTCCATCCACATAACTTCATTTTTATAGCCACACAGTACTTCTCCATGTGGATACTCTTCACTACTTAGTGGACATTAGAGTTTTATTTTAATTTGTCTTCTGTGAAAAAATATTTATCAGTGTACATATTCATCAAAATTGTAAAGCAGATGAAAATTTGCCAGGGTCTTGGGCAAAACCCATGACTGATAATAGGTACAGAATTTATTTTGGAGATACAGAAAATTTCTGTCCATAAACAGAAGAATTGAGTTCTATATCACGATTATGTTTACTACCATTGAATTTTACACAGTGCTTATAGTTCTGATGGTTTGTTTAAAAATGAATAGTATTATTTTCCTACTTTAAAATTTTCATACAAATTAGCCAGTTCCCTTCTAACATTTTTATACACACTTGGTTTTGGGTGACCCTCTACTATTTTCTTACCCCAGATTACCACTGAACCCTCCTAACTCAAGTTTTCCCACTTTCACTTCTATATCAGTCCTTTCTGTTCTATTATCTTCCCTGCCCATTTCCCTTAAACCTTTTTTTCCTTTCTCATGAGCTCTTTTCTAGTTTTCTGGAATCCATTTACACCCATATAAAGATAGCCTTTTGTACATTTTCCTGAAGCATTCATAATTTATTTTTCTTTATGACTGAATCAAATTCCATAGTCTACATGTCCACATTCATATTGTCCATTGGTCTGTTGATGAGCTTCTGAGCTAATTCCACTTCCTTGCTATTCTTAATACAGCAACAGCAATCACAATTATTAATATTATTATTGGTTGCATAATCAAAATTGCATATTCCATGGGACACCTGATAAGTACATGTTCCCGCATGTGTGTGTTTGTGTATGTGTATATGTAATGCAGTATGATTAAATTAGCTCATGACTCTACGTTTGTCTCTATAACTTATTATTTATGTGAGTCAGTATTTTTGTGGTGTTGTAGGAGAGTACTTTGTGTGACATATGCGTGTGTGCTTAAGTGTTTATTGGGTGTGTATGTCCATGTACATGTGTAGAATCCAGAGAAATATATATGTTTTCTTCCTTTATCATGTACTGTTCAATTCCCTGAAGTAGGTTTTCACTAAAACTGAAGGATTTTAGTAGGATTTAGTAATGCAAGCTACCTTCATTTCTCTACTTCTACCCCTAGAAAGAAGTCACACCTGCACCCAGCCTGGCATTTTAGATTGGTACTAAGGATTCAAGCTCAAGTCCACCTACCAGCCAACTCTTTAATTCTTCAACTTGTTTTAATTTTTTTTTCAGTGTGAGAGATAAACCCAGAACCTTACACATGCTTAGTAAGCACTTTATTACTAGGAACACATCACCTGCTTTTTATTTTATGAGGGGTTTTAAAATTTTGCCTTTTAGTGATTTCGAACTATATAGCACATTATTTTTTAATATAGTCACCCTGTTCTTCAATAGATCTTAACACCTATTACTTAACTATAGCCAAAACTTTTTTTACCCTATGACCAACAAATCTTCTATTCCCTCATAAATTTCCCCACATAAAAGGCAAATTTTGTTATGTTTAATAATATCACAATAAGAAATCCACTCTAAAATCAACAATTGACACATTGGATCTCATGAAACTGAAAAGCTCTGTAAGGCAAAGGACACTGTCAATAGGACAAAACAACAGACTACAGATTGGAAAAAGATCTTCATCGTCCCTACATCTGCCCTAGGGCTAATACCCAAAATATGTAAAGAACTAAGAAGTCCTGCGTGAGATAACCCAGTCACAAAAGAACAGACATAATATGCAGTCACTGATAGTGGGATGCTAACTTCAGAGGCTTGCACTCCCCCAGAAACAACTCACAGACTGTATGAAGTCCAAGAAATAAAGAAAACAAAAAAAAAAATACATATATTTACAAAACAAGAAGACTTTGACTATTTCCATGTTGCGTTTTGTTTTGCATGTACTTTACGCTTATTGTAACTATTAGGTTTTCAATGCATACTGTCAAGCCCTTGAAAAAAATCAAGTACTGACTAAAAAAATATATTCACATGGTTTTATGTAAAAATTATTTCAATGTCTGAAAAAAACAGTACTGACAAAAATGTATAATTTTAAGCAAAAAAATGTTTAAAATCTGTACATTTATCTTTGTTTTGTAAAATAAAGTCGTTTAAAAAAAAAGAAGTAAGACTCAAACAAGTCAAATAACTCAACTGTAAAACGACGTATGGGGCTAAAAAGAGAATTCTCGATAGAGGAATTTCAAATGGATGAGAGGCACTTAAAGAAATGTTCCGCCCTCTTAGTCAGCAGAAACATGCAAATCAAAATGAAACTGGGATTCCATCTTGCACCTGTCAGAATGGCTCAGATCAAAACCTCAAGTGATACCGCATGCTGGTGAGGATGTGGACCAAGGGAAACATGCCTCCATTGCTGTTGGGACTGCAAATTCATACGAAAACCTTGGGAATCAAACTGTTGGGTTCTCAGAAAACTGGGAATATTTTACCCAAAATATACCCTACCATACCACAGGGACACTTGCTCAACTGTGTTCAGAGCAGCTCCTTTTGTAGTAGCCTGAAACTGGAAACAACCTAGATATCTTTCAACTGAGTGAGCCACGGAGCATGCAGGGTTAGACGTAAACCACCTACACATCTGAAACAAATGTGCAGCTAGGTCTTCATGTGGGACCCCGAACAAGCGGAACACTGCTGTCTCTGTCTATTTTTTTCTGCCACTGGATTCCCTTCTTTCTGCCTGGTTGGGCCTCAGTAGGAGAGGGTCCCTAGTCCTGCTGGGACTACACGGTCCAGGGTGGGGTGGTACCCAACTGTGGGACCGGGAAGAGGGTCGGTTTGATTTCCAGTACCTATATATGGTAGCTCAAAATTTTGCATAACACCAGTTACAGGGATATTAAGCCCACTTTTACCGCTAAATACAAACCACACATGGGATATACATACACACATATGATATACATACACACGTGTGTAAAAGAGAATGACGTGCAGAGATAAAGGTCCCACAACTTCCCGCAAAGATTCCCTTTCCTCCCTCATGTCCTAAAACCTCTTGCTGGGCCTCAGATCCGAAAGGCTATCTGCAGACAGTGTCATGCCCTGGTAACAGAATCTTCACTAAGTGGGTTTTAAAGACTATTCCACATGCAAACCACATCACATGTGAAAATCTTTTTCTGTTATTGTTGTCGCTGTTATTATTATATGTATGTATGCATGTATGAATGTATGTATGAATGAATGTATGTATGTGTGTATGTATGTATGTGTGTATGTATGAATGTATGAATGAATTTATGTGTGTATGTATGTACATATGAATGCATGTATGTGTGTGTATGTATGTATGTATGAATGTATGTTTGTATGTATGTATGTATGTATGTATGTATGTGCATGAATGATGTGTTCATGGTCAGGAAAAGGCCAGAAGAAGGTGTCAGCTTTCCCATAACATGTTGTGAGGCATTCAATGTGGGTTTTGCGAACCAAACTAGAATCCCTTGGAAGAGTACTAACCACCCTAACTACTGAGCCATCTTTCTAGTCCCTGGTGAATGACTTCTTCAATCAGTTAAGGTATTTCATCAAATGTACAAGTTATTAAGAGAGATCAATGAGGAACTTTGAATACTTTGGTGAATGATGGCTGTGCTCCCCAAATACCAGCACCTTTTACGTTATTGGCTTTGATTACAGGCATCACTAAAACATTTTCCCAATTTCGGAATTGGCACCTGTCCACTGCTTCAATGATGGTAGTTCCAACAGCCTCACACATTCTCACTACTTTGAGATCATGCAAGAGAAGGGACTTTGGAAATAATAGCCTCAGAGAAGACACTGAGTGGCCGCCACAAGGACACATGTCCTCTGCCCTCACACAGTGCATTAAGTGCACACAGCAAAGTTTCTTAGCACAACACTTTAGGATCTAAAACTACATAATTTATTCTCTGGTGGGCCCTCCAGGCCTTGTGTGGTTATTAGCAACATCCCTGGTCTGTACTACATAGAAGTCAGAAGCCGCTGACCAACTCTGACATGAAAACATCTCCAGACAGAGAAGCATGTTTTTTGGTTAAAATGTCTGACCTAAAAGGAATAGTTACCTCACTGATACCCTTCCTCTGCACATGGTGCCCACGGTCCCTTCTCCATTCACTAAATACATGTTTCCCTTTAAGGCACACATTCAATGTCTGTAAAGTTTCTGTGGACATTGTCTTCTCAAGACAGGTTTAGTCATTCTCTTTCCTTAGTAACTATAATACTCAAGGTTGATGACTTGGTCATGTCCAGAGATCTTCATGCTGGAAGCATATCTGTTCCTGGAACTGGATTAGAAGTTTTTCTATCAGATATAATAAAAATGCTAGTACTGTGTACTAAACAAAACAGATTCCCATAAGAGTTCTGTCTTTTTCTGGATCTGTTCTATGTACCTTCATGCACATAGTGCTATGTTCAGCATCACTCATGTGGTTCTTGAATCTTTCTCTTGACACTGGGAATTTTTTTCTGTGTTCCCAGTTATCGAGATGACAAGGAAGATTCCCACAGAAAGCTTATCACTTTCCAGGGCAGAACAACTGTGGAGCACAGCATCTAGCTGTGACTTAGTTGATTCTGCTCACAGAGCTTGTCTTTCTTGACCTATTGTCATACTTCTCAACACTTACTAATGAAATTTTAAAATGTCAAAGGCTGCACTTAAGACAAATTCTTTCTCAAGAACCCAAGCAATACAAAAAAGGAAGCACTCTGTGTTGAGAGCAGATCACACCCTGAGGGATAAGACTGGGCTGGAACCTGCCACCCACTGACATGATAGGAACTGGGGTATTTATTCATTTAGAAAACTACAAAATTAGGGAGAGAATAAAAGATCTGTGGTGCCTGGGAATTGTCAGGACAAGGAAGGTGGAAAAGACAGAGGAGAAGGTGGTGAGAGTGTGCTGTAGACCACGATTGTGAACACGTGATGTTACAGAATCGTCCAAAGTTGGGACTGTACAATACAAAGAGTGACACCTAGGAAAAGTGTGGAGTTCTAGAAGAGTAAAGCACACACACACACACACACACACACACACACAGAGAGAGAGAGAGAGAGAGAGAGAGAGAGAGAGAGAGAGAGAGAGAGGGAAAGAGAGAGATGCTCAAAGAAAGAAAGGGAAGGTGGGGTGGGGTGGGTAGACAGCACTGAACCTCACAGGAACTCATCGATGGGGCCACTTTATATACAGATACTTGGAGACTAAGACTGGTATGGATAAATTCTACACAGCAGTGTCCACAGTGTTTCTCAAATTAAGCATTAGGGACATTTTAGAAAGTATTATTTATTTTAAATTAATAGTATATTTGATTAGCTAATCATTATTATATGATTTTGTGCAAAATAACAAGTATTTTACTGCATAATCTATATTTACATAATGTGTCATGTTTAAGTAAAACTCTTGGCCATATAAATCTCCTCAGCTGCTTATCAATTTTGAGTTGCAGCACATGAAATTTGTTTCTGACACATGTGACAGGCTTTAATGACTACAGTCACACTGCTGTGACATCATGAGCCACAGTCCTCTCATCTAATGTGTTACCTTTGATCAGCAATTCTGCACTGACTCCCTTCAAACAACAAGCTTCCGTCAACCGCCCACACAAGGCACAAACAGGCAAATTCTACATGACCACAACGATGTGGAACACAGCAAAGATGCTCTCAGAGAAAGAATGTGTGAGGTGACATCACAGGGCCTTTTTTATGGTGAGACCTGTGCCCCGAATTCTGAGACTCTGGTTTCCACCTGTTGTCAGATATTTCCTGAGGAACAATCTTTGTTTGAGGACTCACAGTTGGCTCTGCCTTCTCTCTAAAATCCAATCTTTCCCTCCTATTTCCATGTCATGGACATCTCTTAGTTAAACTGCTTTCTTTTTTCTCTAATCCCTTCTATCTCTTCCTCCTTTTCATCTAGCATGTCACTTCCCCTGCCCCCCCCATGAACTCCTTCTATTTTATGTCCCATGGAATTAGCCTCTCAGTTCTCCGAGTGTTCCCTCTTCAATGTGCCTGTCCCTATTTGCTGGTGCACTCTGGCTGTACGTACGGATATATGGTGAAATGCACAGACATCCTGGGTAGGAAAATCTGCTATTCTGTTTCTGCAAGTCAGTTTCCTTACCTGTCCAAACAGCCTACCTTATGAAGTAGGAGATCCCCCAAAGTTTCACACGATCTGGATGACCCCTGCCTCACATACTTGAGTTTCTTGACCAGTGTCACAGGCAGGTGGCTTCTCTGGGTTACTAGCTGATGCTGGCTTATCAGCTCTCCCCTGGTAAGGTGGATGAGAGGAAACAGTGACTGACTCGAGAGTCCACACTCTGCCCCTGGTCTCTCTAATAGAAATTTCTGATGGAAAATGTCTGTTCACGTGGAGATTGCATTGGTATGGCTAGGGCCAGCTTGGCAGAGGGTTTGGAGGAGCCTGGTCACCATTATTTATCCCATGTTATCTGCCCACTGCCTGTTCTGGCTGGCCGTGGTCCTTTTGCCTCTGATTCTTCTGCAGAAAGCCAATGGCCCCTAGGGCTCTTCCAGGGATGAGGCAACCTCAGGGAATCTGTGTCCTCTTTCCCCACACCCCCTTTGTTTCTAGGGGTGAGTCAATTACCTAAGCTTCTCTGTGGCTTGAGATGAGACTTAATTCCCAACAATCTGGGGATTTGGATTATTAGCTCTTGGAGTTAATAGGAGAACAGCCTACAACTGCCCACAGCATCAAGAGGCTACCTACTATACTTCCCCACTTTCTTCCTACCTCATCTTGAATCTCTTCAGGCAAGAAGTATTTTTAAAGTTTCATTTTAATCCAAAGAACTCACAAACTTGTTCCTTTTCCTTGAGAAATTTAAATGCTACAAAATAATGGTGAGAGCCACATAGTCCCTACCCATCAAATCATTATATGACATTTTGTAGGAATCCTTCAAAATCCCTTTTCTAACCAGTATTTTACGTACATATTCATTCATTTATTTATGTATTTATTATGTGTGTGCATGTACATGGGTGTGCATGTTTGTTCCCACCATAATAACACACTCATGGAGGTCACCTGACTAGCCACATTCTGAACTTTACATATATACAACATGTGAACCAATGCAAGCCTTTAAAGTGCATTTCTCTAGATATAATTTTATTTTTGAGAATTATATACTTTACATAATAGATTTCAGCCTATATGTCAATAGGGGTTGACATACTTCTTTTTTTTTAATGACTTTATTTTACAAAACAAAGATAAATGTACAGATTTTAAACATTTTTTTGCTTAAAATTATACATTTTTGTCAGTACTGTTTTTTCAGATATTAAAATAATTTTTACATAAAACTCTGTGAATATATTTTTTAGTCAGTACTTGATTTTTTCAAGGGCTTGGCAGTATGCATCGAAAACCTAATAGTTACAATGAGCGTAAAGTACATGCAAAACAAAACGCAACATGGAAATAGTCAAAGTTTTCTTGTTTTGTAAATATATGTATTTTTTTTGTTTTCTTTATTTCTTGGACTTCATACAGTCTGTGAGTTGTTTCTGGGGGAGTGCAAGCCTCTGGGGTTAGCATCCCACTATCAGTGACTGCATATTATGTCTGTTCTTTTGTGACTGGGTTATCTCACTCAGGATGATATTCTCTAGATGCAGCCATTTTCTTAAGAATTTGGTTAAGTCATTGTTTCTGGTGGCTGAGTAGTATTCCATTGTGTAAATGTACCACAATTTTTGTATCCATTCGTCTTCTGAAGGACATCTGGGTTCTTTCCAGCTTCTGGCTATTATAAATAGAGCCGCTATGAACATTGTGGTGCATATATCTTTGTTGTGTATTAAAGTGTCTCTGGGGTCTATGCCTAGAAGTGGAATAACTGGGTCTTCAGGTAGTACTATATCCAATTTTCTGAGGTATCACCAGACAGATTTCCAGAGTGGTTGTATTAGTTTGCAACCCCACCAACAGTGGAGAAGTGTTCCTCTTTCTCCGCAGCCTCGCCAGCGTCTGCTGTCATCTGAGTTTTGGATCTTGGCCAATCTGACTGGTGTGAGGTGGAATCTCAGGGTTGTTTTGATTTGCATTTCCCTGATGGCTAAGGATGTCGAGCACTTCCTCAGATGTTTCTCGGCCAATACTTCTTTTTTTTTAAAAAAAGATTTATTTATTATATATGAGTACACTGTAGCTGTCTTCAGACACACCAGAATAAGGCATCAGATCCCATTACAGATGGTTGTGAGCCACCATGTGATTGGTGGGAATTGAACTCAGCACCTCTGGAAGAACAGTCAGTGCTCTTAACCACTGAGCCGTCTCTCCTGTCTGATTCTCATACTTCTAATGTTCAACTAACACTTCTGTCAAAACATTGTCCTGAGGATGAAGATAGCAATCAGTGGTCAAGAGTCCCTGTTACTCTTCCAGAGGATCCAGATTGAATTGCCAGCATCCGTGTCAGGCAGCTAACAACTGCCTGTAACTTCAGATCAGGATACCAGATGCCTTTGTTCTAGCCCCATGGGTACACACACATGTAATATACACTTGGATACATAAATAAAAAAAAGAATACTTTTTTCAGCATCTCAAAATTAAACTTCATTCCCACAAGCACCTGTTCCTCTCCTCAGCCACTGAAAACCTCCAAGTTTGTTTCTACCTATGGAATTGCCTATTTGGGGGCATGTCACATGAATGGGTTTTTAAGAGTTGTAAACTTAAGTGCCCACCCTTTAACAGTACTTTCAAAGTTCTTTCACAGTGTATAGTGTGTTAGTAATTCATTTGATTCTGTAGCCTAATAATGCCTCCTGCTTGGATCTAGCACTTCTTTTGATTTGTGAATAATATTTTCATAAGTACTGGTCTATAATCATATATATACACATATTATTTATATGTATGTACACTCTGTTTTTCTGTCTGTCTGTCTGTCTCTCTCTCTCTGTGTGTGAGAAAGAGAGATAGAGAGACAGAGAGACAGAGAGACAGAGACAGAGAGAAAGTGAGAGAGACCCACAGCATATGGTTTGATGTCAGGGGACAATTACTTCTACTATGTTGGTCCCAGAAATCAAAATTAGGTCATCAGAATTGGCAGCAATGGGCTTTATCTGCTGGCCACCCAAGACTTGTTTGAATTCATTTAAGCTCTGTTAAGTATATAACCAGGACAGAAAAATACAACCCTCTATTTTTTCTCCCTTTAACCACCAGAAATAACCACAGATCAGATGGTAGTCTATGCTGAAGGACTCCAAGGCACTTTTTCAATACAAAATATTTATACAAGGATCTGCCGGCCTTGTCAGTATCTTTCAATAACTCATCTTTCTTCTGAACATTTGGAAGTGGAATGTGTATTGACCAAGAATTCTCACCCTTTTCCCTGACCTTCTAGACATGTCATGGCTCTTGGTAGTGACTGCATGTGAACAGCCAGAAGTTGAGCAGCATTCCTGCCACCAGAGAAGCTCTGCCTGCAGCAGTGGGGAGTGAACACAGAGACCCCCAATGGATAGTGTGCAGAGAATGGGACTTCATAGCACTCAGTCATGAATGTGACGTCATCAACCCCCTTCCCTCCAGGCTCCAGGATCCATGTGGAGGAGGAGGCAGAAAGATTGGAAGATCCAAAGGTGATGTATGACTCCAAGAGAAGAGCGTCTAACAGACACTACAGACTGATGCACATATGAACTCTGAGGCTATGGCGTCACACACAGGACCTGAAGAAATGTAATTCAGATGGAGTTCCAGCACTGAGACGGGATGTTGAAACAGGGTCCTACTCCTAAGAAACCATTTTCAATAATTCTGGCAATGGGATGGACGATAACTGTGTACATCAACCACAGTCCATAGCAGGCACCATGCCCACGAGTGTGGCCAACACAAAACAAACTCCATGTAGATCTTTGTTTTATTTTGCGTGTTTTGTTTCATTGTTTGTTTATTTTTATTTTGTTCTAGTTTTTTTAAGAGATAAAAACAATATGAAATTATGTGGGTAGGTAGGTGCAGGATATCTGAGAGAAGTTAGGAAAGGGGAAAAGCGTGACCAAAATATTTTGTATAAAAATGTTTTAATTTTAAAAATGCTCTTATAAACATCCTGAGGCCAATCTTGTGATAATAATTCCTTAGTTGTGATTCAATCATCCCAGACATATGTTTGTCTGTGTTAAGATGACAAAGACTAAGGATGACAGAAGCTTAAGGTCACATGCAAAGGGGGGCATGCTGCCTAGGAAGCATGGAGAGCTTTCATTTTTACTGCCCCCTTGTTCTTTACACAGATTTGCGTTTAGAAAAATTAGGGTACTACATTTGCTCATAGCGTGAGAAAATGAATCAGAGTATAATAATTAGGCTCATAAAAATCTACAGGGAAAAAATCAAATTGGTATTAACCAATAATGTTGAACACAGAAAAACTACAACAGATAAATGTATAGACATCAACAAACTCAAGGCTTTTCCTGTCTTACCCTAGCCCTGCTGTGCTGAGACGAGGTGGGAGAAATTCAAGCACTACTGCTTTCTCGTCTATGGCTTTTGCTGACACGTGTATGCAGATTATGATTTGATTAATACAGGACCAGCTGTATTTAGCTGTTGATTTTTAATACACAGCATAGGGGTGTGTGTGCTATGACAGTCATGTGACACATCAGTGCATCATTTCACTTTCACCTCGGGATCCACCACATACGCAGCCACCAAATCCAAGCTCTGTAGCTGATCCCAAGAAGTACTTACTGGCAGGAACCAGATACAGATGCCTCCTCGGGGACTATGTTAAAGTTATAGATACAGCTGAGCATGCCTGCAGCTAACCATCGGACTGAACTCAGGGACCCCACTGAGGGTGCTAAAGGAAGGACCTAAGGAGCTGGAAGGGTTTGCAACCTCATGGGAAGAACAACATTACCAACCAACCAAACCCTCCAAAACTCCCATGGACTAAAACACCAACCTTTGTGCACACTTTGAGAGACCTATTGATCCAGTTGCATATGTAGCTGAAGAGAGCAGTGTCGGGCATCAATGTGAGAAGAGGCTTTTGGTCCAGGAAGGGCACGTTTTTCGATGTAGGGGAATGACAAGGCACTGAGGTGGAGAGAGTGATCAGGAGGGAGTGCAGCTTTGTGAAAGAAAATAGAGGGGGAAGGGAGACGGGAGCAGGAGTGTAGGGATAACATCTCAAATGTAAATACAGAGTATCTAATTTTAAAAAAAGGTGTCTCTGGTGAAGAACATGATAAAGGTCATACATGTTTATCTCAATTGGCTCCTGAGAGTTTTGCCCTTATGCTTAGGTGAAGGAGGCAGAGAACAAGGTTCCCTCGTTCTGTAAGTGCTTTGTGCAACCATGTCCACTCCAGTTCCAAAATCTGTTTGTGGAGGAGGCTTTTGGACCGAGTTAAAAGTCTTTCTCTGGAGCTCCTCATGTGTAAGTAGCTTCTACAGTCGGTTACTGCTCTCCGGTTGTCCTGCGGGCATTCCAGAAAGCTCACACAGCACTAGTTCCCCTGAGAGGGTCAGTCCTGCAGAACTGCACCTTAGTGCCTTCAGAGAGTCTCCTGTGTTCAGAAACCGTCATCTGGGTGAGATGTTGGGGCTGGAGAAGGAACCAGAATTCCTGGGGGACTGGAAAGGGATGGCTGAGGATGTTGGGGATCTCTTGGGGCTGCACAGGTCTCCGTTGTGTAGCTTCCACAACAGCTCCTCCCTCTCCATGGGAAGTCTCGTGTTGACCTTCATTCAACTCCTCAAGGGTCCTCTGCAGTGCTACCTACTCTGTGGACAGCTGCCTTGAAATTGCCATGTGTTTGTCCATCTGGTCTTTTAACTTCTCGTTGGCATGGAGAACTTTATCTTCCTGTGCTAGTCAGTTACTGAGCCACTGTCACAATACACCTGAGGGGAAAATGTAAAGGAGGAACTGTTTATGTGATATGGTTTTACTCCTTAAACAGGCTGGCTGCACTGTTACTGGACCTGTGCTGAGACAGTGACTTATTAGCAGGGCACAAAGGAGCAGAGCTTCTTAGTTTATGGAAGCCACGAGTCAAGAAGAAAGGGTAGTGACCTAGTTTCATATTACTGTGATAAGACACTTGACAAAAGTAACTTTTTAGGGAGATAGATAGTATTAAGCTTACAATTCCAGGTCATAGTCCATAACTGGTGGGAAGTCAAGAAAGCAGAGATTCAAAGGAACTAGGCATGTTCCCAAAGAATCAATGCAAACCTGCTTGCTCCAAGCTCACTTTTCCCTCTTTCTTATACTACCCAGGACCCATACCCAGGGAATGAAGCTGCCTATTTTCAGGCTCTGCCTCCATTCAGACATGCACATAGGACAACCTGGTCTAGAATTGGAAAGTCCTTCATTAGGACTCTCATCCTTGATGATTCTACACTGTACCAAGTTAATATAAATAACCATCAGGGAGAGAAAAAAGTCCTAGGACAAGATATAGTCACTAGAAAATGCCTCCAGTAACCTATTTCCTTCAATTAGATTCTATCTCTTGAAATTTTTATTACCTCCCAATCACGTCATCAAATTATTAACCCATTGAATCCTCTTGATCAAACAACTTCTCAATGTTTTGATTCATTATCTGGGGACCAACTAGTCTAAAGATGAGCCTTTGGGGAGATACTTCACATCCAAACAATAGTACCCCCCTTAAGAAGGTTCAAAATTTGCATCATCTTAGAATCAAGTCTCATACATCACCCCTCCATCACTGAGTTGCTTTACACTAACAATAAGTTTATAATGCTGCACACAATTCTTTGCATATGAAACTAGGAGAGTTTATATTTCTCTTCTGTGTTTTCTTAAAATTTACATTAAAAGGGAAATCTAAAATACTTTATTCGGGTTTAAAAACTGGACATAGAGTGTGACTCGGCGACCCTCGCCACGGTCGCTTCACGGCTCCGCTGTCTCCGTGGCCCTCGGTTCTCCTTCCACCGCCGACGCCTCGGCTTTTTGGCGGTTGGGCCAGGCAGCCACTCCGCAGCTGCTAGCCTTGTGGCATCTGCTCCACCTTCGAGTTTTTTCCACCCTACCTCCGGCCGCCATCATGTCTGCCACAACTTCTGAGGCTCCAAATTCAGCTGTCTCCAGGGAGACCAGTACTCAGTCTTCATCAGCAACCACCAGTCAAGGATATGTTTTGCCAGAAGGCAAAATCATGCCAAACACTGTTTTTGTTGGTGGAATTGATGTTAGGATGGATGAAACCGAAATCAGGAGTTTCTTTGCCAGATATGGCTCAGTAAAAGAAGTGAAGATAATCACTGATCGAACTGGTGTGTCAAAGGGCTATGGTTTTGTCTCATTTTATAATGACGTGGATGTGCAGAAGATAGTAGAATCACAGATAAATTTCCATGGTAAAAAGCTGAAACTGGGCCCTGCAATCAGAAAACAAAATTTATGTACTTATGTGCAGCCACGTCCTTTGATTTTTAATCCTCCTCCTGCACCACAATTTCAGAGTGTTTGGAGTAGTCCAAATGCTGAGACATACATGCAGCCACCAACCATGATGAATCCTATCACTCAGTATGTTCAGGCATATCCTCCTTATCCAAGTTCACCAGTTCAGGTCATCACTGGATATCAGCTGCCTGTTTATAATTATCAGATGCCACCGCAGTGGCCTGCTGGAGAGCAGAGGAGTTATGTTATACCTCCGGCTTATACAACTGTTAACTACCACTGCAGTGAAGTTGATCCAGGAGCTGACATTTTGCCCAATGAATGCTCAGTTCATGATGTTGCTCCAGCCTCTGGAAATGGCTCACAAAAGAAATCTGTGGACCGGAGCATACAGACAGTGGTCTCTTGTCTGTTTAACCCTGAGAACAGACTTAGAAACTCTCTTGTTACTCAAGATGACTACTTCAAGGATAAAAGAGTACATCACTTTAGAAGAAGTCGGGCAGTGCTTAAAACTGATCATCTCTGCTAACTTTCTCATCTCAGGAGGTTGCTAGTTTCCAATATTAAAAGAAACTGAAAAGTTTCACTATTATAGAAAATTTGACAAATCACTCAGACTTTCTATAAGTTATATTAGATTGCCTAGTGTTATGTTAAATCTGTTCATTAGATGTTAAGATAGAAACTAGTTCTGTGTTCATATAGTTAATAGAAAAAATAATTGCAAATAAAAAAAGATAAAAAAAATAATTGAAAGTAGTTGAAAGGAATAACTTTTAAGATTTACCTTAAGGACTTTTAATTGAAATTGGCATTTTAAGAGTTCAAAAACAAGAAAAGGATTTTATAAGCCTATTTTGAAAGGTCAGAATTTTGATACTGTGACTACAAGCATTTCACTTCTCAACAGGTACCTAGACAGTGCAGTATTTACAGTATTGTACTTTATATTTATACTTGTCTAAACTTTTGCCACAAAAGCAGAATTTTTAGAACTGCATTTTTAATCAGTGGAACTCAATATATAGTTAGCTTTCTTGAAGTCTTCCTTATCTAAACCCAGGAAAACAGATTCTTAACAGTCCAATCAGTGGGTCTTAACATTTATACAAAATATTTTACCCTTTAGCTAGAATCCACTCATAGGCATATATCCTATTTATTTGGTTGGTTGGGATGGTAATTAGGATATCTAAAATTCTGGGTATAATTTTGTTTAAAGAATCCAAGACAAACTAAACTTGACTAGGTGTATAAGCTATTTGTGAGTTAATACTCTTTTTTTCTTAAAATGTTAAACTCAATGGCTCTCTTAAAATTGTGCAAAATACTGGTATTAAAGAGTGCTGAAAATTTTTTATGTCACTTAAAAGTTAATCAGAGTATCTGAAAGAAATTGTTTTTATAAAAACATTCAAAATATTAGTTGTTACAGAGTAAATACATTTTTAGTTTTGTTAGTCTATTGTCCCTTTGTAAAGTAAAATATGTCCAAAACAGTCAAGTAGGCAATTTTGACATTTCTAAACCACAAAATTTGTTTCATAAGTGTATCCCCAAGAATGTGCTAAAGTGAATCTGTTTTTAGATTAGATGGACATTATGCATTGTGACAGCAGAGAACCTTTGTACCCACAGTCTTTTGCAATCTTACTCCCATTCTGTCAGACTTGCCCCTTGGTATAAAGTAGAGAAGAAACCGTTATGAGCAGTTCAGGGGCTAAGCCTTAGGAATATAGCACTGGAATACTACCTTTCTAACCAAAACAATTAGCTAAACATCATCTGACCTGCCAGGGATATGAGTTTTAAAATGCCTTCTTGGTTTATCTTGTGTTAGCCTTTTCCCTCAAACATGGAGATTTATTTACTTAATGGAACCCAATGGTTGATATCACAACTGTCCCAAATGATCTTTAACTCTTAATTTTATTCTACATCTGAAGTCAAAATTCTTATGTCACCAAGTCAGTAAACCAGGAAACTAAGAAGTAGCCTGAAATTTGTTTTCTTTACAGTTTGTTTCATTATTTCAGTATATTTGTAGTGTCTGTCCTTACATGTACCACTCTGCGATTAAATCTCTAACTTATATGAATGATACCCTAAATTCTGAGGCACAAATGTAATTGTTGCTATATGACTTTAAGGAAAAGTAAGGGAATAAACTTCTGTCTGCTGTTTTGTTGGAGTCAAGTATTTAAGAGAAGGGAGAAAGAAAAGTACTGAACCTTTCAAAATGGAAGATTAATTTTAAATTTAAAAGTGTGTTCCTATTACCTATTGTCTTTGCATATATGAATAAAACCTTTTTTTCCAAAAAAAAAAAAAAAAAAAAAACTGGACATAGAACCAAATGAGCGGCACACTCGAATCCTAGAACTCTAATGGCTGAGACAGAAGAACCAAGAGTTTGAGGTTAATGTCTCTGCCTCTGTCTATCTTTCTCAAAACAAAACAGAAAAACAAGTTGACAAACAAAAATGCCCTTGAGAATGTAAAGATTCAAGGTACTCATTGTGGTTAAACACAAACATCAAATGAAACTGGGAAAAGGCTCTCCCTAAGATACAGATGGTATAGATGAAAACCCCAATGCTATGGACGGGTTACTGCTCTGTAAGCTGTAGGCTACTGAGTTATCTGCCACCCTCACACACTGTGTAGGCTATTGTTATTACTGTTGGATGCACTCTAGAATTAGACAGTAAGTGCCTGTTACTTAAGACCCCATGTGCTGTTGTCACAGGACACAGAGGAATCAAGCTAAAGTTGAACTAGAAGTTTCCTTCTAGAGGGCACCATAGGTAATAAAAGGCTTTGATACAAGCTACTAGGGAATTAATGTCACCAATAGTCCAGGTTGGTTATAGACCTTGGTGTTATAGAATCAATAGGCCAGGCAAGATGCGCCCACAGGATAATAAGGCCCCAACTGTTATGGGTACAACTAACACTCTAATTGGACTTAAGGTAAAACTACAGGACAGAACATGCTCAGTACATAAGCTAAGCAAAACCTTACTGCTGGGGAAGGCCCAGGCCCAGTAATAAACTATTGATATTTTCTTGAATGAATACAGCACACCTGTGAAATCATCTTCTAACATTTGTGATTATACCTACAGATTAGTATAACCTTCAGCCTTGTTCATAGAGGAAAATTATTTTTTCTTTATCAGTGAGCAGTAGTAATTGCAAAAACTCATACTTCCTCAACTTGTTGGGAGTAAATGGCTTTTATAGCTGCATAGTTTCCCAGTACTCTAGGATATAAAACACACACATCCACACACACACACTCATGCCACCACCATCACCACCATCATCATCACCATCAAAGGGTCAGAAAACACCATAGGACAAAGGACAGGATGAATGTCACACAGAGGGGAACTGGTGGCTGTATGATATATTTTTTTCTGAGCTTAACATGAACATTGGCAGTTACAGAGCAGAAAGAGCAGAAATTGCTACATGGGCCACACTGTAATGACACTGGCCATCATGCTTTAGATATTACTTTGATGGTTACAGCCACCCCCTTCGCACAGTGTCTTCAGCAGCACAGCCAACTGCTGGGAGGCTTGCATGGCCCCGTGAGTACCATTGTTCAGCCCAAGGATACCCCCCAAAGGCCTGCACACCAGGTTTCTCAAGGTTAAGTCTCCTCCCACTACCAACTACAACAGGAACGTCCAGGGACAAGGAAATGACAAAAGGCCCTTGAAAGAACACAATCAACAAAAACCAGAGCCATATGACACCTTCAGAACACAGGAATTCTACTATAGAAAGCCCCGAATATCCTAACAAAACCGAGGCACACGGAAATGACCTTAAATCCAATTTTATAAAAATGATGGAGAAATTAAAGAGAAAATGAATAAATCCCTTAAAGAAATTGTTTTATTATGGATTTTATTGCTGTAAAGAGACACTATGACCAGGGCAATTGTTACAAAGGACAACATTTGATTATCGTCAAGGTGGGAGCATGGCAGCATCCAGGCAGGCACGGTGCAGGAGGAGCTGAGAGTTTTACATCTTCATCTGAAGGCAGCCAAAAGAAGACTCTTTCATGGGCAGCTAGCAGGGGTCTCAAAGCCCAACTTTAAAGTGACATACTTCCTCTAACACGGTCACACCCACTACAACAAAGTCACACCTCCTAATAGTATCACTCATTGGACCGAACAAACTCAAACTACCACAGAAATATAGAAAAGTTCTCTGGTTCACACATACACCTGCAGTTACTGGACCCCACTCCACAGCTCTGCCTGCCACACAGTAGGTCTGTTCAAAGTCAGACACACAACTCCAACTGCTTTCCAGGGACCCTGCTCCAACTTGGGACATCCAAGCCTGCTTCAGGGCAAGTAGACCTTGCCACCAGACAGAAGATCTGATAAGGTTGAGTGAATCTAGGGACTTGAGATAGGCAGGAGTCAAGCTGCTCCCTCCCCATTTCTTACCCAATCTGAAAGACTTAATCATAACGCCCCACTGAGGACCTAGCATAAATGCTTGGACTTCTCTATGCTAATGAGGTACCTAGATAGGCCTCAAGCATTCAGCCTCCTTTCCTAAATATTCCATCTGACAAAAGATATTTAATCCCTGGTTCTTCCTGAATAAGAAGTATGCATTCACATCCACAATCAAATGAAGCAATATGAACAAGCAAGGATTGTCTCTTCATTTAGGACACACAAGGAAGCCTTCCTTTTAAAGAGTGACCTCTCCCTAGGAATGCTTTCTTCTCCAGCCCCTCTATACTGTTGGAGCTCACTGGGAATCGAACTGGGTTTCTTTCCCATCCCAGGCTCTGCACAGCTGCCCTGAGAGGAAACATTGACAAGTTCCTTACGCAGTGATTCACCACAGACATCTGGGTACAGAAAAGAGCAGGAACCATTAAGTAGGAATTGTATATGGAGTTCCACAGGTCTAGAGGACCTGAGGCAGCTGCACTATGAGCCAGCTTGTCAGAAAAGATGCTAAGGACAGATATAAAGGGCTTTAGGGAGGAGTGAAAGGCAAGATCACGTCCAGCTAAGTTTTCTTGCTGTTTTTTTATGCTTACTAAGGCAGGCAGATTCATAAGGTCAAGGTCAGCACTTTTCTTGCTGTCTCTTCGTAAGAACCAAGAGGCTAAGGTTATGGAGTGCTGATTCATGAGATGGTCAAGAGGGAACCTGGAATAAATTACTAAATCTATATGTAAATAAAAGCTGGGTTTGGTCTGCTTGAGATGAGCTGGCAGAGGGCAATAGCAATTCTTTTAGGATTTTTTTTTTTCCAGAGAAAGTAGTCATCTGGAGATCTATGGAGTACAAACATGCCTCTTTAAGACTTTTTAATCACTTTTAGATTTTTTTTATAAATCCCAAGAATTACTTAGAGAGCTGTCACAGTTCTTTTTGAATGCTTCCTAACAGCTATTCAGAAAAGGCTGTCTGAAGAGCAGGCACAGCTCTTTTAGAACTTATTTTTGGCTTTCTGAATTTGATTGGAAAACCCAAGAATTACTTTAAATTTTTTTTAACAGGATTTCTGCATTGGGTCAGAAGATCCAAGAATCTTTTTTAGCAGTTTTTCTAACTTTGGTCAGAAAATACATGTGCTATCCAGAGAGCATTTAGAATTTTTTACTAGCAGTGAGAGCTGTCTCAACCAGATGGAGCTGTATTGAGCAGAAAGTTAGCTGTCTCAACCAGAGCATAGAACAGAAAAAGGAGAGGGAGGTAGAGAGGGGAGCAGTCTGAAAAGCTGTTTGAGCAGATTATAAAGCCAAGAGCTATCTACAGAGAGCGCTCTAGCGAGCCATCTTGAACAGAACATAAGCCATCAACTTGGACTCACAATTTGATATAAGTTGTTTGTTTCATAACACTCAAACACCCCTTCTCTGCACCCTTCTCCAAGCTGAGGCTGGTCCTTGCACACCTGCTACAGGAACTCCCCAATGGAGAGTTCATTCAACCTGGAAACAGCATTTTTGGCTAATAATACCAGATGAGGTCTGCCTCCACCTTAACTGAATAGAACAAGCTGCCCTCATCCTTAACTAAGTAGAACTAGAATATCAGGTTTCAAGCTACTGCCTTTCCTAACAACACTTTTCCTTCTGGAGTAACCCTGAGACAGCCACTTGGAAATATGTAAAATTAAAATGTAACCAAAGTTTTTAATGATTTATTTTTATTTTCTATGCATTACTGTTTCGCCTGTGTGTATATCTGTGAGACTATCAGAGCACTGGAACTGGAGTTGCCTGAAGTTGTGAGCTACCATCTGTGTACTGAAAAAAACTGAAGCTGGGTTTTCTGGAAGAGCAGTGAGTACTCCTAATTGCTGAGCCATCTCTCCAGTCCAATTATTTAAAAAGCACATGTTTGTACAACAAAAGCTTCGTTGTAAAGTGATGCTTCTTCCAAGATGTTCTTTGGTGTGTGTTCTAATATCTCTAAATATATTGTTCTCTGGTGCCACACAGATGGGATTTCAAGAATAGTATATCCATGCTAAAGAACAGTTGGATTTGCATATCTTAACTGAGATTAGGAAGACCATCTACTTTTTTATGATTTTTCAATGCTAAAGTGGTAGGAAAGATTGTATGCTCAGCAGAAATTATCTTTTATTGTATACAGTGCCAGTGACCTTAACTTTCAAGGACCTATCCAGAAATAGAGAAACTGATTTCAAACCATGTATCAAAGCACATGTGTATAGTACCAGACATCAGAAAACCAAAGCAGGAAGATCACAAATACATGCCCATCCTGGAGTACAATCAGGACTCTGGAAAGGAAGCAAACAAAATTGCTATACTTTAATATACCCTATAAATTAAGAGATATTTCATGCACAATATAAAGCTAGTATATTTGGCCTCAGATAACCTCAGTGTATGTGATCTGATGCACATAAAAAACTATCCAGACTTCAATATGGTATTTGCACTTCCATGCACCTGAGCCGATACCCTTTCTGTTCTAGTTTCAGATGATAGGTCCTGAGTCTCCAGCCAAGAGGTGATGGGGCTGGCAAAATATTTAGGTGAATCTCTACAGAAGCTTAGTTGTAGCCATTACTGGGATCCTATGAGTGTTGCTGGGTGACTTCTTGTAACCAACCCTGTGTCTGTGACATTACAAAGGTCATGGACAGCTGAAGAGAACCAGGAGGCAACCCAGCCACAGGAAATGGTAGATGTTTGGGTTGATGTCAGAGATGGGAAGTACCAAAGAGTAGCATTTTGAGCTTCCTTGACAACCCACTTGTCCTGGGTTTCTTCTGTGTCTTAGTTAGGGTTTTATTGCTGTGAAGAGACACCATGACCATGGCAACTCATAAAACAGAACATTGAATTGGAACAGGCTTACATGCCAGATATTCTGTTCATTAAAATCATGGGGGACACATGGTGCTATGCTAAAAAACATGGTGCTGGAGAGAAGCCAAGGGCTTTTTATCACCATCAGCAGAGAGCAGGAAGAGAGAATGGCACTGGCCTGGCTTTGTTTCTGACACCTCAGTGGGTTACGACCTTCAACAAGGTCTCACTTCCTCCAACATGGCCACACCTCTCAATTAGAGTTATTCCCTATGAGCCTACCCATGTCATCTTTCAAACTAAAACAAGACTAGTTCACTGATCCACTTTCTTCTCCACCCATACTCTTTTAGTTCACACAGTAAAGTCTCTCAGCAAGTTTGTGTCAGAATCATTACCCCAATCCACAGCTGTATCATTTGGATTCACACACACACACACACACACAGACACAGACACACACACACACACACACACATACACATAATTGAAAATGTATCTTTGAGGGAAATAAAAGTCTTTGGCTTTGCTATTACTCAGAGTATTTTCTATCTATTTGTCTTTGTTTTAAGTATGTATGTGTTTATTTTGGTTCTTTTTATGTTTATTTATTTATTTATTTATTTATTTATTTATTGTCTTTCTTTTTTTCATTTGGATATTTTCTCTTTCTTTTTTTTAAAAAACTTTATTTTACAAAACAAAGAAAAATGTACAGATTTTAAACATTTTTTTGCTTAAAATTATACATTTTTTGTCAGTACTTTTTTTCAGATTTTAACATAATTTTTACATAAAACTATATGAATATATTTTTTAGTCAATACAAGATTTTTCTCAAGGTTTGATTGTATGCCTTGAAAACTTAATAGTTACAATGAGCTAAAGTACATGTAAAACAAAATGTAACATGGAAATAGTTAAAGTTTTCTTGTTTTATGAATATTTGGTTTTGTTTTGTTTTGTTTTCTTTATTTCTTGGACTTCATACAGTCTGTGAGTTGTTTCTGGGGGAGTGCAAGCCTCTGGGGTTAGCATCCCACTATCAGTGACTGCATATTATGTCTGTTCTTTTGTGACTGGGTTATCTCACTCAGGATGATATTCTCTAGATGCAGCCATTTTCTTAGGAATTTGGTTAAGTCATTGTTTCTTGTGGCTGAGTAGTATTCCATTGTGTATATGTACCACAATTTTTGTATCCATTCATCTTCTGAAGGATATCTGGGTTCTTTCCAGCTTCTGTCTATTATAAATAGAGCCGCTATGAACATTGTGGTGCATATATCTTTGTTGTGTATTAAAGTGTCTCTGGGGTATATGCCCAGAAGTGGAATAGCTGGGTCTTCAGGTAGTACTATATCCAATTTTCTGAGGTATCGCCAGACAGATTTCCAGAGTGGTTGTATTAGTTTGCAACCCCACCAACAGTGGAGAAGTGTTCCTCTTTCTCCGCAGCCTCGCCAGCATCTGCTGTCATCTGAGTTTTGGATCTTGGCCAATCTGACTGGTGTGAGGTGTTATATCAGGGTTGTTTTGATTTGCATTTCCCTGATGGCTAAGGATGTCGAGCACTTCCTCAGATGTTTCTCGGCCATTCGGTGTTCCTCAACTGAAAACGTTTTGTTTAGCTCTGTACCCCATTTTTTAATAGGGTTATTTGATTCTCTGGTGTCTAGCTTTTTGAGTTTCTTGTACACCTTGGATATTAGGCCTCTATCTGATGTGGTGTTGGTAAAGATCTTTTCCCATTCTGTTGGTTGCCGTTTTGTTTTCTTGACAATGTCCTTAGCCTTACAGAAACTTTGCAATCTCATTAAGTCCCATTTGTTAATCTTTGATCTTAGAGCTTGAGGCATAGGTATTTTGTTCAGGAAATTTTCTCCTGTGCCTATGAGTTCTAAGGTTTTCCCTACTTTCTCATCTAATAGTTTCAGTGTATCTGGTTTAATGTGGAGGTTTTTGATCCACTTACACTTGAGCTTTGTACAAGGAGATAAGAAAGGGTCTATTTTCATTCTTTTGCATGCTGAACCTGGAGTGGCTCTCCGCGGGGGTTCTCCTGCTCCCAGACTACTGGGGAGCTGGTTGCCCCATATATTTCAGGGCCCTTAACTGCCCAACGTACACCTTAAGATTGACAGTCAATCCAAGGATACAGGGCTGAATCTCTTCCTGTACAGAAAGGTGACCACTTAGGTTGGGCTGGAATAAACAAATTACCCTTTGGCTGGGAAATAGGCCAGCGACCGGCAATCCAGGTGGCATCAGCCTACCCAGGTTTTTTGTATAATTAGCAGTGACTCTATAAGCTCGGACTGACTTCGACAACTCTTTGACTTGTTTATGTTTTAGAGGGTGATAACTGCGGACATTGTTATTCTCCTCAAACACCAGGAAACATTTGCCTGAGGGCATGGCGTGTCTCTGGTGAACAAAAGGAGAATTCACACTTTCTCTCTGCATGAGGCAGAAAAGCAGAGACTGCTTTCTGTTTTGATAAAGTTTTCTGTCTTGGCTGAAACTGCTCTGCCCCAAATTCTTTTGCTTCTTCTTTTTCTAAACTTTCTTCCTCAGATTCAAATAATTCAGTCTCTGACCCTTCTTCTGCCAGCTCTAAAGCTTTTTCTCCTTTAGCAGATACAACACATCCTCTCCGGGAAACTTGCACTTTGTTTCCCCGGGCACAATCCTCTCTTCTCCCAGCGGTTTTTCCGCCTTTAACTTCACTCCGTTTCTGACTTGTTTTGAACATGCCTCTCGGAGCCTACCTCTTTTACTTTTTTCTTGCGTGCTCCCTTTTTCATTATGTTCCGTTTCTGACCCGCCCTCTTGGTGCTGCGTGATAATTTTCTGTCCAGATACCTTCCACAACAGTAATGTTACAACAGTTACCACAAATGCAAGCAATAACCCTTCTACTGCCGGAGAAAATCCAAGAAAAGACATGCCTAAGTTTTTGGCATGCTCTTTTGGCACCCCGTAAAATCCAAAGAGGAACATGTCTCTCGGGACTTACCTATTTACCTTTTGGCAGTTCTGGATCCACTGAAGGGTCCCCCTGCCACTTCCCGGGATTTTCGGCACCACTTGTCGCGCGCCCCATGTCCCGCCGGCAGGAATAGGCATGCAACAACAGGATTCTTCTGCGAACAACCTTTATTATACAGCACTCTGAGCAGGGGACTCCTCTTGAGCAGGGGACTTCTCCTGAGCAGGGGACTTCTTCACGTAAGACTCCTTCTTGGGCAGGGGGTCTTTCCTTCACGTGGGACTTCTTTTTGAGCAGGGGATCTCTCTTGGGGGAGAGAAATGCACTGCTTATATATGCCCAAGAGACTTGTGTTGCTACCTGATTGGTGCATCCTCCAGTAGCTCATTAGTGTGCCCGAGAGTGGGCTATGACGTATGTGGTGCATGCACTCCAAGTCTCTTGGCTGGGCAACAGCTCTGTTTGCTGAGTCCTTGGCGGGAAGCCAGCACCATGTATTGGCACCAACGGCTTCCTACAGGAAAACATCTTTACCAACTCCACATCAGATAGAGGCCTAATATCTAAGTTATACAAGGAACTCAAAAAGCTAGACACCAGAGAATCAAATAACCCTATTAAAAATGGGGTACAGAGCTAAACAAAACATTCTCAATTGAGGAATATCGAATGGCTGAGAAATATCTGAGGAAGTACTCGACATCCTTAGCCATCAGGAAAATGCAAATCAAAACAACCCTGAGATTCCACCTCACACCAGTCAGATTGGCCAAGATCCAAAACTCAGATGACAACAGATGATGGCGAGGTTGCTGAGAAAGAGGAACCCTTCTCCACTGTTGGTGGGGTTGCAAACTAATACAACCACTCTGGAAATCAGTCTGGCGATACCTCAGAAAATTGGACATAATACTACCTGAAGACCCAGCTATTCCACTTCTGGGCATATACCCCAGAGACACCTTAGTACACAACAAAGATATAGGCACCACAATGTTCATAGCAGCTCTATTTATAATAGCCAGAAGCTGGAAAGAACTCAGATGCCCTTCAGAAGATGAATGGATACAAAAATTGTGGTACATTTACACAATGGATTACTACTCAGCCACCAGAAACAATGACTTGCTCAAATTCTTAATAAAATGGCTGCATCTAGAGAATATCATTCTGAGTGAGATAACCCAGTCACAAAAGAACAGACATAATATGCAGTCACTGATAGTGGGATGCTAACCCTAGAGGCTCGCACTGTCCCAGAAACAACTCACAGACTGTATGAAGTCCAAGAAATAAAGAAAACAAAACAAAACAAAACAAAAACATCTTTACACAACAAGAAAACTTTGACTATTTCCATGTTACATTTTGTTTTACATGTACTTATTGCTCATTGTTACTATTAAGTTTTCAATGCATACTATCAAACCTTTAAAAATATCAAGTACTGACTAAAAAATATATTCATACAGTTTTATGTAAAAATTATTTTAAAATCTGAAAAAAAGTACTGACAAAAATGTATAATTTTATGCAAACAATGCTTAAAATCTGTACATTTATCTTTGTTTTGTAAAATAAAGTTGTTTAAAAAATCTGAAAAAAAAGTACTGACAAAAATGTATTGTATAATTTTACGCAAAAAATGCTTAAAATCTGCACATTTATCTTTGTTTTGTAAAATAAAGTTGTTAAAAAAAACTATAAAATCAGTATTATCCTAGCAATGGAGGCAGAGGATTACAGTTTTGGAGCCTTTTCGGGATTCAAAATAAGATCCTCTCTTTAAAATACTGTAATGACATTCCAAATAAAATATTCAAGAACATAAAAAAAATTTCTTTAAAATATTCTATAAATGTGAACTAAATTGATTTTGCAATTAATTTCTGTTTTATTTGTATTATTTACAAAGTATTTAAATCAAAATATTCTATAAGTTTGCAATTTTCTCTTAATTAATAGACATTGAAATAAAGATATACTTTAAAATATTTAAAGTTTTAAAAAAATAGTCACTGCAGGAATTTTAAGTGCTTTTTTAATATTTCTATGCCTGTGTTTTAATCTTCATAAGCAGGCTTTAATAAATCCAAGGCTGAGATGCACCAAAACAGAGCGCAGCTCTTTCCTAGAACAATGCCTCTTCAACAGCGGCTCTT
This sequence comes from Micromys minutus, assembly GCF_963924665.1. Lineage (NCBI taxonomy): Eukaryota > Metazoa > Chordata > Mammalia > Rodentia > Muridae > Micromys > Micromys minutus. Next base: position 3,910,823 of record NC_137957.1, read on the forward strand.
GTAGCACTGAGAGTCTGTAACTGTCTTTCTTCTCATTCGCCTCAACATAACTTGTGCCTCCAACCTTCAGGACAGCTACTCCATCTGAAAGTTTAGCAAGTCGCTTGTTCAGCTTTTTCTTTTCACTAGTTGTGATGTCTAGCTGCTCGGTTATTTCTTGAATACCCTTTTCAATTTAAGCTTTGTCACCTTTTTCTTTCAAAAACATGGCATCATTTTTCATGGCAGTGACCTCTCCAACTTTTCCTAGGTCATGAGCTTGAACATCTTCAAGATTTAGATTCAACCCCTCTTCTCCAAACACCGCACCACCAGTACCAATAGCTGGTTCTTTCTAATGTTCCCAAACCCTGGAGCTTTGACTGCCACAACCTGAAGACCAACTTTTAGCCTGTTCAAAACCAGTGTGCTTAGAGTTTCTCCATCAACATCTTCAGTGATTATGACCAAAAACTTCTGATGAGCATTGGTCATTTCAAGAGCACATACAATAGACTAAACACTAGAAATTTTTTTTACTCCATAAAACATAGGCATCTTGGAATTCACATTTTTGATCTTTTGGTGTATTAATAAAATACAGGGAATTATATCTTCTATTAAACTTCATGCCTTCAATAATTTCTAGCTCATCATTCAGGCTCTTTTCATCCTTCACTGTGATCACACCCTTTCTTCCAACCTTCTTCATTGCATCAGAAATGATGTTCCCAATGTCTTCGCCTCCATTTTCAGAAATTGTAGCCACCTGAGCAATTTTTCAGGGGTTGTTAGAGGCTTAGATTGTTTTTTAAGTTCAGCAATTGCAGCATCAACAGACATCACACCTCTCTGGATTTCCACTGCATTATCTCCTTTGCTGTTCTTCTAACCACCCCCTCCCCTTTGGAACATAACATGCCAGAACAGTGGCAGTGGTGGTGCCATCCCCAGGCTCTTCCTCTATGTTATTGGCAACATCCTGAACACCTTTAGCTCTGATATTTTTGTATTTATCCTTTAAATCAATTGACTTTGCAACAATGACCCCATCTTTTGTTACTTTGGGACTTCCCCAACTCTATTCAATAATCACCATTCTTCCCTTTGGCCCCATTGTAACAGCTACAGCATCAGCTAAAAAGGTCTACACCTTGACACATTAAGGCTCAGGCATTCGCACCAAACTTTACATCTTTGACATAGGCCCAAGTGAGATGAGAAGCCAGTACACGGGAAACTGGTCTCATCTGGCAAAGGATTGTGGGTAGTTGAAGCATTTTTTTTAAATTGAACAACTTTATTTTTAAAAACAGAGATAAATGTACAGATTTTAAAAGCATTTTTGCATAAAACTCTATGAATACATTTTTGTCAGTACTTTATTTTTTTAAAGGTTTGATAGTATGCATTAAAATCTTACTAGTTACAATGACCATAAAGTACATGTAAAACAAGATGTAACTTGGAATTAGTCAAAGTTTTCTTGGTGTGTAAAGTCGAAGCATTTCTGCGTGGCTGCGGCAGAGCATGAGGCGAGGCTTGCCTTCTTCTGTGAGTGAGGGACCCAGCCTAACATTTTGTAAAAATTTTATTTACATATATATGTATGTGTCTGTGTCTGTACACACTATGTGTGTGCTGGTGCTCAAAAGGCCAAAGAAAAAAGCCTATCATATACTCTGAATCTAGAATTGCCGGTGACTAAGAGCTGCCTGATGTAGGTGTTAAGAACTGAATTTGGGTTTTCTTTAAGATCAGAGGTGTTCTTAATGTCTGAGTCACCTCTTTAGTCCCATGAGATTAATTCTTAAGGATTTATAATCATAGAAGTCTTAGGACAGCTGCTATCACCTCTATTCCATGTACTAAACTGTATGAATGTGTGTGTTAAAAAACACTAGATAATTCCTCTTTATACAGATATTGAGATGACTTAGGAGCCTAATATCTGATTCCATTTTGTTCTTTCTTCCCAGATAATTCAAGCCTAGTGTAAGATTTTTGGCAAAGTATAGAGTGGTTGAAAGTAAGAACAGAAAGTAAGTGTGCAGTTGACAGGTCATAAATTGAACACCATGATAACTTCTTCTAAATTGATATTAGGACACCAGGGCTGGTCTAACTACTTATGGAAATATATTTTAGGAACATCCCAGGAAATCTTCAGTAATGTGGGTGCTGCTGGTGAGAATGATATCATCACATTGTGGAACCAATGATCAAACGCGTTAGTGTTTTCCTTCAGTGTTCTTTTATGAGTCTCATACTTTGTGGATTGTATAGGATCATCAAAACAATAACCAGCACCATTGTTATGTCCCAGTGGTTTTTATCGCTCTTCATTTTAGGAACAAAATAGACCAGAATTTTGAAGGTGAAAACTATAATTGCTGGAAAACTCCAAGGTAAGTTGCCATGACAGAAGAAAACAGTGCTTTCCAGAATTTTAGAAACAGGGAATATTATTATGATTGCTGTTGTTGGTGTTTGGTTTTATCAGACAAAGCTTCTCAGGGGAGCCCCGGCTGTCCTGTAGAGCATGCAGGCCTTGAAGCCACAGAGATCTGCCTCCCTCTGCCTTCTAAGTACTGGGATTAAAGGTGTGGGCCACCACTGTTCAGTTAAGAAATAATTTTAAAGAAAACTAATAATACAAATTATTTCATCTCTAACTGATGTAGTCTCAGAAAACTGTCCACAAACATGTGCACAGGTTGACTGTTTACATTTAGAAAATCCAAACCCCAACGTATTCTTATTTTTAAATATCTAGAGCACGAAATGTGACTGCAAAGGACTCCCTTTTATTACTGATATATTTTTGAGATGAAGTCTCATGTGGCCTATGCTGTCCCAAACTGGCTATGACCCCAATATTGAACTAGAACCTCCTGGTGTTCCTGAGCCTCCTCCCTCTACCTCCTAAGTATTGGGCTTACCAATTTGCACTACCAAACTCAGTCACATGATACTACTTTGTAGTTCAGTGCACACAAACTTTCTTTTGTTCATAAATAAATTAAATATTACATGAAGCCAGGTGGTAGTGGTACAAGCTTTTAATTACAGCACTCAGGAGGCAGAAGCAGGTGGATCTCTGAGTTTGGAACAAGCCTGGTCTACAGAATGAGTTCCAGGATAGGCAGGGCTACAAAAAGAAACCCTGTTTCAAAAAGCAAACACAACAGCAATAAAAACATGTGATTGTTTTTTGTTTTTGTTTATTAATTGTATATCAAACTATTAATGTTAATCAACTCCTATCTTGAAATATAAAAGATATAATTCGTGAGGGACTTATTACATTTTCTCTGAGACTTCCATAATTTTGGAGAATAAACTGAACAAAGATTCCAGTTATTCCTCGCAAAAATAATTTGGTTTTTTGTTTTGGTTAGTTTATTTATTTGCATTTCAAACGTTATCCCCCATCCTGATTTTTCCTTCACAAACTCCCTACTCCATCGCATCCACTTGCTTCTATGAGGGAGCTCTCATACCCACCCACCTACTCTCAACTCACCACCCTAGCATTCCCCCACGCTGGGGCATCCAGCCTCCACAGGACCAAAGCCCTTCCCTCCCATTGGTGCCAGATAAAGTCCATCCTCTGCTACATATGCAGATGAAGCCATGGGTTCCTTCATGTGTACTCTTTGGTTCGTGGTTTAGTCCATGGGAGCTCTGGGGAGTCTGGTTGGTTGATACTATATTTCTTCCTATGGGGTTGCAAACCCCCTCAACTCCTTCAATCCTTCCCCTAGTTCCTCCGTTGGTGTCCCTGTGATCAGTCTTATGGTTGGCTGTATTAGTCTGGCTCTGGCAGTGCCTCTCAGGGGACAGCTATACCAGGCTCCTGTCAGCAAGTGCTTCTTGGCATCAGCAATAGTGTCTGAGTTTGGTGGCTGCACATGGGATGGATTCCTAGGTGGGGCAGTCTTTGAATGGCCTTTCCTTTAGTCTCCACTCATTGTCCCAGTGTTTCCTTTAGCCAGGAGCAATTCTGGGTTAATACTTTTGAGATGGGTGGATGGCTCTATCCCTTAACCATAGGCCTTGTCTAACCCCTGCATATGGTCTCTACAGGTTTTCTCACCCCTATGTTGGGTATTTCAGCTAATGTCATCGCAGTAGGGTCCTGGGAGCCTCTTGCTTTCCTACCATCTGAGATTTTCTAGTGGATATCTCCAGTTCCCCATCCCCACTGCTACAAAACACAGTTCAAACTGTACTTCTCCTCTCCTCCCACACCTAATTCTGCCCCTCTTTTCCTCCCCCTTCTCTCCCTCCCAGGCCCCTTCCTCCCACTACCTGCTTATTTTGTTCCTCCTTCTAAGTAGGACCGAAGCATCAAGACTTTGCTCTTCCTCCTTCTTGAGCTTTATATGATCTGTGAGTTGTATTTCAAGTAATTTATTTAATCTTTTTGCTTAATATTCACTTAGCAGTGAATGCATATCATGTTTGTGCTTTTGTGACTGTGTTACTCCACTCAGGATGATAACTTCTAGTTCCATCCATTTGTCTAAGAATATCATGAAGCCTTTGTTTTTAATACCTGAGTAGTACTCCACTATGTAAATGTACCACAATTTCTGTATTCATTTCTCTGTTGAAGGACAGCTGGGTTCTTTCCAGCTTCTAACTATTAGAAATAAGACTGCTATGAACATAGTAGAGCATGTGTCCTTCTTATATGCTGAACATCTTTTGGGTATATGCCCAGGGGCGGTATTTCTGGGTTCTCTGGTAGTGCTATGTTCAATTTTCTGAGGAACCGCCAGAATGATTTGCAGAGAGGTTGTACCAGTTTGCAATCCCACCGACAGTGGAGGAGTGTTTCTCTTTCTCCACATCCTCACCAGCATTTCTTGTCACCTGAGTTTTGATCTTAGCCATTCTTACTAGTGTGAGGTTGTTTTGATTTGCATTTCCCTGGTGATTAAGGATGTTGAACATTTCTTTAGGTGCTTCTTGGCCTTTTGGGTTTCTTCAGTTGAGAATTCTCTGTTTAGCTCAGTACCCCGTTTTTAATTAGGCCATTTGGTTCTCTGGAGTCTGCTTTTTTGAGTTCTTTGTATATATTGGATGTTAGCTCTCTATTGGATATAGGGTTGGTAAAGAGCTTTTCTCAACCTGTGGGTTGCCATTTTGTCCTGTTGACAGTGTCCTTTCCTTTACAGAACATTTTCAATTTTATGAGATCCCTTTATTGATAGTTGATGTTAGAGCCTGAGCCATTGGTGTTCTGTTCTGGAAATTTCCTCTGTGCCAGTGTGTTTGAGGTTCTTTCACACTTCACTTTCTCCTCTCTTAGATTAAGTGTATCTGGTTTTACGTGGAGATCCTTGATTCACTTGGACTTAGCTTTGTAAAAGAATGGATAAATTTGCAGTCTTCTGCATGCTACCTGCCACTTGAGCCAGCAGTACTTGTTGAATATTGTAGGGAGCCGTTTGTGCCACACCCAAACATGGCGCCGGCTTCCCGCCGAGAACTCGGCAAACAGAGCTGTTGCCCAGCCAAGAGACTTAGAGCACATGCGCCATATACGTCACAGCCCGCTCTCGGGGCATACTATTGAGTTACTGGAGGGCACACCAATCAGGTAGCGACACAAGTCTCCTGGGCATATATAAGCAATGCATTTCTCTCCCACGTGGAGAAGTCCCCTGCTCAGGGGGATCCTCTGCTCAGAGTATTGTACAACAAAGGTTGTTTGCAGAAGAATCCTGTTGTTGCATGCCTATTCCTGCCGGCGGGACATGGGGCGCGCGACAAGTGGTGCCGAAACCCGGGAGCGCCGAGGGGGCGCTTCAGTTCGCTGAAGTAGATTCAGAACTGCGAAAAGGTAAATGGTAAGCTCCGAGAGACATGTCTCTCTTTGGAATTTACGGGGTGCCAAAAGAGCGTGCCAAAAACTTAGGCATGTCTCTTCTTGGATTTTCTCGGGAAGTAGAAGGGTTATTGCTTGCATTTGTGGTAACTGTTGCAACATTACTGTTGTGGAAGTTATCTAGATAGAAAGTTATCACGCAGCACCAAGAGGGCGGGTCAGAAACGGAGTGTAATAAAAAAGGGAGCGCACAAGAAAAAAGTAAAAGAGGTAGGCTCCAAGAGGCATGTTCAAAACAAGTCAGAAATGGAGCGAATTCAAAGGCGGAAAGACCGCCGGGAGAAGAGAGGATTGTGCCCGGGAAATGAAGTACAAGTTTCCCTGAGAGGATACTTTGTATCTGCTAAAAGAGCAAAAAGCTTTAGAGCTGACAGAAGAAAAATTAGAGGATGAATTATTTGAATCTGTGGAGGAAGATTTAGAGGAGGAGGCAGCAGAATATGAGGCAGAGCGCTTTCAGCCCGGACGGAGGACTCCTGTAACACAACTGGAAGCTCTTAAAGCAGCCGCCGCCTCTGCTCTTCCACTTTACCCAGAGAGGAAGTGCGAGTTCTTTTGTACTCCAGAGACACGCCATACCATCAGGAAAATGTTTCCCTTGTTTGAGGATGATCACTGCCTCGAACACAAGCAAGTTAAAGAGTTGGCAGAGTCAGTCCGAACTTATAGAATCACTGCTAATTATACAAAAAACCTGGATAGGCTAATGCCACCTGGATTGCCAGTTGCTGGCCTAATTCCCAGCCAAAGGGTAATTTGTTTATTCCAGCCAAACCTAAGTGGTCACCTTTCTGTACAGGAAGAGATTCAGCCCTGTATCCTTGGATTGGCTGTCAATCTCAGGGTGTACGTTGGGCAGTTAAGGGCCCTCAAATATATGGGGCAACCAGCTCCCCAGTAGTCTGGGAGCAGGAGAACCCCCACGGAGAGCCACTCCAGGTTCCACGGGATTGGACCTCCGTGCCACCACCAGAATTGTCCTGACCCCACAAATGGGAGTTCAGCCTTTCCCTTGTGACTTTCATGGGCCATTACCGGCTAATATAATAGGGCTGCTTTTGGAACGGTCATCTGCCACCCTTAAATGTTTGGTAGTACACCCTGGGGTGATTGATCAAAATTATAAAGGCCAACAAAAGATCATGTGCTCCTCCCCTAGGGGTTTGTTTCCCATCTCCGATGGAGATCAGATTGCTCAATTGGTCATCCTCCCCATTTGTCCTGCCCAATTTGCATCAAACTGGGCAAGAAGGGAGAACAAAGGGAGAAGGGGGAACAAAGGCTTCAGTTCTTCAGGAACTGACTTAGCATATCTATTAGTAGATTTAAATACTGGACCAACCTAAATTTGGAGATTAAAAGAAAACTTTTTAAAGGACTTTTGGACTCAGGGGCAGACAAAAGCATCGTATCTACTAGGTGGTGACCTGCTAAGTGGCCAGTTAATCAATCTTCCCATTATTTACGAGGCCTTGGCTATGAAGCCAGTCCTGCTATTAGTACTAAATTATTAAAATGGAGAGCCCCTGAGGGACAAAAAGGAACTTTTACACCGTATGTCCTTCCATTACTGGTTAATCTATGGGGAAAAGACATTTTAACAAAACTAGGTCTTAAACTTATGAATAATTGCTCCCTGCCTGCACAAGAGATAATGATTAATATGGAAAATATCCCCAAAAGAGGCATTGGCAAATAGATGTCACCCATGTTCCCTCCTTCGGAAAATTAAAATATGTACATGTGTCCATTGGTACTTGCTCAGGAGTTATCTTTACTTCTCCTTTATCAGGAGAAAAGGCTTCTCATGTTATTACTCATTGTCTTGAAGGGTGGAGTGCATGAGACATACCTAAAGTGTTAAAAACAGATAATGGTCCTGCATATACATCAGCAAAATTCAAGCAATTTTGCCATCACATGGGAGTTTCACTCCTGACAGGATTGCCTTATAAGCCTCAGGGTCAAGGCATCATTGAACTTGCTCATCGCACCCGAAAGGTTTATTTAAATAAACAAAAAGGGGGAATTGAAGAGGTGCTCCCTACACCCAAAATGGCCATTTCCACTATGCTTCTTACCTTAAATTTTTTAAATTGGATGCTCATGGCCATTAAGCTGCTGAGCGTCATGGTCAATGGCCTTGGCCACCTAAAGAGTTAGTAAAATGGAAAGATGTCCTCACTGGTCATTGGAATGGCCCGGATCCTATCTTAATATGATCCAGGGGAGCTGTTTGTGTTTTTCCACAGGAAAAAAAAAAGCCCGATTTGGATCCCAGAACGTCTAACACATTGAGTGCTACCAGAACAAGAAGCTGTTCCACCTGCTTCTGATGAGCCTGTTCTGCATGACAATTCAAGCAGAACCGAGTTGGGATATTCTGTTGGTGTTTCCAAAACCAATTCCAGTGGAACATGATGCTACAGTCTTCCCTAAGTTTTTCACCACCGATATCAACTTGGGTGGGGGTGGGACTCTTTGGAGCAATCCTTTGCTTCGGACTTGCGTTGCTTCTCTGGCTGGTTTGTAAGCTCAAGGCCCAAACAAAAGAGAGACAAGGTGGTTATTGCCCAAGCGCTTGTCGGTCTAGAACATAGAGCATCAGCCGAAATCTGGTTGTCTATGCTTAAGCAGTAGGTCGCCATCGAGACAGCTCTTGCACTCCTAGAACGTCGGTTCATTGCACAGGATTAGAGTGTCTGGTTTGAGCAGCCCATGAGGGATGCCGAGCAAAGCATCGCACTGAGAGCCCCTTGTTGCGGGGTATCTCTGGGAGATATGTTATTTTGCATGAGGGTTGCCTGCCCCAGTGTTCCTCCCTCAGAAAATCGGCAGAATGACAGGTCAAGAGTACTACGGGCTACAAAAAGCCTAGCGGTTACTCCTGTACATGGTCTATATACACCTTAATGAGGATTTGACTTCTTTTTTTTAAACACCTTTATTTTACAAAACAAAGATAAATATACAGATTTCAAGCATTTTTTTTGCGTAAAATTATACAATACATTTTTGACAGTACTTTTTTCAGATTTTAAAAGAATTTTTACATAAATCTATATGAATAGTCAGTACTTGATCTTTTTAAAGGTTTGACAGTATGCATCGAAAACCCAATTGTTACAATGAGCACAAAGTACATGCAAAACAAAATGTAACATGAAAATAGTAAAAGTTTTCTTGTTGTGTAAAGATTTTTTTGTTTTGTTTTGTTTTCTTTATTTCTTGGAATTCCTACAGTCTGCGAGTTGTTTCTGGGGCAGTGCAATCCTCTGGGGTTAGCATTCCACTATCAATGACTGCATATTATGTCTGTTCTGTTGTGATTGGGTTATCTCACTCATAATGATATTCTCTAGATGCAGCCATTTTATTAAGAATTTGGTCAAGTCATTGTTTCTGGTGGCTGAGTAGTATTCCATTGTGTATATGTACCACAATTTTTGTATTCATTCATTTTCTGAAGGGCATCTGGTTTCTTTCCAGCTTCTGGCTATTATAAATAGAGCTGCTATGAACATTGTGGTACATATATCTTTGTTGTGTACTAAGGTGTCTCTGGGGTATATGCCTAGAAGTGGAATAGCTGGGTCTTCAGGTAGTATTATTTCCAATTTTCTGAGGAATTGCCAGACTGATTTCCAGAGTGGTTGTATTAGTTTGCAACCCCACCAACAGTAGAAAAGGGTTCCTCTTTCTCCACAACCTCACCAGCATCTGTTGTCATCTGAGTTTTGGGTCTTGGCCAATCTGACTGGTGTGAGGTGAAATCTCAGGGTTGTTTTGATTTGTATTTCCCTGATGGCTAAGGATGTCGAGCACTTCCTCAGATATTTCTCAGCCATTTGATATTCCTCAACTGAGAACGTTTTGTTTAGTTCTGTACCCCATTTTTTAATAGGGTTATTTGATTCTCTGGTGTCTAGCTTTTTGAGTTCTATGTATACCTTAGATATTAGGCCTCTATCTAATGTGGAGTTGGCAAAGATCTTTTCCCATTCTGTTGGCTGCCGTTTTGTTTTCTTGACAAGGTCCTTAGCCTTACAAAAACTTTGCAATCTCATTAAGTCCCATTTGTTAATCTTTGACCTTAGAGCTTGAGCCATTGGTGTTTTGTTCAGAAAATTTTCTCCTGTGCCTATATGTTCTAAAGTTTTCCCTACTTTCTCATCTAATAGTTTCAGTGTATCTGATTTAATGTGGACATCTTTGATCCACTTACACTTGAGCTTTGTACAAGGAGATTAAAGGGTCTATTTTCATTCTTTTGCATGCTGAGTGCCAGTTGGACCAGCACCATTTGTTGAATAGGCTGTCTTTTTTCCATTGAATGTTTACTGCTCCTTTGTCAAATCAGGTGACCATATACATGAGGGCTCATTTCTGGATCTTCTATTCTATTCCATTGATCCACATGCCTATTTCTGTACCAGTACCATGCAGTTTTCAGCACAATTGCCTTGTAATATACCTTGAGGTCAGGGATAGTGATTCCCGCAGATGTTTTTTTGTTGTTGAGGATGGATTTTGCTATTCTGGGTCTTTTGTTGTTCCATATGAACTTGCACATTGATCTTTCCAATTCCATGAAGAACTGTGTTGGAATTTTGATGGGGATTGTGTTAAATCTGTAGATTGCTTTTGGTAGGATGGCCATTTTTAATATGTTGATCTTTCCAATGCATGAGCATGGGAGATCATTCCATTTTTTGAGATCCTCCTCAATTTCTTTCTTTAGAGGTTTGAAGTTCTTGTCGTACAGGTCCTTCACTTGCTTAGTTAGAGTAACACCAAGGTATTTCATAGTTTTGTGACAATTGTGAAGGATACCTTTTCCCTAATTTCTTTCTCCACAGGTTTGTCCTTTGAGTATAGGAAGGCTACTGATTTGTGCGAGTTAATTTTGTATCCAGCCACTTTGTTGAACTTGTTTATCAGCTGTAGAAGTTCTCTGGTGCAATTTTTGGGGTCACTCAAGTACACTATCATGTCATCGGCAAAGAATGATGTTTTTATCTCTTTCTTTCCGATTTGTATCCCCTTGATCTCCTTTTGCTGTCTAATTTTTTTATATTAAACCATCCCTGCATCCCAGGGATGAAGCATACTTGGTCATGATGAATGATCATTTTAATGTGTTCTTGTATTCGGTTTGCAAGGATTTTGTTGAGTATTTTTGCATCAATGTTCATAAGTGAGATTGGTCTGAAGTTTTCTTTCCTTGTAGAGTCTTTGTGTGGTTTAGGTACGAGGGTTATTGTAGCCTCAAAAAATGAGTTAGGTAGTATTCCATCTAATTCTATCTTTTGGAATAGTTTGGAGAGTATTGGTGTTATATCACCAATAAATGTCTGATAAAATTCTGCACTGAACCCGTCTGGACCTGGGCTTTTTTTGGTTGGGAGGCTTTTGATGACTTCTTCTATTTCTTTAGGTGTTATAGGGTTATTTAGATGGTTTACTTTATCCTGGTTTAACTTTGGGACCTTGTATCTTTCTAGGAATTCGTCCATTTCCTCCAGATTTTCCAATTTTGTGGAGTATAAGTTTTTGTAGTAGGATCTGATGATTTCTTGAATTTCCTCAGTTTCAGTTGTCATGTCCCCACTTTCCTTTCTGATGTTGTTAATTTGTATACTCTCTCTTTGCCCTCTAGTTAGTCTTGCTAGGCGTTTATCAATTTTGTTGATTTTCTCAAAGACAAACTCTTGGTTTTGTTGATTTTTTCAATGGTTCTTTTTGATTCTATTTGGTCTATTTCTGCCCTGGTTTTGATTATTTTTTGCTGTCTACTCTTTTTGGGTACATCTGCTTCCTTCTGTTCTAGGGCTTTTAGCTGTGCTGTCAGGTTGCTGATGTAAGCTCTCTCCAGTTTCTTTTTGGAAGCACTTAGGGCTATGAGATTTCCTCTCAGTACTGCTTTCATTGCATCCCATAGGTTTGAGTATGTTGTGTTTTCATTTTCGTTGAATTCTAGAAAATCCTTCATTTATTTCTTTATTTCTTCTTTGACCTCCCTATTGTTTAACAGAGCGTTGTTTAGTTTCCATGTGTATGTGGGCTTTTTCTTGTCTTTGTTGTTGTTAAAGACCAGCCATAGACCATGGTGATCTAAGAGGATGCATGGGAGTATTTCAATCTTCTTATATCGATTGAGGCTTGCTCTGTGTCCAATTATGTGGTCAATTTTCGAGAAGGTGCCATGGGGTGGTGAGAGAAAGGTGTATTCTTTTACTTTAGGATAATATGTTCTGTATATATCTAGTAATTCTAGTTGGTTCAAAGTCTCTGCTATCTTTGCAGTGTCCTTGTTCAGTTTCTGTTTCCATGATCTGTCCATTGGTGAGAGTGGGGTATTAAAGTCTCCCACTATTATTGTGTGGGGTGAAATGTATTTTTTGAGCTTTAGTAGGGTTTCTTTTATGAATGTGGGTGATTTTTTATTTGGAGCATATATGTTAAGGATTGAGAGTTTCTCCTGACAGATTTCCCCGGTAATGAGTAAAAAGTGTCCTTCCTTATCTTTTTTGATAACTTTTGGTTGGAAATTTACTTTATTCGATATTAGAATTGCCACTCCAGCTTCTCCTTGGGGCTGTTTGCTAGGAAGTTTTTTTTCCCACCCTTTTACTCTGAGATAATGTCTGTCTTTGTTTTTGAGATGAGTTTCCTGTATGCAGCAAAAGGCTGGATTTTGTTTATGTATCCAGTCTGATAGTCTATGTCTTTTTATTTGGGAGTTGAGTCCATTTATGTTAATAGATATCAAGGAATAGTTGTTTCTGTTTCCTGCCATTATTGCTATTGTGGGTTGAGTTGTGTCGGTGTCTTTTTATTTTTAGTTTTTTTGTTTAGGAGTTTTTTGTTTTTACTAGGCTGTATTTTCCCTCATTGTATTGGGTTTTCCACCTATAATTCATTGTAGTGCTGGGTTTGTGGTCAGATATTGTGTGAATTTAGATTTGTCTTGAAATATCTTCGTCTCTCCATTGATGGTGATTGATAGTTTTGCTGGGTATAGCAGCATGGGCTGTCACTTGTGCTCTCTTAGGGTGTGCATGATGTCTGTTCAGGCTCTTCTAGCTTTCATAGTCTCTGTTGAGAAATCAGGTGTGAGTCTGATTGGCCTGCCTTTATATGTTACCTGACCTTTTTCCCTTACTGTTTTTAGTATTCTTTCTTTACTTTGGGCACTTGCTGTTTTGACTATTATGTGTGGGGAGGTATTTCTTTTCTGGTCCAACCTATTTGGAGTTCTGAAGGCTTCTTTTATGCTCGAGGTCATCTCATTCTTGAGGGTAGGGAAGTTTTCTTCTACGATTTTGTTGAAGATATTTACTGTGCCTCTTAGTTGATACTCTTCTCCCTCTTCTCTTCCTATTATCCTTAGGTTAGGTCTTCTCATTGTGTCCTGGATTTCCTGGACATTTTGGGTTAGGAGCTTTTTGTTTTTTGCATCTTCTCTGGCTGTTTTTTCTATGTTTACAATGTTGTCTTCTGCCCCCGTGATTCTCTCTTCCATCTCTTGTAATCTATTTGAAATGCTTGCTTCTGTGACTCCTGATTTCTTTTTTAGGTGTTCTACCTCTCGGGTTATCTCTTTTAGTGTTTTCTTTATTTTGTCAATTTCCGTTTTAAATTCCCTTTTCCATTCCTTCATCTCTTTGGTTCTGTTTTTTTCTAGTTCTTTGAGTGTTTTTCTTGCTTCCTGTTTAAAAGCTTCTGAATCTTTTTGCTTTTCCTCCCATTCTTGTTTTAGTATCTCTATCAGCATCTTGATGTATGATTTCAGGTCTGTGTCTTCTTTTTCTGGAGTGTTTGGCATCCCACTGTTTGCTGTTATGGGAGAGCTGGGTTCCGGAGTTGCCAGGTTGTCTTGATTTCCTTGGGATATACTCTTTTGCTTTCCTCTTGCCATTTTGTTGTCAGTGATATGTTATTGCCTTTCCCTTGTATCTGGTCTGTGTTCTTGGGTTTTCACAGGTCTAGGTGACAGATGGTCCCAGCCCTGTTCTATGCCTCAGAGTCACCGGGTGGGAACAGAAGTTCCAAAGTTCTGTTCCTGGTCCCTGGATCAGAGAGGGCAGGGCGGGGAGTGCGCTTACTGTGCACATTCCGCAGAGATCTCTCTGATGCCTGGTTGCCCAGATCTCCTACTCACCAGTCTTTAAAGCTTTAGCCACTGCTGATCTGTGTGGCAGATGGGCTGTGCCCTGTTCTGCGCCCTCGAGGATTTGAATTCTATCTCCGCCCTCCTAATATGGGTGTCCTACTTTGCTTAAAGAATAAAAGATAGGGGAAGATGTGGGGCACTGCCTGAACATTCTCCATTACAAGATGGCCCTGACATCCGGCTGGAGTTAGCAGTAAACAAGTCATGTGGGCTCGTGCTGGGTAACTTTCCACTTCTTGAGCTCTGCCTCTCCCGTGGTGTCATAGGGCCTGATGAGTTTCAACCAATCAGGGGGCTCCATGTCCAAGGTGAGGACAGATTCCTATATAAGGGAATGGGCTAGATAATTCAGGGTGATGACAGCCCTGCTCCTGATGCTTTGGAACCAGAGTTTCAGAGGAGAGGAGAGATGGGCGATTGTCAGTGTTTCCAAAACTGATGCCCTTTTACCTTAATGCAAAACTATTTTCTTGTTTGTTTGACACCATTAAAACCTTTGATGTACCGTACTTGCCCTTAAACACGGAGATAGCAGGGTTTGGGGATTATAGAACTCTTGCCTTATCAAGTAATTTTTGGCATGCTTTTGTGCAGAGAGACTGTGTTTCTGCTCAGGATGGTGTGTAAACTCCGTACTCAACAATAACGTGACAAAGTGTTCATAGCACAAGCTCTTGCTGCACTCAAAATGGGCACCTCTCTCTCTCTGTTTGGCTTAGTATGTTTTAGGAAAAATATTGGGTCTGTGTATGGATAGCCCCGGCACCCTGAGCCTTCGAGGCATTGCACCAGGATCGGGTGTCCTACACAGAGGCAGCCTTTGCACCCTGCAGGGCTCGTTCCCATTGCACGCAGGAAGGTGCCTTACCCAAAATTATAAGATATGCTTTAGGAAAAGTGTTGGGTCTGTGTCTGGATAGCCTTTGAACCCTGAGCCTTTGAGGCATTGCTGCAGGAATGGGTATCCTACATGTAGGCAGCCTTTGCACCCTGCAGGGCTTGTTCCCATTGCATGCAGAAATGTGTCTTACCCAAAATTTATTGCTGATCATGGTCTTGAACCCTAAAGGTCCAACAAGAGCCTGATGGTTGATCGGCCATGTTTTTATTTAAGAAAGTAGGGGGAGATGTAGGGAGCCGTTTGTGCCACACCCAAACATGGTGCCGGCTTCCCACTGAGAACTCGGCAAACTGAGCTGTTGCCCAGCCAAGAGACTTAGAGCGCATTCACCTTATACGTCACAGCCCGCTCTCGGGGCATGCTATTGAGTTACTGGAGGGCACACCAATCAGGTAGTGACACGAGTCTCCTGGGCATATATAAGCAATGCATTTCTCTCCCACGTGGAGAAGTCCCCTGCTCAGGGGGATCCCGTGCTCAGAGTATTGTACAATAAAGGTTGTTCACAGAAGAATCCTGTTGTTGCACGCCTATTCCTGCCAGTGGGACGTGGGGCACACAACAGAATATGCTGGGTTTTTTCCCACTAGATGGTTTTATCTCCTTTGTCAAAGATCAAGTGACCTTAGGTGTGTGGGTTCATCTCTGGGTCTTCAATTCTATTGCACTGATCTACCTGCCTGTCTCTGAACCAATACCATGCGGGTATTGTTTGTTTTATCACTGTTGTTCTGAAGTACAACTTGAGGTCAAAAATTGTGACTTTCCAATAAGTTCTCTTATTGTTGAGAATCGTTTGCATTATCCAGAGTTTTTCCTTAAATTCCAGATAAATTTGAGAATTACTTTTTTAATCTCTGTGAATAATTATGTTGGAATGTGGATGGGGATTGTATTGTGCTTTTAAATTTCAAAAATTATATGTATTTAATGTGTATGCATTCTGATGCCATGACATTAGAGTGGGGACCAGAGGACAACTTTCAGGAATTGGTTCTTCCTTTCGTCACAGGACTCTGTTCACCAAGCAACAAGTGCCTTCAGCAACTAAACCAGTGCATCAGCCTTAAAGTGCTCTTGTTTTGTGGGCTGAAGAGATGGCTCAAGTTTAAGAGTATTTCTTATATTTCCAAAGAGCCAGTGCTCCCTTCCTAGCATGCACAGAGTGACTTAAAACCATCTGTGACCAGTTGCGGAAGATCTGAGGCACACATTTGGCCTCCACTGTGATTGCATGCATGTGGTGCACACATATACATGTAGGCAAAAGTCCCATACACATAATCTTTTAGTTGTTTTAAAAGCAAAACAATAAATAAATGGGAGTGACAGACACATTTATAACTCTCAGAACCTTTCCACCAGGTTCTTAATTTCTAGAGAATTCTATACAAGTTATATCACATTTTTTATACTGCTTATTTCTAGAAATGGACTTCATAAAAAAAACTACACAGGATTTCAAAGCCAATTATTGTAACCAAATTTTTTTCTCATTCTCATAAAGTATGATCCAACACGTATTTAAACATGTGGGGCAGTGGAAGACTTCTGTATCCTATTGTAATGAACGTTTCCAATCATAGCGTGGGATAATAAGGTTTTTTTTAATGTCTTACGTTTGTTTCTTATTTATTTCTATGTGTGGAGGGTGGATGCACATGCCACAGTGTGTGTGTGAAGCTCATAGACAACTTGCAAGAGTTGGTTCTTTCCTTCCCCCACATGGGTCCTGGGAACCAACTCATGTCATCGGGCTTGGCAGCAAAGACCTTACTCACTGACCCATTGCACTGTCCCCATCCTTTAAACTTCTGAACTGAGAGAACTAGAGAAGTCCCTCCACAGGTTACACTGACACCATTGTCCTCATTACCCAGCATCATGTTTGCTAGAATGCACTTGTGATAACTGGAACTTCCTGCACTCCACTGAGAGATGCCTTCAAGTGTGGATACAAACACAGTTCTAAAGAAATTGCTGCAAGACAACATGCCACACGTGTTTGTGCCTATGTGGTTTTTCTGCAGCGTAAGTTTAATCAAACAGTCAAGATTCAAGAAGGATAAAAGGCTTCCTCATACAGTTTTCATCACAGGGGTTTCTATCATAAACAAAACATTTCATGATGAGGGAAACTTCGAGTAGAAAGTTTGCCGCAATGATGGTGTAGAAAGGTTTCAATGCTGAGACAAAATATCAGACAAAGACAATTTACAACAATGCTTTGCTTCAAATCTTGGTTTTAAGAAGAAGAGTTCACTGTAGTGGGAAAGCTTGAAGACTAATGCTGGTGATCTGACAGTTTAGTCCTTTCTTTTATTCAGTCTAGGCCCCAACACTGAGATGCTATAATGAAATCCAAAGCGAACCTTCCCTTGTTAGTTAAATCTCCCTGTATGTGCCTCAGACTTTCCCATATGAGATTTTCTTAGGTGCTTACGAATCCAGCCTGGCTGACAATAAAAATCAGTCACTGGCAAGTCTGCCTCTTGTGTATCTGACGCTCAGAGGCGCCCTTTTTAATTATAATGTTCTATCCCTGGCCCTGAAAGGTTTGTGGCATCTCATAAAGTAAAAATAATCCATTCTAACTTCCTAAGTCCCCAGTGTTTTAGTACTTTAAATACTTTAAAACCCCAAAATCTCCTCTGCGGCTGAAGGCAAACTTGAAACTGTGAGTCCTTAGGGAAAAGAAGTTATAACACTTAAGATACAGTAGTATATATTAAATGTTTACATTCCAGGTTGTAAAACTTGGAATTCAGCATGGACAGACTGCCAAATGCAGAGCCAAAACCTAGAAGAGTAATCACCAGATCCTGAAGATGTGTGTCAGCACATAGGGCTATCGATGATCATCTGAGATTCGCTGGCCTTGTATACACACTCACTTCTCCATTTCTGCTGCTGGTTCTACTTCCTGATTCCTCAGCAGACCCACTATGATCCTGACATCACTTTCTGATTCCTCAGCAGACCCACTATGATCCTGACATCACTTCATGATTCCTCAGCAGACCCACTATGATCCTGACATATGTGTCTTTGCAGCCACGCAGTGCTATACGTTGCCTTCGCTGTAGAGAATCAAACTGTGATACATATCACTTGGCCTTAGTGGGATTGGAACAAGCCTCCATAACTAAGGACTTGCATTTTTTATACATTTAAAACCAACACCATATAAAGGATATTTCACATTCTTCTGCTAAAATAATGTGTAGGCTGACTATCTTCTAGGGTAACTATAATAACTTGTGTGTATTGATGGTTGAAACAGAAAAAAAAACCCACTTCCCTGAGCAATAATTTTGAGTAACACATCACTTCAGTCTCTCTTTCAAATAACTTCATATATTTCCAAATCAGAGTCTTCAGGGGGTGCATCCTGTCCTGCATCTATGCTGCCTATTATCCCAGTGCAAAATTCATGGTCTGTTCTTAATTATGCTAATCTTTTAAACAATGACAATGCCCTCTACAACCACCATACATCTCTTTTCTCCAAAACTAACCTTGCTTACATGGTTTCCTCAAAAAAGTGTAGATTTTTTATCTCTGTCTCTTCCTCTCCCTACCCCTCCTCCTTCTCTCTCATTCTCCCTCTCCATCTCTCCCTTCTCTCTCTCCTTCTTCCTCTCTTTCCCTCTCTTTATCTCCTCCATTCTGCCACTCTGCAAGCTCAGATAAGAGTGGTAAGCCATGACCATAACACTAAATCCAAACTTCCTTGGTTCACTAAAATAGGCCCTTTAATTAAGCCTCACACAAATTCTTTGGATACAGGCAGAACTCTAGCCTAGAGAGTTTATTCCTTTCTGAAACCTAGTAGACAGAGTCTGTCCCGCGGAACCGTCTCGCCAGCAAGAACGACGCGGTACACAAAATAGGATTCTTCTGCAATAAAGCTTTAATGCTCTCGAGAGGCAGAGCATAAGCTTACATCAAGTAGAAGCGAAGACCACGAACTATCTAGCCCGTCCCCTTATATAGGAATCAGTCCTTGCCTTGGACTTGGAGCCCCCTGATTGGTTGAAACTCATCAGGCCATATGACGCCACGGGAGAGGCAGAGCTCAAGGAGTGAAAAGTTACCCAGCACGTGCGCACATGACTTGTTTACTGCTAACTCCAGCCAGATGTCAGCGCCATCTTTTAATGGAGAATGTGCAGGCAGCACCCCACATCTCCCCCTTTCTTTTATTCTTTAAGCAAAGTAGGACACCTGTAGAAAGCCGTTTGTGCCACACCCAAACATGGCGCCGGCTTAAGGCCGAGAAATCAGCAAACAGAGCTGTTGCCCAGCCAAGAGACTTAATGCGCATACGCCACATACATCATAGCTCACTCTCGGGGCATACTATTGAGTTACTGGAGGGCACACCAATCAGGTAGCGACACGAGTCTCCTGGGCATATATAAGCAATGCTTTTCTCTCCCACGTGGAGAAGTCCCCTGCTCAGGGAGATCCCCTGCTCAGAGTACTGTACAATAAAGGTTGTTCGCAGAAGAATCCTGTGGTTGCATGCCTTTTCCTACCAGTGGGAAGTGGGGCGCATGACTAGTGGTGCCGAAAATCCCTGGAGCGCCGAGGGGACCCTTCAGTTCGCTGAAGTGGATTCAGAACTGCGAAAAGGTAAATGGTAAGCTCCGAGAGACATGTCTCTCTTTGGATTTTACGGGTGCCAAAAGAGCATGCCAAAAACTTAGGCATGTCTCTTCTTGGATTTTCTCGGGAAGTAGAAGGGTTATTGCTTGCATTTGTGGTAACTGTTGCAACATTACTGTTGTGGAAGGTATCTAGACAGAAAGTTATCATGCAGCACCAAGCGGGTGGGTCAGAAACGGAGCGTAATAAAAAAGGGAGCACGCAAGAAAAAAGCTTAAAAGGTAGTCTCCGAGAGACATGTTCAAAACAAGTCAGAATCGGAGAGGTGGCGGCGGAAAAACCGCCAGGAAAAGAGAGGATGTCTGGGGAAACAGAGTACAAGTTTCCCGGAGAGAATGCTTTGTATCCGCTAAAGGAACAAAAGGCCTTAGAGCTGGCAGAAGAAAAATTAGAGGATGAATTATTTGAATCTGTGGAGGAAGATTTAGAGGAGGAGGCAGCAGAATGTGAGGTGGAGTGGTTTCAGCCCGGACAGAGGACTCCTGTAACACAACCGGAAGCTCTTAAAGCAGCTGCCGTCTCTGCTCTTCCGCTTTACCCAGAGAGGAAGTTCGAGTTCTTTTGTACTCCGGAGACATGCCATGCCATCAGGCAAATGTTTCCCTTGTTTGAGGATGATCACTGCCTCGAACATAAGCAAGTTAAAGAGTTGGCAAAGTCAGTCCAAACTTATAGAATCACTGCTAATTATACAAAAAACCTGGATAGGCTAATGCCACCTGGATTGCCAGTTGCTGGCCTATTTCCCATCCAAAGGGTAATTTGTTTATTCCAGCCCAACCTAGGTGGTCACCTTTCTGTGCAGAAAGAAGAGATTCAGCCCTGTATCCCTGGATTGGCTGGCAATCTCGGGGTGTATGTTGGGCAGTTAAGGGCCCTCAAATATATGGGGCAACCAGCTCCCCAGTAGTCTGGGAGCAGGAGAACCCCCGTGGAGAGCCACTCCAGGTTCCGCAGGATTGGACCTCCATGCCACCACCAGAATTGTCCTGACCCCACAAATGGGAGTTCAGCCTTTGTGACTTTAATGGGCCATTACAGGCTAATACAATAGGGTTGCTTTTGGGAGGTCTTCTGCCACCCTTAAAGGTTTGGTAGTACACCCTGGGGTGATTGATCAAAATTATAAAGGCCAACTAAAGATCATGTGCTCCTCCCCTAGGGGTTTGTTTCCCATCTCAATTGCTCATCCTCCCCAATAGTCCCGCCCAATTTGCATCAAACTGGGTGAGAAAGGAGAACAAAGGGAGAAGAGGGAACAAGGCTTCAGTTCTTCAGGAACTGACTTAGCATATCTATTAGTAGATTTAAATACTAGGCCAACCTTAATTTGGAGATTAAAAGAAAACTTTTTAAAGGACTTTTTGACTCTGGGGCAAACAGAAGCATCATATCTACTAGGTGGTGGCCTGCTAAGTGGCCAGTTAATCAATCTTCCCATTCTTTACGAGGCCTTGGCTATGAAGCCAGTCCTGCTATTAGTTCTAAATTATTAAAATGGAAAGCCCCTGAGGGACAAAAAGAACTTTTACACCGTATGTCCTTACACTACCTGTTAATCTATGGGGAAGAGACATTTTAACAGAACTAGGTCTTAAACTTATGAACAATTATTCCCTGCCTGCACAAGAGATAATGATTAATATGGGGTATATCTCCAAAAGAGGCATTGGCAAATGGATGTCACCCATGTTCCCTCCTTCGGAAAATTAAAATATGTACATGTGTCCATTGATACTTGCTCAGGAGTTATCTTTGCTTCTCCTTTATCAGGAGAAAAGGTTTCTCATGTTATTACTCATTGTCTTAAAGCGTGGAGTGCATGGGGCATTCCTAAAGTGTTAAAAACAGACATTGGTCCTGAATACACCACAGCAAAATTGCTTGAATTTTGCCATCACATGGGAATTTCACTCCTGACAGGATTGCCTTATAATCCTCAGGGTCAAGGCATCATTGAACGTGCTCATCGCACCCTAAAGGTTTATTTAAACAAACAAAGGGGGAATTGAAGAGGTGCCCCCCACACCCAAAATTTCTACTATACTTCTTACCTTAAATTTTTTAAATTTGGATGCTCATGGCCATTCAGCTGCGGAGCGCTATGGACAATGGCCTGTGCCACCTAAAGAGTTAGTAAAATGGAAAGATGTCCTCACTGATAATTGGAAAAGCCCGGATCCTATCTTAATACGATCCAGGGGAGCTATTTGTGTTTTTCCACAGGAAGAAAAAAGCCCGATTTGGATCCCAGAATGTCTAACACGTCGAGTGCTACCTGGTGTTTCCAAAACCAATTCCAGTGGAACATGATGCTAAAGTCTTCCCTAAGTTTTTCACCACCGATATCAACTTGGGTGGGGGTGGGACTCTTTGGAGCAATCCTTTGCTGCGGACTTGTGTTGCTTTTCCGGCTGGTTTGTAAGCTCAAGGCCCAAACAAAAAGAGACAAGGTGGTTATTGCCCAAGCGCTTGTCGCTCTAGAACATGGAGCATCAGCCGATATCTGGTTGTCTATGCTTAAGCAGTAGGTCGCCGGCCAGACAGCTCTTGCACTCCTAGAACTTCGGTTCATTGCACAGGATTAGAGTGTCTGGTTTGAGCAGCCCATGAGGGATGCTGAGCAAAGCATCGCACTGAGAGCCCCTTGTTGCGGGGTATCTCTGGGAGATATGTCATCTGGCGTGAGGGTTGTCTGCCCCAATGTCCCTCCCTCAGAAAAATGGCAGAGTGACAGGTCAAGAGTACTATGGGCTACAAAAAGTCTAGCGGTTACTCCTGTACATGGTCTTTATACACCTTAATGAGGATTTGACTTCTATCTCCGCCCTCCTAATATGGGTGTCCTACTTTGCTTAAAGAATAAAAGATAGGGGGAGATGTGGGGCGCTGCCTGCACATTCTCCATTACAAGATGGCACTGACATCCGGCTGGAGTTAGCAGTAAACAAGTCATGTGCGCATGTGCTGGGTAACTTTCCACTCCTTGAGCTCTGCCTCTCCCGTGGCGTCATAGGGCCTGATGAGTTTCAACCAATCAGGGGGCTCCATGTTTAAGGCGAGGACAGATTCCTATATAAAGGGATGGGCTAGATAGTTTGGGGTGATGACAGCCCTGCTCCTGATGCTTTGGAACCAGAGAGTCAGAGGAGAGGCGAGATGGGCGATTCTGTTGGTGTTTTCAAAACCGATGCCCTTTTGCCTTAATGCAAAACTATTTTCTTGTTTGTTTGTCACCATTAAAACCTTTGATGTACTGTACTTGTCCTTAGACACAGAGATAGCAGGGTTATGGAGATTATAGAACTCTTGCCTTATCAAGTAGTTTTTGACATGCTTTTGTGCAGAGAGACTGTGTTTCTGCTCTAGATGGTGTGCAAACTCCGTACTCAACAATAATGTGACAAAGTGGTCATAGCACAAGCTCTTGCTGCACTCGAAATGGGCACCTCTCCCTCTGTTTGGCTTAAAGATCCAACAAGAGCCTGATGGTTGTTCGGCCATGTTTTTATTTAAGAAAGTAGGGGGAGATGTAGGGAGCCGTTTGTGCAACACCCAAACATGGCGCCGGCTTCCCGCTGAGAAATCAGCAAACAGAGCTGTTGCCCAGCCAAGAGACTTAATGCGCATATACCACATACATCATAGCTCGCTCTCGGGGCATACTATTGAGTTACTGGAGGGCGCACCAATCAGGTAGCGACACGAGTCTCCTGGGCATATATAAGTAATGCTTTTCTCTCCCACGTGGAGAAGTCCCCTGCTCAGGGAGATCCCCTGCTCAGAGTATTGTACAATAAAGGTTGTTCTCAGAAGAATCCTGTGGTTGCATGCCTTTTCCTACCGGCAGGAAGTGGGGCGCGTGATAGAACACCCATATTAGGAGGGCGGAGATAGAAGTCAAATCCTCATTAAGGTGTATAAAGACCATGTACTGGAGTAACCGCTTGGCTTTTTGTAGCCAGTAGTAATCCTGACCTGTCACTCTGCCGTTTTTCTGAGGGAGGGACACTGGGGCAGGCAACCCTCACGCCAGATGACATATCTCCCAGAGATACCCTGCGACAAGGGGCTCTCAGTGCGATGTTTTGCTCAGCATCCCTCATGGGCTGCTCAAACCAGACACTCTAATCCTGTGCAATGAACTGAAGTTCTAGGAGTGCAAGAGCTGTCTGGCCGGCGACCTACTGCTTAAGCATAGACAACCAGATATCGGCTGATGCTCCATGTTCTAGAGCGACAAGCGCTTGGGCAATAACCACCTTGTCTCTCTTTTTGTTTGGGCCTTGAGCTTATAAACCATCCAGTGAAGCAACACAAGTCCGCAGCAAAGGATTGCTCCAAAGAGTCCCACCCCCACCCAAGTTGATATTGGTGGTGAAAAACTTAGGGAAGACTGTAGCATCATGTTCCACTGGAATTGATTTTGGGAATGCCGACAGATTCGCCCATCTCACCTCTCATCTGACTCTCTGGTTCCAAAGCATCAGGAGCAGGGCTGTCATCAGGAGTCTCCACCATTTCTCGAGTGAGCCTCTCGGGGACCCAGAAGGGATTATTTTCATCCTGAGGGAAAACACAAACAGCTCCCCTGGATCTGATCAACACATGATCCGGTCCTTTCCATTTATTACTTATGACATCTTTCCATTTCACCATCTCTCTTGGTTTGTCCATGGGTAGGCAATGCCTTTCAGCCGCCATATGGCCGTGGTCATCAAGATTTTAAAAATTTAAGGTGAATGGTGCCATAGATATTGCGGGTCCTAGGCACAGGGGGCAAACCCTGCATAATTCCCCTTTTTGTTTTATTAGATATTATTTAAGGGTGTGGTGAGCACATTCCACAATACCTTGTCCTTGTGGATTATACGGCAAACCTGTAAGATGAGTCACAGCCATCTGGCTACAAAATTGTTGAAATTTTTGTGAGGTATAAGCAGGTCCATTATCTGTCTTTAAGAACTTTGGTTTACCCCAGGCACTCCAAGCCTCCAAACAATGTTGGATGGCATGTGAGGCCTTCTCTCCAGATAAGGGTGTGGCTGCAATTACACCCGAACAGGTGTCAATGGATACATGTACATATTGCAGCTTACCAAAGGAGGAGACATGGGTAACATCCATTTGCAATATTTAAAGAGGTTGGATGCCCCGAGGATTAACTCCAGTGTGGGGCGCAGGCAGAAACTGACTGCAATTTTGGCAATTCACAACAATATCGCGAGCCTGTTTTCGGGAAATGGAAAAGCGGCGTCACAGAGTTTCAGAAGTTACATGAAAATCTTTGTGAAAACTTTTAGCAGCCTCTAGAGGTGAAGACATGTCTATAGCAATCATTTTTGTAGCCCTGTCTGCCAAATCATTGCCTTGAGTCATAGGTCCTGGCAATCCAGAATGAGCTCTAATGTGAGTAATATAAAAGGGTGATCTTCTGACTAGAAGGCAGTTTTGAATTTGCGCAAAAATTGAGGCAACTCTGCTAGACTGTTTAATAATGCCAGCCGCCTCAAGCAGATTGACAGCATTAACAACATAAGATGAATCAGACACTATATTTATAAGTTCTGAGAAACGTTGTAAGACCTCAAGAACCACTAGACATTCTACCACCTGTGGAGAGGTTTCTGTATACTGCCTCAAATAGACCTGTCCATTAACCACAAAAGCCCTCAGTCCGGTCTTGGAACCGTCAGTATAAATCACTAACCCTTATTTTAGGGGACTACAGAACGTTACTTTGGGAAAAACTACAGGTTGGGTTAAAGCAAACTGTAAAATTGGATGTTTTGGGTAATGATTATCTATTTTTCCCGAAAAGGAGGTGACTAAGATAGCCCAATCATTCGAAGTGGCAGCAAGAGTGGAAACTTGTATGGCATTATAGGGAACAATTAGCAAATGTGGTTCAGTGCCAAAATGTGTGATGGCAGATTTTAGTCCCCTCAGCGCCAATTGTGCCACAGCATCTGGATACCAGTCAATTATTTTAGCTGGCGAGGCATTAGGATGTACCCACAATAATGGTTCTTGCTGCCAAAGCGCAGCAGTAGGGAGTCTGTTTGTTTTAAAAATACATAATGAAAAAGGTTTATCATAATCTATGCGAGCCAATTGTGCATCTTGTATAGCTTCTTCTACCAACTGTAATGCTCTTTCTGCTTGCGGGGTCAAACTTCTAGGTGAGGAGACATGAGGATCTCCTTCTAGAATATCAAATAAGGGTTTAAGTTCAGCAGAAGGAATCTTAAGAAAAGGTCTAAGCCAATTGATGTCTCCCAGTAATTTTTGAAAATCATTAAGAGTGTGGAGGTGATCTCTTCTTATCTCGAGCTTTTGAGGGACAATCTTATCAGGGAATACCACAGACCCTAGGAATTGACTGGTATCAGAAATCTGGACCTTTTCTGTGGCAATATGTAGGCCCTTACTTTTTAGGACCTGTAACAATATAGGAAATGCCTCTTTTAAAATTATCAAATTTTTGTGGCATAATGTAAGATGCACCTGTCTCCTTACTCTCTCTGAGAGGAATGAGAAGGCTTTTAAAGGTGCGCATGTCTCATAAGGAGGAGGGGCTGTCGGTAAAGGAGGTGCTGTTGGAACAGCTAATGGCGCACGCAGAGGTCTGCGCCGCTCATCAGGGTGATACCTCTCTTCCTCATATCTAGCAGCTTCTTTATCTAGCTCTGCTTCTTCTTTTGGGTCTAAGCCTTCTTGCTCATCATCATCATCTGAAGTCTCGAGGCTATCAATGTTAAGAGCCTCAAAGTCTTCTACAGGGTACAAGCTTGCTCCCCTTTTCTTAATATTAGAGGGCATAAGGGAATGAAAATCTGAGGGTTTGTGGGTAACAACTCTCCCGCTGTGCAGCGTACCTGGAGGTCCTTTTTCCTTAGGGGGGCGAATATCTTTTCCTGCGCGCGCCCATCCTCTCGCTCTGTTCGGCTTCTGATAGTCTATCCTGGACTTCACTCAATACCTCTTGTCCCGCAACGATAGCGGGCCTACAACTCTCATCTTTTAAACAATTTTGTACCATCCTCCAAATGGCCATGGTCCCAGGCCCGAGGTCTCTGGCAGTCAGCACACAGTCTAAATCTCTACCCAATTTTTTCCATGAGGCTGCTGAGAGAGACCCAGAGACCGCAAACCAAGGGGCAGCACGCTCTACCTCTTTTACGAAATGCTGTAAGATGTGGGTGGGCAATTTTAGATCTCTCTGCTTAAGAATTGACTGCAGGGCTGTAACGGTCGAGTGTGAAGAGCCCATCACAGCGATGTGATGCCCGAGGCTTATTTACGTTGCGGCACAAAGTGAAACTGAAAGGCAAGTAAGCACAAAACTAACCCTAGCCCCGATGGACACAATGGGAAATTAAGAGGAAGAGAATAAAAACTGCACTGACAAAGGCCAGAGCCTCTACGGACCCTTCCCACGGCCGTGGAAGATTTAAACCAAATTTAAAGAAAGATCCAGGTTCAGACATACCTTGCCGAACTTATCTCACC
The DNA here is from genome assembly GCF_963924665.1 of Micromys minutus. Taxonomy (NCBI): domain Eukaryota; kingdom Metazoa; phylum Chordata; class Mammalia; order Rodentia; family Muridae; genus Micromys; species Micromys minutus. Next base: position 3,937,961 of record NC_137957.1, read on the forward strand.
ACAGTTCTGGATCCTCCCTGCCCAGAGACAGGGGATCTTCTGTGGTGCAGACGATGGAGTGGTCGAGTTCCCGAGTTCAGGCACCAGATGTCCCGTGCAACCGTCTCACCAGCAAGAACGACGCGGCACACAAAATAGGATTCTTCTGCGGTAAAGCTTTAATGCTCTCAAGAGGCAGAGCATAAGCTTACATCAAGTAGAAGCGAAGACCACGAACTATCTAGCTCGTCCCCTTATATAGGAATCAGTCCTTGCCTTGGACGTGGAGCCCCCTGATTGGTTGAAACTCATCAGGCCATATGACGCCACGGGAGAGGCAGAGCTCAAGGAGTGGAAAGTTACCCAGCGCGTGCGCACATGACTTGTTTACTGCTAACTCCAGCCGGATGTCAGCACCATCTTGTAATGGAGAATGTGCAGGCAGCGCCCCACAAGAGTCTTTATTTTATGGATTTCTATGGCCATTTTTGCCTTCTATTCTCTGAAAAAAAAAAGGTCATCTAAGCTGTTTATATTACTCTAGGGCTTCTCTAGCTCAGAATGGCTTCTCTAGCTCAGAGGGACACTCTTTTGCTCAGGGCGAATTCATTCATGTCTCTGTAAGGAATTGTACTGCAAGAAGGCCTTCCCACATTGCTTGCATCTATAAGGTTCCTCTCCACTGTGAATCTTTTCCTGGTACCAAAGTTAACTGTGGTAAGTGAAGGCCTTCCCACATTGCTTGCATCTATAAGGTTCCTCTACACTGTGACTCTTTTCCTGGTACCAAAGTGAACTGTGGTAAGTGAAGGCCTTACCACATTGCTTGCAGACATATGGCTTCTCTCCACTATGAACTCTCTCATGGTCCTGCAGGGAACTGTGGAGAGTGAAGGCTTTACCACACTGACTGCACACAAAAGCTTTAACTCTCCTGTGTTTGCTCATGTCTCTGAACCTGATTTCTAGAAGGAAAGGCTTTCCCACACTGCCTACAGACATAGGGTTTCTCTCTACTGTGAATCCTTGCATGACACTGAAGGGAACTGGTAAAGGTAAATGCTTTCCCACATGGCTTACACACATGGCTTACAGAAATGGGGTTTCTCTCCATTGTGAGTTCTTTCATGGCTTTGAAGAGAAATGTAAAAAGTAAATACTTTCCACATTGTTTACATACACAAGGTTTCTCTCCACTATAAATCTTTTCATGCTATTGAAGGTAACTGTTTTTAGAGAAAGCTTTCCTACTCTGATTGTATGCATAAATTTTTATTCTGTGTGAGTTTGTTTATGACTTTGAACCTCACTCAAGCAAGAAAAGAGTTTACAATGCTTACATACACAGGGTTTCTCCCCACTATGAGTTCCTTCATGTCATTGTAAGGATCTGTACAACGTGAAGGCTTTCCCGAACTGTTTACTTACATAGGGTTTCTCTCCACTGTGGGTCCTTTCATGGTGATGTAGGGAATTATGTGTAGTAAAAGCTCTACCACATTGTTTGGACACATAGGTCTTTTCTTCACTGTGAATCCTTTCGTGGCATCTCAAGAAATTGGAATGTGTGAATGTTTTCCCAAGTGCTTAAAATCATAGGATTTCTCTCCATTATGAATTCTTTCATGATACCAAAGAACACTGTGACATAAAAGGCTTTACCACATTGCTTACATGCACATGGTTTCTGTCCACAGTGAATTTGTTCATGTCTTTGCAGGTATCTGTACAGCATGAAGGATTTTCCACAGTGCTTACATTCATATGGTTTTTCTCTCCTGTGAATTTTCTCATGGCACTGGGGTGAAGTATGGGGTAGTGAAGGTTTTTCCACACTGCCTGTGTTCATATGGCTTCTCTCCATTATGAATCTTTTCATGACATCTCAAGAACCCAGAACAAGCAAATGTTTTCTCACAGTACTTACAGACATAGGGTCTCTCTTCATGATGGATCTTTTCACGGCATCCAAGGTCAGCAGGATTAGGAAAGTCCACATTGTTTATACCTAAGCAGCTTCTCCAATATAAGAACTCGGATGAGTAAAAATTGAAAGGGAACAGGGAAAGTCTCTAAAACATTCCTTCCACTTGCACAACCATCCCCTAGTGCGTTCTCATTTTTCTTTCAACACCAGCAATGCTCCTGATTCTTTCCTATGCTGTTTGCACACATCCAGTTCCTCTGAACTATGAGTTCTTTCATGTATCTAGAAAGAATTATCACTAAAAGCTTTTGCACACTGCTTACTTTCATAATGTTTCTCTTCAGTTTGGGTTTTCATGTGCCTCAGGGGGCACTGGGGAAAACTCAAGTTGCTTCTACAGTCCTTACATTCATACAGTGGCTTTGCATATTTCTGATATTCACATGGCTTGTGTGCATTTTGAACCTTGATAGGCACATTTAAGAATGAATGACCATTGGGGACAAATCTACACATATCCCTTTCACTTGGCTTGAATTTATAAGGATTATTTTTACACATAATAGAATCTAGAATCCAGCTGAATTTTTTTACACAGTGACTACCTTCTTCATGTTCACAAAGACTCCTTCCCATTTGACTTTTGAAAAAAAAAACAAAGTTTTATTAATTTTTTAATAAAGCAATAATTTTATACACTAAGAAATTTCACATGAATATATGAACATTCTACAGGATGGCTTCAGACACTTATTATCAGTACTGATGGTCCTACAGAGTTTTTCTTTTTCCTTCTGTTTTGATTTTTTTATGGCACATAAGTCTTTTCAGGCACAATATCAATCTGTGGCCCAGTGGTGAGACAAGCCTATCCTTTTCCACCACTTGGGAGGTGAAGGCAGAAGGATCAGGAAGCTAAGTCCAAGGTCACGTTCATAACAAGTTTGAGGCTAGCCTAGACAACACAAAACCTACTGACAAAAGGAAAATAAAGGGGATGGACGAATGACTCAGCACTTGAGAGCATACACTGCTCTTCCTTGGGACCTGAACCCAGTTCCTAGCACTCTGTCAGGCTGCTCACAACCACCTATAACTCCAGGAAACCTGACACTCCTGGCATATGTGAACTCACACAGACATACTCATGTACAAAGTGTAATTTAACATAAAACTAGCTGGGTGGTGGTGCACACCTTTAGTACCAGAACTTGGGAAGAGAGGCAGGAGGTTTCTGGGTTCAAAGCCAGACTGGTTTACAGAGCAAGTTTCAGGACAGCCAGGGATACACAGAGAAACCCTGTCTTAAAATAAATTAATAAATACATAGATGATAGATAGACAGACAGATACATACATAAACGCAGAGGTAATGCAGAATGAATAAAACTAATCTTTAAAAAGGTAAGTATCACAGAAACACTTTAATGTTTTATAGACATTTAAAATACAAGAATATGTTGAGTTTGGGGATTTTCTGAATATGGACCTAAACAAATTTTGGAGACAGTTTTCTAAGACTACATCAATCGGTGTTCAGCCTGTATCCATATTTGTTTCTTAAATTTCCTTTTGTTCAAAGAGGAATATCACTTCCGTGCATTTTACGGACAACTTACTTTGGATTTCTCTGGAAACAAAAGCCGGTTTGAAAATTCTGCTCTTCCTGTTGCATTCCTAAAATACAGACCCAGAAAAATAACTGACTTACTATAGAATTATACAAATGTAAAATACTGTAGGTGATTTCATAATACAACATAGACTGTGGCATAATGGCCAAATTTCCTGTGTGTATGTCTCATAACATAAGGGTGTGAACTGATGAGCAAGTCATATTTGATTACATCATAGATTGTAGATTGATGTTTACATGATTGGTCAGTGGAGAGGCAGGCAGAGAAAAGGTAGGATCAAGGAAGAGGTGGTGGAGAGAAAAGGAAAATCAAGATGGAGCTGGAGAAAGTAGACCTCAATCTTGGTGGCCATAATTGGTGATAGGTAGATATGAATATTCTTACAAGATTCTGTAGGTCTTTTTATTTATATAGAAGGGCAGTTTGTATCTTTATCCATTGGATGTAATCTTATTGTATAGAGGATTTGTGGATTGAGAATTAAATGCATAAACCTACATAAAAAGCTATCAGGCTTTGGAGTAATGTTTGTGCTCAGCGTTGGAGTGAAAAAATTCCAGGGTGATCATACCACCCAGGACAGAATCAGCAGGGTGGGCGGAGTCAACCACCTGGGAAAGGAATCACCAGGAAGAGGGCAGCTTATGGGCCCAGTGACAGTCTGTGACTTTGGCTCCATGCTAGAGAGGCATCCATGGAATGAGGCCTCTGGGGGCCGATAAAGGGATCGCCATCCACTGTAATATTTACTGCAACAATAGGTGATCTCTTACCCGTGGCAGACAAGTTCCTGAGTGTTTCCTGCATCACGTCTTTGTAGAGCGTCTTTTGAGAACGATTCAGCAGTGCCCACTCCTCCGGACTGAATTTTATAGCCACGTCCTCCAAGGCCGTAGACTCCTAAAACCTGCCACATAATTCCACAAGAAAAGAAAGTGGAAACACTGGTGATCAAAACTGAGATCCTAAATCACATGATGCTGGCAACCTCCACACAAGAGTTCTCACATTAGATTGTCCTACATGGACAGCGACAGCCAAACAGGATCACCTGCTGTGCTGCTAGAAATCCCTGAGCCTGCTGCATTGCTTCTTTAAAGAAATATTTATTTGCCACTGGTGGTGGTAGAACATTCATTTAATACAGCACTTGGGAGGGAGGTCGGCAGATATCTGTGAATTCTAGGCTAGCCTGGTCTACTGTGAGTTTCAGTATTGCCGGGGCTACACATACACACATGCTCAGGTGCACACACACACACACACACATGCTCGGGTGTACACACACACACACACACACACATACACATGCTCAGGTGCACACACACACACATACATACACATGCTCAGGTGCACACACACACACACACATACACATGCTCAGGTGCACACACACACACACACACACACACACATGCTCAGGTGCACACACACAGAAAACTGTCTCGAAAAACATATTATTTATTTATTTAGTTAGTTAGTTAGTTATGGTTATGTGCATGTTTGTGCCTGTAGTGATGTATGTGCAGAAGAATACAAAAGCCACAGTGGTTTCTGAGTTAGATGTGGTTGTGAACAACCCATCAGGTGTGCTGAAAACTGAATTCTGTCAATCTGGAAATTAAATATGAGTTGTTAAGCACTGAACCATTTCTCCAGACCCCTGCTAGATGACTGTTAGCAAAATCTCACTACTCAGTATTTAAGATACACAAGAATTAACACCAACTGGCCTCAGATTATCTCTTTTTTCTTAAAGTTATTTATTTATTTTGTGTATATGAGTACACTGCAACTGTCATCAGACACAATAGAAGTGGCATCAGATCCCATTACAGATGGCTGTGAGCCACCATGTGGTTGTTGGGAATTGAACCCAGGAGCCCTGGATGAACAGTCAGTGCCTTTAACTACTGAGCCATCTCTCCAGTCTGGCTATCTCTTCTTATACACTCTTTTTTATTCAAAAATTAAAAGCTGAACCATCTATTGGTTTATTCTGGAGTTTGGGGTACCTATGCCATAGTGCTTGTGCAGAAGTCTGAGAGCTAGTTATCCTCCCACAATGTTTGTCATCCCATTTGGAGGCAGGTACCTTTACCACTGAGCCATCTCACCAGCTCTTTTCTTATAAATTCCTGACAACCAACTCACAACGGTCGCAGAATCTGGTGCTACTACTGGGAAGGACTGACTGGGCCATGAAAAGCAGCCTGCTCCTCCAACTTGAGTTAACAGCATACTTTTGTTTAAAGGATGCTTTCTCTCTAGAAATGAAAGCTTTGAACATTTCTAGCAGAAGAAGCCTACCTGATGACAAAATGATCTCAAGATGATAAATCTCTAAAGATCTGCCTTTCCCCAGGAGAAATGTTTTAGAACATTTTGTAATTTACCATTACATCTATCTCAATGCCATTCAAAGATGTATTTGTTTCACCATCATTGGAAATTAACTTTCCCTATTCCTAGAATTCTTATCTCCAGTAATATTCTGAAGACTGAACCCTAAAATTCCATTTGAAGTCATCCGCCCCCCAAAAAAGAACAGACCGTCCTACCCCACCCACCGCCACGAGAAAGAGACATCTTGTTGTTTATGGTGTTCTTGTATCAGTCACGGGTAGAGCAGATGGCTGGCTGTCTTTGTTCATCTTAGTTTGATGCCTGGTTTCGTAGCCAGCACTGTGTTATGCGGAAGACTCACAAAAATAAAACACAGCAAAGCAGCAAAGCAGGGGAGGAGGAAGATAGACAAGGGACCTGCAGACAACACCACCCACATACCCGCCCTCCAGAACACCGCACAGGCAAGCCATAGACACCTGCTTGCGGCCACACGACATGAATGGAGAATGTCACCCAGAGTCCTGCCTTCTGTACAGCCACCACAATGTGTGAGTGTGTGGTCAGATGGGAGGGAGACGGAGCAGCTTGAGAGAGGCAACTGGAGATTCCAGGGTGTTGAGGAGTTGCTGCTGCTGAGGGCATGTCTGATTCTGAGGCTACCCAGCAGCAGGGGCCAGTGTCAATGCATGGCTCATATTGCCACCACAGAACATGCGGATAGGACGGCGCAGGACAACCACGAGGATTATGTGAATGTCCAGGGGCCGTACAGAAGTGGCCCCATTCCTCACTAGATGCAGTGCGCTGGAGAGCTGGCCCCATGTCTTGCCATTGTAGCACCGTGGAGCAGGCCCTGGTGGCAAGGATGTGGGTGAGCCAGCCCTGAGAGCAGGAATATGGGAGAGCTTGCCTTCCTCACCTTGTCCTTTACCACCTGCAGTACTCTAAGAGAGCTGCCCTCCCCCCCCAGCGAGCTGCCCTCCCCCCAGCGAGCTGCCCTCCCCCCAGCGAGCTGCCCTCCCCCCCAGCGAGCTGCCCTCCCCCCAGCGAGCTGCCCTCCCCCCCCCAGCGAGCTGCCCTTCCCCCCCAGCGAGCTGCCCCCCCCCCCAGCGAGCTGCCCTACCCCCCCAGCGGCACAGCAGAGCTAGCCCTGATGGAGGAAACAGGAGATGAGCATGCCCCGAAGATATGGGAGAGCTGCTCCCACAACTCTTCCACCTTGAGGTGGTGTTGATGGGTGTCGGGATGCTCACCACGCCCCTCACCACCTACAGTAGCCATGAAAGCTGGCATTAGGATCATAACAGTGGGAGAGCCCCCCCCCACTGGCTGTAGCACGGAAGAGAGTGGGATATGCACCTGACCTGGGCAACAGTGCGTCTGGTCCTGAAGGTACGGGTGGGCCAGACGTGAAGGTGGTGCAGGGGAGTTGCTTCAGCCTCTCACAGGCTGGAGCGGGGAAGGTGACCCCTGCCCCTTGACTGGACAGCATAACAGAACGTTCCAGACTAGTGTTGACCGTCTGACTGTACCTGCCTCCACCTCCCAAACGCTGAGATCACAGGCAAGCCCAGTCTGACTACTGTTTTAAGAGAAGTCATGATGTTTTCTAGGCTGCTCCTGTGGATTGAAGTATGCAGTGTGCAGCATTATCCTGTGTGTTGCATAGGCCACACATGCCACCAAGGAGGGCTATGAATGTCACACATAATAGAAAAGTCACGTGAAACATGGAGAGTTGTTGTTGTTGTTATTGTTGCTATGTGCAACTGTGCAGTTCTAAAACATGAACTGTGGAGATGACAATATCATGTTGTAATGTTTAAAGGTTACACTCTGTGTGCCTAAAACACATTGGGCTAGCCAGGGCCTGGTACTCCTATTAATATGGTCAATTTTTCTTGTCCTTTGAGACCGTTCTTCTCCCCTAACATGTAAGAGTTTAGAATGCAGAATCATTCCTACCTGTCTTCCCAATACCAGTAACTAACTAGTGATACCCACCATCCAAGAAACACAAAAGTCTTTTGGAAGTAAACAGTAAGGTCACAGGATATATGACATTTCTCCCAGTCTGAGGACATCAGCTGAAACCTGGGAAGGTTATATATCTCTACCCCGGCTTTCCTCTGGGAGGTGACACAGGGGCCAATAGTCACTCCAAAAAAATTTGGCCACTACAGGTATCTTGGGTCACCATTGTTTGACAACTCTAAGCTCCAGGGCTAAAGAGGAACAGAAAGTTTATATTGAGGATGACAACCCATAAAACGTTCAAGACAGAGCCTCGAGCCCAAGACATTTTGATAAGATGTTGGAGCTGGTGAGATGGCTCGGCAGTTAAGAGTTCTGGCAGGTCTTCCACTTCCTGCACAGTGGCTCACAGGACACCACACAGTCACATAACACAAACACATATATGCAGGCAGAACATCTATACACAGAAAATAAAAGTAAAGAAAAATGGTTGTAGTTAAAGAAACTAAGACGCACAAAGATGTTTTCCATGAGCTTGTCGGGTCTGCTTCCCTCCCATGTGAGGAAAAAAATGGATTTTTAAAAAGTGTATATTAGCCTACGGGAGAATGGCAGCTATAGAAAAGAATGCGAGTTAATGCTGTTTTTGAACAAATGGCTGATAATGGTGTCTTAAATGATGATAGGAAGGGTGTTTGGGCATGTGGAAAGGGATCCGAAAAGCAGAGGATTTGCAGGTCCCTTACCATGGTTTGAATATATCTCTTGTGAAAATAAGGTGGAAATGTAACACCCACTAGGAAATTTTTAGAGTTGGGTCCTGAGCTGGGAGATGGCTCCATGGTTACAGAGCTCCTACTACCAAACATGAGGATGGCTCCATGGTTACAGAGCTCCTACTACCAAACATGAGGATGTACGTTCAGTGTCTAAGATTCACCAGGTAGAAGGAAAGAACCAGCTCCTGCACATTGTCCTCCAACCTCCAGGCACATGTCACGGAGTGCACTTGCCTACACATGCGCGTGCGCACACACACACACACACACACACAGAGAGAGAGAGAGAGAGAGAGAGAGAGAGAGAGAGAGAGAGAGAGAGACTCAATGAGTAAATAATGTAAGAGTAATTTTTATTCAAAAAGAGGGCCAGGTGAAAACTACAAGAGGATTTCAACTCAGCCCTCACTAATGGACCACTAGATTCCTGCCGTGCATGACTAACCTATAATGGATCTGCCGTAAAGACTAATGCAACTAAGTGTCTCCCAAACTGCCCACATTCTTTTTTATGATGATTAAATTAGTACACAGATTGATGGGAAGCCTGACATGTTCTCACACACTCTGCTTTGGTTGAGTCTCCTCCCTCACTTGCCTCTCCCACACCGTCATCACCGCTTGCCCCTGTCACTCTGAGTGAATGGGGCAAGGAGTTGTGGGAAGTTTGGGGGAATAGTTTTTGATTGGCAAGCCAGGGAATTAGGAAACACCAAGTGGCACAGCCAGAACACACAGGACAATCAGAGGGAGTAGTGCTTCCAGATCTAACAACCTCCTCTCTACTGTAAGCAAAGAAGCAACAACAAACGTCATAGCTATACACCAAGCAGAAGATAAACGTTCGCAAGAGCGCATTCAATTACGAGTGGCATGCTTACGGATAGAAGCCAACTGTTATTACGTTAGCATGCAAAATGGTCAAAACACAGTCAAAGAAATGAAACATGGTGAGCAGTGCCCTGGGGAACTGTGAGAGGCTCCAGGAGAAGAGGCAGAGGGCCTTTTCCCTCAAGTGTGTGTTCTGTTCCCTGTATTGTTCTTGGGTGTGATTTTGTGCCTCCTGTGACAAACGTTTACATTCAATTTATAAGATATATTCATTCTTGCTGCATGTGAGAATGTAGGTATAGGAGCCAGTCTGATGAAAGGATGTGCTGAGAGCTGTCCTCCGTGTACACTGAGTCTGAATATGGCTGTCTGCCTTTCTGTTGTGCCTGCTCAGATACGACCTATAGTATGTACCAGGCTATGGTGTTAGAGACGTTCTGTCCTGAAAAAGTTCTGGGAAAGGCTGCTCTGTTAATGTTTATTATGTGCTTACTGATGTTTATTTAATTGTTTTTCTAAACTCAGCCTTCTTTGGGTCACCACTTTATTTGTTACATTTCTGAATAACAGTAGACGGAAACTGAAAGAAAGTGTTTACAGCATCAAACTGTAGTTTGCTCCATCCTTTCAGGCCCTTAGATCCCAGGTCCAGTAGACAAGATTTGCACAGGTCAGCTAAAAGGTCAGCAGAAATTATAAGCATTATGCCACAAATGAAGGAATAGTTCTTTTCCATTAAAAGCAAAGAGAGAACATCTAAAACACATAAGTGACATCCAGAACCTGCCCCTGAGGTCAGTAACAAAATCTTAACAAAGAGCAAAGTTTTAATTTTAATTAAAAAAAGTTTTAAAAGCACGCATTGATTGAATCAACTACATAGTTTAATCAGATTTCATGTACCCACTAATCTAACTCACATAAATGAAATTAATCTGGCTGTAATGGCACAGCCCTGAAATGCCAGCAGGCAGAGATGACATTTCAGACAGACAGACATTCACCGGGGATATGTAATACACATACCTATGCACCCCACACTGGGAGCCCAAAAGTACAGATACCAATGCAGCCCAACCTGCAAGCCTCTCAGCTCCCCAAAATCTGCATCTCCCGGATTGCATAGAGTCCACTGGAGCTTCTTGGGCTACGTAACCACAGAGCTGCTTCACCAGGCTCTTGAGAAGAATCTGTTAAGACGCTGACGCAGGACTGGAATTTCCTGGTTCTGTTGATGTTTCTGTCTCTGCCTCCTGAGTCTCTGGGACTATAGACACGCCATCTCATGCCTAGATAGTGCCCAACTTTAATAGGAGTACTTTTAGGGTAAAACTGTTCACACTCCCTTTTGTTTGCTGGGTGGTTGGTTGGTTGGTTTTGAACCAGGGTCTTTGCAGCTCAGACTGGACTAAAACGGAAGAGGAACTTGAAGTCCTAATTTTTTCAGCCCTTCTGGGGGCTGAAGTTACAGGGATGTGCCAACCCCCATGGCCATTTTATTTTGTCTTGTTCAGTAGCGTTGTTTGTTTGTTTGTTATGAAGATGAAGCTGCTATCTTGTGCTTATTCTGTGACCCAGGTAGCATCAAACTCACCACTCCCACCTCTTGTGTAGCAGTTTCTCTCTAGACTGACATGTTCCCTCCTGCAGGGAAGCCCCTTCAGCCTAAGATAAGCAATTTAAATAGCTTCAGGGTGTCCATAAACTGTTCAGATTCACGAGGCCCCAACTTCCCAAGGGTAATCAATAAGGCTTCAAAGAATCACTCTCAGACAAGCAAAAATGAAGACTGTGAGACCAGACCAGGCAGCCACCGGGAAGGAACAGAAACTAGTGCCGCTGCCTGGAAGAAATTTAGACCAACGTGGAAGGAAGGAATATTCTCCAACCTGGGAGCAGCCGGCTGGGTAGTATGCCAGACTCCCAGTTTTTGTGAGTTCTGCTCATGCTGTGGTTGGCCTGTGGCTATACAGCTGTCTTTGAATCATTTCTGCTCTAATCTTATAAGACACAGACCAACTGAGACACAAGTGACACCTAGAACAGCAGCCACAGTTTATAGAACATAAGCTGCCTTCTCACCTTTGCCTTGGTTAGACACCTTGTACAGACTTCATGCTCTGATTGGGTGGAAATCTTGGATCCACATTCTCCAAATGGCAGGTCACCTAAACTGGGAGAGATGGGAAAACTTTGGGAACCTTCATAGCTGTTCCTACTGTAAGAGCATCTTTCTACACTCAAACTTTCTGTAGCCGATACCTCTTCCTTAGCTCAACTCCTGAGCCTAATAGGACACAAAGATCTGCTGAACAACTTAGGACCTCTGTACAATGACAGCAAAAAGAAGCAATTCTGATTGTTTTGGAAGATTTCTGCTGAGCTTCCTGAAAGTCCAGTTCTCTGGAACCAGAGAGCCTTAGTAGTCTGGAACTAAAATAGCAGCTAAATCCCTAAGAAGAAGAGGAGGACGGGGAGGAAGAGGGGAATAGGGGATTTTCAGAAGGGAAACTGGGAAGGGGTATAACATTTGAAATGTAAATAAATAAAATAACCATTAAAAAAGAGGAGGAGAAAGAAGAGGAGGAAGAGGAGAAGGAAAAAAGAGGAAAGGAGGAGGAGGAGGAGGAAGAGGAAGAAGAAGAAGAAGAAGAAGAAGAAGAAGAAGAAGAAGAAGAAGAAGAAGAAGAAGAAGAAGAAGAAGAAGAAGAAGAAGAAGAAGAGAAAGAAGACAATGACAGGGAAGAAAAGCAGAAGGTAGAGGAGGAGGAAGACCATCTTTAAACTGCTTGAGTGCTTCTGAAATGAGTTTCCAGCCATAGCCCCTTACAACCCTGTTTGCTCCCATACCTGGTCAGAAGAGGGGCAGGTTCTAAGTGGGGATGGGTTTTCCATAGCAAGAGCAGCTTGGCAATGAATACCATAAAGTCATGCCATGAAACAAACCTCATACAATAAATTTACTGGGGAGAGGAACAAAACTGTGTCTGCTACTGACCAGGAAGAGAGAGACAACAGAGGGCTGGACAGAAAAAAAAAAAAAAAAAAAAAAAAAAAAAAAAAAAAAAAAAAAACTTTTAAAGGGTTTTGGAGCATGTATAGTGAGCTTGGTAGAAATGTATGGGAGGATGGAAGCATCATTTTTTCCTTAAACTTAAGCCAAGGGTGGTAATAGTGATTTCCAAGTCTCTGAGCTCAAGGTCAAGCCAGCAGGATGTGTTTCTTTTGTGCTGTTTTGGGTTTGGGGTCAAGGGTCAGGCTGATCTTTCCCTGGCCCTTTTACTCTACAGTGGTGGCTGGGGGATGGGAAAATACGGCGTCACATAGCCCAAGATGGACTCTTCTTATCTACGTTCAACTTCTGAACTTTCTGCATCTACCCTCCAAGTGCTAGAGCAATTGTGCGTTACAACGCCCAAGCAGCGAAAAGAAGTTCCTTGGTGCCTCTGTTACTGTACCAGGCTAACTAGGTCCTTGACATTTTGCTCAAAGAATGTAATAAGTCTGAGGCAATAACTCAAGGGTTAAGAGGGCTTAGAACCGACTTCGATTCCCAGCACCCAGGTCTGGAGGCTGACAAACTGCCTGCAACTCTGACTTCAGAAGATCAGCCAGCTTCTGCAGGCTTCCACACACAAATGACACAGAGTCACACAGATAACATGAAAAGAAGGTGCTTGGCCTGTGATCACTGGACGACACAAATGCAGAACATGAGATCGATGGCAGAGAAGCAGCAAACTCTAACTTTTGGTCCAAAGCCCTTTATCATGAGCCGAGCTCCGCGCTTTAGCTCTGCAGTGACCTAGTCCGGCCGACAGGTGGCGCCACGGAGGCGGAGGCAGCCCGTGGTTCCACGCGCGTTGCGGCCGTTGACTTTCAGTTCTAAACGGAGAGACAAAGGCTGCTGGGAGTTGAGGGCAGTGCGCACGACCTGGGTAGAGGTACGGTTGCAACTGTCCTGCACCCTGGGTCTGAGCCTTGAAAGCTAAGACTCACTCAGAGAGGAGGGAGGAAGTGGCTTCAGGACCCGAGCCTGACAGGAAATGGTGCAGGGCCACATGAGATTTGGTGGGTCTGTTGACCGCTGTGGGGCCATTTCACACAGCACCCTGTGGTGACTGTGCTATTACAGTTAACTGGGTTTAAACGTGAAAGGTTGGTAAGGAGCCACAAAGACCTTTTTCTTTCAGTTGCCAAGTGGGATACCGGAAGCATAACCCCCTACACTGCGAAATGACCTTCTAGTACTGCGGCTGCTTTGCTCCCTAGTGAAGATGTAGACGAGAATTAGGTTTCCTGGTGCAACTAGATTTCCACACGGGTAAGTCTTCTCAGAAAATTTAGAACGTGAAATGGCTCAAAGAACGTCAAGATGGCAGTAACGAGTCGGGCTGTTGACGACCATCTACTTTTGAGCGAGGTCATCTGAACTAAGGAAATTTAACACTCAAAAGTTTTTTTTAGAAACGCCGGTTTAGGCTTCCCCAACCCAAAATAATTACGTCATAGTCACTGAAAATTAGAAAGGAAGAAACCGATCTCAGCTTCAGATATCTCTATCTTTGGATAGTTACTAAGTAACTTGTTTTACCTATCACCAAGAAGCAGGAACTAGCTTTTACTGAGCAGAAGCAAAGAAAATCTGCCCCATACATGTGTTTGTCCGTTAGTTGATAAGACTGGAGACTTCATTGGAGTCATGGCGTTTACCAATTACAGCAGTCTCAACCGGGCTCAACTGACCTTTGAGTATCTACACACAAATTCAACTACCCATGAATTTTTGTTTGGTGCTCTTGCTGAACTGGTTGACAACTCGCGAGATGCTGATGCCACCCGGATAGACATTTATGCTGAAAGGCGAGAGGACCTCCCAGGAGGATTCATGCTTTGTTTTCTGGATAATGGAGTGGGAATGAATCCTAATGACGCCATCAGTGTGATCCAATTTGGGAAATCAGCCAAGCGAACGCCGGAGTCCACACAGATTGGGCGGTACGGGAATGGGCTAAAATCAGGTTCAATGCGGATTGGGAAGGATTTTATCCTCTTCACTAAGAAGGAAGACACCATGAGCTGCCTCTTCCTGTCTCGAAGCTTTCATGAGGAAGAAGGCATTGACGAAGTGATCGTCCCTTTGCCTACCTGGGATACTCATACACGAGACCCTGTCACAGACAATGTGGAGAAGTTTGCCATCGAGACAGAACTCATCTACAAGTATTCTCCTTTCCACACTGAGGAGGAAGTGATGACGCAGTTCAGGAAGATTTCTGGGACTAGTGGAACCCTGGTGATCATTTTCAACCTCAAACTCATGGACAACGGAGAACCCGAGATAGACATAACCTCAAATCCGAAAGATATCCAGATGGCAGCGCTCTCCCGGGAAGGCGTGAAGCCAGAGCGGCACTCCTTCCGTGCCTATGCTGCTGTGCTTTATATCGATCCTCGGATGAGGATTTTTATCCACGGGCACAAGGTGCAGACCAAAAAGCTCTCCTGCTGCCTGTATAAGCCCAGGAAGTACGCGTTCACATCAAACCGTTTTAAGACCAGGGCAGAACAGGAGGTGAGGAAGGCAAACCAGGTAGCATGGCTCGCTGAGGAGAAGGCCCGGGAAGCAGAGAGCAAAGCTCGTTCATTAGAGCTACACATCAGTGGGGACATCACACGGGACTCCAGGGTGACGCTGCGTCAGGTCCAGAACACAGCCATCACCCTCCGAAGAGAAGCTGACGTTAAGAAAAGGATCAGAGACGCCAAACAGCGAGCGCTCAAAGAACCTAAGGAACTGAACTTTGTTTTTGGTGTCAACATTGAACATCGGGACCGCGACGGCATGTTCATCTACAGCTGTGGCCGCCTGATCAGGATGTATGAGAAAGTGGGCCCACAGCTGGAAAAGGGCATGGTATGCGGTGGGGTTGTTGGAGTCACTGACGTGCCCTACTTGGTCCTGGAGCCTACACACAACAAGCAAGACTTTGCTGATGCCAAGGAGTACCGCCACCTGCTGCGGGCAATGGGCGGGCACCTGGCACAGTACTGGAAGGACATCGCCATTGCCCAGCAGGGAATCACTAAGTTCTGGGATGAGTATGGCTACCTTTCAGCTAACTGGAACAGACCGCCATCTGACAAGCTGCATTTCAAACGCAGGAGAGCCATGCAAATCCCAACCACGGTCCAGTGTGATCTGTGTCTGAAGTGGAGAACCCTCCCCTTCCAGTTAAATGCTGTAGACAAAGGTTACCCAGACAATTGGGTTTGTTCCATGAACCCTGATCCTGAACAGGACCAGTGTGAGGTTTCAGAACGGAAGCAGAAGATTCCTTTAGGGATACTTAAAAAGGTCCCAAAGACACAGGAAGAAAGGCAGAAGCAGCTGACAGAGAAAATCCGCCAACAGCAGAGAAAGCTTAAGGCCCTTGAGAAAACCAGGCCTATCCGTTCCCAAAGTGACCTGGAAAAATTACCCTTGGAAGTGACTTCCAGACCTTTCTCCAAACATCCTGCACACAAATTTCAGGGTTCTCAACCATCTTTCTGTGCAGTGAAAAAGAATTCCCGAAGAAGGCCCCAGTCCATGCATGCTTCTGGTCCATTCAGACAGCCCCAAAGGTCTTCTGTCTTCTGCACCAACCCAAAATCTCCTGCTCTGTCAGACCAAACAGAGGTCATGCTGTTCCAGCCACCTGAGACACCCCAAAATCCAGTGAGCCCACTGGGCAAAACTATACCCCAGCCCACCCCTCTGTTACCATCTGAAGTTCCCAACTCCAACAACCTTTGGAAGGTTAAAGCTCCCAAAGCCATGAACACTCCAGGGGCTGAGGTGCCAGGTCCATCTGTTAACCCCTCACTGGCAAGGTGTGATCGTAAGAGGAACCTTCAGGTGTCTGATGAGGATAGGAGAAAGGAAATGTGCAAACGGGGCAGGTTTACGGTGAAGAAAGAAAAGACTCGAGCTAATGCACGCTCAGACATTGCCGAGGAGAGCCCAGCTGACCTGAACACGGCTCAGAAAGACAAAGGGCTGCATGTGGAGGTACGTGTGAAAGGGGGGTGCTACAAAGGCCACGTCACAGCCGTGGAGGTGGGTGATAATTCGGTGTGGTGGAAGGTCAAGTTTGAGGATGTGCCTAAGGATAACAAACCAAGAGACTGCTGGGTAGAAAAGGGCAGTGGAAACGTACGGCTGATGAAGCCATCTTCAGAGTATCAGAGTACTGACCAACGGCAAGAGGATATCAGCAGGGAGGAGGACACTGTGGTTCAGCAGGCTTTGGCACTGCAGGCGGCTCCCACCTCGGAATGCTTCTGCGCTGAACCTGACACTACCGCCCCAACGTCCAACCACAAGACCATTGACCTCCTGGTCCAAATTCTCTGGAACTGCTTACGTTATTTCATGCCCCTGAGTTTTCCCATATCCAAGAAGGAGCTAGGTGCTATGAATTCCGAAGAATTATTGTCCCTCCCTCTGAAAGAGTGCTTCAAACAGTACGAAGTCGGACTCCAGAATCTTTGCCATTCCTACCATAGCTGCGCCGACTCACAAGCCAAAGCCTCTGAGGAAAGTCTGCGCATCTCCCAGAAAAAACTCCAGGAAACAGAGGAGAAACTCCGGAAGCTGCGGTCCAATGTTCGGGCGCTCCTGCAAAAGGCTCAGGAGGACATAGACCTCAGCACAGACGACCAGCTGGATGCCTACATTGAGACTCTTGTCAGCAGCGATGACTGAAGGCTGCCCAGACAGATTAGCTCCCCTGCTCAACACTTCTGCCGCCTCTGGGGAGGGAGGCTCCGTTCCTTGCTTCGGGACGGAAAGAGACTCTGATTCCTTGACTCTTCCTCCCTGAATTTATAAATGTTTAAAAAGATTTATTTTGTTTTTCATTTGTGTACGTGGACGTGTCTCCCCTTAAAACACTGACCTCACGGGCCAAAAGAACTAAAATTGTAAGCGGTCCTGAGCTACCTAGTGTAGGTGCAGGAAACTGAACTCGGGTCCTCGGTGTTAATACTCACTCTTAGCTGCTGAATCATTTCTCCTGCCCCCAGGTATCTGCTGTTTTGTTTCACTGTTTAAAGACACAATACTTCATTTATGTGACCTAAGCAAATGCCGAAAACCTTTATACTTTTGGCTGTGAAATCTGAACCATTCAGCTTACAGAGGGAAACCGCCTTTCCAAAGTTGAAACGACTCTGTTGGGCATGGCTGTTTTTTCTCTTAGAGGGTCAGCAGTGGGATATTTGATGTATGGAAGTGGTAAAGGGTCCAGACCTGTGAGACATCAGCGGCTCAGACCTGGTGGTGGTGGGGATCTAAGGGAGTTGAAGCAGGCAGAAAGACTCTTCCCAACGCCTGTCCTTTGATCAGGAGTGTGAGGGTCTGCAGGCTACCCAGGTGGCTGCCAGGGTCCAGACAGCTTGATGAATGGATGGTTCTTGCTGTTCTAACATCTTATGTGTCACTCATTTTCCTGTTGGAGGAGCGTGTGCTGAGGCTGATGTGGATTCTAGGTTCAGAAGAAAACAACCCCGAGTAACACTGGCCTGGGTAGTACTGCAAGAATTTCCCTGAAAAGGTTCAACTGATTGCAGGCCTGGAGGGACTAATGAAACTTAAGGAAGGTTGGCGTCATAGATCTGTTTCCCCTGATATGTTGACCTAATCATTCTGAGGCAGAAAGCGGGGACTTGGAAAGTGTATATCTCGTCTTGTAGGAGTGAAAAATAGTGAAAAGGTGTGTGAGAAGGGTGTTTTGGTATGCTGGGCTAGTTTCCAGATCATGAGGATTGTGGAGTTAGTTGTTAAGCTCGGAGCATGGGCCTTGGTATCCACCCCATCCTCAGAAGGCCTAATGGGAGACATCTTAATAGCAAGCCTAAAAGCACACCTTTGGTTTTTAACCCTAACCCTTTTTTAAGCCAGGTCTGAATCTATACAAATGAGGTGACACATAATGCCTCCTCAGGGCACTTTCAGGATGGGAAATAATGTACGGAGCAATACATTTTGAATTGGCTGAGGCAGGAGGATTGTCAGAGTTTGAGGTTAGTGTGGATTACAGAGTGAATACTAGGACAGCCAGGGAACATAAGTGTGTAAGAAAACTCTATTTTATTATGCTGAGGGTCATCATACAATGTTCACTCTAAATTTCAAACTACTGTCCTACGCCTACCTTCCCAAGGCTGCTTACCTGAGTGAAGCTTCTTAGCTACGGTTACGTCATCTCTAACGCAAGTCTCTGGTGTGAAGATCAGGATGTCACGCGCCTCACTTCCCGCCGGCAGGAAAGGCGTGCAACAACAGGATTCTTCTGCGAACAACCTTTATTGTACAATACTCTGAGCAGGGGACCCCGTGGAAGGAAAACGCACTGCTTATATATGCCCAGGAGACTCGTGTCGCTACCTGATTGGTGCGCCCTCCAGTAACTCATTAGCATGCCCCGAGAGCGGGCTGTGACATCTGTGGCACATGCGCACTATGTCTCTTGGGCTCTGTTTGCTGAGTCCTCGGCGGGAAGCCGGCGCCATGTTTGGGTGCGGCACAAACGGCTCTCTACATCAGGATCCTGGAAGAGACTCTCCAGCTGCAGCACAGATCAATTTGGAGTCTCTCCAGATGTGTAGAACATTGTTCTTGGTCTCTGCCTATACACTGTCCAGTGGGTGTCATGGAGTTCTAGGACTGTGGTTATTGGGCGTGAGCAATGTTACTACGTTCTGGTTTTCAGGTACAGCCTTGGATGTAGTGCGTATCCTAACTTACTTTTACATGTCTAAAAGGCATTGTTTTTTACTATGCTCTTTAAAATAAGGATGAGCTTTATTAGTGTGGAGAAAGTAGCTCACTTGGTAGGATGCTGGCTCAGCTTACTACAGGATCCTGGTTCACTCTCTAGCATTAAACAGAACTGGTGATGAACAGGCCTGTAATCCTAACCTTCTAGTGGAAGAAACAGCAAGAAATTTAGTTCAAAGTCATCCTCCTTTTGCCTCCTGCCTGAATCGGGTTATATAAGATCCAGTCTCAAAACACCAGGGTGCATAGCAGAAGTGTGGGAGCCAGACATAGTGGTATATCCTTATCGGATGTACATTTTTAGGGAAAGGTGTTAAATTTAATTTCATTTTTTATGTATAAGTGGTCTGTAATCAAATTTGCCTGCCTGTATGTCTGTGCACCATGCCTCATGTCCACAAGAACTAGAAGAGGGTATTTGATCCTCTAAGTCTGGAGTTGATAGATGGTGTGGGTCAACATGTAGATGCAGGGAATTGAACCCAGGTCCTCTGCAAGGAGAGCAAATGTTACTAACTGCTGAGGTTCCTTTCTAGACTGACTGCTGTAATTTTAACACTGGGTAGCAGAGACCAGAGGATTAGGTGTTAAAGGCCATCCACAGCTACATAGTGAGTTAAAGCCAAACACTGCATAGGGTAGCTCATGCCTTTAGTTCCAGCGTTTGGCAGGCAGAAGCAGGTGGATTTCTGTGAGTTAGAGGCCAGCCTAGTCTAAATTAATGATTTCGATTTCCAGGCATGCTAGGGAGACCCTGTCTAACAAAATGAAACACACACACACACACTTACAAAAGAACATAGTGCCTCACAAACAAATGAAAACACCACAAATAGAATATTACGTAGCCGGGCTTGTACTTTAAGACTGGCTCACTCTCTGGCCAAAGCTGACCTCTATTTCCTGTAAATCCTCCCATCTAACCCTCCCAGCGCTGAGGATTGAACTCCAGTCCTCTGCAGAAGTACATGCCCTTCAAACATTTTCCCAGTCATTCATGCTATGAGAAATAATATCTTTTTCTGTTGCATAATGTGTTTAATTTTCAAATTATGTTTATTATAACTTATATACCTCAAAATAATAGATTTTAAGAAAATGTGTATGTTTCTAAATGTTTTGCCTGCATGTATCTCTATATGTCACATGCATGCTGTGACCTTGGAGGTAAGAAGAGGTCATTGGATCTCCTGGGAACTAGAGTTATGCATGGTCGTGGCCTATGTAGGTTCAAGGAACCAAACCCAGGTCCTCTGGAAGAGCAGAATGTATTCTTACCTCAGAGCCATCTCTCCAATCCTATGTGCTTCTTCAGACAAGAGTCTCATGTATCACAGGCTTGTTTCAGTGGTAGCTAGGGATGTCCATTCCCACAGTGTCAGAGGTGTAAGTGTGCGCCACCAGACCAGGTCTGTATAGTGCCGGGGATCTAGCCCAACATGCTGGGCATGCTAATTCTAATACCTGTGGAGATTTATCCCATTTTAACTTATTTTATGTGCTCCTTCCCAATACTAGCTGCCAGATAGTAGCAAGGGGGTAAAATGAATAAATGGGTATTTTTCTCAGGATGCAGACACATCATTAAACTACACTATCTATATTGTCTATACAAGGTAAGGAGACTTTTTAATAGAGTCTCACTATGTAGCCTGGACTGGCTGCTGGAACTACACACAACCTTAGTTGGTAGCTAGGCTTTGATGTGTGTACAGACCCACAGTCGACATCACAGAGCAGTACATATCAATTCACCATTGAGACAGGCGTTTTTGCTCTGTACCGCCTTCTTAAAAGTGTTCAAATCCAGTATTGAAAAAGTTGGGTAAATGTGGACAGAGAAGAGCAACCCAATAACTAAGTCATTTGCTTAAGAGTTCGGACAAAAATGTGGAGAAAAGACCCTTGAACACAAAACTTCCAGACAAAAACAAAGGTAATACTACTCAAAGAGAAAGCAATGTTCCTGAGGAAGTGTGGAGTAGGAGAACTATTAAAAACAATGAGCTAAATAAATTATTCCAGCTTTCTGAAATTTTTCTACAGAAGCTCATATGGGTTGAGTGTCCTCATTCCAAACTAAAAGTCTTCTAATTCTCTAATCTTATAAATTCCTTAATCACAGATAGTATGCTGCAAGTGTTTCTCTGTAGTGGTAAAAATAGGAAGGTTCTGTTGCTACCGTCCCCATGGTCTCACGCCTCCATCTCTCACTCCGCAGCTCCCATGGGAGCTGCTTTGACCATGGCTTTCACACACTGTCCTCCACAGCCCAGTAAAATCAAGATTCAATAATCAATAATTTATCAATCAGATGTATATGTTAAACTCTCAAAATATCCAAACAATAAATTTACTGTCAATTAATAAAGATTTAAACCACCCACCTAGACAAGATAAAATCGATATAGTTCACCTTGATCTGAACCGTCCTCCTTTGCTGCCTCCATCTTGCATCTGCTGCCTTCTCCTTCTCTTCCGCCTTACCAAAACTTTGTCCCCACCCCACTCTCTCCTGTCCACCTTACCAAAACTTTGTCCCCACCCCACTCTCTAATGTTCAGTCATGTATCATCTTGACATCAACCTATAATTCTATCTCTTCCCTATTTCTCCCCACCTCATGTGTGTATGTGTATGTGTGTGTGTGTGATGAAACACCATGATGAAAAGCAACTTGGGGTGTGTAGGATTTATCTTTTTTATACTCCACACTGCTGTTTACCATCAAAGGAAGACAGGACCAGGTAGTAGAGTATGAACCTGGAGTCAGGAGCTGATGCAGAAACTATGAAGGAATGCTGCTTATTACCTTACTGTCTATAGGTTGCTCAGCCTGTCTTCCTAATAGAATCCAGGAACACCAGCCCACAGGTGGCTCCACCTACAATATGTTATGCCTTCTTGCATAATTGCTAATTAAGGAAATGCCCTACATGTGTTGGGAACAAGCAAAACAAACTTATTCTTAGTACTACCTTTTTGTTTTCAGACTCCATTCTCTCAATAGGGAGAAAATAAATTCACAGTCCCAGGCTCTAGGAAAGCTGGGGGCTTCCCAATATCAGAGCAGCTTCTGGTGTAAGACATCTAAGGCACAATTGTAAGGATACAGTTGTCAGAGTCTAGCCATCTTGAGTAACTCTTGTAAGGAGACAGATGTCTGAATCCAGCCATCACAAGGACAACTTCTCCATCCTCCTGGCAGGATCAAACTAAGTTCATGTTCCTAGCCCCAGGAACTTATTCCTATCCCAATGGAAGGAAACTCTCATGCTCAACCCCTTACTTCAAAATATGAAATATTTTGCTTTTTGACCCTGATTGGTTGGTGGGAGCTTGATTACAATAAATCTTTGTCATCTGCATTGACCTGGCATTTGAGTTCTGTTGGATTTAAGTAGACCACACCACACAGGCTTTTCTGCAATCCAATTGTATGAAGGCATTTTCTCAATTGAAGTTCCATCCTCTCAGTAACTATAGCCTATGTCAAATTGACATAAACCTAGCCAAATACAGTTTATTCAGGGCATGGGGAGGGAAGTTAGAAGGGTAGTAGAGGCGGGAAAGGCAGAGAGAGAGAGAGAGAGAGAGAGAGAGAGAGAGAGAGAGAGAGAGAGAGAGAGAGAGAGAGAGACAGGGAGGGAGGGAGGGAGGGAGGGAGGGAGGGAGGGAGGGAGAGAGAGAGAGAGAGAGAGAGAGAGAGAGAGAGAGAGAGAGAGAGAGAGGAGCCCCTCCATGAGAAGGGAAGAGGGGAATGGGGGGAGAGCAGGAGCAGGAAGGAAAGTTCAAAAACAAGAGAGGAGCAAAAGCAAGAAAGCAGGAGATAGAGAAGGGGGCAAGCAGCCCCTTTTATAGTGTGTCAGGCATACCTGGCTGTTGCCAGGTAACTGTGGGGCAGAGCATACTTGGTTTTTGCAAAGTAACTGTGAGGTGTTATTAAGATTGGAAATCCTTATTAGGATTGGAAATTCCAGAAGCATCTGTGCTAGGGTTTGTTGGTAAATCCTGATGGGACATGTTATCCAAACAATAAAATCTGACTGGTGGATTTTGGTGTTTTGTCTCAAGAGGAGGAAGTGGCCAAATAAGGAACTAGATCTTCAGGGCTAGCTTTGGAAATGTAATCTAGTGGGTTTTAGCAAGTGAGAGAGCAAAGGACAAAACCTGTAGGTGCCGTGTTTGCCATGCTCAAGGCCGTTAGAGTGCCCTTCAAAGGAAGCCTGTTTGGGGTTTCCTTTAGTGGAAGCTAGCTGTCTAGGTTCACATGCATTACAGATTCCTTATATAAGCAAGGGCCAACTACACAAGGGTGGTGGTTTGCACAAGGCTAGAACCTCCTCCATCAATAGCAATCAAGAAAGCGCTTCACAGACAAGCATATAGGCCAATCCAATAAGGCAATTCCTCAGTTGAGGTCCACTGTCAAATTAACAACCAAGGGTAGCCATCACAGTATTGGAGGACAGAGCATTTCATTGTTGACAACAGGGCTAGCTCTCATCTTCAGCGTGCATTAAGGACTGATAGTATCTTAGCTAGATTTCAGCTATTGGTCTTTATTGTGTTTGTGGAGACATGGTTTGCTCTACAGCTTTGGCTAGTCTAGTGCTCACTGTTGTTAGAAATAACTTTAAGGTTCTGAGAGGAAGAAAGCACCACTCCAATCAAAGTATCCAGAAAAGGCAGACTCCACTCTTGATCAAATGGTGCCCTCAGAAGAGCAACCAAAGCACAGAGCTTTATTTATTTGTTTGTTTGGGTTTTATTCTAACCCAAGTGATATCTATGCCTTTTCCTTGTTCACCGGGGTTAGACCTCACAATCTTAATTCAATTGGCTGATCTGGAAAAAAAAATTGGTAGCTAGGAAGAGGAGGAAGAAGGGAAAAGGGGGTCATTGCTGCAAGCAGAAAAGGGAGGTGCTCCAGCAACCAGATTCCTGGAACCCAAGGGTTTCACTTGGTGGGGGTTTAAAACATTTGCATAAATGTCTTAAAAGGAGGTGAGGAAGATGAAAAGATTTGAAATCCTTGTCCTAGACACATTCTATAAGTATGCAATAGAAAAGGCTCATACTCAATTTTCATTATACTTATGCAGCCCAGATAGGACTTAACTTCCGCCCCTGCTTGCTGAGGTTACAGCTTCGTGCCTATGACTCTTCCTACTTACTGTGGTGATTGGGAACAAACCCAGAGCTTTCTTCATAATCTCTCTCAGTTGTCAAAAGTCGCAGATTTCATCTTAAACTTAATAAGAGATCGTTTAGAATATTCTAGAGTCATACTGCGTGACCATGGCTCAGGAAAACAGATTTAGGTTACCCTACGGTCCATGATCCAATCTGGAAGCAGTTTCATAATTTTTTTTTCTAGTTTTATCAAGCAAGGAAAGGCGTAAGTTAACGCAAGTTTAAAATGCTTTGGGTACAGCAAGATAAAGTTGTTATTGTTGTTTTTACAGGCCCAAGAGGCTGTCTGAGCTTTGGGATTGGTAGAAGGTAGTGAGTGTGCCTGTTAGAGTCTAAAAGGTCCCGCCCTTCCCCGGGGCAGTTAACAGTCTCTAGAGGGCTCATGGGGCCAAGGTTCTTGCCAAGAATATTGACAGTTAACGGTTGTGGGGAGACGGACTTTTGTTTTGATTTTCCTTCAGTGGTGTGGCGGCCCATAAAGTTCCGGTGTTTCTGTGAGTCACCAATTACTCTTTCACCAAGTTAGACTCGCGTGATCTAAGCTCTTTGGACTATCGTGGGTTCCTTATCGAGGATGAAAAAGTTTTATTTGGCTCTGGGAAGAGTTGACGCAATAACGCCACATTCAAGACAGGTAGGGCATCCATCCTCCTATCTTTTGGATCTTGGTCAGGTTCCGAATTTCTGGGGTGTCAGGGTTTGGTGGGAAGAGAAGGCATCTCCCCTTCGCCCGGGAAATATTCTAGCTCCTAGCCAGTTCCTCGCTGCCTGTGCTGAGAGGGTCCCTACGCGCTTGGTCTGTAGTGGAGCCAGCAGGGTGGCCAGGGAGACCCTGAGCCCCAGAAACGCCGAGTAAGGGGATTGTCGTCTCAAGCATCTGGTCCTTGGTGTGCCTGCTTCCTCTCTCGGGGAAGATTTAATTGCCCTGAATTTTCTAATTCTTTGCAGCTGGGTCTCAAATCCGCTGAGATATGTTTCCTTCTCTTCGGGATTGTGAATGCTTTGGTGGTTCAAGTACAAGGGGAGAGGTGTGATCCTCTCTGAAGTGTGACTGAGTTTTTGATAATTGGGATTGATACCCACGCCCGCTCCTGGAATTCAGGTTTTTGGGTCCAAAGTAAGTACAGTTTTATTAGGAAATGTACTTTCAGTGGAGAAAGCCAGGTGGATCAGAAAGGGCAGCAGCGTAACTGGTTTGCATATCTGCATAGTGAGGGCGTCTCTGAGTGATCTGTAATGTGTATTTCTTCACACAACTTAATTGGTCGCAACTCCACCTAGGGGTGTGCCTTTGAGTATTATACACCACAGGTTACTTTCCAACCCAACTTTGCTTGCAAATGGCAGCAGCTACTTTTAGGCATTTCTTTTTTTAGTTATTACTTTTAATTTACTGTGTGCAGATATGTTGTCAGAAGACAACTTTTCAAGAGTTAGTGATGTCTTTCCACAGGGTGAGACTTAGGTATTGAACTCAGGTTGTCTGGCTTGGCAATAACTCCTTTATCAAATGAGGTATAGTATGCACTCTTTTCTGAGTGTTAAACTAATGTACTTACACTTTCAAGCTTCTCTCGTCTCTTAGCATCCTAATTCTTCATCGCAGGTATGTTTTAATATTAAATGACTAGCTAGTAGGTTTTAGCCAACCTTGCCTGCTGGTGGTGGATGGGGGTGGGCTCTAGTTTTTCTTTCTGGTGCCCTGTGTTCCTGGTGGGAAATTACTAGCCTTTTCTTCATATATGAAATTTGCAATCTGTGTCGGGTGCTCTGACTTTGTTTGTCCCTGTCCCATCAACTATGCTGGGAATATGGAACCTGAAGAAGCCAGGCAGGAACCCCAGTAGAATGATAGAGGCACCAACCCACCCACAAAACTTTCAACCCAAAATTTATCCTGTCTTGAAGAGATGCAGGCACAGGGAATGGAGCAGAGACTGAGGGAACAGCCAACCAATAACCAGCCCAACTTAAGAGCCATCCCATGGGCAAGCGCCAAGCCCTGACACTATTAATGATACTCTGTCATGCTTGCAGACAAGAGTCTAGCATGGCTGTCCTCTGAGAGGATCCACCCAGCAGCTGACTCAGACAGATGCAATACCCACAGCAAACAGTGGATGGAGCTTGGGGACTCTTATTTCAGCCTCTAAAGGATAGAAACGCCAACCAATAGTCAACTAACCTGGACTCTTGGGGCTCTCAGAGTCTGAACCACCAACCAAAGAACAAACACAGGCTGGATATAGGCCTCCCCACACATAATGTAGCAGATGTACAGCTTGGTCTTCATGTGGGTCCCGAACAACTGTCCTAAAAGCTGTTACCTGTCTGTGGGATACGCTCTTCTAGCTGGGCTGCCTCAATTGTCTGGCTCAGTGGGAAAGGAAGCACCTAGCCTTGCAGAGACTTAAGAAGCTAGGGTGAGGAGATTCCACCTGCTCAGAAGAAAAGGGGAGGGGATGGCAGGATTGTGGGAGGGGGCAACTAGGAGGGGGTAGTGAGCAGGATGTAAAGTGAGTAAGTAAAAACATTAAATTAAATAACCCCCCCCACAAGGAAAACCTCTATACAGTGTATAAAAACATTATGCCTACAGAGAATCACATGGTGTCCAGCGGCAGTCCAGACCATGGACATCCTTTGCTGGTATCAGACGTTGATACCAGTTGCAGCAGGATCACAGACTCAGATATGGCCCTTGGTGGCAGCCCTCGGGCCAGGACCTCCACCTCAAGTCTGTTCCTTACTGCTGTCAAGTCTCCAGCACACACTCATGCACCGCAGGGCATCCATGGTACTGTCCTTCCATCCCAGGTAGCCGTCTTCCTGGAGCCCGGTGTGGCTGGTGTGGGCAGTTGGGTCCTTTGTTTCTTTCATTTTAATTTTTAGAGACATATTTATTTACATGCATCTGTGTATATGTGTGTATGTGATACCCACGAAGCCAGAAGAGGGTATCAGATTCCTTCTCTGAGTGGTTGTGAGTTGCCCAATGTGGGTGCTGGGAATCTCTGCTCTTCTGTCTAAGACCAACTAGTGCTCTTAAATGGTGGAGCCATTTTTTTCAGTCCCCTTTTGTGTTTTAAAGTTTTATATATTTTGGTTTTTCATTTATATTTCCTAAAGCATACTTAGTACATGTGCCTTAGACTTAAAAAACCCACAAGAATAACCTTTATACAGTGCATAAAAGCATTATGTCTACAGACAGCTACATGGTGTCCAGTTGCATGGTGTCGAGTTTAGGTATGATTCAGATGACTCAGAGTGAGAGACTGGTGGAGATGTTATTGAACAGTAGAGAAGCTGGTTCAAATGGATCATAATGAAGCCACAGTACGAGGAGAAGTAGGCACTAGCTACTAAGGAATATGAACATTACCAGAACATTACCATGGAGACCCTGAGTAACAGATGCTATGGCCTGTGGTAATGGGAATCAGACCTACCACCCCTCCCTCAAGACAGCTGAACAAATAGCTCAGTTTATCTTCCTAATGTCTGCTTTCTTGGTGGCATCTCTCATGAGATGAAGCATTTCAAAGTGCTTAGGCTCTGGGAGCACCTACATCTTTCTGATGTTATTCCACAGCTCAGCGAACTCTTTTTGATTCAAGAGGTGCCAGGTTTCCTAGCACTGAACACGTTTACCAGACGGTCCCGCTACAGCAATAGTCATTAGAAACCCTAAGGGGATGTTGGAGATAGGAGGAGGAAATGTGTAAGGGGGCATGGAGAAGAGGGGGGTCTGCAATTGGGATGTAACATAAATACATTAAAATAAATGGGAAAAAAAGAACGCCTTTAACCTGAACTAATTATAATAAAAGAACTAGAATGTTGGTGACTCTTCCTTTCATGGGTGTGGTAGCAAATACATTTAATTCCAGCAAAGGAGACAGAGGTAAACATAGGCAGGTGTTTGTGAGTTTGAACCCAGCCTGGTCTGCATAATAAGTTCCAGGCCAGGTAGAGGTGCACAGTGAGACCCTGTCTCAAAACTAAATGAGTAAATATTAACGAATGCTTTAGGATGACTAGGATACGCTCATTCAATAAGTAGCTAGACTCTGACCACAAGTAACACTATTTTTGTTTCTTCCTGGGCTTACTTCCTAACAATTTACCTAAACATACTCTGCGGAACCAAAACAGTGTTGTTACAGACCCATACTGTCACTCACTGTTCCTAAGTGTCCAAATCTCACAAGGGTACACTGCTGTTGTTTAAGCCTATGTAAGGAGCTACACTGTCATAACTGTTATTACGCTTCCATATCCTACAAGAATACAATTGTTTCCTAAGCCTCCAGCAATGTTTCCATGCTTTTCAACCTATGATGAAACTGTAAGCCCAGGATGCAAACCCACCCTTCTGCCTTACTCTGAACTCCTGAACCTGTAAGAACGACTCCCTTTTGCCTTATGAAAATGTGTCTTCCCTGATACCTTGGTGAGTCCCCTTCCATGTGGTGTAGTCTTTCACTGATTTCATTGCCTCCTTCCTACCAACCAATTACCCTGGCAGCTGTCCTGCATGGCGTTTATTCACCCCACAGGCAGTCTTGAGGCCTAAGTCATCCAGTCTTCTGTCCGGGTACTGATTATCAATTATAGATTACATTATAAATGCCAATTATCCTGATAGCTCTTTCCTATGAACCCTAACCCTTCCCCATAAAAGGGATGCCAAGAACCAGTGAGAAGCTGCTCTCTGAAGTCCTAAATTTGGGAGAGGCAGGCAGCTGGTCAGCTCCAAATCTGGCTTACTTTAGCCAGACAATCCTGAATTTATTTTTTCAGGCCTAACAATAGCCTTAAAAATTGTTACAGTAATACTAACAAGTAAGTGAGTACTATATTTAGGAGTATTTTAACAGAAAGAAGGATGATCATTGTCCCATGACAGTCTTTCTTTAGAGTTGTTGATTTTTTTTTTTTTTTTAAGTGGTTGGGAAACAAAATTCACTGATCAAAAAAAAAAAAAAAAAAAACAGACCAAAACCAAAACCACCGCTACCACCACCACCAAAACCTTGGGAGTGGAAAGGACTTAAGTTAGGATATTTTACCACCGAAACAGAAAAACGGATACAGGACCCAGATTCAGTTCCTAGCACTCAGGTGACTCATAACTGCCTCAAACTACAGGGGATCCAGCCCTGTCTTCTGATCTCTGCTGCCACATACTTATGTACTTAGTACATATAAACTCATGTAAAGAACTGACGCATACGCATAAGCAGAAACAGAAAGAAAATGCTACTGACTTTCAAAGGGTGATCTCAGCCTGGATATTAGTATGCAGTGTACTTTTGGACAATCCTGATGCACAGAAATCAGAAAGAGCACAACTCATCTTAAGGAGCATAAAGTTGCCATCACATCATACAGCAGTATGAGATATTCAATTAATTAAGCTATTCAGTGTGTCATTATCAAACAGGTGACTTGGTCCACCTGTAGGTTAATGGAATGAGCCTGTCACTGCAGGTAGGAAGTCACTTTCACAGCATGCAGTCACCAAACCAAAGTGGGACTCATGGCTTTGATGAAGAAAGAATTTCAGGCTGAGCCAAAGTAGATTTAGAGATTCAAAGTAGAAAGGTGCTCAAGGGAAGAAAACTGTACACCCCAGAGCATGGGGTGGGCTTCTCAATGGAGAGTTGCAATTAAATGCCTTTATAATGGATGTGTTGAAGATTTTGGTGGCTCTCAAATAATTTCTTTAAAGGTTGCTTAAACCCCCTTCATTTCCTCCCCTTCAAAAAACAAATCCTTTTAATAATTCTTAGAGACTATAGTCCCTGAAAAAAAAATTAAAAGTTAGAGAATTCTGGTTGATAAACAAAGCTGTAGTGAGGCAGACGTCTGTGGGTAATTGTACAGATTTAGGAATGAGAGGCAAATGCTAGAAAGTCAAGATTTTATGCTTAGTCTTAAACAAGAAAATTTGTTTTCTTCTCCCTTCTTTCTTGATCTTCTGTTTATGATACAGGCGTCTCACTGTGCAGATTAAGCTGGTCATGAACTCATAGAGAACCACCTGCCTCTGCCTCCCAAATGTTGGGGGCACTAAAGATGTGTGCCACCATGGCAGGCTTTTCAATTTGGGTTTTATCAATGGTATCTCAAGTTTCCTTCTTTTATTAGCAAAGAAAATCAGAGACTGTGTATATGTATGTGTGTATATGTACGTGTGTATATGTGCGTGTGTATATGTACGTGTGTATATGTACGTGTGTATATGTGCGTGTGTATATGTACGTGTATGTACGTGTGTGTATGTACGTGTGTGTATGTACGTGTGTGTATGTACGTGTGTGTATGTACGTGTGTGTATGTACGTGTGTATATGTACGTGTGTGTATGTACGTGTGTGTGTATGTACGTGTGTGTATGTACGTGTGTGTATGTACGTGTGTATATGTACGTGTGTATATGTATGTGTGTGTATGTACGTGTGTATATGTATGTGTGTATATGTACGTGTGTATATGTACGTGTGTATATGTATGTGTGTGTCGGGGGGGGGGGGTTGTTTTCTGTAATTTTCTCCTTTTGGCTTGCTTCAGTTTGAACATTTTCAAATTTAGCCTCAACTTAGCTTTGGAGTTCAGTAATTCTCTATTTCAATTTACGAACTCATTTCACTGTGAGTTTATAAAAGCAAATATTAGGAAATCTGAAGAACATCTGTACTTACTGGATGACTGTTCAGTGTGTCTAAGTTATAAAAGCTAAAGCTAGTCCAGATGATGGGGATTGCCCATACACTCACAGGAATGGCATGTTTTATGATGAAAAGTGTTAACACACCTGCGAAAATATATGATTCTGGTCTGGAGCAATAGCTACAGATAAAGGACTGCCCAGTGAGAAGACGAGTTAATTCCTAGAACCTAAGTAAACCCAGAGGCAGCCATCATACCCTGCAGTCCCGTATTTCTGTGACAGACAGGAAGTGGAAGCAGGATCCCCAGGTCACGGCCAGCCATCAGATGTACCAGAGATGAGGCTCTGCCTCAGCAGGATGCAAGGAAGATGTCTCCAGACCTGCACACATGTTCTGCAGCACATATATGTTTATACATAATTTTTAAAAAGTAGATTGTTCTTAATTAGTAGTATGGATCGAGACCAAATAACAAAACAAAACACCAAACCCCCAAACATTCTGAACATGTCTTTGAAATTTGTAAAATTGAACACATTTTGCAAAAATTTCTCTCCTTCAATTAATCAGATCAATTAGTCAGATCATCATAGAACCAAGAAAATTATTAAAGAAGGTATTTACTAGATCACCATACATAATAGAGGCTAGTGATCCAACAAAATGGTTGGTGGTACCAGAGAAGCAGAGAATTTAGTAGCTGCCCATTCTAAAAAGCTAAATGCTTCAAGAGGCCTGATCTGAAGCCAAAATACTGGAAGCTCCTGGAGTCACTAGAACTGCATCCATGTTATGAGGAAGAATATATCACAGTAGCATCAAGAGATGCACTCTGACCAAAAGGAAGGCAGGTATGTGCCTGCTGTTTTTTCCTGAGACTTCATCCAGGATGCTGTTGGCAGCTGCTGCCCACAATGAATAAGAGTTTTCCTCCAACTCACTGTCCTAAAATTCCAAAATATATTTGGAAATTTCCCCACCAAATATACAGGTGCATTTCACCAGTCAAGTGAACAACCAAAATCAATCACAAGTCCCTCCTTTCTGAACTTGATATCCAACAACCTGTGTTATACACAATTTCTAAATAAAGACAATACCAAAGTTATTTCATGTAGAAATGAAAACACATTGTTTCCTCAGAATAGGCATCAAAGTCCCTTGAGGAAAGCTTATTCACCTATTTTACCATGATTAATATGACAATGTACAGCAACACCCAGTATTATTAAATCAATAAATATGAATATCTGCTTAATATATGTACGTTTATGTCTTAGCCTTATTTCCTGTTGTAGTGACAAAATATCCAGGTAAAAGCAACATAAAGGAAAGGGGGTTTATTTGGCTCATAATTTCATCACTAGGGAGGAGTCAATATGGCAGTAACTTGAGCAGCATTACATCCAGTCGAAAGCAGAGAGCAGTTAAGGAACACATGTGTTCGTGCTCAGACACTTGGAGCGCCACTGTGCACGGGGAGGTTCCAGTCAGCAGGTCGCACTTCCCACCTCATTTATACAAACAAGGCAACTGGCCACAGGCATTCTCGAGCCGTCTCAACACATCGAGTATAAAAATAAACACACACACACACACACACACACACACACACATATATAGGTTTGGAGTCAGGGTCTTCCTATGTATCCCTGGGTGTTCTAGAACTCACTAGGTCAACCAAGTTGGTCTTGAACTAAGACTCATTTGCCTTTGCCTTCTGAGTGCTGGGATTAAAGGAACATGCACCACACCCAGCCCAACATAGACACAATGTGATCAGAATGCTCACTTCTGTAACTGGCCCCGTGGGCATGCCACATTTATAAGAACCT
Source organism: Micromys minutus (assembly GCF_963924665.1). Lineage (NCBI taxonomy): Eukaryota > Metazoa > Chordata > Mammalia > Rodentia > Muridae > Micromys > Micromys minutus. The sequence continues at coordinate 3,970,976 of NC_137957.1, forward strand.
TCTGCTGTCATTTGTGTTTCCTCCTCTTCAGCAAGTGCTAAGCATCTTGATTTTTAAAATTTTAATTTAAAATAAATTTTAGTATAAAAAAAACCTTGTAAATAAATAAAAACATCATACACCCAAATCAACTAGTTCTTTACCTTGCGAAGTGATTCACACTTCCATTCTTGAGTTTCTGAGCCATTTATTACCGTTTGGACTGAGTTGTACCCTCCCATGGGTTTTAATCACCAGACATGACAATAATAAGAAAATCCAGGAATTGTCTTCCTTTCCTTGTATCTTAGTTTGATTTGTTATTGTTATTGTTGTTAAAACACTGACCAAAATCAACTTGAAAAAAGAATTTGTTTTAATTACACTTTATATTCCAGCCCCAAGGGAAGCCAGGGAAGAATCTCAAGGCAGGGACTTGGAAGTAGGATCTGAAGCAGAGACCATGGAGGAAGACTTGAGTCCTGACCTGCTCTTCATGGCTCAGTCAGCTTGCTCTCTTATACAACGCAGGGCCACCTACCCAGGAGTGGCACTACCCACACTGCCCTATCCCATGTATCATTAATCAAAAACCAAATGCCTCCGTAGACTTGCCTGAGGGTCCATCTGATGGCGAGTTCTTACTGGGGAACTCTAGCTTGTGTAGACAGAAAATAATCAGAACATCTCCACAGTTGAATGGTCATCTCATTCCCCACTGGTCATGTGGATCTATCACTCCAGTGACAGTAACAAGTTTTAGTGAACTCAAGGGCACAAGGAACCCAGAGGAAATCTATGGGGGGTTGCGTATGTGTGGGTGTCATAGTTTCCAGTTCAAAGGAATGTGTGTTCTTCCTGGTAGAACCATAATATCTACAGAACACGAAAAATATTTGCTAGTGAGTTATAGGGAATGAGAATGATCTCCAAAACCCTTGATTCCTGGACCCATAAGGAAAACAGTATTGTATGAGATGCCAATTTAGTGCGCAGACATCATCCTGGAGACTCTTGTCCTAGCACTGAGAGCTAGCGCCAAGAGTTTGTTGTTAAGATATTTCTATAATGACAACAACATCTCAAAGGCCAATCCATCATTCAAACAACCAAAACTCTACAGAATGGTAGCGGACTGAGAAAAAATAAAGACGACACTCTCTTGCTCCATTGCTTAAGCAAACGTCCTAGAATTATGTCATGCCACCATTTATTTACAGCAGTTAACTTAGAAATAGTTTGGATAACTATTTTAGTAATAAACTAATCTGTGTAATAATTTTGAGGACATTTTTTTTCAGGTTAAGTATTTTTTTGGGGCATTCTACATAAATCATTTTGCATCAAACCTTTCATAATGTACATTTATGGTTATCTACTACCTTAAGAATTTCACAGAATTTTAAAACTATTTCTTACAGTCAACTTTCCGTGCAAGTTTTGATACTGGGTACATTCTTAGTTTGTTGAGTGAAAAATAATATGTCTAGTGGCAGCCCTCATAACTTTATATTGATACTTTTTTCCCCCTAAACATTGTACCATTTTTAATAGAAAGGGCACGCGATAAGGAGTTCTTTTCACATTTTATGCTTAGGAATTCTCTCTGGCATGGGTCTTCTCATGTATTCTAAGGGAACCACAACGTGTGAAGGCCTTCCCACACTGCTTACATATGTAGGGCTTCTCACCAGTGTGAATTTGCTCATGTCTCTGACAATCCCCCAAAGCAGGAAAGGCTTTCCCACATTGCTTGCATGCATAGGGTCTTTCTCCACTGTGAATCCTTTCGTGGCGTCGAAGGGAGCTATAGCCACTGAAGGCTTTCCCACATTCCTTACAGTCATAGGGTTTTTCTCTAGTGTGAATCCGTTCATGGCGCTGAAGAGAACTCTGTATAGTGAAGGCTTTACCACATTCCTTACATCTATAGGGCTTCTCTCCAGTGTGAATTCGTTCATGTATTCGAAAGGTACCAGAAGAGATGAAACCTTTCCCACACTGTTCACAAACATAGGGTTTCTCACCACTGTGAATTCTTTCATGATTTCGAAGGGAAGTCCGAGTAGTGACAGCTTTATTACACAGGTTACAAACATAGAGCTTCTCTCCAGTGTGAGTCCGTTCGTGCACTCGGCAGGTACTTGAAGAAATGAAACATTTGCCACAGTATTTGCATACATAGGGTTTCTCTCCACTGTGAATTCTCTCATGGCGTGGAAGTGAACTTTGACCAGTGAAAGCTTTCCCACAGTACTTACATACAAAGGGTTTTTCTCCACTGTGAATCCTGTCATGACGTCGGAGGGAGCCACGACTAGGGAAGGCTTTCCCACAGTGGCTACATATGTAGGGTTTCTCCCCAGTATGAGTTCTTTCATGTCTTCGAACCTTACTGGAAGAAGAAAAGGCTTTCCCGCACTGTTGACATTTATACGGTTTCTCTATGCTGTGAGGATTTTCATGCTTCAGATAGCATTCAGGGTACATGAAGGCTTTCCCACATGCCCTAAATTTATAGAGACTGTCTTCATACGTCTCATAATCATATGGTTTATGCCCCGGTTGAACAGGAATATGCATATTTAGGGGTGGGAGACCAATAAGTATGTTTTCACATAAATTACTTCCACACAGTTTTACTCCATGAGGGGTTTTCTTCACAACAGTATCTGGAAACTCGCTGAAGATTTCTTCACATTGTCTACCTTCATTGGGCTTATATAATAATTCCACCAGTCCACTTCTGTAAAAAGTAGAAGGCACAGGACTCAGATTTCATTTGTAAGTTACCAGTCAGGACAATTGTTCACATTCACATGGCTAGACTTCTTTAACATGAATGTGGTATATGTTCCACAGGATTTCTAGAGAACATGTTATGTGCAGGTACTGGTATTCATACAGATGTTAACACTTTTACCAAGTAAAATATTCTGCACTTTTACCAAGTAAAATACTGCATGAATGCCCATGCCATTATGTTTTTGCATTTATTACTTGTTTATTTTTCATCACTCATTTGTTCTAGAGACTCTTGCTTCTTGATGTGATGCTGAAGCTGGCCTTGTACCACCTACCACCTACTGCTAGGAATGTACCACCTACCACCTACTGCTAGGACTGTACCACCTACCACCTACTGCTAGGACTGTACCACCTACCACCTACTGCTAGGACTGTACCACCTACTGCTAGGACTGTACCACCTACCACCTACTGCTAGGACTGTACCACCTACCACCTACTGCTAGGACTGTACCACCTACCACCTACTGCTAGGACTGTACCACCTACCACCTACTGCTAGGACTGTACCACCTACCACCTACTGCTAGGACTGTACCACCTACTGCTAGGACTGTACCACCTACCACCTACTGCTAGGACTGTACCACCTACCACCTACTGCTAGGACTGTACCACCTACCACCTACTGCTAGGACTGTACCACCTACCACCTACTGCTAGGACCGTACCATCTACCACCTACTGCTAGGACTGTACCACCTACCACCTACTGCTAGGACTGTACCGCCTACCATCGACTGCTAGGATTGTACCACCTACCACCTACTGCAGGACAGTACCACCTACCACCTACTGCTAGGGCTGTACCACCTACCACCTACTGCTAGGATTGTAATTAGTCAGGACTGAAGGTGCCTCTCTACGACATATATTCTCTAAACAAAATGCTTCTATAAAAATGCTTTCAGATTTTAAAATATTTGCATGTATTCAGGATATTTTGAAGATGAAAACCAGTGGAAAAAAGGAATTCCTTCAAGCTTTTAAATTATTATTACTGGGTAAGTAGAGGAGACTGTATAAAGGTCTTTAAAGGAAAACTGTGGAGTCAATATTCTCTTCATTAAAAATACATATATATTGCCCATATGCAAAGCCTGAAGACAATGCCATTCATTTTGTACTCTTCCTCTCCACTCTCACTCTCCACGGTACCCTCTGGAGACAGGGTTTGACTGAATCTGGAACTCCTGCTGCCTTCCTCACCCTCCCAGCTTGGCTGACAGCAGAAAGCCCTAGGAACAGTTCAATCTCCACTTTAAAAAAAAAAAAAAAAAATGAGTGCTGGGGAGCACTGAACTCAAGTATTAATGCTCACACAGCCCATATCATTTTTTGTTTGTTTTCTTTCCGGGCCACTGTTTTCTTTTTTAAAATTTATTTATTTCCTTTATGTACTTGTGCCCACTTCTGGCCCCCTCCTCTTACAGTCCCTCCTCCTAGCTCCTTCCCCTTCTCCTCTGAGAGGGCAGAGGACCCCCTGAGGACCCCCTGGGTAGCCCCTGGCCCTGGCACTTCAGGTCTCTGCATAGCCCATTTCATTTTAAGATAATTTTGTACATGAAACAAATTTTATGTATACTTGATGATTAGAAAATCTACTGTATCATCTTGTTAGTATATTATGTCACCAAATCTCTATGCATTTTAATGAAATTATTTGAGATAAATTATTTTTTATTTTTTAAATTTCTACATTCTTAAAATATGTCCTTTTTATTTATGTGTATAGGTGTTTGCTTGGTTGAATGTGTGTGCAACACCGGCATGCAGTGCCCGAGGAGGTCAGAAGAGGGAGTCCAGATGGGGGGGCTGGGAATCTAATACTGGTCTGAGAGAACAACATTATTCACTACTGAGCCATCTATCTACTGCCCATTCCCAAATTCTTAAGCAACTGTCCTCCTATTTGGTGGGGACAAATTACCTTAGGTTTCTCCTAGAATCTTCATCATCATCTTTACTCCTCTGGCCTTCCTCAATTTGTCCTAAAATGCAGAGCCAGAAAAATTATTATGAGATCTATCTACATTGACTTCTGTAAGTTCATAATATAACATGTATATGCCTGGAATATTCACATTTACCCTTTATATTCTAAATCAATGAACAGCCTCGGCAAACGAGACAGCTCTCTCATTGTTAAGCAAGAGAATAACCTTATCCTTACCTATAGCAATTAGGTTTTTGAAGGTTTCCTGCATCACATCTGTATAGAGTTGTTTCTGGGAAGGATCCAGCAAATCCCATTCCTCCAAGGTGAAGTTCACAGCCACATCCTCAAAAGTTAGACAGTCCTAAAACATGTCGCATCAGGAAGAATGAGTGTCACAGCACTGTGATGCAGATGCATTCTCCAAGAAGTCCACAGGTCTGCGTTCCCAAAGGTCCTGACGCCCTCATTCACCATGAATAACCCTACCTTTCACACAGCGATCCTGGCACAGGATTGGAACTCTTTGTTAAAGAAATAACAGAACAGGAATACCAATTATGCTGCTTGCAATCCAGCAAGACTTTGGGTTTCTGGGGGCTTTTGTTGTTGTTGTTTTATGTTTTGGTTTCACTGTTTTGTTTTCTTTGGCACTCGTGCTAACAGCTCTCAGGACAGTCCTGCTGCTTAGTGCACACACAGCTAACACCAGCTATCCTGAGTCCACATATTCTGAGAAATGACTGAATCCGAAGTTTGATTTTTTTTTTTTGCTGGTGTCTATGTATTGCTCTTGAGATGGATCTCAACAGACTGATAGCAAGGTGTGGAGATTTACAATGTTCCCATAGAAGTTCTGTACACATTATGTTAGCTGCTTAAATCCTTCTTTCCTCTTAAATGCTTAAAAATTTCCACATGATCACCAGAGGAGACGGTCGATCGATCATTTCCAAACTACCATGTGAGTGAGTCTTTATTGAAATGCTCTGAGAAAAATGATTACTGTTTGTCACAACGCTATAGTTTGATATATGTATTGTGCCTGCACTAAGAGAAAACTTGTGGAAGGTACTGGGTTTCTTATTCAGTAACCACAGGACGTTTGGAGAATAATACTAAACTAATAACAAAGAACCATGAAATGACAGGAATGATGTCACAATTTAGATGCAACACAATGAGTTCACGCTAGGACCCTTCAAACATTATCTTTTTATTCAAGTAACTGTCAACAGAAACCAGGCTGGGACAAAACCCACAGAACAAGGGGAGAAGGTGGTCCCTACACCTTTTTCCCATTAAAGTGGGCCCCCCCTTTCCAAGTAGTGCCCACGCTGCCCTACCCAAGTGGCAGAGCCCCATCTTCCCTGGGTTGGGGTAGTAACCAACCCGCTGCTCCTCAGTCGTGCTTCCCTGAGTGTCTTGAAGGCAGAATGCATGCAGAAGGAAGGATGAACCCTTGGCGCAAGGAGTAGCAGCAATGGTGGGTGTCTACGAATGAACACTGAACAAAACCAACACAACTGTCCAAATGTAGTTTCTGAACAGAAGGAAAAAAAATGGAACCAGAACTTTGGGGGGAAGGGGACAGGGTGGTGCAGAAGAAGTGGGCTAGTTCCTTAGTGCTCCACTGGAGAAATGAAGAGCCCAGAGTAAAACCAGGGAAGTGAGTTAGCACCCCCTCTGCCATAGGTGGAGAGAAGTCAGAGACAGGACCTTACCCTGGAGATCGGTAACTCGCACCTGTCACTTCATTAGGTACTAGGTGAGAGTAAAAGGGTGGGGCTAACATCTGTCCTACATCTTGTAGTCCAAGGTGCTTACCCAAGAATCTAGGTAAAGTGGAACAAAAGTGACTGAGAACCTCACTTGGTGACAGTTTGGTGGGGTACACTGACCACACCTGGTACTTCAAGGTCGGCCAATAGGGCTTGTCAGAATAAGATGGGGCTGGGACCCCTTAAGACCAGGGAATATTTCCAGGACCCTCTACAGCAGTTCTCAACCTGTGGGTCATACATCAGATATTCTACATAATCAAATATTTATATTATGGTTCATAACAGTAGCAAATTTATAGTTATGAAGTAGCAATAAAAATAATTTAAGTTTGGAAGTCACCAAAATATGAGAAATTGTATTAAAGGGTTGCAGTATTAGGAAAGTTAAGAACCACTGTATTATGGGATCTTCCTTTCTGCTGAGTGGAAAGCCACAGACAAAATCTCACAGCAAAAGAATAGTGCATCCCTTGGGTGAACAGCTTTAATTAATCTGGAACTTGGACAAAGCTTAAGAAGGTAGCTACTGTCAAAGTTCATTGAATCCTCAGAGCACCATAGCCAGTGTCCACCCTGAGGAAAAGACTTCTTAGTAGAGTCTTTCTCTAGAGATCAGCCAATCCACTGGGCCCTCAGCTCAGGGCACTGGCATATGTGAACTATGTGGTGCTACATGGAGCAGTTTGGGGTAGTGTCTCTGCCACAAACATCCTGAGAAGTTAATTCTGCATAGACCATGGGTTATTAACAAGGGAGACTGAAGAATGCTGTAATCCTGTCCTCTGTCACATGAAGCAATACCAGATGTATGCTGTTTTTCAAGACACTGGGGACAGACCTAGGGATATACTAGGATTAGGGTTAAAAAAAAAATCCAGCACATAATTAGGTTCTTCAATTGTTCTTCAAGTGTTTCAGCAACCTTTGGGTTTGGATTCGTCCTACCATTTCTTGGCAATAGTCAAAGTAAGTGCAGAGCAACCATTACTTTGATTGGTCTTAGACTCCCTTCTGGGGTAAGTAGACGTATGTTGCATTTCCACAGGAAAAAGTCTCTATACAACAATGGCACAATCCTGTCTGCCATGAGCGATGAGCTTAACACAAAAGTAAAGGCAGCTGTCTTACGTGGAGAACACACACACACACACACACACACACACACACACACACACACACACTCAAACCAGAACACGGTAGTTTGAATCTGAAAAGTCAACAATACAGTCATATGTTTGAACCCTTGGTCCCACACCGCTGGCACTGTGGAGAAAGGCTGTCAAGCCTAGAGGAAGGCCTTGTGGTGTGATAGTTGGTTGCACATCTTGCAGCTTGTCTGCTTCCTGAGGGCAGAAAGTGACCACCCACCTTTCCTGCCCTGCTGCATTCCTTCCGAATGTAACCCAACAGAAACCCCTCTTCCAAATTTATTTCTTGTCAGGTATTGTCTCACAGGAACAAGAAAAGTAACTCACAATGAGAAAACTGCTGCCCGTGCTAATCCGTGAGCATTAGTGCATGAGGGTTAATGAAGCTCTGCACACAGATGTTATAGTAGATGAAATAAAGTGATCCCTAGAAAGCAACTACTGATAAAACCACAAGAAGGCACAGAATATATAGAGCTGCATATAGCAAAACCTGCAATAGTATGGAGTAAATGACCCAAACAGGAGAGACAAAGCACCGATTTCACTGACCTATTCTCGTATTTCATGAAAATGGTATCTATCAATCACCTACACTCTCTTCCAAGGTATAGGGAGAAACAGAGGCAACAATTACTGACCCGTGCCTTGAGTCTCATCCTGCGATGACAGCGGATGACATTACAAGGACTGCAAATCAGATACACATCGTTCTGTGAACAAATAACCTTAATTTTATCAGTGAAGAAATGGAGTTATACCCTGAAACTACGTGTTTTAGTTTTAAGACAGGGTTTCTCTGCATAGCCCTGGCTGTCTGAGAACACATGATCTCACTATATGAAACAGGCTTGCTTCACAGAAATCCTCTGCTCCCCAGCTGCTGAGATTGAAAGTGTGTGCCACGAGTGTGTGCCACGACACCCAGCAGTGCTTCCAAGCAGTGGTTATTGTAAATAGGCAGGACTGAGAGATACATAAAAATAACTGTACAATCCATCACCTAAACTAACACACACACACACACACACACACACACACACAAACACACACACACACACACACACACACACACACACGGGGGAGGGGGGATTAATGTTAAGGCTAGGGTGACAAGAGGGATGGCTCAGTGGTTAAGAACATTGTGCTCTTGAAAAGGATTTGGTTCTCAGAACCTACATGGAGGCCTACACTATCCATAACTCCAGTGCCAGAATATCTGATGCTGTTTTTTAGCCACTGTGGGCCTGTCAGATTGTGTTGTGAATTTTGCCAGATACCAAAATAAAATACTCCCTCCAGTGCCTCCACCTCCAAGTATGGAGATCACAGACATATGCTGCCATGTCATTCCCGTGGACCGTGTCTGTGATCACTGCTATCCAAGCCACAGTAAAGCGGTCTCTCTTGAACATGCCATGTCATTCCCGTGGACCGTGTCTGTGATCACTGCTATCCCAGCCACAGTAAAGCGGTCTCTCTTGAACATGCCATGTCATTTCCGTGGACCGTGTCTGTGATCACTGCTATCCCAGCCACAGTAAAGCAGTCTCTCTTGAAAAATAGATACATCCTGACAGTTTTAAGGCTCAGTCTACTCTACCGTCTCACTGCAGACGTCAGCCCAGGGATCTGTACACTCTGTCTGATCACTTCCCCCGTCCTAAGGCGACAGGTTAGCATTCTAAATGTCTAATGAGTACCAGGCTAGCTAGCCCAGAATACATAGTAAGACCCTGTCTCCAGAAAAAATAAATTTAACATTATATAAAGAAAAGAAAAACTGCAAAGGCATTCCTATTGTTCATCAAAGTCAAAGGTCATCTGTGCTAGGCAGAATCTTGGGCATTGACCAACTTTTAAGATTATACCAAAATATACTGTGAAAATGATAAATCCCTTTCTTCAGGTTCTTTTCCCTCAGACTGCCCAAAACAGATATTCTTACAAGGTACAAATTACACTCTGACTATAGCACATGCCTGCTATCTGCCTGGTGGGAAACAGAAGTGGATAACGCTCTACTCAAGCGTGTGATCCCGATAAACAGCAGTCACGAACCGTCTGTCTCACAATATGTTGTATACTTGAGAAACACTTTCTCCCTTACTCTTAGATGATGTTGCTTCCACACATGTCCCTTTAAATCTATGACCAACCCAGAAACAAACTTGATAAATGCCCTTTGGCCACAGGCTGGAGAGATGACTCGGTGGTTAGAGCACTGGCTGCTGTCCTAGAGGAACCGAGTTTGACTCTCAGCACCCACAAGGCGGCTCATAGCCATTTGTAACTCCAATCCTAGAAGGAGTTACAAATTGTCTCTGAGGACACCAGGTTTGCATGTAATGCACATGCACGCACACAGGCAAAACACCCATAAACATAACATAAATAAAATTTCAAAAGAGAAAATAAATCCAAGTGCCCATAAGTCCCAAAGATGTGTGGCTCAACTGGACAATGAAAAACTATTAAGAAAAGTTGTGAACGATTTCTTTCTCCAACCATGCAGCTTCTTCCACACCTGCCATCTCTGAGCCACTCTCAGGAAAAATCAGCATACAATCTTTCCATTATAGTCACCCAAAGACCCGGATGACCTCGGGTCAAATCTCCCCTTTTGCTTTCCTTCTCAACCCAGTAAGAGTTAAGCCCTTTTCCTTACTGGAATGCATGAAGGCCTTAGGAGTTTTGGGCTTATCGCTATTAGAATACTTTTCATAGTCCTCTTCCTCCGATTAGTATGTAATCTTAAAATCATCAATGAACCACCGGGTCAAAGGACAATGCCAATGACGTCAGAGAGAAGCACACCTCTCCTGCTCAAACAGTGCAAACAGTTAGACATAGATTCTAAAGAGTCGGGCAGTGTGAGGACGCGCCTGGACACGTTTCTTTTCCACTCTACACAGCACTAGGCTGCAGCAGCAGCTAGGTGGATACTTCAGATGAGCCTGCTCATGAATTTGAAAGGTTCGCAGGAAAACAACTGCCTCAGAAAACAGACGAGAACCCAACACCACAGCAGCTCCAGTCTGCAGTCCTAACGGTGAAAGGTCCCTCAGGACCCTCTGGCGGGCACCACAACATGAGGGGACCTGGCATAGCGAGGACGGAGCTGCCGACGGAAAACCGGGCGATGGAGCGATGCAGTCCCACTGCTCAGGGAGAAGGATTGAGACGCCCCCTCCCCCCGGGGGGTGGGTCCAGGGTACGCTTCAGATCGTTGACTTACGGGAGGCCCGCCCACCTCACACACCCGGCTCTTTCTCACCATGTCTGTGCCCGGAGCCTCCTGAGGCCTCACCCCAGCTCCTGGGGCCGAAGGTCCCCCTGCTAAGGTGGCTGAGTCCCCAAGACTTCCCCAGCTGACCGGAACGCTGCACAAGTATGGCCGCGCCAGGAAGAAAGATGGCGGGCGAAGGACTTCCGCCCCGCCCACCCATGCTCCTGAACTGACAGTTCCCACATCCTAAACACACCTCTCATACTTGCTTCCTAGGCTTCTAGCAAGTTCTGGCTGACCACAAGAACTAAACGTCTGGACTCTTGCTGAAAACAACACAGCCGTTGGTTGCAGGAAACAGAAAAGTCAAGCAGAACCTTGCACCAGAAGAGTCAAGTGTCTTAGCTGGCTGTGAATCCTGTAATCTACAATATCAATCTGCTAGCCAAAGTGTGCCCATTGGTATAACTGTGGCATAGAAGTTATGATGGTAATGGTTTTCTGATTGTTTTTGAAGCCCTCCCTCCAGAAGGGAACTCAAAAGCCCTTGGGGTGGAGAGTCATAGGTCCTGGTCTGCTGTTCTGCTATGTGGACATGATGTCAAGTTGCCTTATAAATATTTGTTTATACTCATAGACTAATGCTGCTGTCAAGATTAGTGCTGGCCAAGGAAGCTTCAGTGTGCAGTGTGTGATGTTTAATACAGAAATTCAGAAATGGTCCAAGGCCTGAGTATAAGTAACTCTTAAATACTTGCCCATTACCCCATCTAAGGCACGGAGAACCTCATAAAAGAAAAAACAAACAAACAAACGAACAAACAAACAAATACAAGCATTGGAGGATGGGAAGCAATGTTGTGAGTGGGGTTCAGACATGATACAGCTGCTGAGATTTTGAACTCCAAGCAGCTATAGTTACCTGCACAATGGGGCCTCTCAACATTCCATCGTTAGGCCCCATGTTTCCTGAGGAACTATGGGAAGTTACTGCTTTGCTGGAGAAGAGTCACTGTCTTCAGAGATGTAGCCACCGACACACTGGCCATGCATCAGTAAATAACTCTCACCCATGTTCATAATTAAGGTCATAGGGTCACAAATAAACACAAAACAATGGAGGCAGGAGGGGAGAATTAGTTGAGCACCAGGGTTCAGCAGAGGCAGGATGAGGAAAACCAAGTATAAATAGAAAGATCAAAACATATGTCTATTCATACAGTTTTATGTAAAAGTTATTTTAAAATCTGAAAAAAAAGTACTGACAAAAATGTATTGTATAATTTTATGCAAACAATGCTTAAAATCTGTACATTTATTTTTGTTTTGTAAAATAAAGTTGTTAAAAAAGCATATGTCTACAGAATTATGTTTAAATAAAAAGGAAGGAAAAGGTGCAGATGATAGGATCAGTATCTGAAGGAGGTGTCTCAAGATCCGCAGTGGAAGACTAAAACGGTGACAAGTCGGTAGCCTCATGTGCACCACGGTTTTCCCTGTACACATCTATGAGAAACTTTAATCTAGTTACAAGAAGACACCTACAACAACATATAATGGTGAAATCCAACCATAACAGGAGTAATGAGTCAGCGTGTCTCGGTGTCGGTACCCTACACTCACATCTCTTCTTGGGCTGGTGTGAAGTCGCATAGCTGTTATGAGGTGAATGACACGCTAACATAGCTGTATATCCCATGATGTTACTCAGATCACAATTTAAAGAACAATTTACCTCTAGAATATCTCAATGTTTTCTGACACCACTTGTACTGAAGCTGCAGAATCTATACTGCACGTAAGAAGTAGTTTGACCAGAAGATACTGGCCATGCTCAAAGCCCACAAAACCTGGGTCCACTTGTCAAAAACCCTCTGGGAGATGAAGCAAATACTTTGGTTGTCATGAACTGAGCAAATGTCCTTGTGACTGCCAGAGATCTATGCTATATGATGGTGACTTTATCTTTGAGATCTCAAGGGTGACCCTTCTACCAGAGTCCCATTAACTTTATTGGTGAAGACTACAGCAGCCTCGATCCACAATTTCCCTGGAGTTTGTTCTGCTTGGGGCCTGTGACAGCTCTGCTCCTAACATACAGCTTTTTCTTGCCTTTAGGAGTGCCAGAGAGATTTCTTAGGGGGGGAAATGTACCCTGCTCCCCAGCTGTTATACCCCAAGGACCTGGAGTATTAGAATCATATGTTGATTTGTTTATGTTGTTTCATCAATAGACAGAAGAGGAAAACTAATGCATTCAAGTACAACAGGTGAAAACAGATTTATGGTGGCCTTAGTGAGCCTCAAGATTAGTTGGTACCCTGTTTCCCCTCATCTACATTAAATTCTTCTTCTCTCTCTCTCTCTCTCTCTCTTTCTCTCTCTCTCTCTCTCTCTCTCTGTGTGTGTGTGTGTGTGTGTATTGTCCTCAAAGTATGCTTTATTATATTTTATAATGGTTTGGCTGGAAATTTTCCAGATCTTTACATTCAACTTCTCCTTTGATTATAATAACAGGTTTTATGCCCTTTCTCTCCTCTTGCATTTCCTTAGAAGCCAGCTGTCAGTTCCCAAAGAAACCTGGGGGAAATGTCAGTACTTGTGGCTCTTCCCAGCACTTCTCACCCCACCCCTACCGTAAACCTCTCCAGCCCAGGGACTGGGCTTCCCTTCACCCAGCTACTGATCCTATTCAAACCCCTTTGGCCACCTGCTCTCTGGACTGTCTGGCTCCTGGCTGTCTTGCCCTTGGCCTCTTTGCCCTCTTGACTCACATCTCTTGCTCAGCCCCTCTCCCCATTTCTTTCTTATTGTAAAGATTTCTTTATTATATATAACTACGCTGTAGCTGTCTTCAGACACACTGGAGGGCACTGGATTTCATTACGGATGGAACTCCAGCTCCTGAACTCCTGTCATCATTTGCTCTCCTTAACTTCCTTCTTTAATTTTACAAATGGACAATTGACGCATATCACCCTGTTGACAGTACTAAATGTCCCACTTTGTCCTCGTATCCTTATTGAGAACACATGGGAACTCTGCCATAAATTCCTAGAACTAGAAATGGAACTGTGGCTCTGGAGTGTATTTCTGTTATATTATGGGTCACACCATGGCTCCATGGCTCCCCTGTAAGGTATCCTGGCCCACATGCAGGCTAGGCAGCTTTGATAGTGTCTGTTCATCTACCAACTGGACCCTGGCTATGGTTATTTTTTATTCTATTTTTCTGAGATGGGGATCTTATAACCCAGACTAGCCTCAAACTTGTGTTCTTTCCTTCCAAGAGTTGAGATTACAAGCTATGCTACCTTATCCTGCTAGGTTGTGGTTTCAGAATTAACCTTCCAGATTACTGGGGACATCAGACATTTGTACATGGATATCAAAAAACATTAGGCCAAGTTTTGTGGCACATAGCTTTATTCCCAGAACTCTGGAAGCAGAGGCAGGAAAATCTCTATGAATTCCAGGCCTGCCTGGTCTTCATAGTAAGTTCCAGGCAAGCAAAAGGGACTCTGCCCTAACAACAACCCCATTGGACTGCCACAGTTCTTGTATTAGCTGTCCTCCAGACATCCTGCAAAGTATTTATTCCATTCATGTTCAAACAATACTTCGTTTTGCATATGGTGCTGGATACTGAATCTAGTTCAAATATTCTCGGCCACGACACTACAGCCCCAGATCTTTTTATTTATTTTTGTAAAGATTTATTTATTACATACACACCAGGCAAAACCAGACATTTTTTATGGTAACTGCTAAGCAAAACTTTAGTAACTATGGTTCCCATTATTTTATGCAATTTTTCTTTACTCCAGTGAAGTAAAACAACAAACCACTGTAAAAGAAGGTTGTAACGTGTAAGAATGCACCTGAACACGTGGCTGGATATGGGAGTTCTTAATCTATTTCCAAGTTAGCTAATTTGAAAACACCGGATGTTGACATCACTTTGGTTTGGTTTGCTCTGGTTTGGTTTTTGAGGCACTCTTGCAGCTAGGCTGGCCCAGAACGTGAGATACAATCCAAACTGGTCTTTGATTCACCATCATCTCGCATGGGCTGGTGTTGTGAACATGTGCTAACATGCTCAACTACATATACTTTTCAGGAAGCGGTTCGCTGGGGAGACAGGAGCACAGGATTCTGGAGAGTTGGGGTTGGCCGCCCGGGATCCCGCCATCTAGGGAGCAGAGAAACCATGAGTCCCGCAGCACCCAAGGCAAAGTGAGATATAGGACTGAGGCATCTACCGGGGAAGACCCGGCGCCTCCTACACTTGCCCCGACATTCACCTCGTCTGCTCCTTGGCCTTTTTGTGATTTCAATAGGGCTCCAGAAGTCGGCTGTGACCGAGCCAAAGAGGCTCGACTGTGTGCGACCCTCTCAGCTGACCAGACCGTGCCAGGAAGAAAGATGGCGGGTGAAGCATATCCGCTATCTGCCGGCGTTCTTTATTGGAGAGCTGGCCGCAAGGACACTTAACATATCTCAGCCCAAGGCTTCCTGAGGTCCGTGGGAATGGCCTTGGTGTTGGCAGCCTCACAGCACGGACCCTAAACGGCTGCCTGTGACACCCTCAGCCGACAGGACAGTATCACATTAGCCTGGCAAGCAAAAGAGATGACCGGTGAGGGACTTCCGCTTCACTAGTCGGCGCTTCTGATTGGATAGCTGGTGTTGTACTCCGCGGTGCTAATTGGATAGGCGGTCAGAGCCCAACCCCCTACGTTAAGCCTGATGGTAAACTCTTATTTTAATAAGTGGGGCACAAATGCCTCATTGCAGCCCTATCTCTCACAGTCTGGGCAAAAAAATCCGCTCATCGTGATAACTGCATTTAAACAGAATTTAGACTTGGCTTTTCCAAAAAAGGGCTTTCCCGCTTTTTAGCCCTGGAAATTAAGTCCGGAGTCTGCTTATTTAAAGTCGGATTTAGTGTAACATAAAAACATCCTTAGAGTAAGGGTCCTTAAGTCTGCCACGTAGAGAAAGGGATGCCCAGCCAGGGCAGGCCCACTGGAAAAGAAGAGTTCTAAAGTCACACACGAGAAACTTGAGATGGCGTTTGCACCATAACAAAAGCTTTCTTCTACCTTTTCACTCAATACACACATTTTCAGTCACGCCAACAGAAAACAGTTATTCGGCGTATTTCAATGTGCACGAAAAGCGCAGTAACACGGTAGCAATCATAAGGTTCTCTCTGATTGCAGGAACCAGTTCGTTTGCTGCCAATTTAAAGCAATTTTATTAGAATTTTAAAGAAAACTCCCTAGGAAGTAAAGCTGTAAGTCGGTGTAGTTGCTGAAATAGGAGAGGAGAAAAATACAGCCATGCCATTTGAGTTACATTTACCTGGAAGTCAGCCACTCAGAGACGTACAGTCCCATGGCAGAGAGAGAACCTAATGGGAAAAGTAAGGAAGTCCAAAACTACAGATTAGGAGTTAGAGTGATCCCAGATAGGCAGGCAGACAAGTTAAAACAAACAAACAAACACCCCCCCCCCAAACAAAACAAAACAAAACAAAAACAAAAAGGGGGCAGGGAGGAGACATAAATAAATAACCAAGATGGAAAACTTACAAAACCTTGAAAGGCCTAGTGTGTTTATTCTTGCCAGTAGAGACTGTTGCAGGTACGACAGGTTCACCACGGAATACACATGTTTACCCCAAAATATGGTCCTATCAGTTTTCCTGTCTTTGTTCAAACTGAACATCCCAAAGTTAAAAGACTAAACAAAGCTTCCAGATCCCTGCCTCTGCTGTGCAGAGGGTCTGTCTGTCTGTCCCTCCCTCTGGTTTGTCTGTTTCCTTCCTGCTGGTAAGAGCCTTTCTTTATAGTTGATGATGCCTGCCCTGTCTTACATTTTCCCTGCGGCTACTTGTTGCACTAAACATTTTCTTTACTTTTAATTCTTTAACTGACAGAGAAAACAAAGCCCATCAAGATGGTAATGAACACATACTTAGGTTATGACCAGTATCTGAAATAAAATATAAAGCTGTCTCTTTCTCTGATCATGAGTCAGAAAGGTGGGCTGACCCAGCTGAACCTCAGAGAGGCTGCTATGATCTGTACTAGGGAGTAGACATTCTGGTGAGGAAAAACATAGCATCTTGTTTAAAGAGATAATTTTCTACATAACTCGTTAGCATGGCATGAAGTGACTACACCTTCCTAGGAATGGGCCTACCCTTCTGAGATATGGTTCACTGGTCAGGCTATTGACAGGCCCAAGTGAATTTGTGTTTCGTATAGCTTAGAATATTAGGTCTCTACCCAGGCCAGAGGCTTGGTTTTGTTGACCAGAAGGAACTAGTCTTTTCTTACAGTCCTTCCTTGTTGCTGTGCAGTTCTGGGCAGCAGTCCTACTATTACTTAGACGGAGACTGGATATGATGAGCATTTAGATATCTGCAAGTTACAAAGCTGTTCACCAGAAGAGGTTATTAACATCAGGGTGGGAGTTTTAGTTTTCACCCTTACATATCCCCTTCAAGTAGGGGTGTTCATTGTGGAGGAGATAAAAAGCCAGAGTTCCCTTTGGGCACTCCCGACTAAAGAAGTAAGGACATTGCTGATACTTTGGGACTGGTGATACTTTGCTGATACTTTGATACTTTTGGGACATAGCTCCTTGGCCGGCAGACAGATAAGGGAAAGAGGCTTTAGGTAAATTAATATATTTTTCACTTAAACATTTAAGATGGGAAATTTCCTGATTTGTCTCCTTCTCAAAGACAAAGTCTTTAGTGGACTTTCCCCCACCATAGAGGCCAGGACTTCCAGGATCTGAGGGAGGGGAGTTAAATGCCAAGATTAGCCTCTTTGTTTCTTCTCCTGTCTTATTATGTAGCCTTGGCTCTCCTAGGAGTCACTTTGTGAAGCAGCTGGCCTCAAACTCAGAGAGCCAGCTGCCTCGTCTCCTAAGTCTCCTTGCCCATCTGTTTTATCCACCGTGACATGGGTCCAGTATTTGTCGATTTGTTTGATGTCACCATGAAAGGTACAAGTGGGTGGGTAGGGGTTGTTCTGTGGGCCTCGTGCTCAAAGGAATGTCTTGCCTACAGTAAGCAGATAAAAAGAGTTTGAGAGTAGTGAGGGCATAGCAGAATTAAAGACTAGCAGACGAGCAGGGAGCCAAGTTCACTCTTGGTTCTGAGGGAACTACTGTGAGGAGAACCTGTCGTCCTGCCCTGACTTGCATCATTTGCCAGAGATGGGTTCGGGTGCTTAGCCTCCAGAGAGCATTTGCTTTAGCCTCCCTTCCACACTGCTGTGCGGCTGCGTGTGTCTCACTGAGATGGGTTCTGAAGTGTGGGCTCCTTTCCACGTTGGGGGTTTGTTCTGATAATCAAACAGTAAAACTGGACACAACCAAGAGAACCAGTGTTTGGAGATGGCAGGAGAGTGTGATGACAGCAAGCCCCCTCTTCTCAACAGGAGTGGGTTCTGGGGGGCACCCCAGGAGGTCACAGATGGAGGACTTGGGGGGAAACTGAAAACAGCTCCAGTGGTGGGTGATTGGCATCAGAGCCCTGTCTAACTCTACCACACTCGTTCCTGCAGTCCCAGCAGAGCTCTGCTAGGTAAAAAAAGAAAAAAAGAGGAGAAAGTGGCAGTTGGTAAAAAATCAAAACAAAATAACAATGCTAGCTGCCTAGGACTAGCCCCGGCGGCTTGGGGGTTCTTCTTTCTTGTCGGTTCTTTTTGAGGCAGAGGAGGGGTAAGAGCATCAGCGGAAGGTAAGATTTTTCTTACAAGATGCAAGGGTAAGACTTTGATTTACAAGATATTTAGGGTTGCTATATAATAAAAAATATGCTATCAAAGTCTTAGTTACTGTGCTACTGTAGCTGACCTGCATCTGTGACCCTCTGGGACCAGAACTGCAGCCTCTGTCTCTTAGCACCTCTTCTAAAACAGCAAAGGATCAAGTAAATAGCCTTAGCCCTATCTCAGCAGGAACTGCTGGATTCTAACTTTCAGCCTGCTAGAGAGAAGTCTCAGGAAGCAAAAGACACTCTCAGAAAAGTGATTACACTGTTTATAACTAAGTTATAAAAAGTTCCCTATGAAATCTAAAGGAAAATGAGAAAGATCCTAAGCAGTGAAAGGGAAAAATTCTTACTTTATTATTTTTTATTGGATCTTCTCTGTATTTACATTTCAAATGTTATACCCTTTCCCCCAACTCTCATCTCCCCTCCCCCTCCACTTGCTTCCATGAAGGTACTCCCTCTCCAAACCACCCTCACCACCTCAGTACCTTGGCATTCCCCTACATTGTGAAAAACCCCCTTCACTGGATCAAAGGCCTCTTCTACCATTGATGTCAGACACTGCTATCCTCTGCTACATATGCAACTGTGTCTCTCCATGTGTGCTCATGGGTTGGTGTTTTAGTCCCTGGGAGTTCTGGAAGGTTTTGTTGATTGATAATGTTCTTCCCATGGGGTTGCAAATCCTTTCAGCTCCTTCAGTCTTTTCTCTAGCTCTTTCATTGGAATCCCCATATTCAGTTAGCTGCAAGCATCCTCAACTGTATCTGTATGACACTGGGAGAGCCTGTGAGGAGGCATCCAGATTAGGCTTCTACCAGTAAGCATTTCTTGCCATCAGCAATAGTGCTTGGGTGGGGTGGCTACATATGGGGTGGATCCCAAGGTGAGGCAGTCTCTGAATGATTTTTTCCTTCACTCCCTACACCTCTATTTGTGCCTGTATTTCCCCCTGTGAATATTTTGTTCTCCCTTCTAAGAAGAACTGAGGCATCCACATTCTGGCCTTTTTTTCTTTTTGAACCTCATGAAGTCTATGAATTATTTCTTGGGTATTCTGAGCTTTGGGGGCTAGTATCCGTTTATCAGTGAGTACATACCATGAGTGTTCTTTTGTCACTAAGTTACCTCACTCAGGATGATAACTTCAAGTTCCATCTATCTGCCTAGGAACTTCATAAAGTCATTGTTTCTAATAGCTGTGCTCCACTGTGTAAATGTACCACAATTTCTGTATCCATTACTCTGTTGAAGGACATCTGGATTCTTTCAATCTTGTGGCTGTTATCCTTGTTACATGTTGAAGCTTCTTTTGGCATGTGCCCAGGAATAGAGTGACTGAGTCTTCAGGTAGTACTATGTCCAATTTTCTGAGGAACCGCCAAACTGATTTCAGGAGTGGTTGTACCAGGGTGCAATCTGAACAACAATGGAGAAGTGTTCCTCTTTCTCTACATCTTTGCCAGCATCTGCTGTCACCTGAGTTTTTAATCTTAGCCATTCTGACTAGTGTAAGGCAGAATCTTAGGGTTGTTTACATCTGCATTTCCCTGATAACTAGAGATGTTGAACATTTCTTTAGGTGCTTCTCAGCCTTGAATTCCTAATCTTTCCAAGACTTTTAATATGAGGGGGTATTGAATTTTGTCAAATGCTTTCTAAGCATCTAATGAGATGATCATATAGTTTTTTTTTCCTTTGAGTTTGTTTATAGTGGATTACATTGATGAATTTCTGTATTTTGAAACATCCCTGCATCCTTGGGATGAAGCCTACTTGATCATGGTGTATGATCATTTTCATGTGTTCTTGGATTCGGTTTGTAAGTATTTTATTGAGTATTTTTCATCTAAGTTTGTGAGGGAAATTGGGCTAAAGTTCTTTCTTTGTAGGATGTTTGTATGGTTTAGGTATGAGCATAATTGTGGTTTCAAAGAATGAGTTGGGTAATGTTCTTTCTGTTTCTATGTTGGGGAATAATTTGGAGAGTATTGGTATTAGGTCTTCTGTGAAGGTCTGATAGAATTCTCTACTGAACCCATCTGGTCCTGAGTTTTTTTTGTTGGGAGGTTTTGATGACTGCTTCTGTTTATTTAGGGGTTATGGGGCTGTTTCGATGGTTTATCTGCTCCTGATTTAACTTTGGTAAATCATTTAACATGGTATCTGTATAGAAAATTGTACATTTCCTCTGGATTTTCCAGTTTTGATGAGTACGGGCTTTTATAGTAGGATCTGACGATTTCTTGATTTTCCTCAGTTTCTGTTGTTATAACTCCCAATTCCTTTCTAATTTTGTTCATTTGGATACTCTCTCTGCACCCTCCAATTAGTCTGGCTAAGGGTTTATTGATCTTGTTGATTTTCTCAAAGAACTAGCTTCTGGGTTTGTTGATTCTTTGTATAGTTCTTTTTGTTTCTATTTGGTTGAGTTCAGCTCTGAGTTTGATCATTTCCTGCCATCTGCTCCTCTTGGGTGTATCTGCTTCTTTTTGTTCTAGAGCTTTCAGGTGTGTTGTCAAGATGCAAGAGTATGTTCTTTCCAGTCTCTATTAGGAGGCATTCAGAGATATGAGTTTTCCTCTTAGTACTGATTTCATTGTATTCTATAAGCTTTGGTATGTTGCGCTTTTATTTTTGTTAAATTCTAAAAAATTCTTAACTTCTTTCTTTATTTCTTCCTTGACCAAGGTGTCATTGAGTAGAACATTGGTCAGCTTCTAGGTGTATGTGAGCTCTTTTTTGTTTATGGTGTTATTGAAGACCAGCCTTAGTCCATGGTGATCTGATAGGATGCATGGAATTATTCCAATCTTCCTGTATCTGTTGAGAACTGTTTTGTAACCGAATATATGGTCAATTTTAGAGAAGGTACCATAAGATTCTGAGAAGAAGTAATACTCTTTTGTTATAGGATGAAATGTTCTATAGATATGTGTTAAATGAATTTGGTTCATAACTTCTGTTAGTTTCACTGTGTCTCTTTTTAGTTTCTGCTTCTATGATCTGTTCATTGATTAAAATGGGGTGCTGAAGTCTCCCACTATTATTGGGTGTGAAGTAATATATGCTTTGAGCTTTAGTAGAGTTTCTTCAATGAATGTGGTGCCCTTGTACTTGAAGTATAGATGTTGAGGATTGGGAGCTCATCTTTCTTGATAGATTTCCCTTTGATGAGTAAAAGGTGTCTTTACTTACCTTTTTTGATACTTTTTTATTGAAATCTATTTTATTTGATATTAGAATGGCTACTGCAGCTTGTTTCTTGGGAGCCTTTGCTTGGAAAGTTCTTTTGCCAACCTACTCTGAGATAGTGTCTGTCTTTGTCACTGAGATAAGATTCTTGTATGCAGCAAAAATCCAGATCCTGTTTATGTATCCAGTGTGATAGTCTATGTCTTTTTATTGGGGAAATTGTGTCGTTAACTCAAGTTGGAGGAGCAGGCTGCTTTTCATGGCCCAGTCAGTCCATCCCAGTAGTAGCACCAGATTCTGCAACCATTGTGACTGGTTGTCAGGAATTTATAAGAAAAGAGCTGGTGAGATGGCTCGGTGGTAAAGGTACCTGCCTCCAAATGGGATGACAAACATTGTGGGAGGATAACTAGCTCTCAGACTTCTGCACAAGCACCATGGCATAGGTACCCCAAACTCCAGAATAAACCAATAAATGGTTTAGCTTTTAATTTTTCAATAAAAGAAGAAGAGATAGTCAGACTGAAGAGATGACTCAGCAGGTAGAGGCACTGACTTCTTCCAGGGTTCCTGAGTTCAATTCCCAACAACCATATGGTGGCTCACAGCCATCTGTAATGGGATCCGATGCTCTGTTCTGGTGAGTCTGATGACAATTGCAGTGTACTCATATACATAAAATAAATATATTTTTTTAAAAAAGAGATGGTTTGAGGATACTTGGTGTTAATTCTTGTGTATTTTGAATAGTGAGTAGTGGGATTTTGCTGAGAATCATCTAACAGGCGCCTGGAGTAATGGCTCAGTGCTTAACAACTCATATTTAATTTCCAGATGGAGAGAATTCAGTTTCCAGCACACCTGATGGGTTTTTCACAACCACATCTAACTCAGAAATCATTGTGGCTTCTGCATTCTTCTGTACATACATCACTACAGGCACAAACATAATCATGAATAAACAAATAAATAAAAATTTCAAGAAAAGTTAGTGTTTGTGTATGTGTGTGTGTGTGCACCCGAGCATGTGTGTGTGTGTGTGCACCTGAGCATGTATGTATGTGTAGCCCCAGCAATACTGACTCAGGGTAGACCAGGCTGGCCTAGAATTCACAGATATCTGCCGGCCTCTCCCTCCCAAGTGCTGTATTAAATGAATGTACTACCACCACCAGTGGCAAATAAATATTTCTTTAAAGAAGCAATGCAGCAGACTCAGGGATTTCTAGCAGCACAGCAGGTGGTCCTGTTTGGCTGTTGCTATCCATATGGGACAATCTAATGTGAGAACTCTTGTGTGGATGTTGCCAGCATCATGTGATTTAGGATCTCAGTTTTGATCACCAGTGTTTTCACTTTCCCTTCTCGTGGAATTATGTGGCAGGTTTTTGGAGTCTACGGCCTTGGAGGACGTGGCTATAAAATTCAGTCCGGAGGAGTGGGCACTGCTGAATCGTTCTCAAAAGACGCTCTACAAAGACGTGATGCAGGAAACACTCAGGAACTTGTCTGCCACGGGTAAGAGATCACCTATTGTTGCAGTAAATATTACAGTGGATGGCGATCCCTTTATCGGCCCCCAGAGGCCTCATTCCATGGATGCCTCTCTAGCATGGAGCCAAAGTCACAGACTGTCACTGGGCCCATAAGCTGCCCTCTTCCTGGTGATTCCTTTCCCAGGTGGTTGACTCCGCCCACCCTGCTGATTCTGTTCTGGGTGAATATGTTCACTGTAGAGTTTTATTCCTCCCCCTCCACCACCCTGCACAAACATTACTCCAAAACCTGATAGCTTTTCTTTTTTCTTGGAAATTCTCTGCGTTTGCATTTCAGATGTTATTCCTGTCCCACAATCTTATCCCCGCCCCCATTGCCTCCATGAAAGTGCTCCCTCTCCCAACCACCCTCTACCTCTTCAGCACCTTAGTGTTCCCCTACACTGGGAAAACTAGCCTTTGCAGGACCAGAGGCCTCTCCTCTCATTGATGTCAGAAAATGCCATCCTCTGCTGTATATGCCCCTGGGGCCATGGGTCTCTCCATGTGAACTCACTGGCTGTTGTTTTAGTCCCTGGGATCTGTGCTGGGTTTGGATAGTTGATAATTTTGTTCTTCCCATGGGGCTGCAGACACTTTCAGCTCCTTCAGCCTTTTCTCTAGCTCCTTCATTAGGGTCCCCATGTTCAGTATGATGGGTAGATGCAAGCATCCTCCTCTGTATCAGTATAACTCACAGAGCCTCTGAGGAGGCATCCATATCAGGTTCTTGCCAGTAAGCACTAAGTGGCATCAGCAATAGTGCTTGGGTTTATTGGGTGCATATGGAGTGTTTTCCCAGGCAAGGTGCTCTCTGGATGATCTTTTCTCCAATTCCTACTTCTCTATTTGTCCCTTTATTTCCTCCCATGAAAGTTTTGTTCTTCCTTCTAAGAAAGACTGAAGCATCAACTTTCTGGCCTTCCTTCTCTTTGAGCTTCACAAATTCTGTGAATTGTTTCTTGGGTATTCAAGGTTTTGGGGCTGGTATCCACTTATACATAAGCACATACCAGAGTGTTCTTTTGTGACTCGGTTACTTCACTCAGGATAAAAGCATCAGGCCCTCCTGAAGCTCTTCCAGGTGTCCAGGAAACTTCAGGCAGTCAGCCAGTCTTGATGAAACTGGGGGGATCTGGCCTTGGGCTGGAAGTGTGGGCTCCCAGAAGCAACTCCACCTGTGCCCTGTGAGTTCTGGGCGACTTCTCCTTGGATAGACAGTGGGGAGGGAACGCAGACTTACCCCTGCACTCAGGAGCAGAGATGTCCTGCAGCTCTTCAGAGTGCCCAGAAACCTGTGGGCAGACCACCAGTCCTGATCAGTGGTTAACTCCCTATGGGCAGGCTGTGAATTCAGATGGTAATGGGCCTACAGATGGCACGAGGTGCAGATGGAGGCCAATGGGTTCCATAGGAAAAGCACTCCTGCATCTCTTTTGGGTGCTCAGTTCTCTGCAGGCAGTACTTGAGACCTGATGGCAGTGTGCCCAATCTTCCTGTGGCTCTGGAACAAGATGGAGGCTGGACCAGTCTGATCCCAGACTGCACCGCGATCTCTGTGCCCCGAGAGTTCCCAGAGGTCCTCTACAGACAATAATTGGAGAAAAAATTTGGGCTCACCTGTGGGCTCACTGGGGAGAGCAATCCTGTGTCTTCCCTGGACTCTCAGTTCTCTGTGGGCAGGCCACAAGTACTGACTGTAGTGTGCTAAACTTCCTGGGACTCGGGGCTGAAATCCAGATAGCTTTAAATGTGGGTTTATGTATTAAATTCTCAACCCACAAACCCTCTATACAATAAGATCACATCCAACAAAGAAATAGACAAACGGCCCTTCTATATAGATAAAAAGACCTATAAGAAGGTAAGAATATTGATATCTACCTATCACAAAGTATGGCCATGAGGATCTAGGTCTGCTTTCTCCAGCTCCATCTTGATTTCCCTTTTCCCTCCGCCCCCATTTCCCTTTTCCTACCTTTTATATCAACTAACAATCTATGATGTAATCAAGTATGATTTCTCATCAGTTCACAGCCTTATGTTATGAAACATACAAATAGAAATTTTGGCCAATGTGCCATATTCTGTGTTATATTATGAAATACCTACAGCATTAAACATTTGCATAATTCTATACTAAGTGAGTTATTTTTCTGGGTCTGTATTTTAGGAATGGAACAGGAAGAGCAGAACTTTCAAACCAACTTTTCTTGCCAGAGAAATCCAAAGTAAGTTTTCTTTAAAAAACACAGAAGTGATATTACTCTTTGAACAAAAAGAAATTTAAGAAACAATTATGGATACAGGCTGAACCCAAATTGAAGTAGTCTTAGAAAACTGTCTCCAAAATTTATTTATGTTTATATTCAGAAAATCCCCAAACTCAACATATTCTTGTATTTTAAATGTCTATAGCATTAAAGTGTTTCTGTGATACTTACCTTATTAAAGATTGACCTTATTTTTATTTATTCATGTATATCTCTGTGCATATATGTATGTGTCTGTCTGTCTATCTATCATCTATGTATTTATTAATTTATTTTGAGACAGGGTTTCTCTGTGTATCCCTGGCTGTCATGGAACATGCTCTGTAAACCAGTCTGGCTTTGAACCCAGAAACCTCCTGCCTCTCCTCCCAAGTTCTGGTACTAAAGGTGTGCACCACCTACTTTTATGTTAAATTGCACTTTGTACATGAGTATGTCTGTGTAAGTTCACATATGCCAGGAGTGTCAGGTTTCCTGGAGTTATAGGTGGTTGTGAGCAGCCTGACAGAGTGCTAGGAACTGGGTTCGGGTCCCAAGGAAGAGCAGTGTATGCTGTCAAGTGCTGAGTCCATCCCCTTTATTGTCCTTTTGTCAATAGGTTTTGTGTTGCCTAGGCTAGCCTCAAACTTGTTATGAACATGACCTTGGACTTAGCTTCCTGATCCTTCTGCCGTCACCTCCAAAGTGGTGGAAAAGGATAGGCTTGTCTCACCACTGGGCCACAGATTGATATTGTGCCTGAAAAGACTTATGTGCCATAAAAAATCAAAACAGAAGGAAAAAGAACAACTCTCTAGGACCATCAGTACTGATAATAAGTGTCTGAAGCCGTCCTGTAGAATGTTCATATATTCATGTTGAAAATTTCTTAGTGTATAAAATTGTTTTATTAAAAATTAATAAAACTTTGTGTTTTTTTTTTGTCAGAAGTCAAATGGGAAAGAGTCTTTGTAAACATAAAGAAGGTAGTCGCTGTGTAAAAAAATTCACCTAGATTCTAGGTCCTATTATGTGTAAAAATAATTCTCATGAATTCAAGCCATGTGAAAGGGATTTATGTAAAATTCTCCCAATGTTCATTCATTCTTAAATGTGCCTATCAAGGCTCAAAATGCACACAAGCCATGTGAATATCAGAAATATGCAAAGCCACTGTATGAATGTAAGGACTATAGAAGCAACTTATGTTTTTCCCAGTGCCCCCTGAGGCACATGAAAACCCAAACTGAAGAGAAATGTTATAAAAGTAAGCAGTGTGCAAAAGCTCTTAGTGATAATTCCTTCCAGATACATGAAAGAACTCATAGTTCAGAGGAACTGGATGTGTGCAAACAGCATAGGAAAGAATCAGGAGCATTGCTGGTGTTGAAAGACAAATGAGAACACACTAGGGGGATGGTCGTGCAAGTGTAAGGAATGTTCTAAAGACTTTCCCTGTTCCCCTTCACTTTTAACTCATCTGAGTTCTTAAATTGGAGAAGCTGTTTGGGTGTAAACAAAGTGGTAAAGACTTTCTTAATCCTGCTGACCTTGGATGCCATGAAAAGATGCATCATGAAGAGAAACCCTATGTCTGTAAGTACTGTGAGAAAACATTTGCTCGTTCTGTTTCCTTGAGATGTCATGAAAAGATTCATACTGGAGAGAAGCCATGTGAACGCAGGCAGTGTGAAAAAGCTGTCACTACCCCAGTGCCATGAGAAAATTCACAGGAGAGAAAAACCATATGAATGTAAGCACTGTGGAAAATCCTTCATGCTGTACAGATACCTGCAAAGACATGAATGAATTCACTGTGGCCAGAAACCCTATGCATGTAAGCAATGTGGTAAAGCCCACAAAGACAGAGCTGACCACAAAAGCAGAACACCCAGAAGCAATATTCTTCCTGAGCCCACGGGCCCTCAGATCCTCAGAAGAGACAGGTGCCAGACACTGACAACAAGATCACGTATAATCACAAATAACAATATGGCAAGAGAAAAATGAAAGAAATTAAGCAATGGAAACCAAGACAACCTGGCAAGATCAGAACCCAGCTCTCCTACCACAGCAAGCAGTGGATTGTCAAACACTCCAGAAAAGAAGACTCAGACCTGAAATCATACCTCAAGATGATGATGGAGATCTTCGAGAAGAGCATGAATAACTCCCTTAAACAAGGACGGGAGAACACACATAAACAAATAGAAGCTTTTAGAGAGGAAAGACAAAAATCTCGCAAAGAACTACAGAAAAACACAACCAAACAGATGAAGGAATTGAAAATAGAAATAGAAACAATAAAGAAAACACAAAAAGAGACAACCCTGTAGATGGAAAACCTAAAAAAGAAATCGGGAGTTACAGAAGCAAGTATCACTAAGAGACTAAAAGAGATAGGAGAGACAATCTCAGGGGCCGAAGACAACATAGCAAACATAGACAAAACAGTCAGAGAAGATGCAAAACCCAAAAAGGTCCTAACTCAAAACCTACAGGCGATCCAGGACACAATGAGAAGACCAAACCTAAGGATAATAGGATTAGAAGAGGGCAAGGAATATCAACTAAAAGGCACAGTAAATATCTTTAACAAACTTGTAGAAGAAAACTTCCCTACCCTTAAGAATGAGATGACCATGAGCACAAAAGAGGCCTACAGAACACCAAATAATTGGACCAGATACTAAACTCTCCCCAACACATAATAATCAAAATACCAAGTGTTCAAAACAAAGAAAGAATACTAAAAACAGTATGGAAAAAAGGACATGTAACATAGAAAGGCAGACCAAGCAGAATTACAACCAACTTCTCAACAGAGACTTTGAAAGCTAGAAAATCCTGGAAGACAACATACAGACCCTAAGAGAACACAAATGTCAGCCCAGGTTACTATATTCAACAAAACTCCCAATCACCATAGATGGAGAGAGCAAGATATTCCAGTACAAAACTAAATTTATACAATATCTGAACACAAATCCAGCCCTACAAAGAATAATAGGTGAAAAACCCAATACAAGGAGGAAAACTACATCCTAAAAAAAGCAAGAAAATAACTAAGCAAGAAAACCAAAAGAAGAAAGACATAAAGACATAATTCTACCTCTAAAAGCAAAAATAGCAGGAAACAGCAACAACTATTCCTTAATATATGTTAACATAAATGGACTCAATTTCCCCAATAAAGAGACATAGACTATTAGACTGGATACATAAACAGAATCCAGCATATTGCTGTATACAGGAAACACATCTTAGAAAAAAAGACAGACAATATCTCAGAGTAAAAGGCTGGGAATAAACCTTCCAAGCAAATGGCCCCAAGAAGCAAGCTGGAGTGGCCATTCTAATATTGAATAAAGTAGATTTTCAACAAAATGTTGTCAAAAAAGATAAGGAAGGACACTTTTTACTTATTGCAGGGGAAATTTGTCAGGAGGAACTCTCAGTCCTTAACATATATGCTCCAAATACAAGAGCTCCCATATTCATAAAAGAAACCCTACTAAAGCTCAAAATATACATTGCACCAAACACAAAAATAGTGGGAGACCTCAACGCCCCACTCTCATCAGTGGATAGATCATGAAAGCAGAAACTGAACAGGGATGCAGTGAAACTAGCAGAGGTTATGAATCATTTGGAATTAATAGACATCTACAGAACATTTCATCCTAAAACAAAAGAATACACTTTTTTCTCAACACCTCACAGCACCTTTTCCAAAATTGGCCATATAGTCGGTCACAAAACAAGGCTCAATAGATATAAGAAGACTGAAATACTCCCATGCATATTATCAGACCACCATGGACTAAGACTGGTCTTTAATAACAACAAAGACAACAAAAAGCCAAGCCCACATACACATGGAAACTGAACAATGCTCTACTCAATGATAGCATGGTCAAAGAAAAAAAATAAAGAAATTAAGTTTTTTTTAATTTAATGACAATGAAAGCACAACATACCCAAACCTATAGGATGCAATGAAAGCAGTACTGAGAGGAAAGCTCATAGCTCTGAGTGTCTCCAAAAAGAAACACAAGAGAAACTAGCAACTTGTCAGCACAGTTGAAAACTCTAGAACAAAAAGAAGCAGATACACTCAAGAGAGTAAACGGCAAGAAATAATCAAATAAATAAATCTTTTTAGGAATGTTAAGAAAACCAACAAACCAATCAACTGAACAAAGAAACAAAATTGTTCAAGACCTGAAAATGGAAATAGTAAAAATAAAATAAAATGAAATAAAATAAAATAAAATTGACAGAATTCTGGGAGTGAAAAATGTAAGTAATCAAAGAGCAACTACAGAGAAAAGCTGCAACAACAGAATACAAGCAATGAAAGATAAAATCTGAAGCACTGTGGATATGACAGAAGATTTATATATATTGTTCAAAAAATCTTAAATCTAAAAATATCTTGATACAAAGCATTTTAAAAATCTAGGACATTAGGAAAAGATTAAACACAAGAAAAACAGTAATAGAAGAAGAAAAATCCCAGGTCCAAGGACCAGAAAATATTTTTGATAATAATTATTGAAGAAAATTTTTCTAACTTAAAGAAGGAGATGCCTATAAAGGTACAAAAAGCACACAGAACAACAAATAGAATGGATCAAAAAAGGAAGTCTCTTTAGCACATAATAATGAAAACACAAACTATACAGGATGAAGAGTATTAAAAGGTGTAAGGAGATTTTTCAGTCAGAACAAGATCAGGCACACTGCCATCAGTATTGGAGGCCTGCCTGCAGAGAACTGAGCACCCAGAAGGGATGCTCATGGGTAAGCCCAAGTTCTTCCTCACTTTCTGTTCTGTTAGTTTCAGTGTATGTTCTGTTAGTTTCAGTGTACCTGGTTTTATGTAGAGGTTTTTGATCCACTTGATCTTGAGCTTTGTACAAGGAGATAAGAAGAGATTGATTTGCATTCTTTTGCATGCTGACTGCCAGTTGAACCAACACCATTTGTTGAAAAGGCTGTCCTTTTACCATTGAATGATTTTAGCTTCTTCATCAAAGATCAAGTGACCATAGGTGTGGGGGTTCATTTCTGGGCCTTTGATTTTATTCCATTGGCCTACCTGCCTGTCTCTTTACCAATACCAGGCAGTTTTTATTACAATTGATCTGTAATACAGGTTGAGGTCAGGGATGGTGATTCCCCCAGAAGTTTTTATTTTATTTTATTTTATTTGTTCTTTAGAATGGTTTTTGCTATCCTGGGTTTTTATTATTCCAAATGGATTTGCAAATTGCTCTTTCTAACTCTATGAACAATTGAGTTGGAATTTTGATGGGGTTTGCACTGAATTTGTACTTTGCAAATCTTAGGCAAGATGGCCAGTTTTACAAAGTTGAACCTTTCAATCCATGAGCATAGGAGATCTTTCCATCATCTGAGATCTTCTTCTTCAATTTCCTTCTCCAGAGACTTGAAGTTCTTGTCATACATATCTTTCACTTGCTTGGTTAGGGTCACACAAGGTATTATATATTCTTTGTGACTACTGTGAAGGGTGTTGATTCACTAATTTCTTTCTCAGCATGTTTGTCCTCTGAGTAGAGGAAAGCTACTGATTTGCTTCAATTAATTTTATATCCAGCCACTTTTCTGAAGGTGTTTATCAGCTGTAAAAATTACCTGGTGGAATTTTTAGGGTCACTTAAGCATACTATCTTATCATCTGCAAATAGTGATAATTTGACTTCTTCCTTTTCAATTTGTATCCCTTTGACCTCATTTTGATGTCTTATTGCTTTGCTAGTACTTCAAGTATTATATTGAATGGGTAGAGAGATGGTGAACAGCCTTGTCTAGTCCCTGATTTTAGTGGGATTGCTTTAGGTTTCTCACCATTTACTTTGATGCTGGCTACTGGTTTGCTGTATATTGCTTTTACTATGTTTAAGTATGAGCCTTGAATATCTGACCTTTCCAAGACTTTTAACATAAAGGGATGTTGAATTTTGTCAAGTGCTTTCTCAGCATCCAGAGAGATAATCATGTGATTTTTTCATTGAGTTTATGTAGTACATGACACTGATCGATTTCCATATATTGAATTCTCCTTGCATCCCTGGGATGAAGCCCACCTGATCATGTTGAATGTTCACTTAGATTTATTTGTGGATTCAGTTTGCTAGAGTTTTATTGAGTATTTTTGCATCAATGTTCATGAAGGAAATTGGTCTAACGTTCTCTTTATTTGTAGAATTTTTGTGTGGTTTAGGAATGAGTGTAATTGTGGCTTCAAAAAATGAGTTGGGTATTATTGCAGTAAATATTAAAAAATAACAATTGATTTATCTCTTTACCAGCCTTGAGGTCTAACTCCTCAGGCCCGACCCTGATACGGAGCCCCATGCACCTCTAGAGCCCAGTCTATTGGTTTTGCTACTGGGACAGACAATAGAGCCTATATATGAAGAAGCGCAGTGTAATGAAAATAACTTATGTCAATAATATACTTTTTTTTGAACTTTATTTTAAAAAACAAAGATAAATGAACAAATTTTAAGCATTCTTGCATAAAAGTATATGAATACATTTTTGTCAGTGCTTGGCTTTTTTTTCAAAGGTTTGATAGTGTACATTAAGGTCTTACTAGTTACAATGAGCAAAAAGTACATGTAAAACAGGATGCAATCAGGAATTAGTCAAAGTTTTCTTGGTGTGTAAGGATTGACATAATGGCTTTTTTCTTTTCTTTTTTTTTTTTTTCTTGAACCTCACACAGTCTGTGAGTTGTTTCTGGGGTGCTCAGAGCTTTCTGGGGTTAGTATCCCATTATCAGTGACTTCATATTATGTTTATTCTTTTGTGACTGGGTTATTTCACTCAGGATGATATTCTCTAGATGCAACCATTTTCTTAAGAATTTCGTTAGGCCATTGTTTCTGATAGCTGAGTAGTACTCCATTGTGTAAATGTACCACAATTTTTGTATCCATTCATCTACTGAAGGACATCTGGGTTCTTTCCAGCTTATGGCTATTATAAATAGAGCTGCTATGAACATTGTGGTGCATGTGTCTTTGTTGTATATTGGAGTGTCTCTGGGGTATATGGCCAGGAGTGGAATAGCTGGATCTTCTGGTAGCACTATGTCCAATTTTCTGAGGAATTGGGACACTGATTTCCAGAGTGGTTGTACCAGTTTACAACCCCACCAACAGTGGAGAAGTGTTCTTCTTTCTCCACATCCTCACCAGCACCTGTTGTCATCTGAATTTTTGACCTTGGCCAATCTGACCAATGTCAAATGAGGTGGAATCTCAGGGTTGTTTTGATTTGCATTTCCCTGATGGCTAAGGATGTTGAGCACTTCCTTAGATGTTTCTCAGCCATTCGATATTCCTCAATTGAGAACTTTCTGTTTAGCTCTGTACCCCATTTTTAAATAGGGTTGTTTGATTCTCTGATGTCTAACTTTTTGAGTTCTTTGTATACCTTGGATATTAGGCCTCTATCTGATGTGGGGTTGGTAAAGATCTTTTCCCACATTGTTGGCTGCCATTTTGTTTTCTTGACAGTGTCTTTAGTCTTACAGAAACTTTGCAATCTCATTAAGTCCCATTTGTCAATCTTTGACCTTAGAGCATGAGCCATTGATGTTCTGTTCAGGAAATTTTCTCCTGTGCCTATGTGTTCTAAGATTTTCCCTACTTTCTCGTCTAATAGTTTTAGTGTACCTGGTTTAATGTGGAGATCTTTGATCCACTTACACTTGAGCTTTGTACAAGGAGATAAGAAAGGGTCTGTTTTCATTCTTCTGCATGCTGAGTGCCAGTTGGACCAACACCATTTGTTAAATAGGCTGTGCTTTTTCCATTGAATGTTTGCAGCTCCCTTGTCAAAAATCATGTGACCATATATGTGAGGGCTCATTTCTGGATCTTCTGTTCTATTCCATTGATCCACGAATATACTTTTGTTTAACTCATATGATTCCTATAGATATTTTAAAATTTCTGACATGTTCACCCAAGGAAGCTTATTTGGCCAAACCCAAATAAGCTCTGGATGATTAATTCAGATAATATTTAATTTCTATTGAGACATTTTATGTGTGAAATGTGTCATGTGAGAACACACAAAGAAGTGGCTTTTGGAAGCCTGTGCTTCAGACCTTGTAGTAATACTTACGTTACACACTGAAAATGGTAAAGATCACTCAGATGCTAACAGGAAAACAATAAATATGGTGTTTAAAAATATCAAATATCAAATTAGAAGGAAGAGCCTAGTGGCTGGGTAGTGGTTGTACATATCTTTAATTCCAGTGCTCAGAAAAAAGGATTGGAAGCATCTCTTGTGATTTTGAGGCTAGTCTGATCTACAGAGAGAGTTACAGGTTAGACAGTCTTCAGGACTTCCTAAGAAACCCTGTCAAAAATAATAAGAAGGAGGAGGAGGAGGAAGAAGAAGAGGAGGAAAAGGAAGAAGAGGAAAGAAGTTTTCCCAAAATATTGCTCTAGGGTTATTATCCCTGCAATGAAATATTATGACCTAAAAACATACTGGGGACGAGTTTGTAGGGTTTGTTTAGCCTATACTTTCATATTCCACTTGGACATCATTGAAGGAAGTCAGGACAGCAACTCAAAAAGTGCAGGATCCTGGAGGCTGAAGTAGATGCAGAGACTATGGAGGAGTTCTTCTTACTGGCTTTCTTATAATGGCTTGCTCAGCTTACTTTCTTATAGAAAACAGGACCAAAAGTACAGCAGTGGCATCCTCCTTGATGGGCTGGACCCTCCTCATCTAATAATAAATAAGAAAATGCTTTATAGGCGTTCCTACAAGCTAATCTTTTGGAGGCATTTTCTTAATTGAGATTCCCTTCTCTCTGATGACTACACCTTGTACCAAGTCAACATTAAATTATTCAGCACAGCTTCCCTCACATATTTATATAATTCTATAATTCTCCAAAAACACCTTTGCTGACTGGGAGCTGATGGTGCATGCCATCACTCAGGCATACCAGCACTCAGGAGGCAAAGGCAGGCAGGTTTCTATGAGGTCAAGGTCTACAGAGTGAGTTCTAGAACAGCCAGTGTTACACAGAGAATCCTTTCATAAAAATCAAGGGGATGGGGAGAAAAAAACTTGGCTGGGCAAACAAAACTTACCTTTGGGTTTCAGCATGCAACTGGGTAAAGTACTTGCTCCACAAATAGAGAGGTGGCTTGAATCCCCAATACAAAATGGAAAGAAAGAATGAAAGTAATGTTTTATATATAAAAAAGGATACCAAGATGAAATGGTATCATTACACATCATTACGAAACCTATTATTGAGTATTATTAATGTATACTAATATAAACACATAAATATGTTACCAAATCTAGTATGCATAAAATGTCTAAAATATTTAATGTATTTGGAAAAAACTGATTGGTTCTCTATTATAATAAAGAAATTGGAGATCTTCTGTTTAAGACATTATCCCTGGGCAAGGGAGATAACTCAGTGGCTTGAGATCAGACCTCCCCAGCACCCATGCAATAGTTTAATGTTATTGTAGATATTTGTCATGTGTGGGATTGGGAAGGGGTAGATAGAGGTAGATCCCAGGGGCTCGCTGGACAGACAGTAGAACTTGAGGATAGGTGAAGAAACTTTGCCTCAATACAATGAGATGGCAGGCATTTCAGTGACAATCTTCGGCCAATGGACTCCAAGTATTGCATGCATGTGGACACACACAGACACATAGATTCACACCCCCACACTGTTACACAATTGACAGATTAAACACAACAGCAAGCCACAGGAAAGATAAATAGCTTAATATGTCCCTATGTAAACAGGAAACTCATTCACAATAGAGGAGATATTGTTTAACAGTGGCAGGAATCACAATCTATCTTAACACATGGCTCACAGACAAACTAGTATACACTTAGAAGCACCCCACTCTTTTCCATGAACAATAATCAGGTTATACACTGTAAGATGTAAGTACTTTGAGGAGTTATAGCCAAACATATTTTAAGATGTCAGAATACAGTTTTCTTATAAAAAGGTGGGGGTTGAAAGAATAGGTTTTTAATGTGTACCAGTATTTTGCCTGCATGCATGTGTACATATGTATCACATACATACCTTGTGCTCACTGAGGTTAGAAGAGGACCCCCTGGGACTGGAGTTAGACTGATGTGAGACACCATATGGAGGTTGCAAATTGAACCCAGGTCCTCTGCAAGAGTTACAAATGCTCTTAGCCTCTGAGCCAACTCTCCAGCCCCAGACTGTTCATCTGGAACAGCGCTTGCTGCCCTTGCAGAAGACCATCTTGGTCCTAGTGTCCATGCTTACAGAGCCCTGTAACTCCAGCACTGGGATCTGGTGCCCTCTTCTGGCATACAAAGGCACCTGCACATATGTGCACATTCATGCATACATGCACACACATGAGTAAACAATAAATGGACAGAGAAATGTACATCAACAAATATGAGAAGATGCTTCAGGGTGGTAGAAAAGACATTCATTCCTAGTTTAGTCCTCCACCAGATACATACAAATTCACCTTGTATAAAATGCTCATGGAAAACGTCATGAGTGAAGTCTAGAAATTACCAGAAAACAAAGCAGAGCCTGTGTGGTAGCCACAAGTCTTTCATACCAGCATGTGGGAGACAGAGGGTGGCAGATTTCTGTGAGCTTAGGTCAGCCTAGTGTACAAAGCAAGTTCCAGAATAACCAGGGTTCTGTTACATACAGAAACTTTGTCTCAAAAACTCAATTTATAAACAAACAAGTAAAAATGGACATAAGTAAATACATACACATTTAAAAAACAAAGATGGTACATAGCACATACTGTAAGGAATAGCAAAGCCAAAGTCTTTTTTTCCTCAAAGATAATTTTTTAAAAACATTATTTTGCAAAACAAAGACAAATGTACAGATTTAAGGCATTTTTGCATAAAATTATACAATACATTTTTGTCAGTACTTGGTTTTTTTTTTAAGGTTTGATAGTGTGATAAAGATCCCACCAGTAACAATGAGCATAAAGTACATGTAAAACAAGATGCAACCTGGAAATAGTCAAAGTTTTCTTGGTGTGTAAAGATTTTTTTTTTTTTACAATGAGCAGACAGAACATGTAATACAGGGTACAACCCGGAATTTGTCAATGTGTTCTTGGTGGGTAAGGATTGAGCATGACTATTTTTTTTGTTTTGTTTTGTTTTCTTTTCTTTTTACTTGGACTTCATACAGTCTGTGAGTTGTTTCTGGGGCAGTGCGAGCCTCTGGGGTTAGCATCCTACTATCAGTGACTGCATATTATGTCTGTTCTTTTGTGACTGGGTTATCTCACTCAGGATGATATTCTCGAGATGCAGCCATTTTCTTAAGAATTTGGTTAAGTCATTGTTTCTGGTGGCTGAGTAGTATTACATTGTGTAAATGTACCACAATTTTTGTATACATTCATCTTCTGAAGGACATCTGGATTCTTTCCAGCTTCTGGCTATTATAAATAGAGCTGCTATGAACATTGTGGTGCATATATCTTTGTTGTGTACTAAAGTGTCTCTGGGGTATATGCCCAGAAGTGGAATAGCTGGGTCTTCAGGTAGTACTTTGTCCAATTTTCTGAGGTATTACCAGACTGATTTCCAGAGTGGTTGTATTAGTTTGCAACCCCACCAACAGTGGAGAAGTGTTTCTCTTTCTCCGCAACATCAAAAGCATCTATTGTCATCTGAGGTTTGGATCTTGGCCAATCTGACTGGTGTGAGGTGGAATCTCAGGGTTGTTTTGATTTGCATTTCCCTGATGGCTAAGGATGTCGAGAACTTCCTCAGATATTTCTCAGCCATTCGATATTCCTCAACTGAGAACATTTTGTTTAGCTCTGTACCCCATTTCTCAATAGGGTTATTTGATTCTCTGGTGTCTAGCTTTTTGAGTTCCTTGTATACCTTGGATATTAGACCTCTATCTGATGTGGAGTTGGTAAAAATCTTTTCCCATTCGGTTGGCTGCCATTTTGTTTTCTTGACAATGTCCTTAGCCTTACAGAATCTTTGCAATCTAATTAAGTCCCATTTGTTAATCTTTGACTTTAGAGCTTGAGCCATTGGTGTTTTGTTCAGGAAAATTTCTCCTGTGCCTATGTGTTCTAAGGTTTTCCCTACTTTCTCATCTAATAGTTTTAGTGTATCTGGTTTAATGTGGAGATCTTTGATCCACTTAAACTTGAGCTTTGTACAAGGAGATGAGAAAGGGTCTATTTTCATTCTTTTGCATGCTGAGTACCAGTTGGACCAGCACCATTTGTTGAATAGGCTGTCCTTTTTCCATTGAATGTTTACTTCTCCTTTGTCAAAAATCAGGTGACGATATATGTGAGGGCTCATTTCTGGATCTTCTATTCTATTCCATTGATCCACATGCCTATTTCTGTACCAGTACCATGAAGTTTTCAGCACAATTGCCTTGTAACATAGCTTGAGGTCAGGGATAGTGATTCCCACAGATGTTTTCTTGTTGTGAGGATAGATTTCGTTATTCTAGGTCTTTTGTTATTCCATAGGAAATTGCATATTGATCTTTCCAATTCCTTGAAGAACTGGGTTGGAATTTTAATGGGGATTGCATTGAATCTGTAGATTGCTTTTGGTAGGATGGCCATTTTTAAAATGTTGATCCTTCCAATCCATGAGCATGGGAGATCTTTCCATTTTCTGAGATCTTCCTAGATTTCCTTCTTTAGAGGTTTGAAGTTCTAGTCATACAGGTACTTCACTTGCTTAGTTAGAGTCACACCAAGGTATTTCATAGTTTTTGTGACGATTGTGAAGGGTACCTTTTTCCTAATTTCTTTCTCCACATGTTTGTCCTTTAAGTATAAGAAGGCTACTGATTTGTTTGAGTTAATTTTGTATCCAGCCACTTTGCTGAACTTGTTTATCAGTTGTAGAAGTTATCTGGTGGAATTTTTGGGGTCACTTAAGTACACTATCATGTCATCGGCAAAGAGTGATGTTTTTACCTCTTCCTTTCCGATTTGTATCCCCTTTATCTCCTTTTGCTGTCTAATTGCTCCAGCCAGGATTTCCAGTACTATGTTGAATAGGTAGCGGGAGAGTGGGCAGCCTTGTCAAGTCCCTGATTTTAGTGGGATTGCTTCAAGTTTGATGTTGGCTGTTGGTTTGCTGTATATTGCTTTTATTATCTTTAAGTATGGAACTTGGATTCTTGTTTTATCCAGGACTTTTAACATGAAGGGGTGTTGAATTTTGGCAAATGCTTTCTCAGCATCTAGTGAGATGACCATGTGATTTTGTTCCTTGAGTTTGTTTATATGGTGGATTACATTGATGGATTTCCTTATATTAAACCATCCCTGCATCCCAGGGATGAAGCCTACTAGGTCATGATGAATGATCGTTTTGATGTGTTCTTGGATTCAGTTTGCAAGGATTTTGTTGAGTATTTTTGCATCAATGTTCATAAGTGAGATTGGTCTGAAGTTCTCTTTCCTTGTAGGGTCTTTGTGTGGTTTAAGTCTGAGGGTTATTGTAGCCTCACAGAATGAGTTAGGTAGTATTCCATCTGATTCTATCTTGTGGAATAGTTTCGAGAGTATTGCTGTTATATCCACAATTAATGTCTGATAAAATGCTGCATTGAACCCGTCTGGATTTGGGCTCTTTTGGTTGGGAGGCTTTTGATGACTTCTTCTATTTCTATAGGTGTTATGGGATTATTTAGATGGTTCTCTTGGTCCTGGTTTAACTTTAGGATCGTGTATCTGTCTAGGAATTCGTCCATTTCCTCCAGATTTTCCAATTTTGTGGAGTATAAGTTTTGTAGTAGGATCTGATGATTTCTTGAATTTCCTCAGTTTCAGTTGTTATGTCTCCACTTTTTTTTTGATTTTGTTAATTGTATACTCTCTCTTTGCCCCCTAGTTAGTTTGGCTAGGGGTTTATAAATCTTGTTGATTTTCTCAAAGAACCTAATCTTGATTTTGTTGATTTTTTCAATGGTTCTTTTTGATTCTATTTGGTCTATTTCTGCCCTAATTTTGATTATTTCTTGCTGTCTACTCTTCTTGGGTATATCTGCTTCCTTTTGTTCTAGGGCTTTTAGCTGTGCTGTCAGGTTGCTGATGTAAGCTCTCTCCAGTTTCTTTTTGGAAGCACTTAGGGCTATGAGTTTTCCTCTCAGTACTACTTTCATTGCATCCCACAGGTTTGGGTATGTTGTGTTTTCATTTTCGTTGAATTCTAGTAAATCCTTAATTTCATTCTTTATTTCTTCTTTGACCCTGCTATCGTTTAACAGAGCATTGTCTAGTTTTCATGTATATGTGGGCTTTTGTTGTCTTTGTTGTTGTTAAAGACCAGCCGTAGACCATGGTGATCTCAGAGGATGCATGTGAGCATTTCAATCTTCTTATATCGATTGAGGCTCATTCTGTGTCCAATTATGTTGTCAATTTTC
This sequence comes from Micromys minutus, assembly GCF_963924665.1. Classification (NCBI taxonomy): domain Eukaryota; kingdom Metazoa; phylum Chordata; class Mammalia; order Rodentia; family Muridae; genus Micromys; species Micromys minutus. The sequence continues at coordinate 4,011,137 of NC_137957.1, forward strand.
AAGAAGGTGCCATGGGGTGATGAGAAGAAGGTGTATTCTTTTACTTTAGGATGATATGTTCTGTATATATCTATTAATTCTAGTTGGTTCAAAGTCTCTGCTAGTTTTGCAGTGTCCTTGTTCAGTTTCTGTTTCCATGATCTGTCCTTTGGTGGGAGTGGGGTATTAAAGTCTCCCACTATTATTGTGTGGGGTGAAATATATTTTTTGAGCTCTAGTAGGGTTTCTTTTATGAATGTGGGTGCTTTTATATTTGGAGCATATATGTTAAGGATTGAGAGTTCCTCCTGACAGGTTTCCCCGGTAATGAGTAAAAAGTGTCCTTCCTTATCTTTTTTGATAACTTTTGGTTTGAAAATAACTTTATTTGATATTAGAATAGCCACTCCAGCTTGCTTCTTGGAGCTGTTTGCTTGGAAGTTTTTTTCCCACCCTTTTACTCTGAGATACTCTCTGTCTCTGTCTCTGAGATGAGTTTCCTGTATGCAGCAAAAGGCTGGATTTTGTTTATGTATCCAGTCTGATAGTCTATGTCTCTTTATTGGGGAGTTGAGACCATTTATGTTAATAGATATCAAGGAATAGTTGTTTCTGTTTCCTGCCATAATTGCTTTTTTGGGTTGAGTTGTGTGTGTTTTTTTCTTTTTTTAGTTTTCTTGTTTAGGAGTTTTCTTGTTTTCCCTAGGCTGTATTTTCCCTCATTGTATTGGGTTTTCCACCTATAATTCATTGTAGTGCTGGGTTTGTGGTCAGATATTGTGTAAATTTAGATTTGTCTTGAAATATCTTCATCTCTCCATCTATGGTGATTGATAGTTTGCTGGGTATAGCAGCTTGGTCTGGCACTTTTGCTCTCTTAGGGTGTGCATGATGTCTGTCCAGGCTCTTCTAGCTTTCATAGTCTCTGTTGAGAAATCGGGTGTGATTCTGATTGGTCTGCCTTTATATGTTACCTGACCTTTTTCCCTTACTGCTTTTAGTATTCTTTCTTTGCTTTGGGCACTTGGTGTTTTGACTATTATGTGTCGGGAGATATTTGTTTTCTGGTCCAACCTATTTGGAGTTCTGAAGGCTTCTTTTACGCTCGTGGTCATCTCATTCTTGAGGGTAGGGAAGTTTTCTTCTACCAATTTGTTGAAGATGTTTACTGTGCCTCTTAGTTGATACTCTTCTCCCTCTTCTCTTCCTATTATCCTTAGGTTTGGTCTTCTCATTGTGTCCTGGATTTCCTAGACATTTTGCGTTAGGAGCTTTTTGTTTTTTGCATCTTCTCTGGCTGTTTTGTCTATGTTTACAATGTTGTCTTCTGCCCCCGAGATTCTTTCTTCCATCTCTTGTAATCTATTGGAAATGCCTGCTTCTGTGACTTCTGATTTCTTTTTTAGGTGTTCTACCTCTAGGGTTATCTCTTTTAGTGTTTTCTTTATTGTGTCAATTTCCGTTTTAAATTCCCTCTTCCATTCCTTCATTTCTTTGATTCTGTTTTCCTCTAGTTCTTTGAGTTCTTTGAGTGTTTTTCTTGTTTCCTCTTTAAAAGGTTCTAAATCTTTTTGCTTTTCTTCTGGTTATTGTTTAAGTATCTCTATCAGCATCTTGAGGTATGATTTTAGGTCTGCGTCTTTTTTTTCTGGAGTGTTTGACATTCCGATGTTTGCTATTATGGGATAGCTGGGTTCTGGTGTTGCCAGGTTGTCTTGGTTTCCTTTGGATGTACTCTTTCGCTTTCCTCTTGCCATTTTGTTGTCAGTGATATGTTCTTGCCTTTCCCTTGTATCTGGTCTGTGTCCCTGGATCTCCACTGGTCCAGGTGGCAGATGGGCCAAGCCCTGTTCTGCGCCTCAGAGTTGCCGGGTGGGAATAGAAGTTCCAATGTTGTGTTCCTGGTCCCTGGATCAGGCAGGGCGGGGGGTGCACTTTCTGTGTGCACTCAGCAGAGATCTCTCTGCTCCCTGCTGCCTAGATCTCCTACTCACCAGTTTTTAAACCTTTAGGACCTGCTGGTCCGGGTGGCAGATCCAAAGATAAATTTTTAATTATGTGTTTATAAGTGTCTGCCTAAGTGGGTGCAAATATTTGTGTGTGTGTGTGTGTGTGTGTGTGTGTGTGTGTTTGTGTGTGCAAATGAGACAGCTGTGGATTGGGGTAGTGATTCTGACAGAAACTTGCTGAGAGATTTTTCTTTGAGCTGTATTGGCTAAAATAATATGGGTGGAGAAGAAAGTAGATCAGGGATCTATTCTTGTTGTAGTTTGAAAAATGGCATGGGTAGGCTCATAGGAAATAACTCTATTGAGAGGTGTGGCCATGTTGCAGGAAGTGAGACCTTGTTGAAGGAAGTAAGCCACTGAGGTTTCAGAAAAAAGCTAGGCCAGTGCCATTCTCTCTTTCTGCTCTCTGCTGATGGAGGTAAAGAGCCTTCAGCTCCTCTCCAGCACCATGTTTTCTAGCATAGCACCATGTGTCCCCCATGATTTTAATGAACAGAATAGCTGGAGTGTGAGCCTGCTCCAATTAAATGCTTTGTTTTATGAGTTGCCATGGTCATGGTGTCTCTTCACAGCAATAAAACCCTAACTAAGACACAGAAGGAACCCAGGACAAGTGGGTTGTCAAACAAAATCATAATTACACATTTTGGTACTTGTAATCTCTGACATCGACCCAAACTCCCACCATTTCTTCTTCTTAGGTTGCCCTTCTTGTTTTCTTCAGCTGTCCATGACCTTTTGAAGGTCATAGACTCAGGGTTGGTTACAAGGAGTCACACACTGGCACTCGCAGATTCCCAGTAATGGCAACAACTAAGGTGGAACTTCTGTAGAGATTCACCTAAACATCTTGCCAACCCCAGGACCTCTTGGCTGGGGACTCAGGATCTATCATCTGAAACTAGAACAGAAAAGGTATTGTCTCAGGTGCATGGAAGTGCAAATACCCTACTGAAGTTTGGATGGTTTTTCATGTGCATCAGATCACATACACTGAGGTTATCTGAGGCCAAATATACTAGCTTTATATTGTGCATTAAATATCTCTTTTAATTTATAGGGTATATTAAAGTATAGCAATTTTGTTTTCCTCTTTGCCAAAAGCCTGATCGCAGTCCAGGTTCGCCACATATTCCTGATCTTCCTGCTTTGACTTTCTGTTAGCTTGTACTAAACACGTGATTTGATACAGAGTTTGGAACTCTGGATAGGTCCTTGACAGTTAAGGTCACTGGCACTGTATACAATAAAAGATAGTTTCTGCCGAGCATACATTCTTTCCTACTGCTTTAGCATTGAGAAATCATGAATTGGTACTTCATAGCCTCAGTTAAAATATGAAAGTTCAATTGTTCTTTAGTTTGCCTTTATTGTTTCAAATCCCCTCTGTGTGGCACCAGAGAACAGTGTGTAAGAAATGTTAGAACACACACCAAAGAACATCCTGGAACGAGCATCACTTCACAATGAAGCTTTTGCTATACAAACGTGCTTTAAAAATGTTTAAGTGATGGGACTGGAGAGATGGCTCAGCAATTAGGAGTACTCACTGCTCTTCCAGAAGACCCAGCTTCAATTGTTTTCAGTGCACAGATGGTAGCTCACGACTTCAGGCAACTCCAGATCCAGTGCTCTGATAGTCTCACAGACACACAGGCGAAACAGCAAAGCACATGAAATAATAATAAAATCATTAAAAAGTTTAGTTACATTTTAATTTTACATGTTTCCAAGTGGCTGTCTCAGGGTTACTCCAGAAGGAAAAGTGTTGTTAGGAAAGGCAGTAGCTTGAAACCTGATGTTCCAGTTCTACTTAGTTAAGGATGAGGGCAGCTTGTTCTATTCAGTTAAGGTGGAGGCAGACCTCATCTGGTATTATTAGTCAAAAATGTTGTTTCCAGGTTGAATGAACTCTCCAGTGGGGAGTCCTCGTAGCAGGTGTGCAAGGATAAGCTCCAGCTTGGAGAAGGGTCCAGAGAAGGTGTGTTTGAGTGTTATGAAACAAACAACTTATATCAAATTGTGAGTCCAAGTTGATGGCTTATGTTCTGCTCAAGATGGCTCCCTGGAGAGCTCTCTGTAGATAGCTCTTGGCTTTATAATCTGCTCAAACAGCTTTTCAGACTGCTCCCCTCTCTACCTCCCTCTCCTTTTTCTGTTCTATGCTCTGGTTGAGACAGCTAACTTTCTGCTCAATACAGCTCCATCTGGTTGAGACAGCTCTCACTGCCTGTAGAAATTCTAACAGCTCTCTGGATAGCACATGCGTTTTCTGACCGTAGAATAACTGCCATAAAAAAAATTCTTGTATCTTTCGACCCAATGCAGAAATACTGTTAGAAAAATTCTAAAATTAATTCTTGAATTTTCCAATAAAATCAGAAAGCCAAAAATAATATATAGATATATATTCTAAAAATCTGTGGCTGCTCTCTAAGTAATTCTTGGAATTTATGAAGGTTCAAAATCCTGTTAGAAAAAAATTCTAAAAGAGTGATTAAAAAGTCTTAAAGGTGGAAGGGGGAGTCAACTTCTGCCCACTGTCTACCCCAGGAGAGGCTGCCCAGAGTGCTCAAGGACCAGGCAGCAGTACTTTCAGCCCAAGGCCAGTCCTGGCCCAGTTTCATCAGGACTGGCAGCCCGCCCACAGATCGCTGGGTGCACAGAAGAGCTGCAGGAGAGCTCTCTATCCTCAGTGGAAGGGTGAGTCAACTTCTTCTGCCCACTGTCTACCCCTGGAGAGGCATTGCGCAGGCGCCTGTGCTGCCTGCGAGTGCACACTTCAAGCCCAAGGCCAGAATCAGCCCAGCTGCATCATGACTGAACTCTACCATCTGAACTCACAGCCTACCCAGAGGGTCAAACACCCAAAAACAACTTCTTCTGAAGACCTCAGGCCCACAGACCCACAAGAGTGACAATCTCCAGCAAGAGACAATAAGATCACCTAGAATCAGCTATAACAAGATGTGAAGAAGCAAGCGCAAGACTCTAAGAAGTGGAAACGAAGACAGTCTGACAACATCAAAAGCCAGTTCTCCAACCACTGCAAATAGTGAATATTCCAACTCACATGAAAAACAATGTTTACACCTAAATTCATTCTTCATAATGATGATGGAGATTTTTGAAAAGCACATAAATAACACACTTAAAGAAGTACGGGAAAACCAGGAGAACACATGCAAACAAGTTGAAACATTTAAAAATGAAACACAAGGATCACTTAAAGAGCTACAGGAAAGCACACAAAACCAGGTGAAGCAACTGAAAACAGAAATGGAAACAATGAAGAAATCACAAAAGGAGACATTCCTGAAGTTGGAAAACCTAGGAAAGACATTGGGAGTCATATATGCAAACATCACAAACAGAATACAAGTGATAGAGGAGAGATTCTCAGGAGCAGAAGGTACCATAGAAATCACTGACACAAAAGCCAGAAAAAATGCAAAAATCAAAAAGATTCTAAGCCAAAATATCAAGAAAATTCAGGACACAATGAGAAGACCAAAACTAAGGATAATAGGTGTAGAAGAGAGTGAAGACTCCCAAATAAAAGGCCCAGCAAATATCGTCAACAAAATTATAGAAGACTTCTGTAACCTAATAAAAGAGATGATCACAAACATACAAGAAGTCTACAGAACCATAAATAGACTGGACCAGAAAAGAATTCCTCCCAACACATAATAGTCAAAAAACAAGTGCTCAAAACAAACAAAGAATACTGAAAACAGCAAGAGAAAAAGGACAGGTAACATGTGAAGGTAGACTGATCAAAATTACACTAGACTTTTCAACAGAGACTATGAAAGATACAAGATACTGGACTGACATCATACAGGGCCTAAGGGAACACAAGTTCCAGCCCAGGTTACTATATCTAGCAAACCTTTCAATGACCATAGATGGAGAAATCAAGATGTTTCAGGACAAAAAACAAATTTACACAATATGTGTCCAGAAATTCAGCCCTATAAAGATGGAAAACTTCCAAAATGAGGGAAACTTCACCCAAGGAAAATCAAGAAACTAATCCTCTTGCAATAAACACCAAAGGAGAAAAGTACACAAACATAAATCTACCTCTAACAACAAAAATAGCAGGAAACAACAAAACACAATTCCTTAATATCCCTTAACATCAATGGACTCAATTCTCCAGTGAAAAGATATAGACTATCACACTGGATACCAAAACAGGATTCAGCATTTTGCTATATACAGGAAACTCATCTCAACAATGAAAACAGGCACTACCTCAAAGTTAAAGTGTGGAAAAAAACTTACTAAGCAAATGGTCCCTACAAAGAAAGAGAACTTTAGACCAATTTCCTTCATGAACATTGATGCAAAAATACACAATAAAAGTTACTATATCTAGCAAACTGAATCCACGAACAAATCTAAGTGATCATTCAACATGATCAGGTGGGCTTCATCCCAGGGATGCAAGGATAATTCAATATATGGAAAGCAATCAGTCATACACCACATAAACTCAAAGGGAAAAAAGCACATAATTATCTCTCTAGATGCTGAGAAAGCATTTGACAAAATTCAGCACCCCTTCATGTTAAAAGTCTTGGAAAGGTTAGGTATTCAAGGTTCATACTTAAACATAGTAAAAGCAATATACAGTAAATGAGTAGCCAGCATCAAAGTAAATGGTGAGAAACTTGAATCAATGCCACTAAAATCAGGGACTAGACAAGGCTGCCCACTGTCCCCCTACTTATTCAATATAGTACTGGAAGTACTAGCCAGAGCAATCAAACAGCAAAAAGAGGTCAAGGGGATACAAATTGGAAAGGAAGAAGTTAAATTATCACTATTTGCAGATGATATGATAGTATACTTAAGTGACTCTAAAAATTTCATCAGGTAACTCTTCCAGCTGATAAACACCTTCAGCAAAGTAGCTGGACACAAAATTAACTCAATCAAATCAGTAGTCTTCATTTACTCAAAGGACAAACAGGCTGAGAAAGAAATTAGAGAATTGACAGTCTTCACAATAGCCACTATGTATATAAAATACCTTGGTGTGACCCTAACAATACAAGTGAAGGACCTGGATGACAAGAACTTCAAGTATCTGAAGAAGGAAATTGAAGAAGAAAAAGACCTCAGAAAATGGAAAGATCTTCCATGCTCATGGATTGGAAGGTTCAACTTTGTAAAAATGGCCATCTTGCCTAAGATTTGCAAACTACAAATTCAATGCAATCCCCATAAAAATTCCAACTGAATTTTTCATAGAGTTAGAAAGAACAATTTGCAAATTCATTTGGAATAATAAAAACCCAGGATAGCAAAAACCATTCTCAAGAACAAATAAAATAAAATAAAATAAAAACTTCTGGGGGAATCACCATCCCTGACCTCAACCTGTATTACAGATCAATTGTAATAAAAACTGCCTGGTATTGGTAAAGAGACAGGCAGGTAGGCCAAAGGAATAAAATCAAAGACCCAGTAATGAACCCTACACCTATGGTCACTTGATCTTTGACAAAGAAGCTAAAAACATTCAATGGTAAAAGGACAGCCTTTTTAACAAATGGTGTTGGTTCAACTGGCAGTCAGCATGCAGAAGAATGCAAATCTATCTCTTCTTATCTCCTTGCACAAAGCTCAAGTTTATGTGGATCAAAGACGTCCACATAAAACCAGGTACACTGAAACTAACAGAACAGAAAGTGAGGAAGAGCTTAAAACACGTAGGCACAGGACACAATTTCCTAAGAACACCAATGGCTTATTCTCTAAGATTAAGAATTGACAAATGGAGCCTCATGAAATTGAAAAGCTTTTGTAAGGCCAAGGACACTGTCAAAAGGACAAAAATTGCAACCAACAGATTGGGAAAAGATATTTACCAATCCTACATCTGATAGAGGGCTAATATCCAATATATACAAAGAACTCAAGAACTTAGACTCTAGAGAATCAAATAATCCTATTTAAAAATGGGGTACAGAGACTTCTCAACTGAAGATTATCAAATGGTTGAGAAGCACCTAAAAAATGCTCAACATCCCTAGTCATCAGGGAAAAGCAAATTAAAACAACCCTAAGATTTCACCTCATACCAATCAGAATGGTAATATAAAAAACTCAGGTATCAGGAGATGCTGGTGAGCATCTGGAGAAAGAGGAACACTCCTCCATTGTTGGTGAGATTGTAAACTGGTTCAACCACTCTGGAAATCAGTCTGGCAGTACCTTATAAAATTGAACATAGTACTACCTGAGGACCCAGCTATACCTCCCCTCGGCATATACCCAAAAGTAGCTACAACATCTAACAAGGACACATGCTCAACAATGTTCACAGCACCCTTCTGTTTAATAGCCAGAAGCTGGGAAGAACTCAGATGTCCTTCAACAGAGGAATGGATAAAGAAAATGTGGTACATATACACAATGGAGTACTACTCTGCTATTAAAAACAATGAGTTCATGAAATTCTTAGGCAAATGGATGGAACTTGAAGCTATCATCCTGAGTGAGGTAACCCAATCACAAAAGAGAATGCATGATATATACTCACTTACAGGTGGATATTAGCCCCACCCCCAAAACCAGATTATCCAAGAAACCATCCACAGATCTTGTAAAGCTCAAAAAGAAGGAAGACCAGAATGTGGATGCCTCAGTCCTTAGAAGGGAGAACAAAACAAGGTCCAATAGTGGATCAGGATTAAAGAAAAGATCTACATAGACTGCCTCAAGTGGAGAACCATCGCATATGCAGCTACCAAACCCAAGGACTACTGCTGATGCCAAGAAGTGTTTACTGGCAGGACCAGGTATGGATGGCTCCTTAGAGGCTCTGCCAGAGTCATAAAGATACAGATGAGGATGCTTGCAGCTAAACATCAGACTGAACAGGGGGACTCCGATGAAAGAGCAGAATAAAAGACTTCAATAACTGAAAGGTTTGCACCCTCATGGGAAGAACATCAACATCAGCCAAGGCGCTGAGGTAGAGAGGGTGATTGGGAGAGGGAGCACTTTCATGGAAGCAAGTTGAGGGGGAGGAGGGAGGGGAATGAGGGTGAAGGGTATACCATTTGAAATGTAAATACAGAGAATATCCAATAAAATTGAGAAAAGAATATATTTTCAAAATAGATGTTTATAAGTTATGGAAATAATATATACTTAAAATGAAAAAAAAAAAAGAGTCTTAAAGAGGCATGTTTGTACTCCATAGATCTCCAGATGGTGCAGCCTTTGCTAAAAAAAATCCTAAAAGGAAGAATTACTATTGCCCTCTGCCAGCTCATCTCATGCAGACCAAACCCAGTTTTTAATTTACGTATCGATTTAGTAATTTATTCCAGGTTCCCTTTGACCGTCTCATGAATCAGCATTCCATAACCTTTGCCCCTTGTCTCTTAGGGTGAGACAACAGGACAAGCTTAGACTATGATAGCAGAATGGGACCCCATCCTGAAACTACCATTCCAACTATGCCTGGACCAAATTGGCTCTGTCACACGCTGACCTTGAACTTACGAATCTGCCTGCCTTAGTAAGCATAAAAAACAACAAGAAAACAGCTGGACATGATCTTGACTTTCAATCACTACTCTCTAAATCAAATTATCTCATTCCTTAGCATCTTTATGCTCATAGTGCAGCTGCCTCGGGTCCTTTAGATCTGTGGAGTTTTTTATATAATTCATATTTTATGATCCCTGCTCTTTCCTATACTCAGATGCCAGTGGCGATCCACTGTCAGGAACAGGAGATTCCTTGTCCAAGCTTCCCCTCAGGGCAGCTGTGGAGAGCCTGAGATGGGGAAGAAATCCAGTTTTATTCCCAGTGAGCTCCAAAAGTATTGAGGGGCTGGAGGAGAAAGTATTCCCTGGGAGAAGTCACTCTTTAAAAGGAAGGCTTGCTTGTGTGTCCTAAATGAAGAGACAATCCTTGCTTGTTCATATTGCTTCATTTGATAGTGGATGTGAATGCATACTTCTTATTCAGGAAGAACCAGGGATTAAATATCTTTTGTCAGATGGAATATTTAGGAAAGGAGGCTGAATGCTTGAGGTCTATCTAGGTACCTCATTAGCATAGAGAAGTCCAGGCATTTATGCTAGGTCCTCAGTGGGTCTTCCAGATTGGGTCAGAAATGGGGAGGGAACAGCTTGACTCCTGCCTATCTCAAGTCCCTAGACTCATTCAACCGTATCAGATCTTCTGTCTGGTGGCAAGGTCTACTTGCCCTGAAGCAGACTTGGGTGTTCCAAGTTGGAGCAGGGTCCCTGGAAAGCAGTTAGAGCTGTGTCTCTAACTTTGAGCAGACCTACTGCGAGGCAGGCAGAGCTGTGGGGTGGGGTCCATGTGCCTATCAGCAACTGCAGGTATAGGTGTGGACCAGAAGGGAGCTTTTCTATATTTCTGTGGTGGTTTGAGTATGTTTGGTCCAGTGAGTGATATTATTAGGAGGTGTGTCTTTGTTGTATTAGGTGTGACCTTGTTAGAGGAAGTGTGTCACTTTAAAGTTGGGCTTTGAGACCCCCCTGCTAGCTGCCCATGAGAGAGTCTTCTTTTGGCTGCCTTCAGATGAAGATGTAAAACTCTCAGCTCCTCCTGCACCATGCCTGCCTGGATGCTGCTGTGTTCCCACCTTGACGATAATCAAATGTTGTCCTTTATAACAATTGTCCTGGTCATAATGTCTCTTTACAACAATAAAATCGAAACTAAAACAATTTCTTTAAGGGATTTATTCATTTTCTCTTTAATTTCTCCATCATTTTTATAAAATTGGATTTAAGATCATTTTCCTGTGCCTTAGTTGTGTTGGGATATTCAGAGATTTCTATAGTAGAATTCCTGTGTTTTGAAGGTGTCATATTGCCCTATTTTTTGTTTGTGTTTTTTCAAGGGCCTTTTGTCATTTCCTTGTCCCTGGACGTTCCTGTTGTAGTTGGTAGTGGGAGGAGACTTAACCTTAAGAGTCCTGGTGTGCAGGCCTTTGGGGGGTATCCTTGGGCTGAACAATGGTACTCACGGGGCAATGCAAGCCTCCCAGCAGTTGGCTGTGCTGCTGAAGACGCTGTGAGAAGGGGATGTGGGAAGAGGCAGGTAGAGAGGTAGCCAGACAGGGGAGGTCTGGGAAAAGGCAGGTTGCTTAGGGCAGCTGGGCCTGCCCCAGAGAACTCAGTATACAGGGGAGATGAGCTCAGGGAGATAAATGTTATCTTTGTGGTTATGGAGAAACAGCTTTGGTGAAGGTGAATAGCAAGGTCACTGGAGATCCAGGGGGACGGGTAGCCCCAGAACTTCTTTTTCTTTTTTTTTTCTTTTTTGTTGGTTTGTTTGTTTGTTTTTCTTGGAGGCAGAATCTCACCCTTCTAAATTGAGTCAGACTTCTTGAGCTGAAGCTTCTAAGATTCTCCTATCCCCCCAAGAAGAATTCAGGAGAACCAATGTTCTTCCAGCCACAAGAACTGTGCATCTCTAAAGCATGACAAAATCAAAATATTATATCTGGGCCTATATGTGAGTGAGCCATACATAACAAGATGCCCTTATCCAAAAAGATGTCAGCAGTTAAGGGTGCTTGCTGTTATCATTACCCAAATCTCACAACAGCCTATAACTTCCGGAGATATGATGCCCTTCCTTCTTGACTGTACAGGCACCTACATTCATGCACACATATCCATACATAGACACACAAATAGCCAATAGTAAAAATAATAATCTTGTAAGAGAACCCATTAAGAATAGTTGCTTTTTTTTCTCTAGTGTATTGGACAAACTCCATGAGATGCTCAATGTTTAATATTAAATTGACTTTTATATATTTGATTCTATTCAACTGAGACTACTAGAATTATTCTGAGAACACATTTGTTAAGCCAGAATGATGATGTTCAGAAGATTATGTGCAATACGTTTTTTCAAATAATTGGTATTATTTATAACTGATGGAAAGTTCACAAATAAACAGTCTCATAACTATAGGAAGAGCTGTCAAGTTACCATTTGAAATCTTAGTAAAATAACCATCAACAGAATGTGAAGCTTATAGGAGTTTAAGTTGTCTGCAAAACGTATATAGAGTAGATTCTATATAGTAATGACAATGAACCTGTTACAATCTAAATCTGTAAGTGCATTGCCATTGCATTTGCTTTCCTATGTGTGTAAATTAAATTGTTTTAAGTTTGGCTTTATAGAAATAGATTCTAGAACTCATATTCTAACCTGAAGCCTTCATGTAATCTTGTGTTACTAGTGTCTAAGTGTTTTATCTGGTTCTTCTTGGAGAAACATACTCTCCAGTGAAACAGAATTGGGGATAGTGCCCTTTGGGATGTGACATAGCTCTCATGTGCTAATTAATGCCCCTGAATTTGGCTTACACTTCTCCCAAAAACATCACAGAAGGGAGGACAAAAAGAAAGAAAAAGCCTGAAGATGAGTCCTGTGACATTCCATCTCCTGGAATAGTTGTTATGCACATAAACTCACAAGGGCTGTGGTTGCTCAAACACAGTCAAAGCAGTTAGGAAATCCTAAGTGGACAGAGAATGAGCTACTGAGATTCCACACCTAGCTGAGGAGCTATTGGCCTTGATACTTCTCAGAGGGTGTGGGAGAGAGAATCACGTTTCTACATGTGTATGGTCATTTGTAGGTTGCCTGCTTCCTAAAAACTGACTCCACATCAGCTTTGTATATAAGTTGTTCTAATTGGATTCAGTATGCTAAAAATAACATGACATAAAGATGCAACATGTGATGGGGAATTCCTAAAGAGTTGGATGTGTACAGGAATAGATATTATCTAGAAACTGTGTATGTGTAATTTTCAAATAATAAAAATATAATTTAAAAATTGTGTAATATGGAGGAGTTTCGGAAGGACTGAAGGAGCTGAAGGGGTTTATAACTCTAAAGGAAGAACAACAATATCAGCCAACCAGATTCCCCAGAGCTCACAAGGACTAAATTACCAAACAAAGAGTAGACACGGAAGGGCCCATGGCTCCAGCTGCGGATGTAGCGGTCGATGACTTTATCTGCCATCAATGGAAGAAGAGGTCCTGGGTCCTGTGAAGGCTTGATGCCCCAGCATAGGGAAATGCTAGGATAGTGAGGTAAGAGTTGCTGGGTTGGAGAAGGAGCACCCTCACAGAAGAAGGGTGAAAAGATCTCCCATACTCATAGATGGAAGGATCAACATTACAAAAATAACTATCTTGCCAAAAGCAATCTTCAGATTCAATGCAATTTCTATCAAAATTCCAACAAAATTCTTCATAGAGTGGGAAAGAGAAATTTGCAAATTCATCTGGAATAACAAAAAATCTTGGATAGCGTAATCTATTCTCAACAATAAAAGAACAACTGAGGGAATTACTATTCTGACCTAAAGCTATATTACAAAGAAATTATGCTAAAAACAGCATGGTATTGGTACAGAGACTGAAAGGTAGACCAATGGAATAAAATCAAAGATCCAGAAATGAATCCACACACCTACGGTCACTTGATCTTTGACAAAGAAGCTAAAAACATTCAGTGGAAAAAACACAGCCTTTTCAACAAATGGTGTTGGCTCAACTGGCAGTCAGCATACAGAAGAATGCAAATCAATCCATTCTTATCTCCTTTACAAAGCTCAAGTGCAAGTGGATCACAAACTTCTGCATAAAACCAGGTTCAGTGAAACTCTTAGAGGAGAAAGTGGCCATGACATAGAACACATAGGCACACGGAAAATTTTTCTGAACAGAACACCAATGGCTTGTGCTCTAATATAAAGAATTGACAAATAGGACCTCATGAAATTGCAAAGTTTCTGTAAGGCTAAGGACATTGTCAAGAAGACAAAATGGCAGCTAACAGATTGGGAAAGGATTATTACCAATCCTACATCTGTTAGAGGGCCTATATCCAATACATACAAAGAACTACAGAAATTAGACTGCAGAGAATTAAACAATCCTATTAAAAATGGGGTATAGAGCTAAACAAAAAATTCTCACCCGAGGAATATCAAATGGCTGAGAAGCACCTAAAGGAATGCTCAACATCCCTAGTCATCAGGGAAATGCAAATCAAAAAAAACCCTGAGATTCTACCTCACACCAGTCAGAATGGCCATGATCAAAAACTCATGACAGTAGATTCTGGCAAGGATGGCAAAGGAACACTCTTCCACTGTTTGTGAGGTTGTAAACTGGTGCAACCACTCTGGAAATCAGTTTGGCAGTTACTCAAAAAATTAGACATAGTACTACCTGAGGACCCAGCTACTCCATTTCTGGGCATATCTTTCAAATAAGCTTCAACACATAACAAGGACACATGTTCCACCATGTTTTTAGCAGCCTTATTCATAATACCCATGAGTTACAAAGAACCCAGTAGTCCTTTAACAGATGAATGAAAACAGAAATGTGGTACATTTACACTCAGCTATTAGAAACAATGACTTCATGAAATTCTTAGGCAAATGAATAGAACTAGAGACTATCATCCTGAGTGAGTTAACCCGGTCATAAAAGAACACATGTGGTTTACACTCCCTGATAATTGGATACTAGCCCCCGAAAGTTCTGAATATCCAACAAACAATTCACAGACCTTGTAAGCTCACAAAGAAGGAAGGCCAAAATGTGGAAGCCTCAGTTCTTCTTAGAATGGAGAACAAAACACTCACAAGAAGAGGTACAGGATCAAGAGGAAGAGCAGCCATTGAAGAGGGGATCTGAGTTCATATGTGCATCAGTCTGTAGTGTCTGTTAGACGCTCTTCTCTTGGAGTCATACATCACCTTTGGATCTTCCAATCTTTCTGCCTCCTCCTCCACATGGATCCTGGAGCCTGGAGGGAAGGGGGTTGATGACGTCACATTCATGACTGAGTGCTATGAAGTCTCCCATTCTCTGAACACTATCCATTGGGAGTCTCTGCGTTCACTCCCCACTGCTGCAGGCAGAGCTTCTCTGGTGGCAGGAATGCTGCTCAACTTCTGGCTGTTCACATGCAGTCACTACCAAGAGCCATGACATGTCTAGAAGGTCAGGGAAAAGGGTGAGAATTCTTGGTCAATACACATTCCACTTCCAAATGTTGAGAAGAAAGATGAGTTATTGAAAGATAACATCAAGGCTGTCAGATCCTTGTATAAATATTTTGTATGAAAAATAGCCTTGCAGTCATTTAGCATAGACTATCATCTGATCTGTGGTTATTTCTAGTGGTTAGAAGAATTGAAGAAATGAAGGGTTGTATTTTTCTGTCCTGTTTATATACCTAAAAGAACTTTAAAAAATTCAAACAAGTCTTTGGTACTCAGCAGATAATGTCACTTTCTGCAAATCCTGATGACCTAATTTTGATTTTGGGGACCCACATAGTAGAAGGAATTATCTATCCTCTCACATCTATGCATATGCTGTTGTACACACAAACACACACACATATACACACACAGAGAGAGAGTACATATATACATATAAATAATATAAAAATGATTATATATCAGTCGTTATGAAAACATTATTCACAAATCAAAAGCAAGAAAGCACTTACAGTGGAATATAGAAGATGCAGGAGATAACATTCAGCTACAGAATCAAATGAATCACTAATACACTATATACTGTGAAAGAACTTTGAAAGCACTGTTGAAAATGGGGTAGGTTCACAACTCTTACACACCCATTCATGTGAAATGTCCCCAAATAGGCAATTCCAAAGGTAGAATCAAACTTGGAGGTTTTCAGTGGCTGAGAAGAGTGAGTGCTTGTGTGAATGAAGGTTTTCATTGAAGATGCTGAAAAAAAGTATTCTTTTTATTTCTATTTGTGTGTTCAAGTGTATATTACATGTGTGTGTACCCATGGGGCTAGAACAAAAGCATCTGGTATCCTGATCTGAAGTTACAGACAGTTGTAAGCTTCCTGACATAGATGCTGGGAATTCAATCTGGAACCTCTGGAAGAGTAACAGAAACTCTTGACCACTGAATCTATCTTCATCACCAGGGCAATGTTTTGACAGAAGTGTTAGTTGAACATTAGAAGTGTGAGAATCAGACAGGAGAGATGGTTCAGTGGTTAAGAGCACTGACTGTTCTTCCAGAGGTCCCGAGTTCAAATCCCAGCAACCACTTGATGGCTCACAACCATCTTCAATGGGACCTGATGCCCTCTTCTGGTGTGTCTGAAGACAGCTTCACTGTACTTATATATAATAAATAAATCTTTTTTAAGAAAGTATGACAATCAGCCACCCAGAACGGCGGCTCGTAGAGGCTGAGCAACTGGTGGGTGGGAGACCTGGGCTGCCGGGGAGCAGAGAGATCTCTGCGGAGTGCACACGGAAAGTGCACACCCTACCTTGCCCTGCCCTGCCTTGCGCGATCCAGCGATTGGGAACAGAAAATTAGAACTTCTGTTTCCACCCGGAGGCGACATCAGGACGCAGAGCAGAGCCTGGCCCATCTACCGCCTGGAAAAGCGACTCATAGAGGCTGAGCAATTGGTGAGTGGGAGACCTAGGCTGCAGGAGAGCAGAGAGATCTCTGCGGAGTGCACACGGAAAGTGCACACCCTGCCTTGCCCTGCCCTGCCGTGCCTGATCCAGAAAACAGAAACAGAACGTTGGAACTTCTGCTCACACCCGACAACTCTGAGGCATAAAACAGGGCTCGGCCCATCTGACACCTAGACCAGTGGAGAACTAGGGACACAGACCAGATACAAGGGAAAGGCAAGAACATATCACTGACAACAAAATGGCAAGAGGAAAGAGAAAGAGTATATCCCAAGGAAACCAAGACTATCTAGCAACACCAGAACCCAGCTCTCCCATAACAGCAAACATCGGAATTCCAAACACTCCAGAAAAAGAAGACACAGAACTGAAATCATACCTCAAAATGCTGATAGAGATACTTAAACAAGAAAGGGAGGAAAAGCAAAAAGATTCAGAAGCTTTTAAAGAAGAAACAAGAAAAACACTCAAAGAACTCAAAGAACTAGAGGAAAACAGATCCAAAGAAATAAAGGAATGGAAGAGGGAAATTAAAACAGAAATTGACACAATAAAGAAAATGCTAAAAGAGATAACCCTAGAGGCAGAACACCAAAAAAAAAAAAAAATAAATAAAAAAATCAGGAGTCACAGAAGCAAGCATTTCCAATAAATTACAAGAGATGGAAGAGAGAATCTTGGGGGCAGAAGACAACATTGAAAACATAGACAAAACAGCCAGAGAAGATGCAAAAAACAAAAAGCTCCTAACCCAAAATGTTCAGGAAATACAAGACACAATGAGAAGACCGAACCTAAGGATAATAGGAATAGAAGAGGGAGAAGAGTATCAACTAAGAGGCACAGTAATTATCTTCAACAAAATCATAGAAGAAAACTTCCCTACCCTCAAGAATGAGAAGACCACGAGCATAAAAGTAGCCTACAGAACTCCAAATAGGTTGGACCAGAAAAGAAATACCTCCCAACACATAATAGTAAAAACATCAAGTGCCCAAAGTAAAGAAAAAATACTGAAAGCAATAAGGGAAAAAGGTCAGGTAACATATAAAGGCAGACCAATCAGACTCACACCCGATTTCTCAACAGAGTCTATGAAAGCTAGAAGAGCCTGGACAGACATCATGCACTCCTTAAGAGAGCACAAGTGCCAGCCCAAGCAGCTATACCCAGCAAAACTATCAATCACCATCAATGGAGAGACGAAGATATTTCAAGAAAAATCAAAATTTACACAATATCTGACCACAAACCCAGCACTACAATGAATTATAGGTGGAAAACCCAATACAATGAGGGAAAATACAGCCTAGGAAAAACAAGAAAACTCCTAAACAAGAAAACTAAAAGAAGAAAAAAACACACACAACTCAACCCAAAAAAGCAATTATGGCAGGAAACAGAAACAACTATTCCTTGATATCTATTAACATAAATGGTCTCAACTCCCCAATAAAGAGACATAGACTATCAGACTGGATACATAAACAAAATCCAGCCTTTTGCTGCATACAGGAAACTCATCTCAGAGACAGAGACAGAGAGTATCTCAGAGTAAAAGGGTGGGAAAAAAACTTCCAAGCAAACAGCTCCAAGAAGCAAGCTGGAGTGGCTATTCTAATATCAAATAAAGTTATTTTCAAACCAAAAGTTATCAAAAAAGATAAGGAAGGACACTTTTTACTCATTACCGGGGAAACCTGTCAGGAGGAACTCTCAATCCTTAACATATATGCTCCAAATAAAAAAGCACCCACATTCATAAAAAAAAACCCTACTAAAGCTCAAATAATACATTTCGCACCACACAATAATAGTGGGAGACTTTAATACCCCACTCCCACCAAAGGACAGGTCAGGGAAACAGAAACTGAACAAGAACACTGTAAAACTAGCAGAGACTTTGAACCAACTAGAATTAATAGATATATACAGAACATACTATCCTAAAGTAAAAGAATACACCTTCTTCTCACCACCCCATGGCACCTTCTCGAAAACTGACCACATATTTGGACACAAAACGAGCCTCCATCGATATAAGAAAATTGAAATACTCCCATGCATCCTCTCAGATCACCATGGTCTACGGCTGGTCTTTAACAACAACAAAGACTACGAAAATCCCACATAAACATGAAAACTAAACAACGCTCTGTTAAACGATAGCAGGGTCAAAGAAGAAATAAAGAAAGAAATTAAGAATTTACTAGAATTCAACGAAAACGAAAACACAACATACCCAAACCTATGGGATGCAATGAAAGCAGCATTGAGAGGAAAACTCATAGCCCTAAGTGCTTCCAAAAAGAAACTGGAGAGAGCTCACATCGGCAACCTGACAGCACAGCTAAAAACCCTAGAACAAAAGGAAGCAGAGATAGACCAAATAGAAACAAAAAGAACCATTGAAAAAATCAACAAAACCAAGAGTTGGTTCTTTGAGAAAATCAACAAGATAGATAAACACCTAGCCAGACTAACTAGAGGGCAAAGAGAGAGTATAAAAATTAACAAAATCAGAAAAGAAAGTGGCGACATAACAACTGAAACTGAGGAAATTCAAGAAATCATCAGATCCTACTACAAAAACTTATACTCCACAAAATTGGAAAATCTGGAGGAAATGGATGAATTTCTAGACAGATACAAGGTCCCAAAGTTAAACCAGGACCAAGTAAACCATCTAAATAACCCTATAACACCTAAAGAAATAGAAAAAGTCATCAAAAGCCTCCCACCCAAAAAAAGCCCATGTCCAGGCAGGTTCAGTGCAGAATTTTATCAGACATTTATTGTGGATATAACACCAATGCTCGCCAAACAATTCCAAAAGATAGAATCAGATGGAATATTACCTAACTCATTTTTTGAGGCTACAATAACCCTCGTACCTAAACCACTAAAAGACCGTACAAGGAAAGAGAACTTCAGACCAATCTCACTTATGAACATTGATGCAAAAATACTCAACAAAATCCTTGCAAACCGAATCCAAGAACACATCAAAACGATCATTCATCATGAACAAGTAGGCTTCATCCCTGGGATGCAGGGATGGTTTAACATAAGGAAATCCATCAACGTAATTCACCATATAAACAAACTCAAAGACCAAAATTACATGGTCATCTCACTAGACACTGAGAAAGCATTTGACAAAATCCAACACCCCTTCATGGTAAAAGTCCTGGAAAGAACAGGAACCCAAGGCCCATACTTAAACATAATAAAAGCAATATACAGCAAACCAACAGCCAACATCAAACTTAATGGCGAGAAACTAGAAGCAATCCCACTAAAATAAGGGACTCGACAAGGCTGCCCACTCTCCCCCTATCTATTCAACATAGTACTGGAAGTCCTGGCTGGAGCAATTAGACAGCAAAAGGAGATCAAGGGGATACAAATCGGAAAGGAAGAGATAAAAACATCACTCTTTGCTGATGACATGATAGTGTACTTGAGTGACTTCAAAAATTCCACCAGAGAACTCCTACAGCTGATAAACAAGTTCAGCAAAGTGGCTGGATACAAAATTAACTCAAAAAAATCAGTAGCCTTCCTATACTCAAAAGACAAACATGTGGAGAAAGAAATTAGGGAAAAGGTACCCTTCACAATCATAACAAAAACTATGAAATACCTTGGTATGACTCTAACTAAGTAAGTGAAGGACCTGTATGACAAGAACTTCAAACCTCTAAAGAAAGAAATTGAGGAGGATCTCAGAAAATAAAAAGATCTCCCATGCTCATGGATTGGTAAAATCAACATCTTAAAAATGGCCATCTTACCAAAAGCAATCTACAGATTCATTGCAATCCCCATCAAAATTCCAACCCAGTTCTTCATGGAATTGGAAAGATCAATGTGCAATTTCATATGGAACAACAAAAGACCCAGAATAGCGAAATCTATCCTCAACAACAAAAAAACATCTGTGGGAATAACTATCCCTGACCTCAAGCTATATTACAAGGCAATTGTGCTGAAAACTACATGGTACTGGTACAGAAATAGGCATGTGGATCAATGGAATAGAATAGAAGATCCAGAAATGAGCCCTCATGTATATGGTCACCTGATTTTTGACAAAGGAGCAGTAAACATTCAATGGAAAAAAGACAGCCTATTCAACAAATGGTGCTGGTCCAAGTAGCACTCAGCATGCAAAAGAATGAAAATAGACCCTTTCTTATCTCTTTGTACAAAGCTCAAGTGTAAGTGGATCAAAGATCTCCACATTAAACCAGATACACTGAAACTATTAGATGAGAAATTAGAAAAAAACCTTAGAACACATAGGCACAGGAGAAAATTTCCTGAACAAAACAACAATGGCTCAAGCTCTAAGGTCAAAGGTTAACAAATGGGACTTAATGAGATTGCAAAGTTTCTGTAAGGCTAAGGATATCGTCAAGAAAACAAAATGGCAGCCAACAGAATGGGAAAAGATCTTTACCAACACCACATCAGATAGAGGCCTAATATCCAAGGTATACAAGGAACTCAAAAACTAGACACCAGAGAATCAAATAACCCTATTACAAAATGGGGTACAGAGCTAAACAAAACATTCTCAGTTTAGGAACACCGAATGGCAGAGAAACATCTGAGGAAGTGCTCGACATCCTTAGCCATCAGGGAAATGCAAATCAAAACAACCCTGAGATTCCACCTCACACCAGTCAGATTGGCCAAGATCCAAAACTCACATGACAGCAGATGCTGGCGAGACTGGGGAGAAAGAGGAACACTTCTCCACTCTTGGTGGGGTTGTAAACTAATACAACCACTCTGGAAATCTGTCTGGCGATACCTCAGAAAATTGGATATAGTACTACCTGAAGACCCAGCTATTCCACTTCTGGGCATATACCCAGAGACACTTTAATACACAATAAAGATATATGCACCACAATGTTCATAGCAGCTCTATTTATAATAGCCAGAAGCTGGAAGGAACCCAGATGTCCTTCAGAAGATGAATGGATACAAAAATTGTGGTACATTTACACAATGGAATACTACTCAGCCACCAGAAACTATGACTTAACCAAATTCTTAAGAAAATGGCTGCATCTAGAGAATATCATCCTGAGTGAGATAACCCAGTCACAAAAGAACATACATAATATGCAGTCACTGATAGTGGGATGCTAACCCCAGAGGCTTGCACTCTCCCAGAAACAACTCACAGACTGGATGAAGTCCAAGAAAGAAAGAAAACAAAACAAAACAAAAAATTAGTTACAAAACAAGAAAACTTTAACTATTTCGATGTTACATTTTGTTTTACATGTACTTTAGCTCATTGTAAGTATTAAGTTTTCAAGGCATACAATCAAACCTTGAAAAAAAATCAAGTACTGACTAAAAAATATATTCATATAGTTTTATGTAAAAATTATGTTAAAATCTGAAAAAAGTACTGACAAAAAATGTATAATTTTAAGCAAAAAATGTTTAAAATCTGTACAGTTATCTTTGTTTTGTAAAATAAAGTTGTTTTAAAAAAAAGAAAGTATGACAACTCCTATTGATTTGTAGACTGAAATCTATTATGTAAAGTACATAACTCTCAGAAATGGAATTACATCTAGATAAATTCACTTTAAAGGCTTGCATTGGTTCACATGTTGTGTATATGTAAAGTTCTGAATTTGGCTAGTTGGTGACCTCCACAATTGTGTTATTTATGGTCCAAACTCCCATGCACACTAAGGTGCATGCACACACCATAATTAAATACATATGTAAAATACTGGTTAGAAAAGAGATTTTTAAGGATTCCTACAAAATGTCATATAATGATTTGATGGGTAGGGACTATGTGGCACTCACCATTATTTTGTAGCATTTAAATTTCTCAAGGAAAAGGCACAAGTTTGTGAGTTCTTTGGATTAAAATGAAACTTTAAAAATACTTCTTGCCTGAAGAGATTCAAGATGAGGTAGGAAGAAAGTGGGGAAGTATAGTAGGTAGCCTCTTGCTGCTGTGGGCAGTTGTAGGCTGTTCTTCTATTAACTCCAAGAGCTAATAATCCAAATCCCCAGATTGTTGGGAATTAAGTCTCATCTCAAGCCACAGAGAAGCTCAGGTAATTGACTCACCCCTAGAAACAAAGGGGTGTGGGGAAGGAGGACACAGATTCCCTGAGGTTGCCTCATCCCTGGAAGAGCCCTAGGGGCCATTGGCTTTCTGCAGAAGAATCAGAGGCAAAAGGACCACGGCCAGCCAGAACAGGCAGTGGGCAGATAACATGGGATAAATAATGGTGACCAGGCTCCTCCAAACCCTCTGCCAAACTGGCCCTAGCCATACCAATGCAATCTCCACGTGAACAGACATTTTCCATCAGAAATTTCTATTAGAGAGACCAGGGGCAGAGTGTGGACTCTCGAGTCAGTCACTGTTTCCTCTCATCCACGTTACCAGGGGAGAGCTGATAAGCCAGCATCAGCTAGTAACCCAGAGAAGCCACCTGCCTGTGACACTCTTCAAGAAATTCAAGATATGAAGCAGGGGTCATCCAGGTCGTGTGAACCTTTGGGGGATCTCCTACTTCATAAGGTAGGCTGTTTAGACAGGTAAGGAAACTGACTTGCAGAAACAGAAGAGCAGATTTCCCTACCCAGGATGTCTGTGCATTTCAGCATATATCGGTCCGTACACCCAGAGTGAACCAGAAAATAGGGACAGGCACATAGAAAACGGAACACTCGGAGAACTGAGAGGCTAATTCCATGGGACATGAAAAAGAAGTTAATGGGGGTCAGGGGAAGTGACATGCTAGATGAAAAGGAGAAAGTGATAGTTGAGATTGGAGAAAAGGGAAAGCAGTTTAACTAAGAGGTGTACATGACGTGGAAATAGGAGGGAAAGATGAGATTTTAGAGAGAAAGCAGCACCAACTGTTAGTCCTCAAACAAGGATTGTTCTTCAGGAAATATCTGACAACAGGTAGAAACCAGAGTCTCAGAATTTGGGGCACAGGTCTCACTATAAAAAAAGGCCCTGTGATGTCACCTCACCCATTCTTTCTCTGAGAGCAACCTTGCTGTGTTCCACATCATTTCGATCATGTAGAATTTGCCTGTTTGTGCCTTATGTGAGCAGTTGATGGAAGCTCATTGTTTGAAGGGAGTCAGTGCAGAATTGCTGAACAAAGGTAGCACATTAGATGAGAGGACTGTGGCTCATGATGTCACAGCAGTGTGACTCTAGTCATTAAAGCCTGTCACATGTGTCAGAAACAAATTTCATGTGCTGCAACTCAAAATTGATAAGCAGCTGAGGAGATTTATATGGCCAAGAGTTTGACTTAAACATGACACATTGTGGAAATATAGATTATGCAGTAAAATACTTGTTATTTTGCACAAAATCATATAATAATGATTAGCTAATCAAATATATTATTAATTTAAAATAAATAATACTTTCTAAATTTTCCCCAATGCTTAATTTGAGAAACACTGTGGACACTTCTGTGTAGAATTTATCCATACCAGTCTTAGTCTCCAAGTATCTGTATATAAAGTGGCCCCATCGGTGAGTTCCTGTGAGGTTCAGTGCTGTCTACCCCACCACACCCCACCTTCCCTTTCTCTTTCTTAGCATCTCTCTCTTTCCCTCTCTCTGAGCGTGTGTGTGTGTGTGTGTGTGTGTGTGTGTGTGTGTGTGTGTGTTTTACTCTTCTAGAACTCCACACTTTTCCTAGGTGTCACTCTTTGTGCTGTACAGTCCCAACTTTGGACAATTCTGTAACACCACGTGTTCACAATCGTGGTCTACAGAACACTCTCACCACCTTCTCCTCTGTCTTTTCCACCTTCCTTGTCCTGACAATTCCCAGGCACCACAGATCTTTTATTCTCTTCCTAATTTTGTAGTTTTCTGAATGAATAAATACCCCAGTTCCTATCATGTCAGTGGGTGGCAGGTTCCAGCCCAGTCTTATCCCTCAGGGTGTGATCTGCTCTCATCACAGAGTTCTCCCTTTTTTGTATTGCTTGGGTTCTTGAGAAAGAATTTGTCTTAAGTGCAGCCTTTGACATTTTAAAAATTCATTAGTAAGTGTTGAGAAGTATGACAATAGGTCAAGAAAGACAAGCTCTGTGAGCAGTATCAACTAAGTCACATCTAGCTGCTGTGTTCCACAGTTGTTCTGCCCTGGAAAGTGATAAGCTTTCTGTGGGAATCTTACTTGTCATATGGATAACTGGGAACACAGAAAATAATTCCCAGTGTCAGGAGAAAGATTCAAGACCCACATGAGTGATGCTGAACATAGCACTATGTGCATGAAGGTACATAGAACAAATCCAGAAAAAGACGGATCTCTTATGGGAATCTGTTTTGTTTAGTACACAGTACTAGCATTTTTTATTATATCTGATAGAAAAACTTCTAATCCAGTTCCAGGAACAGATATGCTTCCAGCATGAAGATCTCTGGACATGACCAAGTCATCAACCTTGAGTATGATAGTTACTAAGGAAAGAGAGTGACTAAACCTGTCTTGAGAAGACAATGTCCACAGAAACTTTACAGACATTGAATGTGTGCCTTAAAGGGAAACATGCATTTAGTGAATGGAGAAGGGACCGTGGGCACCATGTGCAGAGGAAGGGTACCAGTGAGGTAACTATTCCTTTTAGGTCAGACATTTTAACCAAAAAACATGCTTCTCTGTCTGGAGATGTTTTGATGTCAGAGTTGGTCAGTGGCTTCTGACTTCTATGTAGTACAGACCAGGGATGTTGCTAATAACCACACAAGGCCTGGAGGGCCCACCAGAGAATAAATTATGTAGTTTTAGATCCTAAAGTGTTGTGCTAAGAAACTTTGCTGTGTGCACTTAATGCACTGTGTGAGGGCAGAGGACATGTGTCCTTGTGGCGGCCACTCAGTGTCTTCTCTGAGGCTATTATTTCCAAAGTCCCTTCTCTTGCATGATCTCAAAGTAGTGAGAATGTGTGAGGCTGTTGGAACTACCATCATTGAAGCAGTAGACAGGTGCCAATTCCGAAATTGGGAAAATGTTTCAGTGATGCCTGTAATCAAAGCCAATAACGTAAAAGGTGCTGGCATTTGGGGAACACAGCCATCATTCACCAAAGTATTCAAAGTTCCTCATTGATCTCTCTTAATAACTTGTACATTTGACCAAATACCTTGACTGAAGAATTCATTCACCAGGGTCTAGAATGATTGCTCAGTAGTTAGGGTGGTTAGTACTCTTCCAAGGGATTCTAGTTTGGTTCCCAAAACCCACTTGAATGCCTCACAATATGTTATGGGAAAGCTGTCACCTTCTTCTGGCCTTTTCCTGACCATGAACACATCATCCATGCACATACATACATACATACATACATACATACATACATACATACATAAATGATGCTTTTGTTTTTAGTAGATGAATAATATTCCATTGTGTAAATGAACTGCACTTTCTGCATCATTACTTCAGTTGAAAGTTGTATAGTTTGTTTCCAATTCCAGGCTACTACAAAAAAGCTACTATGAACATAGTTGAGCACATGTTCCTGTGCTATAGTAGAAGACATTTTGGGTATATACTGGATAGGTATAGCTGAGTCTTGAGGTAAAACTATTCCCAGCTTTCTAAGAACCCAACAGTTTGATTCCCAAAGCTGTTATACAAGTTTGCACTCCCAACAGCTGTGGGGGATGTTCCCCTTGCTCCACATCCTCACCAGCATGCAGTATCACTTCAGTTTTTGATCTGAGCCATTCTGACAGGTGTAAAATGGAATCTCAGTTTCATTTTGATTGCATTTTCCTGCTTACTAAGAGGGTTGAACATTTCTTTAAGTGCTTCTCAACCATTTGTGATTCCTTTGTTGAGAATTTTCTTTTGAGCTCCATACCTCATTTTATAGTTGAGTTATTTGGGTTGTTTGTGCCTTATTCTGGCTACACTCCATGAGCAACAGGCAATGGAACTCATCCCCAACACTTGCAGATACACCACACTCATGCATGCTTACGAGAGCACACATACACACACACACACACACACACACACACACACACACACACACACACAGAAACACACACACACACACACACACAAACAGATGCATTCTTGCCCACATGCACAAGCACACCATGATCTTGATCAGTGATATCCCTTCATCCCTTTCAGGTATGGCTGTCATGCTGGGGCTAAATTACACCTCTGTGACAGAGTTCATCCTCATTGGCTTCTCTACCTTCCCTCATCTTCAGCTGATGTTCTTCCTGCTGTTCCTGCTCATGTACCTCTTCACACTGCTAGGCAACCTGCTCATCATGGCCACCATCTGGAGTGAACACAGTCTCCACACACCCATGTACCTCTTCCTGTGTGCCCTCTCCATCTCTGAGATTTTCTACACCTTTGCCATCATCCCACGCATGTTGGCCGACCTGCTCTCCACACTTCACTCCATCGCCTTTCTGGCCTGTGCCAGCCAGATGTTCTTCTCCTTCACATTTGGCTTCACCCACTCCTTTCTACTCACTGTCATGGGCTATGACCGCTATGTGGCGATCTGTCACCCACTGAGATACAATGTGCTCATGAGCCCCCGTGGCTGTGCCTGCTTGGTTGCCTGGTCCTGGGTTGGTGGTTCATTCATGGGGACAGTGGTGACAACAGCCATTTTCAACCTCACATTCTGTGGACCCAATGAGATCCACCATTTTGCTTGTCATGTTCCACCTCTATTGAAGTTAGCATGTGGAGAGAATGTACTGGAGGTGGCAAAGGGTGTTGGGATGGTGTGCATCACAGCCCTGCTGGGATGCTTTCTCCTCATCCTCCTCTCATATGCCTTCATTGTGGCTACCATCTTGAAGATCCCATCAGCTGAGGGTCGGCACAAGGCTTTCTCCACATGTGCATCCCATCTCACAGTGGTGGTTGTACATTATGGCTTTGCCTCTGTCATCTACCTCAAGCCTAAGGGCCCCAAGTCTCTGGAAGGAGACACTCTGATGGGTATCACCTATACAGTCCTTACCCCTTTCCTTAGTCCTATCATCTTCAGTCTCAGGAACAAGGAGCTGAAGAATGCCATGAAGAAGGCCTTCCTAAGCAAATTCTATCCACAGAAAATTTAATAACCTATAAGAAAATTCTTAAGAATAACTAAATTAGTTTACTGAATGTTACTGTTTCAGACAACAGCTCATCACTTTCAGCTTACTTATGATACTTTCATGTTGATAAAACTTTTGTAGTCACATGTAAGTGTACATGAAAACATTAATATCTGAAATTTATTTCAATGGAAATAATTGTGAGACAATACAGAAAAAATCATATTTGACCATTCCAACATGCTACAGGAAATGTTATTAGTATGCAATTGTTTTAAATATTTCTCAGGTGAACTCAAGCCTCACGATATTGAATGAGATAATGAATATTTATTGTGAGAATACTTTTTGTCCTCTGCCTCCAAAAATCCAGTCATCTACTTTCCCAACAACAAATACCCACATTCCAACAAGAAATGAAAATTTTCATGATATATTTTTGTTTGTGGGTACTAGATAGTCATAATCTTTAAGTTTACTAAATGTCAGGTCCAGCATGGCTTTGGTGGGAACAGAATAATGTAGTTCCTTCTCTTGTGTCAGAAGCAGGGTCATGGGCTTCCATGTTGATAGCTACCATGTGATAAGGCTTATTTGCATAATAATGTACATATTTTACATTCCTCCTTTAGGGATGTCATTTCTGTTATTTTCAGTGACACCATAATGATCAGGTAGTACAAATCCAGGAGGTGAAGGTTTTTGCAAAATTTCTGGGACCCTCAAGGGAGCCCTGAGGCTATGAAAAAGAACTCTAAAAACATAAATTCAAAAATATACAGTTTCCCAACTATATAAAAATATGGATGAAATATCAATTATATGAGGTTTTTATGAATCTATAGGAGCAGAGGCATCTACACTATGAGCCAACTTATCAGAAAGATACTAAGGAAGGAGATAAAAAGATTTAGGGAGTGGTGATTATCAAAAATGGCACCCAAATAAGTTTTTAAAAATTGCTTACAAAGGCAGACAGTTCCCAGAGTTTAATATTAGCTTAGGACAGAGGCAAAGTTTAGGCCCAGATGTGGTAGAAATGGTAATTTCAGGACAGCAACCACCCACCTAGCTTAGCATCTGTGCTTGACAGAGGCAGGCAGCTCACTCAATTGTTTTGCAATATTATAAGAAAATGTGTGCTTGCTGTTTCCTGACAATGGGATCCTTGGAGGCTAATTTATAGGCTAATCAAAAGAAAACCTGAAGTGGTTGACTAGACTGATAGTGTAAAATGAAAGACAAGCCTTATGATCTACAAGAGATGAGCTATCTAATTTTTTTAGAATAGCAAGAAAGAACTGCTTAGAGAACTGTCTCAAACTGAATATATAGAGAAAGAGCTGCCTAGAGGTTTCCAGAGAAAGCAGAACAGAGAGAAAACAGGCTAGAAAGCTGTCTTGAGCAGAACAAAGGGTACCAGCTTGAACCCACAATTTGATTTTGATTTGTTTTGCTGCTTTGAGATACCCTTTTCTCAAAACCCCTCTTCAAGCTGAGGCTGGTCCTTGGCAACTACAGATTTGCCAGGCAGTGGTCATACATGCTTTTAGTCCCAGAACTCAGGAGGCAGAGGGAGGTGAATCTATGAGCTCAAGGTCAACCTGGCCTACAAAGCATGTTGCAGGACAACCAGGGATGCACAGAGAACCCCTGTCTCAAAAACAACAACAAAATCCATAAATTTACCAAAGACTACCCTTTGAGTACAACAGAGGAAGACAAAACACCCTAAGTTTTAGAAATGCCAAGATGAGTACAATATAAATCAGAAAGAGCAATAAGAAAGTGCTGGGAAAATGACTCAATGGGCAAATGGCTTATATGTAGATAGATACAGGACCTCAACATGGATTCTAATATTGGACGACTCAAAGTGAGTCTTAACTACTGGGAGACCCCCCATGTGAGACATGAGAACAGACTTTGATGCAAACCTAAGAAGTTTATTTTCTGGCATGTCAGGGTCTACTTTGAATCAGCCCCTCATGACAAGTGACTGGAAGGTGACCACAAATGGCTATAACAAGCAGTTTTTATACTTTCTAAGGGTACAGGTTCCATCAGCAAGGTTACAGTTTGAACTTGTTGGCTAAGCATATTGACCTTTGCATCTACTGGCTAGCAAGCATATGACAGGCACTAGAACTCTATCTTGGTCACGTGACTGTCAGTCAGTACATTCTGTGGGTTTTCAAGAATGTTCCAGCTCCTCCTCAGAAATGTGGGTAGAGAATGAAATTTGGCCTAGCCTTGACCTGAGGTGGGAAGCTTGCACTTCGTTTAGTCTTGACCTGAGGTGGTGGGTGTAAGGCTGGTGAAAGACCCTAGGTTTCTTCACAACAGTTGCATCATGTTCAGAGGGCAGCATTTCATAGAATTCTACATCTTTCAACTCATTTCATTTGCACCTGGGCTTTTAAGGAAAGGGCAAGTGATATGCAAGTTCTATATATGCTGAGCAATTAGCAGTAATTGATTATCAGTAGTTTGACCGGTTATGAGTTGTTACAGAAACTGCAGGAAAAATTAACTGTGCAGACAATGTTGAGAGAAGCATGAATCTATGTGTAAAGCACAAACAGAAGCAGTTTGGCTATATGTCCATTTATCAAACAGTAGTAACGAGTTCCTTCCTGCAATGACAAGACTTTCTGAGTTTTTCATTTTCTAAACCAAAGGTGCACTTGGCTCTGGACTGTACTGTGATCTGTGTGAATAGGCATCGAGGATAACAAATGACTGTCCACTGTGACCTGGGCAGTGGATGTCTCAAACCAATCTGTGATTGCTTGGAGTACAAACTTTGGAAGATCAGAATGTTTGTTTGCTCTGCCCCTTCAAAGAGTACCAGGATGATACTTGTATTATATGATCAATTGTTCCATGACACTGAACGATCCAGAATGGTGGCTTGTGTATTTACTGTGAGAATCCTCACTGACCTTCGAGAACATGGCAAATCCATGCCTGAGCCACGCTGATTTGGCTTCAATATTGCATATGAATGAGACTCTCACTCCATCAGATCAGTTCCTTACATACTCATTCCACTTTGTGTAGAAAAACATTGCTCACACTACTGGCATTTATAAGTGAAAATGATGGATAAATTGAGTAATAAAAACTGTTGTACAAAATGATGTTGGCTCACCTGGCACTCAGCATGCAGAAGAATGAAAATAGACCCTTTCTTATCTCCTTGTACAAAGCTCAAGTGCAAGTGGATCAAAGATCTCCACATTAAACCAGGTACACTGAAAATATTAGAAGAGAAAGTAGGGAAAACCTTAGAACACATAGGCACAGGAGAAAATTTCTTAAAAGGAACACCAATGGTTTTTACTCTAAGACCAAGGATCAAGAAATCGGACTTAATGAGATTGCAAAGTTTCTGTAAGGACACTGTCAAAAAAAATAGCAACCAACAGATTGGGAAAAGATGTTTACCAATCATCTGATAGAGCTATAATATCTAATATATACAAAGAAAACAAGAAGTAAAAGTCAAGAGAATCAAACAATTCTATGTAAAAAGTGGGGGACAGAGCTAAATAAAGAATTCTCAATTAAGGAATATCAAATGGCTGGGAAGCACCTATGAAAATGCTCCACATCCCTAGTCATCAGGAAAATGCAAATCAAAACAACCCTGAGATTCCACCTCACACCAGTCAGAATGGCTAAGATCAAAAACTCAGATGACAGCATATGCTGTTGAGGATATGGGAAAAAAGAAACACTTCTCCACTGTTGGTGGGGTTTTAAGCTGGTACATTCTGAAAATTCAGTCTGGCTACTCCTCAGAAAATTGGGCATAGTACTACCTGAAGACTCAATAATTCCAGTTCTGGGCATATAACTCAAAGATGCTCCAACATACAATAAGCACACATGCTCCACCATGTTTATAGCAGCTTTATTTATTATAGGCAGAAGCTGGAAAGAACCCAGATGCCCTTAAGTAGATGAATGGATACAAAAATTGTGGTGTATTTACATAATGGAGTACTACTCAGCTATTAGAAACAACGACTTTATGAAATTCCTAGGAAAATAGAGGTATCTAGAGAATATAATCCTGAGTGAAGTAACCCAGTCACAAAAGAACAGACATAATATGCAGTCACTGATAATTGGATCCTAGCTCCAGAAAGTTCTGAAAACCCAAGAAACAACCCACAGACCATTTGAAGCTCCAAAAAAAAAAAAAAAAAAAAAAAAAAAAAAAAAAAAAAAAAGGCCAGAAAGTGGAAATCTCAGTCCAACTTTTTTTTAAACAACTTTATTTTACAAAACAAAGATAAATGTACAGATTTTAAACATTTTTTGCTTAAAATTATACATTTTTGTCAGTACTTTTTTTCAGATTTTAAAATAATTTTTAAATAAAACTATATGAATATATATTTTTAGTCAGTACTTGATTTTTTTAAAGGGTTGATAGTATGCATTGAAAACTTAATAATTACAATGAGTGTAAAGTACATGTAAAACAAAATGTAACATGGAAATAGTCAAAGTTTTCTTGTTTTGTAAATATTTTTGGTTTTGTTTTGTTTTCTTTATTTCTTGGACTTCATACAGTCTGTGAGTTGTTTCTGGGGGAGTGCAAGCCTCTAGGGTTAGCATCCCACTATCAGTGACTGCATATTATGTCTGTTCTTTGTGACTGGGTTATCTCACTCAGGATGATATTCTCTAGATGCAGCAATTTTCTTAAGATTTTGGTCAAGTCATTGTTTCTGGTGGCTGAGTAGTATTCCATTGTGTATATGTACCACAATTTTTGTATCCATTCATCTTCTGAAAGACATCTGGGTTCTTTCCAGCTTCTGGCTATTATAAATAGAGCTGCTATGAACATTGTGGTGCATATACCTTTGTTGTGTATTAAAGTGTCTCTGGGGTATATGCCCAGAAGTGGAATAGCTGGGTCTTCAGGTAGTACTATATCCAATTTTCTGAGGTATCGCCAGACTGATTTCCAGAGTGGTTGTATTAGTTTGCAACCCCACTAACAGTGGAGAAGTGTTCCTCTTTCTCCGCAAGGTCAAAAGCATCTGCTGTCATCTGAGGTTTGGATCTTGGCCAATCTGACTGGTGTGAGGTGGAATCTCAGAGTTGTTTTGACTTGCATTTCCCTGATGGCTAAGGATGTCAAGCACTTCCTCAGATGTTTCTCGGCCATTCGGTGTTCCTCAACTGAGAACGTTTTGTTTAGCTCTGTACCCAATTTTTAATAGGGTTATTTGATTCTCTGGTGTCTAGTTTTTTGAGTTCCTTGTATACTTTGGATATTAGGCCTCTCTCTGATGTGGTGTTGGTAAAGATCTTTTCCCATTCTGTTGGTTGCCGTTTTGTTTTCTTGACAATGTCCTTAGCCTTACAGAAACTTTGCAATCTCATTAAGTCCCATTTGTTAATCTGTGACCTTAGAGCTTGAGGCATAGGTATTTTGTTCAGGAAATTTTCTCCTGTGCCTATGTGTTCTAAGGTTTTCCCTACTTTCTCATCTAATAGTTTCAGTGTATCTGATTTAATGTGGAGATCTTTGATCCACTTACACTTGAGCTTTGTACAAGGAGATAAGAAAGGGTCTATTTTCATTCTTTTGCATGCTGAGTGCCAGTTGGACCAGCACCATTTGTTGAATAGGCTGTCCTTTTTCCATTGAGTGTTTACGGCTCCTTTGTCAAAAATCAGGTGACCATATACACGAGGGATCATTTCTGGATCTTCTATTCTATTCCATTGATCCACATGCCTATTTCTGTACCAGTACCATGCAGTTTTCAGCACAATTGCCTTGTAATATAGCTTGAGGTCAGGGATAGTGATTCCCGCAGATGTTTTTTTTTTTTTTTTTGTTGTTGTTGAGGATGGATTTTGCTATTCTAGGTCTTTTGTTATTCCATATGAAATTGCACATTGATCTTTCCAATTCCATGAAGAACTGAGTTGGAATTTTGTTTGGGATTGCATTGAATTTGTAGAATGCTATTGGTAGGATGGCCATTTTTAAGATGTTGATCTTTCCAATTTATGAGAATGGGAGATCTTTCCATTTTCTGAGATCCTCCTCAATTTCTTTCTTTAGAGGTTTGAAGTTCTTGTCATACAGGTACTTCACTTACTTAGTTAGAGTCACACCAATGTATTTCATAGGTTTTGTTACGATTGTGAAGGGTACCTTTTCCCTAATTTCTTTCTCCACATGTTTGTCCTTTTAGTATAGGAAGGCTACTGATTTTTTGAGTTAATTTTGTATCCAGCCACTTTGCTGAACTTGTTTATCAGCTGTAGGAGTTCTCTGGTGGAATTTTTGTGGTCACTCAAGTACACTATCATGTCATCGGCAAAGTGTGATGTTTTTATCTCTTCCTTTCCAATTTGTATTCCCTTGATCTTCTTTTGCTGTCTAATTGCTCCAGCCAGGACTTCCAGTACTATGTTGAATAGGTAGGGGGAGAGTGGGCAGCCTTGTTGAGTCCCTGATTTTGGTGGGATTGCTTCAAGTTTCCCACTTTTAAGTTTGATGTTGGCTGTTGGTTTGCTGTATATTGCTTTTATTATGTTTAAGTATGGACCTTGGATTCCTGTTCTTTCCAGGACTTTTACCATGAAGGGGTGTTGGATTTTGTCAAATGCTTTCTCAGTGTCTAGTGAAATGACCATGTAATTTTGGTCTTTGAGTTTGTTTATTGGTGGATTACGTTGATGGATTTCCTTATGTTAAACCATCCCTGCATCCAGGGATGAAGCCTACTTGATCATGATGAATGATCGTTTTGATGTGTTCTTGGATTCGGTTTGCAAGGATTTTGTTGAGTATTTTTGCATCAATGTTCATAAGTGAGATTGGTCTGAAGTTCTCTTTCCTTGTAGGGTCTTTGTGTGGTTTAGGTACGAGGGTTATTGTAGCCTCAAAAAATGAGTTAGGTAGTATTCCATCTGATTCTATCTTTTGGAATAGTTTGGAGAGTATTGGTGTTATATCCCCAATAAATGTCTGATAAAATTCTGCACTGAACCTGTCTGGACCTGGGCTTTTTATGGTTGGGAGGCTTTTGATGACTTTTTCTATTTCTTTAGGTGTTATAGGGTTATTTAGATGGTTTACTTGGTCCTGGTTTAACTTTAGCATCTTGTATCTGTCTAGGAATTTGTCCATTTCCTCCAGATTTTCTAATTTTGTGGAGTATAAGTTTTTGTAGTAGGATCTGATGATTTCTTGAATTTCCTTAGTTTCAGTTGTTATGTCCCCACTTTCCTTTCTGATTTTGTAAATTGGATACTCTCTCTTTGCCCTCTAGTTAGTCTGGCTAGGGGTTTATCAATCTTGTTGATTTTCTCAAAGAACCAACTCTTTGTTTTGTTGATTTTTTCAATGGTTCTTTTTGACTCTATTTGGTCTATTTCTGCCCTAATTTTGATTATTTCTTGCCGTCTACTCTTTTTGGGTATATCTGCTTCCTTTTGTTCTAGGGCTTGCAGCTGTGCTGTCAGGTTGCTGATGTAAGCTCTCTCCAGTTTCTTTTTGAAAGCACTTAGGGCTATGAGTTTTCCTCTCAGTACTGCTTTCATTGCATCCCATAGGTTTGGGTATGTTGTGTTTTTTTTTCGTTGAATTTTAGAAAATCCTTAATTTTTTTGTTTATTTCTTCTTTGACCCTGCTATTGTTTAATAGAGCATTGTTTAGTTTCCATGTGTATGTGGGCTTTTTGTTCATCTAGAAAAAAAAAACAATAAGCGTATAGCATCCTCTCAGAGTGAGGTATACCTAGACCTTAAATCATTAATAACTCAAGAGCTATAAAAATAGCCTTGTGGCAATTTTTGGTATTTAAAAATCATTATGTTTAATCTGTACACACCAAGAAAACTCGGATTATTTCCATGTTACATTTTGTTTTACATGTACTTCATGCTTATTGTAACCGGTAACATTTAAATGCATACTATCAAACCTTTAAAAAAATTAAGTACTGTCAATTATATACTTATATAGTTTTATGCCATAATGCTTTGAAAATTCTGTATATGTATCTGTTTTTTAAAATAAATATGTAAGAAAAAACAGATTTTCCCAAACGGAAAAATACTGTTGTACAAATATTGGTTCAGTTTATACAGTAGAGCATATGTAACCATGGAAACAATTTTGTCTTTTATTGAATTGAAATTCACACCTTGTTTGTCTCATCAGATATAGCTTTACATTATCTACATAGAGATTCTTACCCTTCTCTACTTCTTTTTTTTCGAAGTCTGTTTTTCTTTTTAAATTTTGTCTTGTTTTGATTTTCTTTTTACAATTTAGCTTTGTGTGTTTGATTTTATTATACAGTTCTCTAATTTATAAAGATGTTAGTCTTGTTGATTATAGAGTGCTGAAATATCTTACATAAAATTTATTTTAAGTTTTAAGTGCTTTTCTTCTTTGTCTCTCCTTCCTTCCTTCCTTCCTACCTTCCTTTCTTTCTTCCTTCCTTCATTTTTTCCTCCTTGCTTCCTTTTATGTCTGCACCATAGTTTCCCCTCCCTCATTATCTCCCAATCTGTCTTCCATCTTCCTCTCCTGGCATCTACTCCTCCATCGTTTTAGAAAAGATCAGGGCTTTCATAAATATCAACCAATCATGCCATATCAAGTTGTAGTAAGTCTAGGGACCTCCATGTCCACTGAATCTAGACCAGGTAGCCTAGTAGATAAAAGGTCCAAACTCAGGCAACAGAGTCAGAGACATCCCCCGTTCCCTCTTTTAGGAGCCTCAAAAAAGATAAAGCTCCCCTTCCTCTTCTCTTTTTTCCTCTTCATCTCCGTTGTCCCTTTGTCCCCTCCCTACAACGAACCTCTCTTATGTGAAAGCGAAAACAAAGGAACAAGCAGGAGACCAAGCTACACAACTGTGACAATAATGAAGAGGGCTAGGTTAGGCTCTCTGGTTGGCACTTCAGTCTCTGTGAGCCCCTATGTGTCCTGCTCAGTTGATTCTGTGGATTTTCTTGTTATATCCTTGATATGTCCTCTCTCTCTAGCTCTTATACTTCTTTCTCCCCATCTTGCACAGCATTCTCCAGGCTCAACCTAATGTTTAGCTGTGGTTCTCTGCATCTGTTTCCATCAGCTGTTAGATGAAATGAGAATTGGGCTAGGTGCCCAAGTCTACAAGTCTACAAGTCTAGCAGAATAACATTAGCTATCATTTCATTCACTGTCTTCTTGTTCTCATTTTCCTTTTTCTTCTTCTTCTTGTTGCTCTTGTTCTTGTAGTATTTTTGATGTTTGCCTTGTTTTTGTTGTTCTTGTTCTTGTTTCCTCTTCTTGTTATTCTTGCTCTTCCTCTTCCACCTCCTTCTTGTTATTCTTCTTGCTCTTGCTCTTGTTCTTATTATTTTTTTTCTTGTTCTCTCTTCCTCCTTCCTCCTCCTCTAGCCAATTGTGTTTGGTTCTATTCTAGGTCTCTGAGCTATCCAGCCTCTTGTTCCTGATCCTCTAGAGAGTGTCAGTGGACTACCTTTCATGGCTACCTTTCAGATCAGTCACTGATTGTCTGTCTACTCCCACATTTTTTATCCTAAATACTTTTATCCTAGAACATCTTTTACGTCAAATTTAGCACAAAATGTAGGTCAAAGATTTTATATCCCAATCCTTCTGAAAATCCTGCTTGGCTATAGGAGATAGCTGGAAAGCTCTAAACCCTCCATTGCTAGGAGATATTCTGTTTTCGTTTGTTAAAGTTCTTTTTTTTTAATGTATGAGGCATGCTTGTGCACCTGCATATTTTTTCATTTATGCATGTGTGTGTGTGTGTGTGTGTGTGTGTGTGTGTGTGTGTGTGTATGTATGTGTGTGTGTATACATCTGGAGATGACAAATTGACATTGGGAAGAATTCTCAGTCATTCATCTAACTTTTTTTCTAAGGAAGAGTTGCCTTTTAGACCTGGAGCTCCCTGATAGAGCTAGTCTCACTTGTCATCTTGCTCTGGTGATTCTGTGTCTTAATCTTCTAGTGCTAGAATTAATCTAGGCTACCACCCTCATCACATTAAAAATGTATGTGCGTTTCCAGATGTCAACCTACAGTCCTCATATTTTTATGGCTAATGTTTTAGCTGCTGAGCTTTCTCCTTAGACTCTTGAATATTCTTATTATTCTCATGACCCCTCATTACATCTGAGAAAATATGAATCCAGCTCTACTTTGGAATACTCTAACTCCTTTCCTTTACCTTACACGCCACCTATCTGCAAGTCAAGACTTTCATTTCAAAGTGTGTCAACCAGGCTTCACTATTTTCTGAGAACATATGACAGCCCTTTCCTAGACACATCCCACTCAGCCACACACTCCACTCAGCAGTAGTTCTGGTTATGTACTCTTTCTCTTGGTGTTTACTCTCCTCTATGTATACATTGTCATGTAGCTTCTCCATGTTTGCTAGAAATGGCATTTTTTTTGCCACTAGAGTACAGGGACTTGTATATTTGGTCCATTGCTTTATGGTAGCACATGATAGGCTCCCAAATATTTGTTGAATAAATTGTTTTGGAACACTAGGAAAGTAATTCTAATAATGTAGAACATTTTTTTTTTGTCTATTCAATTGAAAACACTCTCCAGGACTGTTGTAACTGTCTATCAAATATATAAAAATCAGTTTTCTCATCCTGTGCATGGGCATGTCCTGTAAGAATTACTTGATTTGTAAAACAGTTTCTAAGAACACAGTGAGGCAATGTCTGTGAAAACCATTGAATGGTGCTTAATACACACACACACACAAACACACACACACACAGCGACACACTCACTCAAAAATAGTGTCATACTGCAAGTTTTACTTAAATTTGCATCAGACCAATGTGAGACAAGCATTGTACAATTGAAGAACAGAAACTTTAATGCATATGTCTTGGCATTTAGTGTGAGAGATTCTACAGGGCCCTAGACAAAAGCCTGGGAAGAGACATAGAAATAAGTATCAACATTACTCCAATGAGAGTCGGTCTCTTCCTCCAGAATCCTTTTTGCCTACTTTCTATGGTGCTTAGCCTCTAAGAATTGCCATATGGCAGCGTTTCATGGAAAGTGATAAATGTGGTACCTTGTTTGCAAAGAGAAGTGATGACCTGTATAGATGGCTGTGCACAGGTTAAATGATAAAAATAAAATTTCCTTGAGTGAATTGTCCTTTATTTGACTTGGTCTCCTAGCATTGAAATGGGTATAATAATAGTGTTTATAACTTTCATGATAGTTCCCAGAATTAAGCATCAGCACATCTCTTGTAAGACACAGTTGATAGCATCTGGCACACAGAAAACACTCATAAAGGGGCCAAAAATATAACTCAGTGAGTAAAGACACTTGTCACCAAGACTGACAACTAGAGTTTGATCTCTGGAAAACACAGTTTCGATGACTTCCATCTGTGTTCCATGGCACATGTGCATTTGGACAGATATAGAAAATGAACAAAGAAATGGTTTTTAAATAAAGAGCTGAGAAGTACCAGCCTTAACAATCATTTGTAAAACTTAATACTAAGCAGTACAAGAAAGGAAATATTGTATTTCTGATATTCTCCTAAAGTTTAGTAGACACACAGGGAAGTATTAAGGCTCCAGATAAAATAAGAACCAGGAATAAGGGAAATATCGCCAGATGAAAAGTTGGTGGTTCATAGATGCCTAGGTGAACAGATTTCATTATTTGATATTGGTTCATGCAATCAATCATGCTATGGAAGCTGTAAAATATCATAAATATCATATGCAAACTGACCAACAGGTTCCCCAGCGCAGGATCGAGAATTAAAAAGAAAGAAGACAATTAGACAGCACAGTAGCATGACCCCAGACAGTTCTGAGGCTGAGGCAGGTTTATTTTTTCCTATTCTGCTTTTATGCCATTTTAATTACATACAAGTTATAAGATCAGTTCAAGGTTAAGGAACAAGCAAGACAATAAACACAATATTCAAGGAACAATCAAGGCAATAAACAAAGTCCCTTAATCACTGTTTCTAAGGGCTCATCAGAATGACAAAGATATCTGAGCCTACTTCAAAGTTCTAGTCCAAAGTCATATTCTTGCCTGAAGCTTACATCTTTGTTTTAATCTAAAATCAGATTTCTGCCTTGGCTTACTTCTCTGTCCTGGCTTATTGTCAGATTCCTGCCTGAAGCCAGCTTCCTTGTACTGGCCAAATTTCAAATTCTTGTCAAGTATCCCCAAAAGCTCTGCATAGCAAACCTAATCTCAAGTAATCACCATTATAATTCAAATGTTCAGGAACCAGTAGTCTAGTAGTTCAGACTCCAAACTGGATTTCTTAGGGCTAAGAGCAGAAGAACAATGCTCTAGCTTATGGGGGTAGGCATATAATACTTTATAACCACTATTTCACCTTCTTGTCAGTCTCTCAACACAAGAGACTGTACTTAAATGCACCACAATAGAGAGGGTAATCTATTTTATAATTTGCATTAACTTTAATTACTAGTGGTTACTTTAATCATTGTTATAATAAAATAACTGATCAAAACACCAAATTGAAGAGGGAAGGCTTAGATTTCAAAGGGATACATTGCACCTTGCTGAAGAAGCTGTGGTGGGAAGGCATGCTGACAGGAATATGGCCGTTGTTTGACAATCAGGAAGCAAGGAGTAAATATGAAGTGGAGCTAGGCTATAAACCTCAAGGTCAACCCCCAAGTGACCCACTTCCTCTAATTGGGCTCCACGTACTAAAAACATTACAACTTTAGCAAATAGCGCCGTTAGGTGTTGACAAAGTGTTCAAATACATGTGCCTTTGGGAAAAAAATTCACATTAAAACCAAAATGCAATTAAATGCTGTCTTCAAGAAATACTATCTTAGATATAGCTAGAAATAATTCTTAATCAAGTATATGAATAGTTCACGTGCTGTGTATAGTTTTATGCTACTGCCTTTTGCTCTGGGAGGTGACCGTGCTACCATCCCCCACCTGGAATCCCTTGAATCCTCAGACAAAAGCGCACACACAGTTTGTTCCTTTAGAACTTGCCTTCTTGGTACAATTGCTGGGCTTTGATATCTCCTTCCTTGGAAAAGTATACCCTCATCATTTTATTATCTTCATCTCTCTACCTGCCTTACACTTCAGTGGGTAGTCACACCTAGACCCTGTCAAACATCCCTGTCCATATGCCTATATAGTAGTGACTATAGACCCCAGCTCCCACACAAACTCTCCACCCACAGCACCACCATTCCCCGAGACCTCATATGATGGCTGTGTTGTTCTTTCTCCAAAGCATGGCAGAAACTCCTTTCTCTTTTCTCATGTTTACCTTGTTCTCCTGGGACCCAGAAGTCCCATCTGTATTTTCTTCCCAGGAATTGGCCTCTGGGTTTCTTTACCAACAAATTGGGGAACAGGATCTTAGCATCAGAACCACCCCTTTCATGATTTAAGAAAGTTGCCACCTAAAACTGACCACCATGTGGACAAAGTTTCACAGCTACAAATAAAGGCAAGGATGCTGTGGTTTGAGGGTCACTCATTCCTATATCCCAGCTTCTCATACCACTGTGGGTCTTCAACCCCATGGGGCATTTGTAAATGTTGGTAGTTAATTTGAATTCTATGATGGAAGTCAATGGGTCTGTGAAACAACAACTGATAGAACAAAGGCAGGAATGTCCTTTGGTATTTTACAACTCACAGAACAGCCCCTTCTCTCCACTGGTTCTGTACATGAGCAAGGAAAATACAGCAGATGGCATGACTGGCTGTATCTACTCAACAAAATGTATTGAGCTCTTGCTGTGTATTAGACAATTTCCTACTGCTAAAGTTAAAATATTAAATCAGTACAGAGAGAGAGAGAGAGAGAAAGAGAGAGAGAGAGAGAGAGAGAGAGAGAGAGAGAGAGAGAGAGAGAGAGATCGATCAGTGGTTAAAGACACATGCTGTTATTGCAGAGGACCTAAGTTCAATTTTCAGCATCCACATCAGGCAGCTCACAACCACCTCTAGCTATAGTTACCAGGAACCCACCCTCGTCTGGGGACTGGAGGCCCTAAGTTATATGCATAAACCTGCATATATACACACCCATAAGCAGAAATGCATGTATGCACACACACACACTTAAAAATGAATGTGAGCTCTTAAAAATAATAAAATTGTATTTTTATTAAAAAATAATATACCTGATTAGAAAGAACAGCAATCTCATTGGTTACACTTGACACGAAATTGTGTGTGTGTGTGTGTGTGTGTGTGTGTGTGTGTATGATACATGCATATATTACCTACATATGACATATGTAGAGAAATAACAAGTATAAATTACATATTGTTATATGTATCATACAAATGTTAGTATATATTTATAACAACTATGTAGTCAGACCTTTACTTACATTGGCTCTGTATCCTTAGACTTAACCAAATCCAGATTAAATATATTAAACAACTACATGTAATTATTTATACGTGTATGATATATGTATGTGCTGTATATTTGTGAACATGTAGAGGAAGAATTTAAAATCAATTCTCTCCTTCCAACATGTTGGATCCAGGAAATTAACCCAGGTCATTAAGTTTGGTGACAATCACTTTTAACCACCAAATTATCTCACTGGCTCTGAACATATTTAAAAATGGCTTCTGTACTGTTTTCTGGTTATTGCCTAAATAATATAGGATAATAACTATTTGTAGAATGTTTACATTGTATTACATTTTTCAAATAATCTATAGGTGAAAGCTACATAGATTGTTCAGGGGTTCTATTACATATGAAAGCATCCTATATAAAGAATGTGAATATCTTCAGAATTTGGTATTAGGCAGAAGTATCCTAGAGCCAATTCCCATGGATAGTCACAGGAGATTGTCCTAATTAATATGGATAATAAATTTTGACATGCCATTGAGGTAAATCAATGAGGTAGAACATTTGGTTTTGATAGAGGAGGTGAGCTATTGAGAGGAACTTAGTGAAGACATTCCTAAGGAGGCGGCATTCAGGTCAGGCTTTAGTGCATATAGAAATAGAAAAAATGGAGTTCCGAATAGATGATGGAACAAGTATAAGGGTTCTGAGGTGTGAATTCACTTGGTTTTCCACAAGAGGATGCTGTGGCTAAAAAGCTGAAAAAAGCCAGGGATTGAATGATGTGTAAAGTGGCTCTGGGTGTACCTAAGAGTTCTCACCAGAAGAAGAAAGAGGGGAAAGAGGAGGAGAAAGACCAGGTAGAGACATCCTAGTGAGTTTGTGGGAAGATAAGAGAAAAAATATTCATGAACATTTTCCAAGCTGGCCTTGTTCTCTGTCAATTAGTGTCAGCATGCTTGGCTCCAATTAGCTTGGTTAGGGGTGTCTGGAAGCTGGGGACCTCCATGTCAACAGGCCTGTCTCTGTGCACCTTCCCTTTAATTGCCTCTCTGGGCTCAGCCTTGGGGAGACCAAAGAATCCACAGGGGGACCATTAAGAGAGAAGAAGGAATCGTAAAAATACAGGGAATGTGGAGCTCCAAAAATTAGAAGCTGATTAGCAGAGATGAGGACAGGACTTTTAGATACTGATGGGAATGACTAATGTTAGTAGTTAGAGTTGGACATCGTCTCTTCTCTTACAGCATGTGGGTTGTCCCTTTTTTTCATTTACTCATATTCTGTCACTAGACAATTAAGGATGGCTATTAGTTTTAGTCTGTGGAGAAAAACAGACTTGGAAGCATTTGTCCTCTTTCGGGGAAGGTTAGCAGGAGAGGCAGCCATCATGCACTCAGCCAAAATGACACCAGTAATGTCAACAACCAACATAAATAATTCTTAATATAACAATGCAACTTAATAGTTTATTCATTTTAAGAATATATATGGTACAGTTTGATAATCTGATGTATGAAAGATCAAAATTAATTTTTGATGAAAGTGTCCTATGTTCCTATCTAGATGATCCTCAGATTTGATCTATGGTTGAGTATGTCCTTGAACTCATTTTCTTCCTACCCCCACGTCCCAAACACTGAAATTACAAGCATGTGCTACTACATCCATCTCAAAGGTAATTTTTAAAACCCATATAAACAAGTACATCCGCATTTTTAAATGAAGGAGTAGCACACTTCCCTTTCTTGTCTCCCTCAGCTGACCTATGTCTAGAAATATGATACTTATCCAGTAAACCTTTTAGATGTTTTAAATTTACACAGAACACAATGCTAACTAAAGCAAAAAAAATAGTATGTTTTAGTTAAAAATATCTTAACTCTGTGTGTGTGTGTGTCTGTGTGTTTATGTCTGTGTGTGTATGTGTGTGTCTGTGTGTGTGTCTGTGTGTGTATGTCTGTGTGTGTATGTCTGTGTGTGTCTGTGTGTGTATCTGTGTGTGCATGTCTGTGTGTGTATGTTTGTGTGTGTATGTCTGTGTGTTTGTGTCTGTGTGTGTATGTCTGTGTGTGTATGTCTGTGTGTGTATGTCTGTGTGTGTATGTGTGTGTGTGTGTGTGTGTGTGTCTGTGTGTGTATGTGTGTGTGTGTGTCTGTGTGTGTATATGTCTGTGTGTGTATGCAAAGCTGTATGTGTTCATGTCACAAAGCAACTTGCAGAAGTTGGTTTCCTTCTACCACATCTGGTGTCCAGGGCTAGAACTCACTTCATCAGGCTTAGCCTTTTAACTGAGCCATCTTACTGTCCAAAGGTTTGTATTACCTTCATATTTAATTGATAGTTAGCCAATTAAACAACTAGTTAAATTTTTCTCAAATGACCACAGGAAACCATAGAGAAGTTTCTAGGTGGCTATGTGGTTTGGTGCACAACTTTAATCCCAGCACTAGTGAGGTAGAGGCAGGAGGATTTTTGAGTTGAAAACTATCTTGATTTATAGACTGGGTTCCAGGACATCCAGGACTACACTAAGAAACCTTGTCTTAAAAACAAACAACAACCAACCCAACCCAAACGAACAAAAACCATTTTTTTGGGGTAAAACTAGTAAGTTCTCTTTGCTGATAGCAATTTTTCCAGAGGTACATTAACTGTACTTCAGGACTTTCCTCATCTGAGACAATTCCATGCATTGATGAG
This sequence comes from Micromys minutus, assembly GCF_963924665.1. Classification (NCBI taxonomy): domain Eukaryota; kingdom Metazoa; phylum Chordata; class Mammalia; order Rodentia; family Muridae; genus Micromys; species Micromys minutus. Next base: position 4,055,901 of record NC_137957.1, read on the forward strand.
TGGGAAAGCTTAGCATCACAAAACCTTCATGTTTCATAGGGAAAACAAAAAATACACCTCTCTCAAGTACCATGACTGACATACAATTTCCATTATAACCAAATAACTTGCATTTAATTTTACATGCATTTGTTTACTATTTTAAAGGCAGGGGGTGGCAGAGAGGTGCATATGTGCATATATGCCATGCCATATGTGTAGAAAAGTCAGAAAAGCATTTTGTAAGGGCAGATTCTCTTCTACCATATGAATCTCATAGATTAAACGGGCTCAGCATTCAAGTAGTTTTTGCTTCTAATCCATCTCTCTGGCCCCAAAATCTGATTTTGAAGAGTGTGTGGCTATTTTAGAATAAGTAATTTGGGATAGCTTAAGCATTCTTAATATGAAAGTTCATAATCTGAAATGTTCATACAAGTGGAAAATTTTACATTGTGTGTGATGGGTCATACAGACCAAATGCAGTTACAATAAAACTATTGCATGAAGTTGCTTTAAATTTGTGTATAGGATGCTTATAAACCATAAATCAATTTAATGTTTGCCTTTTGGTCCTATGCCCAAGATATTTTATCATATACATGAGCATATTCTAAGATCTAAGGAACATCTGAAATATTGTTGGTTCTAGGCATTTGAATAATGAAAACTGTCCCTATATTTACTCAGAATGCTCTTATATTAATACATCTAACACCTCTCCCTTAAAACATGAAATCCAACTTGTTTATATTTATAGTGTACCCCTCCCAAATCTTACACACTAAATGCTTCTTTTCAAACCATATCAGGAGTATGGCCCTTCGTTTTTTTACTTCATTTGGTTGATTCCAGATTTTGTCTCTTGTTCCCAATGAACCTTCCATTCCCAGTCTAGAAAAGCCTGGCTTTCCTGACTCCTCATCCATGAGAAGAATGCTTCTAACACTCAATATCAACTCAAAGAATATGCTCCATTCTAACTTTTTAGCTTACTGGGTAAAACTTTCGCTGCCTCTATAGCTCTGTTTGCTCATCTTCAAATTTGGACTAATTACCCCACCTCTTCTGTAAAGTAAAACAACTCATATGTTTTTACCTGCTTTGCTTAAGACCTCTCATTACTCTTCAGGAAAATGTAAATCAACCCCCCACTAAGGCCTGGAATATAGCCCAGTTGTAGAATGCTTACCTATAAAATGTTGCCTTCTTGGTTTGAGTACCAGCATTGCAAGTTGTAATTAAGAGGAAAGTGCCAGCACAATGTCTCAGTGATTAAAGATGTTAGCCATGGAAGGTAGGGAGAGTCCTGAGTTTGAACTCAGTAAAGTAGAAGAGAAAAGCTGACTCTACAAAGTTGTCCTCTGACCTTCACTTCATGGCACATCCACATACATACGCATAATAAATAACACAATATTAATTTTAAAAAATAAAATAAATTTCATAAAAATGTCTCAGAGTAACTATAATTTAAAAAGTCAGAAAAGAATGAAGAATTGTCAAGTAATAGAGAAAACAGATGACATATTCAGGTGGCAGAAATATAAAATGAGGTAGTTGCTTTAGGAAATACTATGGCAATTCCTCAAAATTTTAAGCATAAATTTACTCTATTACAAATAAATCCCATTTCAGCGCGCACACACACACACACACACACACACACACACACACACACACACACACAGCTATGAAGACATACATTCAAACAAAAAAAACAGTGCATGGACATTTATGGCAACATAATTCATAATAACCCAAAAGATGAAGACAATGTAAATGTCCATCAGTTGCTGGGCAACTGTAGTCCACCAATCAGTGGAGTAACAGTATGTATCTATAAAAAGCAATAAAGCACAAATCCATACTACAATGTGAAAAAAATCCTGAAGAAATGATGCTGTGTAGAAAGAGTCATGATAAAAGAACATGTATTATATAATTTTATCAATTTAAAATGCCTTGAAGAAACAAATCCGTAGATACAGTATATTAGTGGTCATGAGAGCTTGAGTGAAAAAGAACAATAATTGAAGATGAAAAGTTTCTTCCAGGTTGGACAGGTGGTTCAATCAGAAAAGTGACTGCTTCACAAGGTTGAAGAGCTGAGTTTGGTCCCCAGTATTTACCGTAAGTGGCGGTATGCAGTTGTGTTTCAACCCTGGTGAGGCAGAAACAGGATGATACCTGGGGCTTACAGGCCAGTAAGTCTACCCTACTTTGTGAATTCCAAATTCAGTAAGAGATCCTGTCTCACAAATAAAAGGTAGACAGTTATGCCAAGTAGTGGTGGCACATGCCTTTAATTCCAGCCCTCAGGAGGCAGGGGGAAGGCAGATCTCTGAGGTTGAGCCAGCCTGTCTAGAGGCCGAGTTACAGAACAGCCAATACCATATAGAGAAACCTTTATATAAAAACCAAAAAGAAAAAGAAAAAATAAAAGAGGAAAGGAGGAGAAGGGAGGAAAGGGGAGGAGGGAAGTAAATGAACAGAAAGGGAAATAAAAGAAAAGGGTTGATAGCATTCCTGATGAGCTACACCCCATTGGGTTCATACGTACATGCCCAGCAGCACATAAACACACATACAAAAGATTTCTCTCCTGGTTTTTGCTCTTTCAGACAGAGCCTCGTTATGTAGACCAGGTTTGCCTTTACACCACAGTATAACAGAGGCTGGCCTTGTTCCTGTCGACTTCCCAGTGTACCAAGTACTGAGACTACAGTTTTACAACACTGAGCTATGATTCAGAAGAAGGTGAGATTAAAACATTCTAAAGTGGCAGACACTGGTTGTGTGAATGAGAAACTGGTAAATTATATGGAATATTATGTTTGGGAGTGTGACGCATATAACTATTAAGAAGGAAATGGTGGAAGGGGAAGAGGAGGATGGAAAGGGAAAGAAACGAAGAGAAAAGGAGAGGAGGGGAGGAAAGAAAAGAATGTATAAAATAGAGAAACAGAATGGAAGCGCAAAGGAAGAAGAACAAAAGAACTTGCCTACTGCATTCCCATTAGTAAACCATTCTCCTCAGGACTTCTGCAGGAATAATTTGTTGAGAAACACTTTCTTCATAGTTACTTTCAGCTCCTTGTTCCTGAGACTGAAGATGATAGGACTAAGGAAAGGGGTAAGGACTGTATAGGTGACACCCATCAGAGTGTCTCCTTCCAGAGACTTGGGGCCCTTAGGCTTGAGGTAGATGACAGAGGCAAAGCCATAATGTACAACCACCACTGTGAGATGGGATGCACATGTGGAGAAAGCCTTGTGCCGACCCTCAGCTGATGGGATCTTCAAGATGGTAGCCACAATGAAGGCATATGAGAGCAGGATGAGGAGAAAGCATCCCAGCAGGGCTGTGATGCACACCATCCCCACACCTTTTGCCACCTCCAGTACATTCTCTCCACATGCTAACTTCAATAGAGGTGGAACATGGCAGAAGAAATGGTGGATCTCATTGGGTCCACAGAATGTGAGGTTGAAAATGGCTGTTGTCACCACTGTCCCCATGAATGAACCACCAACCCAGGACCAGGCAACCAAGCAGGCACAGCCACGGGGGCTCATGAGCACATTGTATCTCAGTGGGTGACAGATCGCCACATAGCGGTCATAGCCCATGACAGTGAGTAGAAAGGAGTGGGTGAAGCCAAATGTGAAGGAGAAGAACATCTGGCTGGCACAGGCCAGAAAGGCGATGGAGTGAAGTGTGAAGAGCAGGTCGGCCAACATGCGTGGGATGATGGCAAAGGTGTAGAAAATCTCAGAGATGGAGAGGGCACACAGGAAGAGGTACATGGGTGTGTGGAGACTGTGTTCACTCCAGATGGTGGCCATGATGAGCAGGTTGCCTAGCAGTGTGAAGAGGTACATGAGCAGGAACAGCAGGAAGAACATCAGCTGAAGATGAGGGAAGGTAGAGAAGCCAATGAGAATGAACTCTGTCACAGAGGTGTAATTTAGCTCCAGCATGACCGCCATACCTGAAAGGGATGAAGGGATGTCACTGATTAAGATCATGGTGTGCACATGTGTGCATGTTCGTGTTGGTGCGTGTGTGTGCATGTGTGTGTTTTTTTTTCTGAGAAGGACAGCTGAAAGGCTTCATTAACTGTCTCAATATAATTAGTCTACCTAACTGAAAAATATTTTTTATAGTTGTGTTTACAAGTGATTATTTCCAGGACTCCCCACCATGCACCAAAATCTTTGGCTACTCAGTTGCATTATGTAAAATGAGGTGATATGCATGGTTCATGCAGATTCTCTTGAGTTTCCATGTTTAGATAACTTAAAATATTTAATAAAATGTACACATACAAATAGTTGTTATAATGAATTATTTGAAAATAATAATAAGGGGCTAGTGATAAAAGCCAGCTGTTAGATTTTTGGCCATACAAGAATATGCATCTGAGTTCATTTCTATACCCCACATTTAAAAAGCTCGCTGTGACAGGTTACACTTTCAATGTCTGCACTAAGCATTGGGCCGGGGGAGGAGAGGAAGATTCCTGGGTATCACTAATCTCCCAGTATAACCTTGTCTGTAAGCTTCAGGTCCAAGCAGACACCCTGTCTTCAATAAGAAAGATGATGGTATCTGAAGAATGATGTCAAAGGCTGGTCTCTGACTACTACATACAAATACAGGAGCAGAAATACCCACAGTCACACTCTTGCACACAGACACACACACACACACACACACACATACACACACACACAGACACACACGTATATGCATGCAAAACGCCTGTAGAGGTGAAAAGAGTGTGTTTGAGCCCTGGAATTGGAGTCATAAACAGCTGTGGGACACTCAACATGCATGCTAGGCACCAAACCTGATTTAGTAAGAGACTGTCTCACAACAGTAATTTGAAGGTGACAGAAGACACCTGAAGTCCTCCAGCCTCAGCACCTGCACATGCATGTACAGATATGCTAGAGTCACATACATCATACTCATAACACTCGCACACACAAGAAAAAAGAGAGGGGAAGAAATTGTGAGGAAACCACTAAGAACTAAATCAAAATGAGATACAAGAATGTTGAAAGGATCTTAACAGAAAAAGCAACGAAATTTAAGACTCACAGTTTGTTTGAAAGTATGTCTACGTGATAATAACATTGAGGTAGTAATTCAAGTATGTATCATGCTCTGAAGAGAAGGGAGGTGAGGTTCAGAGACTCCAAGCGTGAATCCCAGCACGCAGATTGGGCTGCTCACGAAGAGCTCCAGGACATCTGATTCCTCTGGCTTCACACCCACCCAAACTATAATTTAAAATAAAATGAAATTTAAAAAATATAATAAAAATAATTTCTGCTTGTGATTTTTTGGGGGAATGACAAAGTTATTTAAAAAGTAAAATAGTAAAAACAAAATCAGTTTCTACTCAAAATAGCAACAAAATTTATCAAATCTATAGAAATTAGCTTGATCTAGTTCATAAAAGTCCTTCATGGAGATCAATTATACCTTCCAAGACCAGAAAACAGGTAATTGATATTAGTTGGTGGTATTGAGAAACTATGGTAGAAAAGTGTTAATTCATTCTGAAGTGAGCTAAAAATGTACTCTCAAAACTGCAGCTAGATTTTTTTGACAGTTTGAAAAATTAGCAAATCAAAACTTCCATTAACACAGAAGAAATCCATGAATGATTAGGTAAACTTTGAAAATCGTGAAAAGCAGGAAGAAAAGTCCCCTCTAGGACACTGAGTCAGATGACTAAACCTTTCACATAATGCACTAGTGATTAGAACAATAGCAAACAGACCAGTCCTTCAAAAGGGGGCATCAGCTACTGAGAATTACAAAGATGTCTTTCTTTTTTTTTTTCTTTCTTTTTTTTTTTTTTTTTTTTTTTTGTTTTACAGGTACTTTACACTCATTGCAACTACTAAGATCTCAATGCATACTATCAAACTGAAAGACCCCTGAATTGGGGAAACCCCTCACTCAAGTACCTGGAGAACATGAACCTAAGAACTCACAGAGAGGAAAGAGGTTTATTCCGGGGGTGGGGGGGAAGGGCAGAGCTTGGGGGACGACACATTTTTCATGCAAGAGATCGAGAAGTCGATCCCGAACTTAATTAGGGGGACATATTTATAGAGAAAATTACATAGGCAGTTAGCAACAGGTACATAGAAATTCCATTGGCTCATTCAAATTGGCACACTCTGACTATTTTGGACATGATTCAACTCTAGGCCACCCTGTTTTGCGGCACACTGACCTTCATACTTGTTTTTCTGAGGACTGTAGAGTCAGACCTTATTGAGACCAGGTGGTATGGGGATTTTGTTCTCAGCCTTGAGACACACTTGTCTTCAAGGCAGGGTTAGTGGGGCTAACTTAAAATTTTAACTCTTTAAAAACCTTTAAAAAATAGCAAAGCTGGCCTCTCTGTGAGATCATAATCAGAGAGAATAGGGAACACGGAAAGAGCTGTCAAGATGGCTTGCTGGCTAAAGCATTTGCTGCCAAGTCTTAAGATTTGAGTTCAAACCTCAGGACCCCTCAGTACCCTCCCGCAGACCCCCACAAGTTGCCCTCTGATCTCCAAATGCATGCCCTTGTATATTTGAAGAAAACACACAGTCACACACACACAGAGGCTATAAACAAGTAATATAATACAATTTTAAATACTAATATTAAAGATAAAGGCATAGTTACTCCAAGAGATGTTGGATGGTATTTATAGTTGAGAAAGGACTTTAAAAAAAAAGAACAAACATTGGAAAACCAAAGCCCAGTCTGAGAATGGTGCTACTAAGCTTTCCAACATGTGTTTGATCCTGGTAGAAGAAAACTGATGCTTGCAAGTTGTTCTCTGACCTCCACATACTACTGCACACATTACAGGCACATGCATATGCATAATCATAATCATACCTGCATGTACACACACACACACACATACACACACACAAGTGTCAAATTTAGAATGTCATATAGTGGAATGCAATAAACTCAAAAGCCTGCATTTTACATTTCGTGACAATTTTGATGTAGGTATTTTTCATGCAGGTATGTATCTCTGTCATTGACTATTGAAGCTACTATTTTGACAAAGATTTTCATACTCTCACTATGCCACAAGATTCACTCCAAAATCACAAACTTGGCTGTACCAGGCAAGGGGGATTTTTGCAAGATATGACTTTTGAGATGAGATTAGAACCCTGGAAAATGGAGTTTAGCTTTACTCATAAAGGGTCATACACAAACAAAGGAAGCACTTGGGGGCTATCAGAAACCCTTCCAGCTCACACCTAGCACTAGAGACAACTCTTTCTTTTAAACTTTAATTAATTAAGTTATTTATTTACATCATAAATGTCTCCTCTCGCAGTCCTCACTCCTCCCCAGAGTCTCTCTCCCCGACCTCTCCTCCTCTTTTCTATCTTTTCCACCCAGTAGCTGTCATTTCTGAACCTCCGTCCCTGCATGCCTGCCATTATATCCATGTCTTGAATCACTGTATCTTCTCATTCTCTCCACTTCTTCCCCCTGTCTTTTCTCACAGTAGAGACAATTCTCAGAGTTCATACAGGTTGTGGGATCACACAGATCGGTGGCTCCAGTCCCAGATTTTACTTGAGTATTCTGATCACCAAATACATGACCTCATTGGAACCCAGAGGGGTGCCATGACAGGTGCTCAGCATGAAGCCGACTAGCTGTCACTGTTAGAATCACCGTCATCCATTCCTGCTGCACACTGATGTCTATAAGCTGACAGTCTGTCACTTACAGGCCAGGTGATCCGTAAGAGCACGTGACACTCCAGGATCTCACCCCACTCCAGGCTAATCAGTCCCCCGTTCTTCATGCTTCCCAACACTCAGCACTTTCAGGCTCCCAACCGTGCAAATTTTATTAAAAATTGCAGAAAGCCTTTCTGGCTCCTTTTCTTTCTGTTCTATTCTCTATAAACCAAAAATCTACAAATTTTCAGAACAACTTCTTCACAAGATTCTCCAAGAGGGCTAGCCCTTCAAGTCACCTACAGAAAACTGGATCTATGGAAGAAGAAAGGGTGTTTTTACAGACACAAAATCCAGACACTATCTCTTACCCCAAGGTAAAATCCTGCCCCCGCCATGCCCTCCCTTCCAAGGGGGAACATCACAAAACCTATGTAGCTCTGTCTGCCTATAGATCTGTGTCACAGGCCTGAAGCTGTGACACAGATTACATAAGTAACGAAAGTCAAGCAGCGTACCACATGCTGCTTCTGAAGCACACACTGTGGGTGACACCCCATGAAATGTCAGAAATGGAGACGATGCTTCACTCTGCACACACTTACTGAGAACTTAGAGGATACCGGTGCTTATCTAAGAGGTCAGTAAATGAAGGACAGATGGCAGCCACACGTCTGAGGGGCTTGTTTTGGCCGAACCATGTCTCCTGGAGATACATGTCCACCTGTTACCTCACTCTGTGACCTTATTTGGATATAGGATCTCTGTGGATTTTTACCAAGATGGGGATCTTGAAATAAGTTCATCCTAGAATATGCTGTGGTTTATATACAGAGACCAGCATCCGTCTAAGAAAAGTAGGGGCTAGTAAGATGGTGTAGTAGGTAGACATGCTGGCTGCCAAACTTGATGACCCAAGTTTGACCTCTAGGACTCACATAGTAGGTGGAAGGTGAGAAGTGACTCTCACGAGTTCTTCTCTGATTTCTCTGCCTTGTGACACATTCTCGCCCACACTCACACATTCTCAATAAATAAATTAATGACTTCTAAAAACTTTTAAAAACAGTAGAAGTTCAATAAAAAATAGGCTGTAAAGATAAAGGCAAAGATTGGAATGATGTCGCCACTGGAAGCTAGAAATCGGTCTCCCTTAGTGTCTTCAAAGGATATGTCACCCTGTTGATACTTTGATATTGAGTTGCTAGTTTTCAGGGCTATGATAGTTAATTTATGTTGTTTTAAGCTACCATATTTATAACAATTTGCTGTGACAGTGATGAAATTCTAATAGAGGAACAACACACACACACACACACACACACACACACACACACACACAAAACACCAACAGGTGACACAAACTCATAGGACAGACACTTTTTATTTCCTTGTCTCCGAAATGTTCTCCTTTCCATCCAGCATAAAAATACTTCTCACCCAAGAACGAACCCTGGAAGTCATGACTAGCATGGAATGGGAAATTGATGAGAAATAGATTGAATTGACCACTGAGAACCAGGATAAGCCCTCATAGCTAGAATCAGGTTCCTGTCAGAAGACACCCCACACTGCATTCTCACACCTTCCTCTTCTGTCCCAGAATTCAAGGCCTCTCTGTGCTCTATTTATCTGTCTTCCCTGTTTAGTCTCCACAGCACTTGGCCTATTTCTCCTGAAAGAAAGGACTCCACATACCTTAGTGCAAAAATTTGGGGATGATCTATAGTTCATTCAGTAGAGCCCTGTGTATAGGGTCAGGAGTTTTATCTCTGCAGGTGCCTTCCCAAGAGGAAGGTCCCCAGATGCCTCTACACTGAACCTGTCTGGGGACGAGGAGTTCTTGGTCCTCTAAGTCCAGAATGGCTAGGGAGCTAGAAATGCACCACCCTCATTCTTGTCAATAGATTATCTATCTATTTATCATCTATTTATATCTACCTATTAATATCTATTATTTAGTTTCCTTTCTTTTCCTGTTCTGTATACCTGCCTCCTTCTCTCCTTTTCCTTCCATTATCCCCTTTCTCCTATCCTCTCTCCTTCTTTTGTTTGGGATACCTCTTCCTCCCATCTTCTTTCTAATCATTCTTTGTCTGTTCTTACTTTAGATCTCAACTTAGATTTTCATCTGCTCAGAAAATCTCATCAAGGACCTAGGGAGATGTGTGATTCCTAGCACAGCTGTGTAATTATGTGGATCTGAGTTTAAATGCCCTGCACCCACATATAGACAAACTTGTGCATATCTGTAGCCCAGGACACAGGCCATTGTAACTTAACACCAGGGTTAGTTATTTTTCTGAACCAAGGTATTTTACTGAACCTGATTTATTCAATAAAAAATTAGATAGTATGCCAAAAGTCCTCCTCTACTTCACCTACACACACAGAAACACACACACACACACACACACACACACACATTCACACACTCAGGCACTTGTGTGCAAACACAGAGAAAGAAAGAAAATGAAAGCTCCTATCAGCATATCCTTACCCCATTCCATCAATTATGGTTATCTAGGTTGGGCTAGGCTTCTCACCATCTAACCATTTCTAGAAAATTTAGTCAGACGTCTAAATATATATTCTGGTAACAACATCCTTCCAATCTTTGCCTTTATGGAATTCTTTTAAGATTACTTCTTATTTCTTACTTGTGTGTGCGTGTGAGTCTGTGTGAGTGTATATCAAATGTGTGGGGGTGCGTGAGGAAGTTAGCAGATGGCATCAGATACTCTGAAGCTGGAGTTACAAGTAGTTTTGAGACCAGTGTCAATGCTGGAATCTAATCTGGGTCCTCTGCAAAAACAGCAAATGTTCCTAACCACTGAGCCATCTTTCTAGACTCTTAGCAAGTTCTTGACAATTTACAAGTTATATGGGTAGTTGGGGAAGAAACTTCCCATTGGATGTTTTGTGATTTCTCTTTTATACATTTTTTCATGAATTTTATTTGCTACAGTATAATTGTCTGTTTTTGTGGAGCACAGTGTGATGTCTTATCACTTTTAGGTTTTTCCTTCCATTTTTTGTATATATGTATGTGTGTTTGTATGAGTGTGTGTGCTGTAAAACCTTTAAGGATTAGGGATCCTTTGTTTTCACCACGTGTGTTACTAAGGACAAAACTCAGTATATTGGGTTTGGTGGCAAGGACTTTTATCTCCTGAGCTAGCTTACCAGCCCTAATGTGGTATTTTAACATATACAGTCTTTGGGAAGTCTTAAAATCAATGTATTTTATCCTTTTTACTTTTTACAAAAGTGACTCATTATGTAATCTGTTAGGAATTGGTTCTAATGCTTTGCTTGAATTCAGCTGCCCCAATCAGGAATCTGTGTGTCGAAACACTGAGGATCCCCGCACCTAGCTGGCTTTGGTTGTTAATAAAGAATTACAGCCAACGGATGGACAGGTAGATATAGGCTGGACTTCTAGGTTGGGATGGGAGGGGGAGAAAGGAGAGGGAGAATCGCCAGTTACTGCTGCAGAAGAAAAATCATCCAAAATGTAGGTAGAAAGCGAAAGCGGCCCCATGGGGGGAGCTGCCCAGAAGGTAACAGGGCAGCAAAGACCAAACTTAGAATGAGAAAATGTTAAGCCAGGAGTGCTGGAGAGAAATGTATGGTGGCTGTGGAAAGTTTTAAAGGTGTTCAGTCATTGAGCTGTCTAGGCATATCAAAATTAGCTTGTGTGTGTGTGTGTGTGTGTGTGTGTGTGTATGTGTGTGTGTGTGTGTGTGTGTGTGTGTGTGTTGTTTGAGAATCCAGAGTTCCTATGCTGGTGCAGACCTGCTGGGAGCCAAAGCAGTTAACTAATTCACTGCTATAGTAGTCCAGACAATGGGTTTAAATGCACAGTTTCTGTCTCAGCCTCCTGAACGTGGAATCTAAAAAAAAAAAAAAAAAAAAAAAAATTACAATGTTTCGACCTTGCCAAGCATATAAACTCTCTAAGGTTCATATTTTCTGAATATTACATGCAAAACATCAATGGTATGACACAGCCACTGCAGAAACACTGGGCCTGCCCAAGGTTGGCTTGGTGAACAGTCCATTGTGAATTGAGGAGGAGCTAATAGGACCCTATTCCTTCCTGGTGAATTATCAGGGACTGAATAATTCTTGAAGAGGAGGAATCACTTTTTATTTTCAGTTGTGTACTCACTAGTAACGCACCACACTCCAGTTAATATTTCCAAACCTGCGGTAACACAGATGATCTTGATGAAACCCAGTGGGCCATAAAGACATAAATGTGGGAAGAGGAGGTGGAACTTACACAGGTTTGAGTTACGAGTAATTAAAACACATTTCACATGGTTATGAAAAGGTTAAACAAATTAATAAATTGATTAACTAAGAGAACTAACCTGGTGATTAGGAGAAGCAGGTAAAGTTCCTGCTGAAGAAAACTGATGGTTTTAATCAGTTCTGGATCCCATGCCACGGTGGAAGGAAACATTGGTTCTATTCAGTTATTATCTGACCTGCACAAGGATGCCATGGCATAGAGACGCCCACACATCATTCACATTCACGAATAAATTTTCAGACTATGTACCCACTGTTTAAAGTGAAGACACAACTAGAAGGTGCTGAGTATAAACCGGGAAGATCCCTTTCCCTGCACATTTAATCTGCTTTCTTCATGACCTTTCACTTCCTAACCTTCTGAACTGTAAGAATAAAGTGCAGTTACGAAGCCACCTACTTTATTACATTTCTATCACGAGAGCCTGAAGAACTTCTGCAGTGGCTTTAAACAGCTCCTTTACTGTTTCTATGTTAGCGGTGAGGTAGCCATACGCTATGTTTGCGTTTGTTCATTTAATCGGAGTCATGTACACAACCAAACGTGTGTGTGTATGTCAGAGTTCCTCGTCCTCATGTATTCATACACCACTGACTTAAGAATCAGACACAAGTCTCCCCACAAGAACTGCTTTCCATCAGAAATTGTCAATTCGTTTATTGGAAGCACAATGTAAAATACATATCTCTGCTTGTAACTGAAGAATTAAGACTCAGGGCCTATGAACAGGGGCAACTGATGCACAGGGGTGGGTATGTTGCATCGTGAGAATATTTGCTAAAAATTAAGGAGCTAACTAGAAGTGTACAATATATCCCAGATTGAACATGTGAGTGCTCGTGAAATATCACCAATACCACGCACGCATGACATGATCACAGATGAAGACAGCAGGAGGGATGTGATCACACAGGATCACAAACAGGAGAGCACAGCCACCGAGACAAAGGAACAGTGTGGAAAAAATCACTAGCGTGGACCAAGCCCAGACTTACAAGAGCTGATCGCTGTTATTTCAGAACAAGAGAATTGGCACTTAGAAACTTTGCTGACAGAAAGTCCTGTGGAAGCTTTTATTTATAGCATTCTTCAGCTCCTTATTCCTGAGGCTGAAAATAATTGGGCTAAGGAAGGGGGTGAAGACTGTGTAGGTGGTAGACATCAAGGTGTCAGTGTAGAGTGAGTAGAGTCCCCTGGACTTGAGGTAAATAATGGAGGCAAAGCCATAGTGCACAATCACCACAGTGAGATGGGATGCACACGTGGAGAACGTCTTGTGCCGGCCCTCAGTAGAGGGGATTCTCAAGATGGCAGCCACAATAAATACATAGGAGATGACAATGAAGAGCAGGCATCCTATGAGCGGTGTGACACACACCAGGATCACAGCAATAGTGACAAAGGCTGTCCTTTCCCCACAGGCCAACTTTAAGAGGGAAAACACATGACAGAGAAAGTGATGGATCACATTGGAGTCACAGAAGGTAAGGTGGAAAATTATTATTGTCAATGTCATCCCAATAAGTGAGCCACCAGCCCAAGACCACGCCACAAGTCGAGCACAGCCTTGGAGGCTCATAAGCACATGGTAATGCAGGGGGCGGCAGATGGCCACATAGCGGTCAAAACCCATGACCACAAGCAGGAAGGAGTGAGTGTAGCCAAATGTAAAGGAGAAAAACAATTGGTTAGCACAAGCTATAAATGTGATGGATCGGTGGCTGGACAGCAGGTCAGACAGCATGCGGGGGGTGATGACAACAGTGAAGAGAATCTCAGAGATCGAGAGGGCACACAGAAAAAGGTACATGGGTGTGTGGAGTCTGTGTTCTGTCCAGATAGCAGCCATGATGACCAGGTTCCCCAGGAGTGTGAACAAGTACATCAGCAAGTACAACAGGAAGAGAGCAGGGAGCATCTGGTGTGGGAAGGCTGAGAAGCCAAAGAGGATAAACTCTGATATGGTGCTGTAGTTCTGACCAGGCATGGCTTCTGAGGCTGATGAGATCAGAAATACATTGATGAAAACACAGCTCTAGAATAGAGCAACAGCAATCTCAAACATTTTGTGTTTGAAAAATTTAGTGGACATTTCTCATTCTCCCTAAATTTGTGACCCCAGTGAGATTACAAATGAATCCTAGTAATATTTGAAAAATCAGTCACTTAATATTATTCAAAGGTACAGAAAAGATAAGACCTCCTAAATCATTTCATCGTGTTAATTCAATCTTTTCAATTCATGTAAGAGTGCTCATGGGCTGCCAACTGTGTGAGCCTGCTCCTTGAATCCCAATACTTGGGAGAGAGAGGCAAGAGGACCTCTGAATTAGAGGACAGTTTATTCTATAAAGTGAGTTTCAGAATAGCCAGGGCTACACAGGTGAACCCTGTTTCAGAAAACAAAACCAACCAAACCAACCAACCTACCAATAAACAAAAATGGATGTTCATGTGTTGGAGCTGGAGAGATGGGCTAGCTAAGATCGCATACTGCTTTTACAGAGGACCAGAGTTGAAGTCTCAACACCTACACTGGGTAGCTCACAACTGCATGGAACTGGCAACCTCTCTAGACATGGTGGGTACCTGCACTCACACTCACACACACACACACACACACACACACACACACACACACACACACTTAAAATAATGAAGTAACTCTAAATAAAGAATGATTATGGAAAAATAAAAGTATAGGTTCTACTTAAGATTTGTTGTGGTCAAGTGGTATTGGTTTGACTCTTAAATGACGAAGATGATTCAGTGTCAGAAACCGGTCTTGGGATTCATCACTTCAACAGATTAAATAGAAATGCAATGTGATTATTTCAATCCTGATATAAACATATTTTTGCAAAAATGTCTTAGAGTATTCTTCTCTTGAAACCCCTCCTATTCTCAGGAATAGTAAATCTACATTCCCCTTTCTTTAAGATATAAAATAAAATGAAAGTTAATTTGTACTGTGACTTCAAAACACAAAAACTCCATTGAGCACAAACATAATAAAATTAACATATATGAGAGTATATGTAGAAATAAATTATTTAAGGAATGAGATACTCACTGTCACAGCTATTCTTTTCCATGTAAATAAGTAAGCAAGTTGTGGATTATGAGGGAAGAGGCAAATTTAGAAATGGTAAGGCAATCAATATAACCAGTCAGAACAATCAAAGGCAGCAAGTGCTATAAAAGATTGATTGACAGGAAACAGCACTTCTCACATCAATTATCTCCCTTCAACTGTATCATTTAGATAAAAGCAACCATTGTCCCTTAGCAAAAGAATTATTAAAAAAAACCCCTACTTTTCACCAGACAGTGGTAGCTTATGACTTTAACCTCATCACTGAGAAAGCAGAGGCAGGTGGATCTCTGTGAGTTTGAGTTCAGCCTTGTCTACAGAGTGAGTTCCAGGACAGCCAGGGCTACACAGAGAAGCTCTGTCTCAAACAAACAAACAAACAAACAAACAAGCAGAAAAACCCAGTTCTCAGATTTTGCTTTTCACGTTTCTTTAATATTCAATAAAAAAATGAAGATCCTAAGAGCCGTCTAAGTTGGTTTAACAACAGCTTTCTTAGAAATCATATTAGACTTTTAAATGGAGGATGTTTTAAATTATTTAATGTTTTCACAATATAGAATATGCCTGGGTTAAATGTCACACACACATATTTATTCTGTGTGTAGAAATATATTGATTAATTAAAAATGACCTCTTATTGTGTCATTACAAAGAACTCATGAAGACAATGATATGGCTTAAAGATATCCAGCAGACGTTCACAATATTTTAAAACATCTTCTATACAATATACACTGGCTTACCAAAATACTGTAATATTTACAAAGAAGAAAATTTTATGTTAATAAAAGTATAAAAGGTAATTTAAGTATCCGAAATTTACAGTCACGAGTGAATGATCTTATTTGATATCAATTCTGCAAATCACCTCCAAGGTGAAATTTTATTTGATGTATCAGTGATTCATATGTAAAATATGATTTTTAAACAATCTCATCAAATTGCTCCAGGAAAATACAGTGTGATACTAAGCTAATTTTCTGAAACAGAAACATGAACGGAGCCATCCTCTCCCAGTTACAGGGACAATTATACACTCACAGTAATTTTTTTGTATTGAAAAAAATATTATTTTCTTACATAATATATTTTACATAGTAATTTTTAAAATATAATATTTGTATTCTCTGATAATTTATGCAAATTGCTTCAGGAAAATACAGTGTGATACTAAGCTAATTTTTTGAAACAGAAACATGAACGGAGCCATCCTCTCCCAGTTACAGGGACAATTATACACTCACAGTAATTTTTTGTATTGAAAAAAAATATTATTTTCTTACATAATATATTTTACATAGTAATTTTTAAAATATAATATTTGTATTCTCTGATAATTTTATGCATACATACACACATGCAATCATAATATATTTTGAAAATATCCCACTCCCGTCTCCTCCCCTAACTCACCCTAGATTCACTCCTCACCTCTCTTCCTCCCACCTCATGTCCTTAGGTTTTAAAAATAATCTAATGACTCCAGGTTGTGTTCCCCTCATACTGATCAGTAAGTGTTGTTAATCAACCAGGGACCTCGCGCCCTTGAAGAAAACCAAGTCTCCCTTCCCAGCAGCCAACAGCTCTCACCTGCTCTTCAGCTAGATGTAGGCGTTCCTGAGTCCTTCCCGACTTTGTGCCATTGATTAAAGTGCAGTGTTGAAACAACGTAGAGACAGATTAAACCTGTTAGAAAATTTAAGAATATGGACGTATTAAAAACTAACCATAAGATCTAAAACCAAAACATGGCAAGCCATATGAAGAGAAAGGAGTGGATTGTTTACTGATTTGTTTTAGGAAAATGCCTCTAATGAAGTTACACAAATCACATTTGAGTCTAATTCCATAACAAATCGAAATCCAGAGAGATTGAAGGTATGAAAAATAACTATCAAGCTGTAAAGTACAAAGTCGGGAGAATAAGTTTGCTGTCTTAGACTGTGAAAGACTAAATTATGTGAAATTCCAACATCAGGGAATCATCAAATTACAGGACTCTGGTGCTCAAGACAGCTCAGATAATACCAGAAAATAGATGGAAAAACAGTGGAGGATAACTTCATTGTCTAAAACTGACAAGATAAACATATTTAGAAAAAGCAATGAAACCAGTAAGTAGTAATTTTGATGCAAAAATGAGCAGGAATATAAAAAAGGGCTCACGGGGCACTAGAGGAACAACCAGAAGAAAGGGAATAGGGGTAGGAATCAAGAATGAAAAGAAACAGAGTCAGGCATTGAATTAACTGTCTAGAGCAAAATTCCTTAAAGCAGAAAGTGTCCTGTGTTGGCTGGGCTTGGGCGTGTGGGAAATCCTCAGAAGTAATGCCAGCAGTGTAGAGTGAGAATTTGCAGGCTCAGCACCATCTGATGGTTCAAAGGTAAAGGTGCTTATAGCCAAGCCTAATAACGAGGGTTTGATCTCTGGGAATCACTGGTGGAGTGAGAGTCCTTTGACCTCCAGACACACACACACACACACACACACACACACACACCAGAAATCAGTGCAAAGCTAAATAAAATTTAAAAATTTACACAGGCTCATGATACGTAGTCCCTCGAACATCCCCCAGGTGTTTACAATAGTTTTCAGATCTGTTTCTGAGTGAGCATGCAGAAGGATGCTTTCTGCGGTATTCGTTTTCAGGAGGGGGCCTTGCTTTGGTGTCTGCTTGTTCATAACTGAAGAGAAGGCAGGCAGGGTGGGAGAGAAGTAGACAGTGGAATCGGAATGAGGTATGACAGCATTCTTGACCTCCACCCACAATATGCCTATAAATCTCTGTCTGTCTCTCTGTCTCTGTCTCCCTTTCTGTCTCTGTCTCTCTTTCCAGAAACAATCACATTTTTCTTCTGGAGCAGTATCACCATGTATTGAAGGCATTTAGTGTAGCACTTGAACTGAGCACCTGGACACTGGGTGATAAGGCATTCTGGGTAAACACTCCAGGCACATTCGGAGCAGTAAGACTCCCCTGTGTCTAGTCCGATACCCCAATCCCAAGCTAGGCCAGACTACAGAAATTAATTCTCCTCTGCCACCTGGTTCCTTGTTACCTGGGACAGTGCCTCTGTGAGGTACCCAGAGTTTGACAGCAAAGGAGCTTCTTTTGCCTGGTACTTGAATGTGAATCCCACAGTATTTTGAAGTGATTTTTTTTTTTGTCCTTTATCTGTGTTATTCCTTCCTACAAGCCATTCCCAGAGGACTCTTCAGAAACCCAGCCCAGAAAAATTTCACTCAGCCTCTGGGAATCTAAAAGGACCTCAATGGGCCTTCAGGGACCAGAGGTCTTGACTCCTGCCAACATATTACAAAAACTTCCTGCCATTTCTCTCCTCGGAGAATGTTCAGCATCTGTTGAGAATGAAGCATGCCCAATCTTTAGAGAGATAATCTTTTGAGACAAATGGCTTCAGTTCTTTCTGGCCAAGATAGTGTCACCGGGAAAACAGGAGCTGGGGGAGACCAGAGTGAAAGCCAGGACTGTATTCTGTGGTAAAGGCAGTTCAAAGGCTTTCAAATACCAAGGCAGTTTGAAGCATGCCTTTTCTTGGACATCGTATGCCTTCAACATTTTTTTTTTTTTTTTTTTGGTCGTACCATAGAGCCCAACCCCTTGGTCACTTTTACTCTATTTTCCTAGTGATAAAAGTTGATCTAACACAAGTTTGAGCCTCTATGATATAATAAAAGAAACTAAAATAAGCAAAAGTGCCCACATTGGTTGACTATCTTCTACAACCCAGAGCAAATGTTTGAAATATCATGTATACCATATTTTGTCAACTTTTAACTTATAAATTTAGCACAGTAAGATTAACAATATTTAGTATTTTAAAACCATAACAGTTTACCAATATATAATAACAGCCCGGTGAATGTGACCTTAGTATCAATATAACACACGACCAATCTCCTTATTGAATGATTTTAACTTATTCATTGTTTACTCTTTGCATTTTAAGAATTAAAATATAATTATATCATCCCCTCATTTTCCCATACAGATACTATCATATATCTATCTTGGTCTCTCTCAAATTTATGACCTGTAATTATTGTTGCATATGTAATTCATAAATATATAAATAAGACTTCCTGAGTCCACTTAGTATTGCTTGTATGTATGTCATTTCAAGAGTGGCCACTTGGTACTCTTTCTCAGAAGTCTTAAGTTGCCTGTAGTTGTTTGTCTAGGCATGAGATCCCTTGAGATTTCCTCTTTCCATGTTAACTTGTCTCAGGACATTAATGTTGTACAGGTCTTATTTAGGTACCCATACTGTTGAGGTATCATAGGTGTAGCTTCTTTGTCTTTTCTTAGTTGATACAAACTTACAGAAACCTTCCTGAATTTCTGTTATATTCTTTTCACCTCTCTTTAGAGGTTCTCATTGAGCCTTAGGTGTATAGGCCATTTACTTATATGTGTTTTATAATTCTGAGTAAATAGACAATGGTTTCCTATAGCTTTTTAATCATCCATAGCATTATTTATCTTTCCTTCTTCTTTTGTATTGAACTCACTCCCTCTCCTCAGTAAAAGTCTCCCTTTTCCCATTTCCCACTTTATTTCGCTTGTATCCTGCGATTCTCATTTGAGGCACTAATCTTCTTGTTTCTGTTGATATCGGTTGTATCTGTTTTGTGACCAACTATAAGGTCAATTTTGGAGACATTCCTGTGAGGTGCTGAGAACATATATTCTTTTGTTTTAGAATAAAATGTTCTATAGATGTCTTAAATCCATTTCCTTCATAACTTCTGTTATTTTCTCTGTGTCTCTGTTCAGTTTCTGCTTCCATGATCTGTCCATTGATGAGAATGGGGTGTGGAAGTCTCCCACTATTATTGTGTGAAGTGGAATATATGTGTATACCTTTAGTAGAGTTTCTATTATAAATGTGGGTGCCCTTGTACTTGGAGCATAGATGTTCAGGACTGAGAGTTCATCTTGAAAGATATTTTTATGATGAGTAAAAAGTGTCCTTCCTTAACTCTTTTTGATAATTTTGGCTGAAATTATTTTATTTGACATTAGAATGGCTACTCCAGCTTGTTCCATGAGACCATTTGCTTGAAAAAAAAATTTTCCAGGCTTTTACTCTGAGGTGATGTCTGTCTTTGTCACTGAGATAAATTTTCTGAATGCAGCAAAATCCTGGGTCCCGTTTACATATCAGGTCTGTTAGTATATGTCTTTTTATTGGGGAATTGGGTCCATTAATGTTAAGATATATTATAGAATAGTGATTTTTTTCTGTTATTTTTGTTGTTAGAGGTAGATTGTGTTTGTGTTTTTTTCTTCTTTTGGGTTTGTTACAAAAAGATTACTTTCTTGCTTTTCCTAGGGTGTAGTTTCCTTCCTTGTGTTGGACTTTTTCATCTGTTATCCTTTGTAGGGCTGAATTTGTGGACAGACATTGTGTAAATTTAATCTTGTCCAGGAATATCTTGGTTTCTCTATCTATGGTAACAGAGAGTTTTGCTGGATATAGTAACCTGGGCTGGCATTTGTGTTCTCTTAGCATCTTTATGATGTCTGTCCAGAAGCTTCTAGCTTTCATAGACTATTGAAAAGTCAGGGATAATTCTCATAGGTCTGCCTTTATGTGTTACTTGAACTTTTTCCCTTACTGCTTTTAATTGTCTTTCTTTGTTTTGTACATTCTGTGTTTTGACTATTATATGTCAAAAAGGAATTTTTTTTCAGATTAAAGCCATTTGGAGTTCTCTAGGCTTCTTGTATGTTACTGGCTCAGCTCTCTGCGGGCAGGCTGTGGGTTTTAGTTTTTTGATTTCCCACTCGTCAATTGTTTTTTGTTTTTTGTTTTGTTTTTTTTTTTTTTTTTTTGTCATTTGTGCCTGATTACTTTTTTTCTAAGTTTATTTTTTTCTTACAACTTTATTTTAAAAAAAAAAACAGAGATACATGTACAAATTTTTTAAAGGCATTTTGCCATAAAAATGAGTGTATTTCTGTCAGTACTTGATTTTTTTTAAAGGTTTGATAGTATGCATTGAAATCTTACTAGTTACAATGAGCATAAAGTACATGTAACACAAATGATAACATGGAAATAAATCAAAAAAATTTTTGGTGTGTATAGAATAAACATAATGATTTTTAAATACCAAAAATTACTACAAGGTTATCTACTTAGCTCTTGAGTTATATTTAAGGTCTAGGTATATCCCACTCTGAGAGGGTGCTATACACTTATTGTTTTTGTTTCCTCCTAAGAAAGACTGAGGATTCCACTTTTTGGCCTTTGTTTTTTGGGTTTTGTTTGTTTGTTTGTTTGTTTGTTTTTGGTTTTTTTAGCTTTATATGGTCTACAAGTTGTTTCTTGTGTATTCAGATCTTTCTGGGGCAAGTATCCAGTTATCAGTGACTGCATATTATGTCTGTTCTTTTGTGACTGGATTATCTCACTCAGGATGATATTCTCTAAATGCATCTATTTTCTTAAGAATTTCATAAAGTCATTGTTTCTGATAGATGAGTAGTACTCCATTGTGTAAATATACCACAATTTTTGTATCCATTCATCTACTGAAGACATCTGGGTTCTTTCCAGCTTCTGGCTATTATAAACAGGCTGCTATGAACATTGTGGAGCATGTGTCCTTATCATATGTTGGAGCATCTTTGGGGTATATGCCCAGAAGTGGAATTATTGGGTCTTCAGGTAGGACTATGTCAAATTTTCTGTGTTGGTTGTAGTCCCTTTTGAAATGGAGCTCTGTTTGGAAAATACTTTCTCACATCTATACCCAGTCGAGCACTGCCTATATTTTCTTCTACTGCTTTCAACATTTCAGGTTTCACACTGGAGTCATTTATCCATTTGGAGATAATTTTACTGCAGAGTGATAGACACTGGTCTAGTTTCATTGTTTTACATGTAAACATCCAATATCATAGTACCATCTCTGGAAGATGCTATATTTTCACCAGGATACAGTTTTTGTTTTTATGTTTCATTGTCAAATATATGATGATATGTACCTCCGGTTTTCCTTTATTGGTCTACATCTCACTTTTTGTGGGGGTCATTAACACATTGTTTTTATTACTATAGCTCTGTCATTCATCTTGAAATCTGGAATGCTGATTTCCAGCTTCACTCCCTGCCCCCTCAGGACAGTTTTTCCTATGTGGAGTCATTTGTGACTAGTTCCATATAAATTTTAAGATTTTTTTTTCTATTTCTGTTAAAAATATTATGAGTATTTTGTTTGGGCTTGCATTGAATCTATAAATAGTATTTGGAGGAATGGCCATGTTTCCCAAGATTAGTAGAAATAATCCATGAGAATGGGTCTTTCCACTTCCTAGTATCTTTCTTAATTTTTTTCTTGAGATACTAAAATTTTTATTGTAGATGTTTTTATTTTCCTCATTAGATTTAGGGTTAGGTGTTTTTGAGGCAATTATGAATGAGAGGTTATGAATGTTCTTTTTCTCAGCATGTTGATTATATATGAAGGCTTTCTGTATGTTGGTTTAATATCCTGGCACATTAATGAATTTGTTGATCAGTTCAAGAAGCTTCCTCATGAATTTTTAAGGTTCTTTTGTGTGTAATATCACCATCTGCATGTATGAATGGGAATAGTTTGGTTCTTTCCCTTTTTTGTCCCTTTAATTTCCCATTCTTGCCTTATTGCTCCAGGAAATGCTGTGAGCACAGTATTGCAAAAGAGTGGGTACATTGTGCAACCCTGTCATGTTACTGATTCTAATGGGACTGCTTCTGGGTTTTCCTCAGTTTGGATGATGTTGAATGTGGGACTGTTGTGTATAAATTTCATTGTGTTGAGGTTTTTTTCCCCTGTCTTGAAGGGCTCTAGGGGCTTTTGCCAGCCTTATACCCACTGCCTCAGGTCAAGGCTAGGCCAAGTTCCATTCTCCACCCACAGTTCATGGGAGGAGCAGGAACATTCTTGAAAAACTGCAGAATGTAATGACTGATAGTCACCTGACCCTCTGATCCCAGATAGAGTTCGAATGCCTGTCACATGCTTGCTAGCCAATAGATTCAAAGGCCAATACGCTTAGCCAATAAGTTTAAACTGTAACCTTGCTGATGTAACCTGTATCCCTAAGAAGTATAAACACTGCTTGTAACAGCTTTTCAAGGTCAACTCTCTTCAGTATGTAGGCCCACCCAGTGAACTGGACTAATAATCCTCTTGTTTTTGCATCGATCTCTGATCTCTTGTCTCATTCATGGAAGCCTCAAATAGATAAGACTCAGTTTGGGTCTTACAGACACAGGGTCTTACCTGTAACCAAGAAGCTGCCTGCAACTGATAGCCATTGGCAAAGGAGGACTCAGTTTTTTTCTGGTAGAGTCTCACTGGGTCTATGAAACGCGTCTCATAGCAGGTCCTATTTACTATTCAGTAGCAGATACCCAATGCAAAGTCAAGTCAGTGGTATTTTCACAAACTTCGTTTCAGTTTGCTTTGCTTATCATTTTTCCTTTGGTCTTATGAGTCTTTTGTTTCTTTTGATTTTCATTTGTGTGTGGATTTTTCTGTTTTAAGAAAGAGAGTTGGGGAGAGAACATAAAGTTGAATTGGGAGGGAGGATCTGAAAGAAGTTGAAGAATGAGAAAATGATCAAAACTTATTGTGTGAAAATATTTTAATAAAAAATAAACTAATGGCAAAAACCAAAACCAGTGTAATTAGATACATTATCTCCACAACTTAGCACCTTTTATAGACATGGCAATTGTGATGACTTATACATACAGAAACATGTGGAAAAATTAATTAAAGAGAGACAAAAATTGCTCTTAAAATTTTTATGTACTTGCTCTCACTTATGGGAAGGATTTAATCAAAAGCGTAGTTGAAACGCTGCAATCTCGGGGTGTATGTGAAGTCATATTCTCCACTTTGTATAAAATCATAATTTAGAAAATGTGTTGTATAAGAGAAACATCTTAATCTTTCATAGAAAGAAAACCATTTCAACCACATAAATTTATTTTCTTTCTTTTATGATTATAACATGTTTATTGATTATGCTGTGTTATTGAATGATTTTGCTAGGATATATAAGCTCTGGAATTAAAAATTAAAGTGGCTGAAACCATCTTGTTAAAGCATGCTGTTGAAGTTTTGCTCTACCCACCAAACGTGTATGTAAAGTGGTTAAAGCTTTGTGTATATTCTGTCCATCCATCTGTCCCTCCACCCATCCATCTGTCTTTCAGCATATGTGTGGTTGTTGGAGCTTTGCTCCATCTATCAAATCTGTCTGTCTGTCTGTCAAGTTGTTTGCACTTGCTCATTGGAGCTTGTTTCATCCACCAAGAGTGTATAATTGTGTGCCTGCTTTATATAATCACTTTATATAACTTTATATGACTTTATATAACCCCATGTCCCTTCACTTGATCACTAAACACATTGTTGGAGCTGCTCTTTGACACTTATAAAATAAAATATTTACTTGGAGCTCACTTAGAGTTTTCAAGCTTTATTTCATTGGCATCGTGGTGCGGGGCACGCAGGCAGAACTGGTGCTGGAGAAGAAC